>NC_141873.1:290820042-291443042 GCF_056163025.1 Triticum urartu
TGGTCTTTCACAGAGTACGTACCTTGACAAGATATTGAAGAAGTTCAATATGTATCAGTCAAAGAAGGGGTTCTTGCCTGTATTGCAAGGTACGAGATTGAGCACGGCTCAATGCCTGACCACGGCAGAAGATAGAGAAAAGATGAGTGTCGTCCCCTATGCCTCGGCCATAGGGTCTATCATGTATGCTATGCTGTGTACCAGACCTGATGTAAACCTTGCCGTAAGTTTGGTAGGAAGGTGCCAAAGTAATCCCGGCATGGAACACTGGACAGAGGTCAAGAATATCCTGAAGTACCTGAAGAGGACTAAGGATATGTTTCTCATTTATGGAGGTGACGAAGAGCTCGTCATAAAGGGTTACGTCGATGCTAGCTTCGACACAGATCTGGATGACTCTAAGTCACAAACCGGAAACATGTATATTTTGAATGGTGGGGCAGTAAGCTGGTGCAGTTGCAAGCAAAGCGTTGTGGTGGGATCTACATGTGAAGCAGAGTATATGGCAGCCTCGGAGGCAGCACAAGAAGCAATCTGGGTGAAGGAGTTCATTACCGACCTAGGAGTCATTCCCAATGCGTCGGGCCCGATGACTCTCTTCTGTGACAACACTGGAGTTATTGCCCTTGCCAAGGGGCCCAGGATTCACAGGAAGACCAGGCATATCAAGCGTCGCTTCAACTCCATTCGTGAAAGTGTTCAAAATGGATACATAGATATTTGTAAAGTACATACGGACCTAAATGTGGCAGATCCGTTGACTAAACCTCTCCTTAGAGCAAAACATGATCAACACCAGGACTCTATGGGTGTTCGATTCATCACAATGTAACTAGACTATTGACTCTAGTGCAAGTGGGAGACTGTTGGAAATATGCTCTAGAGGCAATAATAAAATGGTTATTATTATATTTCCTTGTTCATGACAATTGTCTATTGTTCATGCTATAATTGTGTTATCCGGAAATCATAATACATGTGTGAATACATAGACCACAACACGTCCCTAGTGAGCCTCTAGTTGACTAGCTCGTTGATCAAAAGATAGTCATGGTTTCCTGACTATGGACATTGGATGTCATTGATAACGGGATCACATCATTAGGAGAATGATGTGATGGACAAGACCCAATCCTACGCATAGCTTAAAGATTGTGTAGTTCGTTTGCTATAGCTTTTCCAAATGTCAAGTATCATTTCCTTATACCATGAGATTGTGCAACTCCCGGATACCGTAGGAGTGCTTTGGGTGTGCCAAATGTCACAACGTAACTGGGTGACTATAAAGGTACACTACGGGTATCTCCGAAACTGTCTGTTGGGTTGGCACGAATCGAGACTGGGATTTGTCACTCCGTATGATGGAGAGGTATCTCTGGGCCCACTCGGTAATGCATCATCATAATGAGCTCAATGTGACCAAATGGTTGATCACGGGATCATGCATTACGATACGAGTAAAGTGACTTGCCGGTAATGATATTGAACAAGGTATTGGGATACCGACGATCGAGTCTCGGGCAAGTAACGTACCGATTGACAAAGGGAATTGCATACGGGATTGATTGAATCCTCGACATCGTGGTTCATCTGATGAGATCATTGAGGAGCATGTGGGAGCCAACATGGGTATCCAGATCCCATTGTTGGTTATTGACCGGAGAGTCATCTCGGTCATGTCTGCGTGTCTCCCGAACCCGTAGGGTCTACACACTTAAGGTTCGGTGACGCTAGGGTTGTTGAGATATTAGTATACGGTAACCCGAAAGTTGTTCGGAGTCCCGGATGAGATACCGGACGTCACAAGGAGTTCCGGAATGGTCCGGAGGTGAAGATTTATATATAGGAAGTCAAGTTTCGGCCATCGGGAAAGTTTCGGGGGTAATCGGTATTGTACCGGGACCACCGGAAGGGTCCCGAGGGTCCACCGGGTGGGGACACCTATCCCGGAGGGCCCCATGGGCTGAAGAGGGAGGGGAACCAGCCCCTAGTGGGCTAGTGCGCCCCCCATGGGCCTCCCCCTGCGCCTAGGGTTGGAAACCCTAGGGGTGGGGGGCGCCCCACTTGGCTTGGGGGGCACTCCACCCCCTTGGCCGCCGCCCCCCTTGGAGATTGCATCTCCTAGGGCCGGCGCCCCCTAGGGGTCCTATATATAGTGGGGGGAGGGAGGGCAGCCGCAACCTAGCCCCTGGCGCCTCCCTCTCCCTCCCGTGACACTTCTCCCTCTCCCTGAGCTTGGCGAAGCCCTGCCGAGATCATCGTTGCTTCCACCACCACGCCATCGTGCTGCTGGATCTCCATCAACCTCTTCTTCCCCCTTGCTGGATCAAGTTGGAGGATATGTCTTCCCAACGGTACGTGTGTTGAATGCGGAGGTGCCGTCCGTTCGGCGCTAGGTCATCGGTGATTTGGATCACGACGAGTACGACTCCATCAACCCCGTTCTCTTGAACGCTTCCGCTCGCGATCTACAATAGTATGTATATGCACTCCCCTCTCCCTCATTGCTGGATGACTCCATAGATTGATCTTGGTGACGTGTAGAAAATTTTAAAATTCTGCTACGTTCCCCAACAGTGGCATCATGAGCCAGGTTTATTCGTAGTTTCTATGCATGAGTAGAACACAAAGCAGTTGTGGGCATCGATATTGTCAATTTACTTGCCGTTACTAGTCTTATCTTGATTCGGCGGCATCGTGGGATGAAGCGGCCCGGACCGACCTTACACGTATGCTTATGTGAGACAGGTTCCATCGACTGACATGCACACGTACGCTTACGTTCCCCAACACCCATGGCACCCCCAAGATAATCTAAGGACACCTAAAAGCCAAAGCTTGGGGATGCCCTGGAAGGCATCTCCTCTTTCGTCTACTCCTATCGGTAACTTTACTTGGAGCTATATTTTTATTCACCACATGATATGTGTTTTGCTTGGAGCATCTTGTATTATTTGAGTCTTTATTTTTTTAGTTTTCCACAATCATCTTTGCTGTACACACCTTTTGAGAGAGACACACATGATTCAGAAATTGTTAGAATACTCTATGTGCTTCACTTATATCTTTTGAGTTATATAGTTTTTGCTCTAGTGCTTCACTTATATCTTTTAGAGCACGGTGGTGGATTTGTTTTATAGAAACTATTGATCTCTCGTGCTTCACTTAGATTATTTTGAGAGTATTAAATAGCATGGTAATTTGCTTAAATAATCCTAATATGCTAGGTATACAAGATTAGTGAAAACTTTCTTATGAGTGTGTTGAATACTAAGAGAAGTTTGATGCTTGATGATTGTTTTGAGATATAAAGATGGTGATATTAGAGTCATGCTAGTTGAGTAGTTGTGAATTTGAAGCATGATAATTGTTTTGAGATATGGAGGTGATAATATTAAAGTCATGCTAGTTGAGTAGTTGTGAATTTAAAGAATACTTGTGTTAAAGTTTGTGATTCCCGTAGCATGCACGTACGGTGAACCGTTATGTGATGAAGTCGGAGCATAATTTATTTATTGATTGTCTTCCTTATGAGTGGCGGTCGGGGACGAGCGATGGTATTTTCCTACCAATCTATCCCCCTAGGAGCATGCGCGTAATACTTTGCTTTGATAACTTGTAGATTTTTGCAATAAGTATATGAGTTCTTTATGACTAATGTTGAGTCCATGGATTATACGCATTTTTCTTCCTTCCACCATTGCTAGCCTCTCTAATACCGTGCACTTTTCGCCGGTATCATACACCTACCATATACCTTCCTCAAAACAGCCACCATACCTACCTATCATGGCATTTCCATATCCATTCCGAGATATATTGCCATGCAACTTTCCACCATTCCGTTTATTATGACATGCTCCATAATTGTCATATTGCTTTGCATGATCATGTAGTTGACATCGTATTTGTGGCAAAGCCATCGTTCATAATTGTTTCATACATGTCACTCTTGATTCATTGCATATCCCGGTACACCGCCAGAAGCATTCACATAGAGTCATATTTTGTTCTAAGTATTGAGTTGTAAGTAAATAAAAGTGTGATGATCATCATTATTAGAGCATTGTCCCAAGTGAGGAAAGGATGATGGAGACTATGATTCCCCCACAAGTCAGGATGAGACTCCGGACTGAAAAAAAAAGAGAAAAGAAAAGGGAGGCCATAAAAAAAGAGAAAAGGCCCAAATAAAAAAATGAGAGAAAAAGAGAGAAGGGACAATGATACTATCCTTTTACCACACTTGTGCTTCAAAGTAGCACCATGATCTTCATGATAGAGAGTCTCCTATGTTGTCACTTTCATACACTGGTGGGAATTTTACATTATAGAACTTGGCTTGCATATTCCAATGATGGGCTTCCTCAAAATGCCCTAGGTATTCGTGAGCAAGCGAGTTGGATGCACACCCACTTAGTTTCTTTTGTTGAGCTTTCATATACTTATAGCTCTAGTGCATCCGTTGCATGGCAATCCCTACTCACTCACATTGATATCTGTTGATGGGCATCTCCATAGCCCGTTGATACGCCTAGTTGATGTGAGACTATCTTCTCCCTTTTTGTCTTCTCCACAACCACCTTTCTATTCCACATATAATGCTATGTCCATGGCTCACGCTCATGTATTGCGTGAAGATTGAAAAAGTTTGAGAATGTCAAAAGTATGAAACAATTGATTGGCTTGTCATCGGGGTTGTGCATGATTTAAATACTTTGTGTGGTGAAGATAGATCATAACCAGACTATATGATTTTGTAGGGATAACTTTCTTTGGCCATGTTATTTTGAGAAGACATAATTGCTTAGTTAGTATGCTTGAAGTATTATTATTTTTATGTCAATATTAAACTTTTGTCTTGAATCTTTCGGATCTGAATATTCATACCAAAATTAAGAAGAATTACATTGAAATTATGCCTAGTAGCATTCCACATCAAAAATTCTGTTTTTATCATTTACCTACTCGAGGACGAGCAAGAATTAAGCTTGGGGATGCTTGATACGTCTCCAACGTATCTATAATTTTTTATTGCTCCATGCTATATTATCTTCTGTTTTGGACATTATTGGGCTTTATTATTCAATTTTATATTATTTTTGGGACTAACCTATTAACCGGAGGCCCAGCCCAGAATTGCTGTTTTTTGCCTATTTCAGAGTTTTGCGGAAAAAAGAATATCAAACGGAGTCCAAACGGAATGAAACCTTCGGGAACGTGATTTTTGGAACCAACAGGGAAGCCACGAGGTAGGGGGGCGTGCCTACTCCCCCCCCCAGGCGCGCCGTCCACCCTCGTGGGCCCCCTGTTGCTACACCGACGTACTCCTTCCTCCTATATATACGTACGTACCCCCAAACGATCAGATACAGAGCCAAAACCTAATTCCACTGTCGTAACTTTCTGTATCCACGAGATCCCATCTTGGGGCCTGTTCCGGAGCTCCGCCGAAGAGGGCATCGATCACGGAGGGCTTCTACATCAACACCATAGCCTCTCCGATGAAGTGTGAGTAGTTTACCTCAGACCTTCGGGTCCATAGTTATTAGCTAGATGGCTTCTTCTCTCTTTTTGGATCTCAATACAAAGTTCTCCCCCTCTCTTGTGGAGATCTATTCGATGTAATCTTCTTTTGCGGTGTGTTTGTTGAGACCGATGAATTGTGGGTTTATGATCAAGTTTATCTATGAACAATATTTGAATCTTCTCTGAATTCTTTTGTGTATGATTGGTTATCTTTGCAAGTCTCTTTGAATTATTAGTTTGGTTTGGCCTACTAGATTGATCTTTCTTACAATGGGAGAAGTGCTTAGCTTTGGGTTCAATCTTGCGGTGTCCTTTCCCAGTGACAGTAGGGGCAGCAAGGCACATATTGTATTGTTGCCATCGAGGATAACAAGATGGTTTTTTTTATCATATTGCATGAATTTATCCATCTACATCATGTCATCTTGCTTAAAGCGTTACTCTGTTCTTATGAACTTAATACTCTAGATGCATGCTAGATAGCGGTCGATGTGTGGAGTAATAGTAATAGATGCAGGCAGGAGTCGGTCTACTTGTCTTGGACGTGATGCCTATATGCATGATCATACCTAGATATTCTCATAACTATGCTCAATTCTGTCAATTACTCAACAGTAATTTGTTCACCCACCGTAAAATACTTATGCTCTTTAGAGAAGCCACTAGTGAAACCTATGGCCCTCGGGTCTATCTTCATCATATTAATCTTCCAATACTTAGTTATTTTCATTGCCTTCTATTTTACTTTGCATCTTTATCATAAAAATACCAAAAATATTATCTTATCATATCTATCAGATCTCACTCTCGTAAGTGACCGTGTAGGGATTGACAACCCCTTATCACATTGGTTGCGAGGATTTATTTGTTTTGTGTAGGTGCGAGGGACTCGCGCGTAGCCTCCTACTGGATTGATACCTTGGTTCTCAAAAACTAAGGGAAATACTTACGCTACTTTGCTGCATCACCCTTTCCTCTTAAAGGGAAAACCAATGCAGTGCTCAAGAGGTAGCATGATGCTTATGTGAAAAAGCTTCAACCTGACAAAGCTCGAACCCAAATCGGAGAAATGCGTCTTCGTAGGATACCCGAAGGAAATTGTTGGGTACACCTTCTATCACAGATCCGAAGGCAAGATATTCGTTGCTAAGAATGGATCCTTTCTAAAGAAGGAGTTTCTCTCGAAAGAAGTGAGTGGGAGGAAAGTAGAACTTGATGAGGTAATTGTACCTTCTCCCGAATTGGAAAGTAGTACATCATAGAAATTAGTTCCAGTTATGCCTACACCAATAAGTGAGGAAGTTAATGAATTTAACTTCAGATCAAGTTACTACCAAACCTTGTAGGTCAACCAGAGTACGTTTCGCACCAGAGTGGTACGGTAATCCTGTTCTGGAAGTCATGTTACTAGACCATGACGAACCTACGAACTATGAGGAAGCGATGACGAGCCCAGATTCCGCGAAATGGCTTGAGGCCATGAAATCTGAGATGGGATCCATGTACGAGAACAAAGTGTGGACTTTGGTTGACTTGCCCAATGATTGGCAGGCCATAGAGAATAAATGGATCTTCAAGAAGAAGACTGACACTGACCGTAATGTTACTGTCTACAAAGCTCGACTTGTTGCGAAAGGTTTTCGACAAGTTCAAGGTGTTGACTACGATGAGATTTTGTCACTCGTAGCGATGCTTAAGTCTGTCAGAATCATGTTAGCAATTGCCACATTTTATGAAATTTGGCAAATGGATGTCAAAACTGCATTCCTTAATGGATTTCTTGTATATGATGAAACCAGAAGGTTTTTCGATCCTAAAGGTGCTAACAAAGTGTGCAAGCTCCAGCGATCATTTATGGACTAGTGCAAGCATCTCGGAGTTGGAATATACACTTTGATGGTGTGATCAAAGCATATGGTTTTATACAGAATTTTGGAGAAGCCTGTATTTACAAGAAAGTGGGTGAGAGCTCTGTAGACTTTCTAATATTATATGTGGATGACATATTGTTGATTGGAAATAATACAGAATTTCTGGATAGCATAAAAGGATACTTGGATAATAATTTTTCAATAAAAGACCTTAGTGAAGCTGCTTACATATTGGGCATCAAGATCTATAGAGATAGATCAAGACGCTTAATTGGATTTTCACAAAGCACATAACTTGATAAAGTTTTGAAGAAGTTCAAAATGGATCAGTCAAAGAAATGGTTCTTGCCTGTGTTACAAGGTGTGAAGTTGATTAAGACTCAAAACCCGACCACACCATAAGATAGAGAGAGAATTAAAGTCATCCCCTATGCCTCAGACATAGGTTCTATAAAGTATGACATGCTGTGTACCAGACCTATTGTGTACCTTGCCATGAGTTTGGCAAGGGGGTACAATAGTGATCCAGGAGTAGATCACTGACAGCGGTCAAAATTATCCTTAGAGGACTGAAGAAACATTTCTCGGTTATGGAGGTGATAAAGAGTTTGTTGTAAAGAGTTACGTCGATGCAAGCTTTGATGCTGATCTGGATGACTTTGAGTCTCAATCTGGATACATATTGAAAGTGGGAGCAATTAGCTAGAGTAGCTCCATGTAGAACATTGCAGACATAGAAATTTGCAAAATACACACGGATCTGAATGTGGCAGACCAGTTGACTAAACTTCTCTCACAAGCAAAACATGATCACACCTTAGTATTCTTTGGGTGCTAATCACATAGCGATGTGAACTAGATTATTGACTCTAGTAAACCCTTTGGGTGTTGGTCACATAGTGATGTGAACTATGGGTGTTAATCACATAAAGAAGTGAACTATTGGTGTTAAATCACATGGCGATGTGTGATGACCCACAAGTGTAGGGTATCTATCATAGACTTCTCGATAAGTAAGAGTGTCGAACCCAATGAGGAGTAGAAGGAAATGATAAGAAGTTTTCAGTAAGGTATTCTCTGCAAGCACTGAAATTGTTGGTAACAGATAGTTTTGTGATAAGGTAATTTGTAACGAGTAGCAAGTAATAAAAGTAAATAAGGTGCAGCAAGATGGCCCAATCCTTTTTGTAGCAAAGGACAAGCCTGGACAAACTCTTATATGAAGGAAAGCGCTCCCGAGGACACATGGGAATTATCGTCAAGCTAGTTTTCATCACGTTCATATGATTCACATTCGAAACTTTGATAATTTGATATGTGGGTGGACCGGTGCTTGGGTACTTACCTTACTTGGACAAGCATCCCACTTATGATTAACCCCTATTGCAAGCATCCGCAACTACAACAGAAGTATTAAGGTAAACCTAACCATAGCATGAAACATATGGATCCAAATCAGCCCCTTACGAAGCAATGCATAAACTAGGGTTTAAGCTTCTGTCACTCTAGCAACCCATCATAAACTAGGGTAATTTGTAACGAGTAGTAAGTAATAAAATTAAATAAGGTGCAGCAATATGGCCCAATCCTTTTTGTAGCGAAGGAAAAGCCTGTACAAACTCTTATATGAAGGAAAGCGCTCCCGAGGACACATGGGAATTATCGTCAAGCTAGTTTTCATCACGTTCATATGATTCGCGTTCGGTACTTTGATAATTTGATATGTGGGTAGACCGGTGCTTGGGTACTGCCCTTACTTGGACAAGCATCCCACTTATGATTAACCCCTATTGCAAGCATCCGCAACTACAACAGAAGTATTAAGGTAAACCTAACCATAGCATGAAACATATGGATCCAAAGCAGCTCCTTACGAAACAACGCATAAACTAGGGTTTAATCTTCTGCACTCTAGCAACCCATCATCTACTTATTACTTCCCAATTCTCCCTCTAGGCCCAAACAATGGTGAAGTTTCATGTAGTCGACATTCACATGACACCACTAGAGGGATGACAACATACATCTCATCAAAATATCGAACGAATACCAAATTCACATGACTACTTATAGCAAGACTTCTCCCATGTCCCTAGGAACAAACGTAACTACTCACAAAGCATATTCGTGTTCATAATCAGAGGGGTATTAATATGCATAATGGATCTGAACATATGATCTTCCACCAAGTAAACCAACTAGCATCAACTACAAGGAGTAATCAACACTACTAGCAACCCACAGGTACCAATCTGAGGTTTGGATACAAAGATTGGATACAAGAGATGAACTAGGGTTTGAGATGAGATGGTGCTGGTGAAGATGTTGATGGAGATTCACCCCCTCCCGTTGAGAGGATCGTTGGTGATGATTTCCCCTTCCCGGAGGGAAGTTTCCCCGGCAGAACAGCTCCGCCGGAGCACTAGATTGGTTCCGCCTCGTGGCGACGGAGTTTCGTCCCGTGAGCTTGCTTATGATTTTTTCCAGGGTAAAAGACTTCATATAGCAAAAGATGGTCATTGGAAGGCCACCAGGGGGCCCAAGAGGCAGGGAGCGCGCCCCCCACCCTCGTGGCCAGGGTGTGGGCCCCCTCTGGAACCTTCTCCGCTCAGTATTTTTTAATATTTCCAAAAATGACTCCTGTGAAGTTTCAGGACATTTGCAGCTGTGCAGAATAGGTCTCTAATATTTGCTCCTTTTCCAGCCCAGAATCCCAGCTGCCGGTATTCCCCCTCTTCATATAAACCTTGTAAAATAAGAGAGAATAGGCATAAGTATTGTAACATAATGTGTAATAACAGCCCATAATGCAATAAATATCAATATAAAAGCATGATGTGAAATGGACGTATCAACTCCCCCAAGCTTAGACCTCGCTTGTCCTTAAGCGAAAGCCGAAATCGAAAAATATGTCCACATGTTTAGAGATAGAGGTGCCGATAAAATAAAATACAGACATGAGGGCATCATGATCATTCTTAGAACAATATATATATATTTTTTCATATGATCTCTTATGCTAGGGTAACAAATCAATCACAATTTCAAGTGTGAATCATAAACTTCATTGAGAACCAACAAACTCTAATCTCAGTCATTGAGGCAATTGCAATTTATCATAACATAGGAAAGAGTAAAATATAAGAGTTTTTCAGCAAGTCCACATACTCAACTATCATTTAGTCTTTCATAATTGCTAACACTCACGCAATATTTATGGTTATGAAGTTTTAATCGGACATAGAGAAAGATAGGGGCTTATAGTTTTGTCTCCCAACGTTTTACCTCAAGGGTAATGTCAACAATAATAGTTCATGAAAACTCACATCCAATTGGCTATATATATCAAGATCTTTCCAACACATTGTGCTTTTCGAAGGATAAAATATAAAAAGGAAAGGTGAATATCACCATGACTCTTTGCATGAAGTATAAGACAAGAATAAAAGATAGGCCCTTCGCAGAGGGAAGCAGAGGTTGGCATGTGCTTTTATGGTTGGGTGCACGAAATCTTAATGCAAAAGAACGTCACTTTATATTGCCACTTGTGATGTGGACCTTTATTATGCAGTTTGTCGCTTTTATTTCTTCCACATCACAAGATCGTATAAAGCTTATTTTCTCCACATTAATAAGTCATCCATATTTAGAGAGAAATTTGTATTGCTTGCACCGATGACAACTTACTTGATGGATCTTACTCAATCCATAGGTAGGTATGGTGGACTCTCATGGCAAAACTGGGTTTAGGGATATTTGGAAGCACAAGTAGTATCTCTACTTGGTGCAAAGAAATTGGCTAGCAAGAGAGGGAAAGGCAAGCTCGACATGTTGGATGATCCATGACAATATAATTTATCTTAGATGCAAGAAAACATAACCCATTACGTTGTCTTCCTTGTCCAACGTCAACTCTTTAGCCTGTCATACTTTAATGAGTGCTCACAATTATAAGAGATGTCCAAGATAGAATATTTATATGTGAACCTCTCTTTCTTTATTACTTCCTATTAATTTCAACGATGACCAAAACTATGTTTGTTAACTCTCAACAACTTTTATTCATCATACTCTTTATATGTGAAGTCATTACTCTCCATAAGATCCATATGATCTCTTTATTTCTTTTTATTTCTTCTCTTTTATTTTATTCCCTCTATATCATAGCAAAATAATCAAGCCCTTGACTCAACACTAATCTTTATTATATATAACTCACGGACTCGATTGCATAGGAAGATCATAAAGCAAAATTCACAACTAGATCATACTAAAACTTTATTCTACTAGATCAAGATATTATCAAAAGGATCGAACTAAGAAAAACGGTAAAGATAAAAGTGATGGTGATACGATACCGGGGCACTCCCCCAAGCTTGGCAGTTGCCAAGGGGAGTGCCCATACCCATGTCTTTATGTCTCCCTCTTCGTAGGTGGTGATGTGATATTCTTGGCGATGATGCCCCTCAAGATACGATTCTCTTCTTCAAGCTTATTGACTTGTTGCTTGAGGCCCATTATTTCTTTTCGGAGCTTGCCTGTGATGGCTAAAGCTCCTTTCACCCATGGATGTTGCATAGCTGCGGGAGAACAAGTAACACTATTTTTCATATTTTCCTATGAAAGAAATATAACATTGGAAGGGATAACCGAGTTTGGGATGGCTGAGCTCTGTAGTTCCCCCATCGCGAATCCAGGTCGGAAACGAGAAGTAACTTCTTGATCCTCTTCCATGGCATCTATCCTTTTCAAGTCGGCCTCCATCTCTTCTTCCGTTGATGTTCCAAAGTGGTCAGCATTGTTGTTTGCTCTTGGCCCTAGTGTCGGATGAGACACCCAACTCTACCCGACTGACTCTTGAGAAGACATCTTGCTCTAAATCTGCAGTAGAAACAACTCAAAACAAAACAGAGGATTTTTGCATGATACGGTGGTCAAAACCTTCGGGAGAATATATAGTGAATTTTTACCGACCAAAAGAAGTATCGTGCAAGAAAACGGAGTCCGGAGAGCACACGAGGTGCCCACGAGGCAGGGGGGCACCCAGGGGGGTAGGGCGCGCCCTCCACCCTCGTGGAAGCCTCGTGTCCTTTCCGGTCTGCTTCTTATTTTCCTATTTTCTTAAATATTCCAAAATGGAGAAAATTTTCCATTAGAACTGTTTTGGAGTTGGTTTACTTACCGTACCACGTACCTATTCCTTTTCGGAGTCTGAAACGTTCTGGAAAGTGTCCCTTATGTATTCCTCCGGGGTTACGGTTTCAATAATATTAGTTTCAACACTTATAGGATTACCTGAGATATAATGCTTGATTCTTTCACTGTTCACCACCTTCGGATTTTTGCCTTCGAAGTTGTTGATTTTTATGGCACTGGAACAATAGACCTCCTCGATGATGTAAGGACCTTCCAATTTAGAGAGAAGTTTGCCTGCAAAAAATCTTAAACGAGAGTTGTATAGCAATACATAATCACCTACATTAAACTCACGTTTTTGTATCCTTTTATCATGCCATCTTTTAACTTTTTCTTTAAAAAGCTTGGCGTTTTTATAAGCCTGGGTTCTCCATTCATCAAGTTAGCTAATGTCAAAAAGCCTCTTCTCACCGGCAAGTTTGAAGTCATAGTTGAGCTCTTTAATAGCCCAATATGCCTTATGTTCTAATTCAATAGGTAAGTGACATGCTTTACCATAAACCATTTTATACGGAGACATACCCATAGGATTTTTATATGCAGTTCTATATGCCCATAATGCATCATCAAGTTTATTGGACCAATTCTTTCTCGATCTATTGACAGTCTTTTGCAAAATTAATTTCAGCTCTCTATTGCTAAGTTCTACTTGACCACTAGACTGTGGATGATATGGAGATGCAATTCTATGATTAACATCATACTTAGCAAGCATTTTACGAAAGGCACCATGAATAAAATGTGAACCACCATCAGTCATTAAATATCTAGGGACTCCAAACCTCGGAAAAATAACTTCTTTAAGCATCTTAATAGAGGTGTTATGATCAGCACTACTAGTTGGGATAGCTTCTACCCACTTGGTAACTTAATCGACAGCAACTAAAATATGAGTTTACTCATTAGAGGAAGGAAAAGGTCCCATATAATCAAATCCCAAAACATCGAATGGTTCAATAATAAGTAAATAATTCATAGGCATTTCTTGACATCTACTAATATTACCAATTCTTTGACATTCATCACAAGACAAGACAAACTTACGGGCATCCTTGAAGAGAGTAGGCCAATAAAAACAGGATTGCAATACCCTGTGTGCAGTTCTATCTGCAGCATGGTGTCCTCCATAAGCTTCGGAGTGGCACTTGTGTAAGATCTGTTCATGTTCATGCTCAGGTACACAACGTCTAATAACATCATCTACTCCTTTATAAATATGTGGGTCATCCCAGAAGTAATGTCTTAAATCATAGAAGAACTTTTTCTTTTGCTGGTATGTGAAACTAGGTGGTATAAATTTAGCAACAATGTAATTACGATAATCAGCATACCATGGAGCAGTATGAGAAGCATTTATGACATTTAATTGTTCATCAGGAAAGCTATCATCAATAGGTAGTGGGTCATCAAGAACATTCTCTAACCTAGACAAGTTGTCTGCAACGGGGTTCTCAGCTCCCTTTCTATCAATAATATGCAAATCAAATTCTTGTAGTAGGAGAACCCATCTAATAAGTCTAGGTTTAGCATCTTTCTTTTCCATAAGATATTTAATAGTGGCATGATCAGTGTGAATAGTTACTTTAGAATCAACAATATAAGGTCTGAACTTATCATAAGCAAATACAACCGCTAAGAATTCCTTTTCAGTAGTAGCATAATTTCTCTGGGCATTGTCTAGAGTTTTACTAGCATATTGAATAACATTTAATTTCTTATCAACTCTTGGTCCTAGAACAGCCCCACAGCATAATCCCTAGCATCACACATAATTTCAAATGGTAAATTCCAATCAGGAGGTTGAACAATAGGTGGAGAAACCAAAGCTTTCTTAAGTATTTCCAATGCTTCTACACAATCATCATCAAACACAAAAGGAATATCTTTTTGTAATAGGTTAGTCAGAGGCCGGGAAATTTTTGAGAAGTCCTTAATGAACCTCCTATAAAAACTGGCATGACCAAGGAAACTTCTTATACCTTTGATGTCCTTGGGACACGGCATCTTTTCAATAGCATCAACCTTAGCTTTGTCAACTTCAATACCTCTTTCAGAAATTTTATGCCCCAAGACAATACCTTCATTAACCATAAAGTGGCACTTCTCCCAATTCAAGACAAGGTTAGTTTCTTCACATCTCTGCAAAACTCGATCAAGGTTGCTCAAGCAATCATCAAAAGATGATTTTTAGTAGCTTTATTTAATTTGTGGAAATCAATTACCATCCTATAACCTGTAATAATTCTTTGCGGAATCAATTCATCTGTATCATTAGGAACGACAGTAATACCTCCCTTCATAGGGACGCAATGGACAGGACTTACCCACTGACTATCAGCAACGGGATAAATTATACCTGCCTCAAGGAGCTTTAATATTTCCTTTCTTACCACTTCTTTCATCTTAGGATTTAGCCGTCATTGGTGATCAATAACTGGTTTGGCATCTTTCTCTAGATTTATTTTGTGCTGACATAGAGTGGGACTAATTCCCTTAAGATCATCAAGAGTATATCCAATAGCAGCACGGTGCTTCTTAAGAGTTTTCAATAATCTCTCTTCTCCGTGCTCTGAAAGGTTAGCACTAATAATAACAGGATATATCTTCTTTTCATCAAGATACGCAAATTTAAGAGTATCAGGCAATGTTTTAAGCTCAAACATGGGATCACCCTTGGGTGGAGGACGATGCCCTAGAATTTCAACAGGCAAGTTGTGTTTCAGAATAGGTCCTTGTTTAAAGAATACTTCACCTATTTCCCTTCTTTCGTTCATGAACATATCGTTTTCATGGTCTAGCAAATATTGTTCTAAAGGATCAATAGGAGGCACGGCAATAGAAGTAAGACCAATAATTTCATCTTTACTAGGCAATTCTTTATCATGGGGTTATCTACGAAATTTAGCAAAACTAAACTCATGATACATATCCCCTAAACCAACAGAAACAATATCCTTATTGCAGTCTATCTTAGCATTAACAGTATTCAAGAAGGGTCTACCAAATATAATGGGACAAAATTCATCTTGTGGGGAACCAAGAACAAGAAAATCAGCAGGATATTTAACTTTCCCACACAAAACTTCAACCTCTCTAACAATCCCAATCGGTGAAATAGTATCTCTATTGGCAAACTTAATTGTAACATCAATCTCTTCTATCTCAGCAGGTGTAATATCATTCATAATTTCTTTGTATAAGGAATGAGTTATTGCACTTGCACTAGCACCCATATCACATAAGCCATGATAGCAATGATCTCCTATTTTAACAGAAATAACAGGCATGCCCACAACAGGTCTATGTTTATTTTTAGCATCAGGTCTGGCAATTCTAGCAGCTGTGACGCCCCCGATTTGACCGTACACTAATCATGCACGCAAATGTGTACGATCAAGATCAAGGACTCACGGGAAGATATCACAACACAACTCTACAAATAAAATAAGTCATACAAGCATCATATTATAAGCCAGGGGCCTCGAGGGCTCGAATACAAGAGCTCGATCATAGACGAGTCAGCGGAAGCAACAATATCTGAGTACAGACATAAGTTAAACAAGTTTGCCTTAAGAAGGCTAGCACAAACTGGGATACAGATCGAAAGAGGCGCAGGCCTCCTGCCTGGGATCCTCCTAACTACTCCTGGTCGTCGTCAGCGGGCAGCACGTAGTAGTAGGCACCTCCGGTGTAGTAGGAGTCGTCGTCGACGGTGGCGTCTGGCTCCTGGTCTCCAACATCTGGTTGCGACAACCAGGTAGAAGGGATAGAGGAAAAAGAAGGAGAAAGCAACCGTGAGTACTCATCCAAAGTACTCGCAAGCAAGGAACTACACTACATATGCATGGATATATGTGTAAAGGGCCATATCAATGGACTGAACTGCAGAAAGCCAGAATAAGAGGGGGATATCTAGTCTTATCGAAGACTACGCTTCTTGCAGCCTCCGTCTTGCAGCATATAGAAGAGAGTAGACTGAAGACCTCCAAGTAGCATCGTATAGCTTAATCCTAACCGATGATCCTCCCCTCGTCACCCTGTGAGAGAGCGATCATCGGTTGTATCTGGCACTTGGAACGGTGTGTTTTATTAAGTATCCAGTTCTAGTTGTCATAAGGTCAAGGTACAACTCCAAGTCGTCCTGTTACCGAAGATCACGGCTATTCGAATAGATTAACTTCCCTGCAGGGGTGCACCACATACCCCAACACGCTCGATCCCATTTGGCCGGACACACTTTCCTGGGTCATGCCCGGCCTCGGAAGATCAACATGTCGCAGCCCCACCTAGGCACAACAGAGAGGTCAGCACGCCGGTCTAAACCTAAGCGCACAGGGGTCTGGGCCCATCGCCCTTAGCACACCTGCACGTTGCATGGGCGGCCGGAAGCAGACCTAGCCTAGTGGCGTTCCAGTCCAATCCAGCGCGCGCCGCTCCGTCGCTGACGTCAAGAAGGCTTCGGCTGATACCACGACGTCGAGTGCCCATAACTGTCCCCGCGTAGATGGTTAGTGCGTATAGGCCAGTAGCCAGACTCAGATCAAATACCAAGATCTCGTTAAACGTGTTAAGTATCTGCGAACGCCGACCAGGGCCAGGCCCACCTCTCTCCTAGGTGGTCTCAACCTGCCCTGTCGCTCCGCCTCAAAGTAACAGTCGGGGGCCGTCGGGAACCCAAGCCCACCTCTACCGGGATGGAGCCACCTGCCCCTTCAGCCCCCATCTCCGAACAGTATCACAGGTAATGTAACTGTGTAAAGTATATCGTATATGCCCGTGATCACCTCCCGAAGTGATCACGGCCCAGTAGTATAGCATGGCAGACGGACAAGAGTGTAGGGCCACTGATGGAACACTAGCATCCTATACTAAGCAGCAGGATAGCAGGTAATGGTAACAACAGTAGTAGCAAGGACAGGCTATGAATCAGGATAGGAATAACGGAAAGCAGTAACATGCTACACTACTCTAATGCAAGCAGTATAGAGAAAAGAGTAGGCGATATCTGGTGATCAAAGGGGGGGCTTGCCTGGTTGCTCTGGCAAGAGAGAGGGGTCGTCAACTCCGTAGTCGTACTGGGTAGCAGCGGCGTCGGTCTCGGTGTCTAGCGAGAGAAGAGGGGGAAGAAACAATAAATATATCGCAAACAAATGCATGACATGACAAGGCCTGATGCTAGGTGTGCCACTAACGCGGTACGAGGTGGTACCGGTGAAGGGGGAAACATCCGGGAAAGTATTCCCGGTGTTTCGCGTTTTCGGACAAATGAACTGGAGGGGGAAAGTTGCGTGTTTGCTATGCTAGGGATGTGTAGCGGGCGAACGGACTGCGTATCTGGATTCGTCTCGTCGTTCTGAGCAACTTTCATGTACAAAGTTTTTTCATCTGAGCTACGGTTTATTTTATATTAATTTTAAAAGATTAAAATCATTTTTAGCATTTATTTAATTATTTTAATCCAACATTATCCAGAACAGTGCACGCTGACGTCAGCATGACGTCAGCAGTCAACAGAGGCGTTGACTGGTCAACTGACGTGTGGGTCCCGTTCGTCATTGACTGTTTAGTCTAATTAATGTTTAACTAATCTAATTACTGTTTAATTAAACTAATTAGTTAATTAGGTTAATCTAATTATGATTAATTAACTTAATTAATTCCTTAATTAATTAATTAATTTAATTATTATTTATTTATTTAATTATTTTTATTAATATATATTTTTAAACGTTTCTGGGGCTGGGGCCCCCATGTCAGTGGCCTAGAGGGGCCATAGCGGGCGTGGGTTCACAGGCGTCGGGCGCCGGGTGCGGGCGCACCCGAGCGGGCGCTCGCCCGCAGGGCGGGACGAGGCCGCCGGGGCACCAACGGCGGGGCACGCCGGCGCGGCCAGCCGGGGCCACGGCGGGCGGAGGCGAGGGGTGGCGCTGGTGCGGCCAGTGGCGCGGTGGCGCGGGAGGAGGAGAGGGCGGAGACTAGGCGTGGCGAGGCACGGTGCCATGGGGCGCCGGCCGGAGCAGCAGGGGGGCAGGCGGTGAGGGGAGGCGGCGCAGAGGGGCGAGGCCACCGGCGACGGGGCGCTGCAGTGGTGGTGGCCGCACCGCCACAGCACAGCAGCTGCTGCTGCACCTCGTGGCGGGGCACGGCCAAGAACGGCAAGGGGCGACGGTGTGGCCGACGCGGTGGTGCGCGTGCGCACGGTCGGCCTCGAGCAGAGGCAGGGAAGGAGGAGGACGAAGCCGTGGCCTCACCGGGATTCGTAGGGACGGGACAGCGGGGGTTGAGGAGGAGGACGGTGACGAGCGGCGTAGGGGATGCAGGCCGGCGGGGAGGAGGATGCAGTCCGGTGGGGGGGAGGGAGCTCCGGGCGCCGGCATCGGCATCGGGTGGTGTGGTGGCCTCGGATGCTGTCGAGGACGAGCGGCGATGGGGTCGGGGTGCTGCGTCGCCGACCTAGATCCAGGGGAGGAGAGGGGTGCGAGGAGGGGCTCGTTGGGGACGAGGACGGAGGCCGGCGAGGCGGCTCCAGGCGAGGGCCACGAGGCCATCCCCGATCCGATCTGGATCGGGGGAAGAGGGAGACGTGGGTAGTGGGGGGGGAAGTGGGGAGTGGGCTAGTTCACGGGGGGGGGGGAAGAGGGGGGTTAGGTAGTGGGGTGGCTCGGTCCGAGTGGGCCGGCCAGTTGGGCCGAGGCCCAGGTGGGCCAAGGGGGACTTGTATTCTTTTTTTCTTGTTTTGTTTTGTTTTCTCTTTTGTATTTTATTTTTCTTTTATTTCTTTTCCTTTCTGTTTTAATTCAATTTAAAATATTTATGCATTTTATAAAACTGTATCTTCTACACCATAATTATCTATGTAATATTTAGTACAAACCGAACATTTTTATTTTAATGTTTGAAAACTTTTATTGTTTTCTTGTAATTAAATTTTGAACTTGTTTCGGTTTTGAATTATCTAGGGTTTATCAACAGTAACCGAGGTGACGTGGCATCATTAGCGGGGAATCACTGTAGCTTAATTATCCGGGCGTCACAATTCTCCTCCACTACAAGAAATCTCGTCCCGAGATTTAGGAGGGGAGTAAGGGGCAGAGATTGGTTACGAAATTCTAACGGCTCTTCTCGGTGTTGGTTGCTCTTCTCGAAGAGGTCAATCCAATATATTGATGCCTTCATACTTCTGCTTCAGGTCAAAATGATGAAGTCGTCATCCTGTCTTCGGGATCTTCATCGTACTTACGAAAAGGTAAGGGGTAGCTCGGGTACGACAGAATGCTTAAGGGGTAATCGTCTAGGGTTTTCCCGTGAATGAACAGATGAGTATCTCTCGAGTTGAACAAATCGAGAGTAAGGTAAGAAGGTACAATAAGGAGTTTGAAGCGGATAGACAATCGTCGTTCCCTGAAACGATGTGTTGAAGGGGTTTAGAGCAATGTGAATAAGCAGTGCATCTGATACCAGAATAGATCAACAGACAGGTGGCACGTGAATTACATATGAAGTCAAGCGCGAGGAATAACTTTGACAATAGGTTGTACAGGAGAGTCAGGTTTCGATCCTGTGGAACTATGGGTTATGGGCCCACCATGTGGTTTTTTTAATAGGAGCAGTGACATCTTGCACGGTCATGATAGCAAGGCATGTTAGAGAGTACCATGTTAGTTATGTCGGCAACAACGTTGGTACCAAGGGCGAGGGACGAAGAGAACCATTTTCCTGCTCGTTGAACGAGGCGGACTAGTAGGCAAAGTTCTCGTCCATCGGTAGTTACCGGAATGTCATCAACAAAAGTAACAGGGTCTTTCTGATAGAATCGTGCACCGAGTTGGTTACATAAGCAGGGAATTGTTACTGCTTAGATCATATTGGTCGCAAGAAAGGTTAAAGAAAACAATGGAAAGGAAAATGTGTTTAAACACATATTTCAGGGGTATATCCTTTCCAAGGATAAGCAGAGCATGATATCCATGACATGATATAATGTAGAAAACTCTTTAGGTAAGGGGAGAGAGATTTCATGGCATTACCCATACAACGGTGTTTGGAGAATTGAGCAGGAAACATTTAGCATTGGGCTTTAAATGTTCTTGTTGAAAATCGGAGTACCATAGACATGCTTCGAGATAGCATTGACATAGTCTTCAAGCAAAGGTCGTACTTTGGATACACCAAGGATTCATCAGGAACACCTTATAGAATAAGTCTTGCAATTTCCTCATGGAAGAATGCATAACCTTGCTAATAAGAAAACTATAACAGTAGGTCCTCCGGCCAGGTGTGCTGGCATGACATCACCTTACCAGGTCATATGAGGATCAATGTTATAAATCTTGAAAGTATGTTCCAACCATCATATCTGACCGAGATTCAGATCTGATCGGTGTTAGGAAACCTCAGACTCAGGATGCCTGAGAAGACAAGGTGCGACAAAATGACGAGAAGACATTATAAGATTCTCGGAAAATGAACTATGGAACCGAGTTCCGAAACAAGAGTTCATCAGTAAACCAAGGAGAGGATGAGGAGGTGGCTGATGGACTCAGCGACAAATCATCAAGACTTCCAAAGGATAGATTTCCCCAATTAGGTGAACAAGGGGATGACAATTGTCAGTTAAAATGATACAATGAGGTATGCTCGGGGAAACATACCCTTTTAAACATTGGTTGAAAGGTGCACCCGAAATATGGGCTGGGTCGCACGAACAATGTTAAAATGGTGACTTAATGAACAAAAGAATTAGAATGAAACTATCGATCATTCACTTCAAGCAATAGGGTTGCTAGAAGTTTTGAATTCACACCTCAAAGTTCAATTGCCGGTATTCCGATTAGAATCGACACGGGGACCAAGAATTAATGGCGATGGCGAGAAGTATTACTATACCAAGAATTCTTAGGAGGTGGTGAAATTCTCACAACCTTCTTCTTGAGATAAGATATGGTAATGTTCCGAGGTAAAGAAGAACAATTTTGGATAGCAAGGAACTCAAGGTATAACACCAAACACGAACAGGCTTGTGTTGGTGGGAAGGCAATAAAGTGGTCGACGACAATAAAATTCATCGAGGGCAAGGATGGTATTTCTCATCATGAATTCAATTGATATCCTGGACGAGACCAAAATGTTGATGATGATCACGACACAATTGTCGAGAGATTTCATGAAGGTGTTATCAATCGGCGATGACATCAAGTCAAAGGAATGATGAAGCGAAAGGTTATTGGAACCACGGTTACGTCACAAACTCGGAATCAAGCTTATTGTACAAGGCGAAATGATAAGACGAGGAAAGTCGATGTAAGCTTAGCTCATCGTCGAAAAGTTGTGCTCCGGGAAGAAGGACCAGGTAGCATAGTTAAAAAGTTGCACGATAATGATATAGCCGATCAAGCTAGGATTAACTTGAAGGGTTATTAAATCATAAGCAACGAAAATTACTTAGAGTTATTGAATCGTAGTGCGGAATCGGTTTACTTAACGGTGTTCTCGAGTGTTTAATAACTCAGGGCCCGTGAAAAATTGGAACCAGTGAGAATGTAGCACTTGGTTGAAGAACCCATAAGAAGTTATGCAGTTCCGTGATAATCTTGAGATACCAGGGGGGTAATACTCGACGACAAATCAAAGTAGAGGTTGGACTGGGGTATTACCCCGTAGAAGACAAGTGCTTAAACTTGCACGGAAAATGTTATTTAAAGGAGAACATGGTCAGAACCACGATTGCAAAAGGCCAGATCCCAGAGATAAGATGAACTTATACCAAGGGAATAATTAATTTAAGAAAAGCTTTAATGATAAGATCTACATCGTGTCCATGGGCATGAACACAAAGTTCAAGGTCGAGTCCCACTTCTTCAATATATAACCTTCCATTCACTTTTCGCTTTGATAAAGGCATTAGTGTTGAAAGTTTTATCTGGTGAAATACCAGATGAGTATGACTCGTGAAAACTTCCGAGTTCACACATATAAAGGAAGGCATAGGTTCAACCCATCAGGGTATCGTGGATACATATAACACAAGCTTCAATAGTAAATACGACCAGCTCAAAAGCAGAGCATGGTTGACAAGGCAGAGGATACAATTTACCAAAGGTATTATATAACGGTGGAAAAGCTTACAAGGTTATTGAATAAGATGTCGGATGAAATCCAACAATGGATCTGACGATCCACAACGGAGCTGATGTGAGTATCGGTACTCTACCAGAAGAAGAAAGAATGCAAGGGGATCAGCTGATAGAAACAACTAACTAACTCAAAGCTTAATGTAAGGAAATTTTATGATTTCCAAATCAAGGGATCAGAAGCAATCGTTCTGATCGAAAATGAATAAGTTCAATAGACTTAGAAGCACAAACAATCAAGGAATTTATTGGTCAAGAACCAGCTCATATCCAAATGACGTCTGAGCCAGAAGGATGAATCCTAGGATTCGACTGAGGAATGCGGGCATCCTCAACATATTGAATCAACAGACTTAAAATGATGAAGTCAAGGGAGGCCACTAAGATTACGAAACTTATGGGATTAACCATAATGCAAGCAAGCGAGAATTTCAAGAGCAATAGGCTGCTCGGGATTTTCGAAAGATCGAATGATATTTTGAAGTCTTTGGCGAAACACTTGAACAACTGGGAATGAGCGGATACTCGATAAGTGCGAGAATTATCCGTAGGGGTATTCAGGTGACAAAGAACAGCAAGGCAGTAAGCTCAAAGGATTCTCGAAAATACGACGAGTATTTCGGGGTATCTTGTAATAACAAGACCAACTGGGGATGAATGCAAGAATAACAACTGCAAGTAGTTATCCATAAGGGTTGATGGTGGAAGGGGAATTGCAAACGCGATGAACACAAGTTCTCGGGTTAACAGCGGAGAGTATCTTCAGGGTCTTCACGTGCAGCAGACGATCACCAGTAATAAGGGGCTCTCCGGGTGAAAGTGATAACGAGATCCTAATGTTAGATTTAGCAAAATACATTTAACCCGAATAGAAGAAAGATCAGAGTCCCAGAGTATAGACAAGGAGTAAAAGATCCTACTACCACCCAATGGCGACGTGGGCCCATAAGACACACAGCCATGTTAGTAAAAGTTTTTGCAATGTCTAGACTCGACTTCGGCCAAGGAGTGTGGAAGGGGGATTCCTACAGGCAGTCGGCTCTGATACCAACTTGTGACGCCCCCGATTTAACCGTACACTAATCATGCACGCAAATGTGTACGATCAAGATCAAGGACTCACGGGAAGATATCACAACACAACTCTACAAATAAAATAAGTCATACAAGCATCATATTATAAGCCAGGGGCCTCGAGGGCTCGAATACAAGAGCTCGATCATAGACGAGTCAGCGGAAGCAACAATATCTGAGTACAGACATAAGTTAAACAAGTTTGCCTTAAGAAGGCTAGCACAAACTGGGATACAGATCGAAAGAGGCACAGGCCTCCTGCCTGGGATCCTCCTAACTACTCCTGGTCGTCGTCAGCGGGCAGCACGTAGTAGTAGGCACCTCCGGTGTAGTAGGAGTCGTCGTCGACGGTGGCGTCTGGCTCCTGGTCTCCAACATCTGGTTGCGACAACCAGGTAGAAGGGATAGAGGAAAAAGAAGGAGAAAGCAACCGTGAGTACTCATCCAAAGTACTCGCAAGCAAGGAACTACACTACATATGCATGGATATATGTGTAAAGGGCCATATCAATGGACTGAACTGCAGAAAGCCAGAATAAGAGGGGGATATCTAGTCTTATCGAAGACTACGCTTCTTGCAGCCTCCGTCTTGCAGCATATAGAAGAGAGTAGACTGAAGACCTCCAAGTAGCATCGTATAGCTTAATCCTAACCGATGATCCTCCCCTCGTCACCCTGTGAGAGAGCGATCACCGGTTGTATCTGGCACTTGGAACGGTGTGTTTTATTAAGTATCCAGTTCTAGTTGTCATAAGGTCAAGGTACAACTCCAAGTCGTCCTGTTACCGAAGATCACGGCTATTCGAATAGATTAACTTCCCTGCAGGGGTGCACCACATACCCCAACACGCTCGATCCCATTTGGCCGGACACACTTTCCTGGGTCATGCCCGGCCTCGGAAGATCAACACGTCGCAGCCCCACCTAGGCACAACAGAGAGGTCAGCACGCCGGTCTAAACCTAAGCGCACAGGGGTCTGGGCCCATCGCCCTTAGCACACCTGCACGTTCCGTGGGCGGCCGGAAGCAGACCTAGCCTAGTGGCGTTCCAGTCCAATCCAGCGTGCACCGCTCCGTCGCTGACGTCAAGAAGGCTTCGGCTGATACCACGACGTCGAGTGCCCATAACTGTCCCCGCGTAGATGGTTAGTGCGTATAGGCCAGTAGCCAGACTCAGATCAAATACCAAGATCTCGTTAAACGTGTTAAGTATCTGCGAACGCCGACCAGGGCCAGGCCCACCTCTCTCCTAGGTGGTCTCAACCTGCCCTGTCGCTCCGCCTCAAAGTAACAGTCGGGGGCCGTCGGGAACCCAGGCCCACCTCTACCGGGATGGAGCCACCTGCCCCTTCAGCCCCCATCTCCGAACAGTATCACAGGTAATGTAACTGTGTAAAGTATATCGTATATGCCCGTGATCACCTCCCGAAGTGATCACGGCCCAGTAGTATAGCATGGCAGACGGACAAGAGTGTAGGGCCACTGATGGAACACTAGCATCCTATACTAAGCAGCAGGGTAGCAGGTAATGGTAACAACAGTAGTAGCAAGGACAGGCTATGCATCAGGATAGGAATAACGGAAAGCAGTAACATGCTACACTACTCTAATGCAAGCAGTATAGAGAAAAGAGTAGGCGATATCTGGTGACCAAAGGGGGGGCTTGCCTGGTTGCTCTGGCAAGAGAGAGGGGTCGTCAACTCCGTAGTCGTACTGGGTAGCAGCGGCGTCGGTCTCGGTGTCTAGCGAGAGAAGAGGGGGAAGAAACAATAAATATATCGCAAACAAATGCATGACATGACAAGGCCTGATGCTAGGTGTGCCACTAACGCGGTACGAGGTGGTACCGGTGAAGGGGGAAACATCCGGGAAAGTATTCCCGGTGTTTCGCGTTTTCGGACAAATGAACTGGAGGGGGAAAGTTGCGTGTTTGCTATGCTAGGGATGTGTAGCGGGCGAACGGACTGCGTATCTGGATTCGTCTCGTCGTTCTGAGCAACTTTCATGTACAAAGTTTTTTCATCTGAGCTACGGTTTATTTTATATTAATTTTAAAAGATTAAAATCATTTTTAGCATTTATTTAATTATTTTAATCCAACATTATCCAGAACAGTGCACGCTGACGTCAGCATGACGTCAGCAGTCAACAGAGGCGTTGACTGGTCAACTGACGTGTGGGTCCCGTTCGTCATTGACTGTTTAGTCTAATTAATGTTTAACTAATCTAATTACTGTTTAATTAAACTAATTAGTTAATTAGGTTAATCTAATTATGATTAATTAACTTAATTAATTCCTTAATTAATTAATTAATTTAATTATTATTTATTTATTTAATTATTTTTATTAATATATATTTTTAAACGTTTCTGGGGCTGGGGCCCCCATGTCAGTGGCCTAGAGGGGCCATAGCGGGCGTGGGTTCACAGGCGTCGGGCGCCGGGTGCGGGCGCACCCGAGCGGGCGCTCGCCCGCAGGGCGGGACGAGGCCGCCGGGGCACCGACGGCGGGGCACGCCGGCGCGGCCAGCCGGGGCCACGGCGGGCGGAGGCGAGGGGTGGCGCTGGTGCGGCCAGTGGCGCGGTGGCGCGGCCGTGGGAGGAGGAGAGGGCGGAGACTAGGCGTGGCGAGGCACGGTGCCATGGGGCGCCGGCCGGAGCAGCAGGGGGGCAGGCGGTGAGGGGAGGCGGCGCAGAGGGGCGAGGCCACCGGCGACGGGGCGCTGCAGTGGTGGTGGCCGCACCGCCGCAGCACAGCAACTGCTGCTGCACCTCGTGGCGGGGCACGGCCAAGAACGGCAAGGGGCGACGGTGTGGCCGACGCGGTGGTGCGCGTGCGCACGGTCGGCCTCGAGCAGAGGCAGGGAAGGAGGAGGACGAAGCCGTGGCCTCACCGGGATTCGTAGGGACGGGACAGCGGGGGTTGAGGAGGAGGACGGTGACGAGCGGCGTAGGGGATGCAGGCCGGCGGGGAGGAGGATGCAGTCCGGTGGGGGGGAGGGAGCTCCGGGCGCCGGCATCGGCATCGGGTGGTGTGGTGGCCTCGGATGCTGTCGAGGACGAGCGGCGATGGGGTCGGGGTGCTGCGTCGCCGACCTAGATCCAGGGGAGGAGAGGGGTGCGAGGAGGGGCTCGTTGGGGACGAGGACGGAGGCCGGCGAGGCGGCTCCAGGCGAGGGCCACGAGGCCATCCCCGATCCGATCTGGATCGGGGGAAGAGGGAGACGTGGGTAGTGGGGGGGGGAAGTGGGGAGTGGGCTAGTTCACGGGGGGGGGGGGGGGGGAAGAGGGGGGTTAGGTAGTGGGGTGGCTCGGTCCGAGTGGGCCGGCCAGTTGGGCCGAGGCCCAGGTGGGCCAAGGGGGACTTGTATTCTTTTTTTCTTGTTTTGTTTTGTTTTCTCTTTTGTATTTTATTTTTCTTTTATTTCTTTTCCTTTCTGTTTTAATTCAATTTAAAATATTTATGCATTTTATAAAACTGTATCTTCTACACCATAATTATCTATGTAATATTTAGTACAAACCGAACATTTTTATTTTAATGTTTGAAAACTTTTATTGTTTTCTTGTAATTAAATTTTGAACTTGTTTCGGTTTTGAATTATCTAGGGTTTATCAACAGTAACCGAGGTGACGTGGCATCATTAGCGGGGAATCACTGTAGCTTAATTATCCGGGCGTCACAGCAGCTTCATTGGAGAAGTAAATAACATGCCCATCAATATTATCGGCCAAGAGATCTTTAACCCTAGCAATTTTAGGTTCAACTTTAATTTGCTCAGGGGGTTTAGGTGTCTTAATATTACTTTTGTTAACCACGGTTGAAACTTTATGATGAGGACATCAATACCATTGTTACACCCACAGCCCCTGCTGCTATACATATTGGACCAATTACTAGAGCTCGCGCACGCCAATTGAATTATCAGGTACTTTCGTTTCTTGGTAACGATTCTAATGTTCATGAGAATATGATGCTGCCTAAATTGGATACATTTGTTTTGCTTACAAATGAAGGGCCTAGCTTGGACAAGAAAGATGAACCTTGGAGCAAGTTCAAGCATGGAGATGATGGCATGCACAAGGGGAACAAGAACGGAGTTACAAGTGATGATTCCAGGACTTTAAAGCCACCATAATGAGTGCATGAAGCCTTGGACGAAATATACAAGATGCCACTTCATAAATTTCGTCCAGAGGCTACTCTAGGTGATGCATCACCTTATTTTTGGGCTAGGCCCATGTAATTTCGAAATACTTGATTATAGGTTGTTTTTAGAGTCTGTATGTGTGGGGAAACAAGAGTTAGGGTTGGTTTCGGACCCCTCCTCCAAGGGCCACAAAATTCCCCCTCTCTTCTCCATATATACAGCCCTTAGGGCATCGTTTAGACTTTGGGTTTTGTTTAGATTAAAAGTTCGGCATAGCTGCAACTTCGCCTACTTCATTTGTGTTCAACGACCAGACCAAGGCATCATAGAACCCCACCTTGATCAATAAAGCTTTCATCTTATATTCGCAATATCCAGATTGCAATCTCAATTTCTTTCTTCTTCTTCGTTTGCTCACAGGAAATAGACCCTCGTGGTCAGGTTGATTGTGCTCCGGCGTGGTCAATAACCCCTCGGAAGTTGGTTTAGCGATTGCTAAGGTGCGACGTCTCGCACATTCGTAGTCGGATCATCAAGTTCGACTCCCACAGAAAACGATAGCCACCATCTCATCGAAACATCGGGACTCCTTCGCCTCTATCAAGTGGTATCAGATTTCCAGGTTGCTCGGTGAGATTTTACAGTTTTTCGTAGTTTAGATCGAGTATGTTCTTCATACCTATAGTCCACGAAAAAGCCAAGAAACAAATTAGGGTTAGTTCATCCTATCTGAACCAATCTGAGCCTTTGCATAATCTTTTCTGTATTTGCTTTGTTGAATTTGCGGTTGCATCATCGTGTCAAGTTGCTGGTCTTAGCATCTAGTCCTTTATTGAGTTCTGTTCACAGGCTGTCACGTCGCCGCTGCCATATATCACCACCGCATCATCATCATCGCTGCTGCCATATACCACCACCGCACCAACTTCATCGCCGCTGCCATATACCACCACCACATATTCACTGCCAATCCGAGTCCATATACACCACCAAATATCAGTCGCCATCACGCCAATCCGAGTCCACTTGCAACATATATCCGCCACCAGTCTGAGTTCCACCAGATTCATCTCCGCCACCAGTCTGAGATTCCACCAGATTCATCTCCGCCACCAGTCCTAGTCCGAGTCCAGTAATTGTTGATTTGCTTTCGATTTCCATATCACGCGATACTCTGAGTCGTGACAAAGTAGGACTCCCCAACTTTCGAGCCATCCGCAGAAGAAAAATAGTTCCAAACTAAAAAAACTAAGTCTGGAAAATTCTGGCTAGGCAGTTTTTAGGACATTTGTAGACTTCTTCGAGAAAAAGAAATGATGCGGAGCAAAAAAAGAGGAAAAAAAGTGCAAAAAAACTGAAAAAAAGAAAAAAAAATTAGAGTGTGCTCCTCCCTTGTTACGTGCAGCGCCGTGATTTTGTTAGTGTTCTAGGCTCGCGTCTCTATTACGGTCTAGCCTAGGACCAGCACAGTACCATCGTTGAGCGTTTATTCAACTTTGCATATCTGAATTGATTATTGCTGACCCCTTTTGCTACCATATTATAAGCCTTCCCAGCTCCACATACATCTACATCGTGCGTTTGACTCTCCCTGGTAATCGCTCTATCC
This sequence comes from Triticum urartu, assembly GCF_056163025.1. Lineage (NCBI taxonomy): Eukaryota > Viridiplantae > Streptophyta > Magnoliopsida > Poales > Poaceae > Triticum > Triticum urartu. Next base: position 290,849,601 of record NC_141873.1, read on the forward strand.
AAGCTTTGAGAGTTTTGACTACAACGGTTGCTGATCACCACCTGCTGCTTGGTAAGAACTAGTAAGAATTTGAGATTCGCTTGACGGATTTGTGACTGTCCACCACTTACTAGTAGTCCGTAGGATCATATTCTTGTGTGTTTCTATTGCTGCTAACCATGGCAGGATCACAAGCCGACGAGACTGACTGGGAGAACATGACAAACAAAGAGTTACATGATAAGTTTCAGCAAATGATGAGTGGACAGGTGGAAGATGTGCTAAATAGATTTGAAGAGGCCACGGAGAAGATAGATGGCATTGAGAAGGCGTTCGAAACAAAGCTCGATAACAAGTTTAATGAATTGCCCGTGCGTCTTCCACCGCCCGCTGCACCTGTCGCACCTCTACAACAACAACAACAACAACATCGTCTTCCAAATCAAGTGGGACGAGCACAACGCGTTCCCATTGAGCCTGGTCAAACTTCTGGTGCTGCTGTACCTACTATTGGTGCTTTTGTAGCTCATGCTGCTACTGCAGAGGTGGAGGACCATTACAAGGATGAGGTTGAGCAAAATCAGAACTACGTGCAACCACCAGCACCACCACCACCAGGTCGTCCTCATGCATATCATCGCAACGGTAGGGCTGCACCACCACCTGAGGTACGAGATCATGACGATCTTCCTAAACTGAAATTGAATATTCCACCATTTGAGGGTAGATATGTTCTTGATATATATCTTGGGAGTTAGAAACTGAACAATGTTTTACATGTTTACAATATCCTGAGGAGAGACGTGTTCCTGCTGTTGTTTGTGCTTTCACTAGTTTTGCATGTGTTTGGTGGTCTGAACATTGTAGATTATATCCATTCTAGCTACTTGGGCTGCTTTGAAAGCTGATATGCGTACTCGTTGGGCTCCACCTTATTATCAACGTGAATTACTTCAAAAATTGTAGCGCTTAAGACAAGGAAAAAATTATGTAGAAGAATATTCTCAGGAATTACAAACTGGCATGATTATATGTGGTATTGTTGAGGAGAATGAAGCTATGCTTGCATGTTTTATGGGTGGATTAAATAGATAGATTTAGACCATTCTAGAGTATAAGGAGTATACTAATATCACTCATTTATTCCATCTTGCTTGTAAAGCTGAACGTGAAGTGCAGGATCGACAGGCATTGGCACGAACTAACTTTTCTACAGGTCAATCTTCATCATGGACACCACGTGCATCCTCTACTTCCACTGCACCAGCACCTCCATCAGGTGCCACCTCAAGCCGTGATACAAGAAAGCAGGCACAACCACCACTATCTGCCAAGAGCACACCTGTCGGGCCTGCGCAGAGCTCTTCTTCAATGGCATCAACAGGGCACACAAGTGATATTATTTGTCATTGTTGTAAGGGAAGAGGACATTTTGCGAGAGAATGCAAATATCAGCGTGTGATGATTGCTACTGAGGATGGTGGGTATGAGTCCGCTAGTGACTATGATGAGGAGACTTTGGCTCTTATTACACATGAAGAACACGGCGGAGATGATTCTGATCATGAGACGCAATACATGGTTGCTGAAGATGCTGACGGGTATGAATGTTTAGTTGCTCAACGTGTTTTGAGTGTGCAAGTTACACAAGCTGAGCAAAATCAGAGGCATAATTTGTTCCATACGAAGGGAGTTGTGAAGGAACGTTCTGTTCACGTCATCATAGATGGAGGGAGCTACAACAACTTGGCTAGCATGGAGATGGTTGAGAAGCTATCTCTCACCACAAGACCTCATCCACATCCTTACTACATCCAATGGTTCAACGACAACGGCAAGGTTAAGGTAACATGTATTGTTCGTGTGCATTTTAGTATCTCTACATATGCTGATTATGTTGATTGTGATGTGGTACCTATGCAGGCATGTTCCTTATTACTTGGTAGACCATGGCAATTTGATAAAAATTATGTACACCATGGTAGAATCAATCAGTATACTCTTGTTCATAAGGACAAAAATATTACTTTGCTTCCTATGACTCCTGATTCCATTTTGAAAGATGATATTAATAGAGCTAATGAAGCAAAACAGGAGCAAAATAAGAGTGAAAACCAGATTGTGGCAAAAGAATTTGAGCAACAAATGAAGCCTAATAATAAACCATCTAGTGTTGCTTCTGAAATTAAATTGAAAAGTGCATGTTTACTTCCCACCAAATCTGATATTGATGATCTAGATTTTAGCAAATCTGTTTGCTATGCTTTTGTGTGCAAAGAGGCATTATTTTCATTCGAGGACGTGCCTTCCTCTTTGCCTCCTGCTGTCACTAATATTTTGCAGGAGTTCTCTGACGTCTTTCCACAAGACGTGCCACCGGGATTACCACCTATTCGAGGGATTGAGCATCAAATTGACTTAATTCCCGGTGCATCATTACTCAACCATGCACCATACCGTACCAATCCAGAGGAGACGAAGGAGATTATGCGTCAAGTACAAGAGCTGCTCGACAAAGGTTATATACGTGAATCCCTTAGTCCTTGTGCTGTTCCTATCATTTTAGTGCCAAAAAAGGATGGTGCGTCATGTATGTGCATTGATTGTAGAGGCATTAATAATATTACTATTCGTTATCGTCATCCTATTCCCAGGCTAGATGATATGCTTGATGAATTGAGTGGCTCTACAATATTCTCCAAAGTTGATTTGCGTAGTGGATACCATCAAATTCGTATGAAATTAGGAGATGAATGGAAAACAGCATTTAAAACTAAGTTTGGATTATATGAGTGGTTAGTCATGCCTTTTGGGTTAACTAATGCACCTAGTACTTTCATGAGATTAATGAATGAAGTTTTACGTGCTTTCATTGGACGATTTGTGGTGGTTTACTTTGATGACATATTGATTTATAACAAATCTTTGGAGGAACATTTGGAACATTTACGTGCTGTTTTTATTGCTCTACGTGATGCATGTTTGTTTGGTAACCTTGGGAAGTGCACCTTTTGCACCGACCGAGTATCTTTTCTTGGCTATGTTGTTACTCCACAGGGAATTGAAGTTGATAAAGCCAAGATTGAAGCTATTGAGAGTTGGCTGCAGCCCAAAACGGTCACACAAGTGAGGAGTGTCCTTGGCCTCGCTGGTTTCTATAGGCGTTTTGTGAGAGATTTCAGCACCATTGCTGCACCTCTCAACGATCTTACAAAGAAGGATGTGCCTTTTGTTTGGGGTACCGCACAGGAAGAAGCCTTCACGGTATTGAAAGATAAGTTAACACATGCTCCTTTACTCCAACTTGCTGATTTTAATAAGACTTTTGAGCTTGAATGTGATGCTAGTGGAATTGGATTAGGAGGTGTGTTATTACAAGATGGCAAACCTGTTGCATACTTTTCTGAAAAATTGAGTGGGCCTAGTCTGAACTATTCTACTTATAATAAAGAATTATATGCTCTTGTTCGGACCTTCGAAACATGGCAACATTATTTATGGCCCAAGGAATTTGTTATACATTCTGATCATGAATCTTTGAAACACATTAAAAGTCAAGAAAAACTGAACCGTAGACATGCTAAATGGGTTGAATTCATTGAGACTTACCCTTATGTCATTAAACACAAGAAGGGTAAAGAAAATGTTATTGCTGATGCATTATCTTGTCGTTATACTATGCTTTCACAACTTGACTTTAAAATATTTGGTTTGGAGACCATCAAAGATCAATATGTGCATGATGCTGAATTTAAAGATGTATTGCAGAATTGTAAGGAATGGAAAACTTGGAACAAATTCGTTCTTAACGATGGATTTGTGTTTCGTGCTAACAAGCTATGCATTCCAGCTAGCTCCGTTCGTCTTTTGTTGTTGCAGGAGGTGCATGGAGGAGGATTAATGGGACACTTTGGCGTGAAGAAGACGGAGGACATACTTGCTACACATTTCTTTTGGCCAAAGATGATACGGGATGTTGAGCGTTTTGTTGCTTGCTGCACTACATGTCAAAAAGCTAAGTCACGACTCAATCCGTATGGTTTATATATGCCTTTGCATGTACCTAGTGTTCCTTCGGAGGATATATCTATGGACTTTGTTTTAGGTTTACCTCGAACAAAGAAGGGGAGGGATAGCATATTTGTTGTCGTGGATAGGTTCTCAAAAATGGCACACTTTATACCATGTCATAAAAGCGATGATGCTGTTAATGTTGCTGATTTGTTCTTTCGTGAGATTATTCGCTTGCATGCTGTGCCAAATACTATTGTTTCAGATCGTGATACTAAATTTCTTAGCCACTTTTGGAGATGTTTATGGGCTAAGTTGGGGACTAAACTGCTTTTTAGTACTACTTGTCACCACCAAACTGATGGACAAACTGAAGTAGTCAATAGGACATTTTCTACTATGCTTAGGGTTGTTTTGAAGAATAATAAGAAAATGTGGGAAGAATGCTTTCCTCATATAGAATTTGCTTATAATCGTTCATTGCATTCTACTACTAAGATGTGCCCTTTTGAAATTGTGTGTGGTTTCCTACCTCATGCACCTATTGATTTGTTGCCTCTTCCATCTTCGGAGAAGGTTAATTTTGATGCTAAAGAACGTGCTGAATTGATTTTAAAAATGCATGAGTTAACTAAGGAAAACATTGAGCGTATGAATGATAAATATAAACTTGCTGGAGATAAGGGTAGAAAACATGTTGTGTTTGCACCTGGAGATCTTGTTTGGTTACATTTGCGTAAGGATAGACTTCCTAATTTGTGCAAATCAAAGCTAATGCCACGTGCTGATGGTCCTTTTAAGGTGTTAGAGAAAATAAATGATAATGCATATAAACTTAAGCTGCCTCCAGATTTTGGGGTTAGTCCCACTTTTAACATTGCAGATTTGAAGCCTTATTTGGGTGAGGAAGATGAGCTTTCGTCGACGATGAGTTCATTGCAAGAAGGGGAGGATGATGAGGACATCAATACCATTGTTACACCCACAGCCCTTGCTGATATACATACTAGACCAATTACTAGAGCTCGCGCACGCCAATTGAATTATCAGGTACTTTCGTTTCTTGGTAATGATTCTAATGTTCATGAGAATATGATGCTACCTAAATTGGATACATTTGTTTTGCTTACAAGTGAAGGGCCTAGCTTGGACAATAAATATGAACCTTGGAGCAAGTTCAAGCATGGAGATGATGGCATGCGCAAGGGGAACAAGAACGGAGTTACAAGTGATGATTCCAGGACTTTGAAGCCACCATAATGAGTGCATGAAGCCTTGGACAAAATATACAAGATGCCACTTCATAAATTTCATCTAGAGGCTATTCTAGGTGATGTGTCACCTTATTTTTGGGCTAGGCCCATGTAATTTCGAAATACTTGATTATAGGTTGTTTTTAGAATCCGTATGTGTTGGGAAAAAGAGTTAGGGTTGGTTTCGGACCCCTCCTCCAAGGGCCACGAAATTCCTCCTCTCCCCTCCATATATACAGCCCTTAGAGCATCGTTTACACTTTGGGTTTTGTTTAGATTAAATGTTCGGCATAGCTACAACTTCGCGTACTTCGTTTGTGTTCAACGACCAGACCAAGGCGTCACAGAACCCCACCTTGATCAATAAAGCTTTCATCTTATATTCGCAATATCCAGATTGCAATCTCAATTTCTTGCTTCTTCTTCGTTTGCTCACAGGAAATAGACCCTCGTGGTCAGGTTGATCGTGCTCCGGCGTGGTCAATAACCCCTCGGAAGTTGGTTTAGCAATTTCTAAGGCACGATGTCTCGCACGTTCGTAGTCGGATCGTCAAGGTCGACTCCCATAGAAAACAATAGCCACCATCTCATCGAAACATCGGGACCCCTTCGCCTCTATCACTTTAGCATGATCCTTTATTCTAACAGGGAAAGGTGGCTTCTCAATATAAGCAGCAGGAACAACAGGAGCATTATAAGTGATAGACGTTTCTTCAACTTCAATAGGTGCAACTACTTTTACTTCGATGGGAGGATTATATTTAAACCACTTTTCCTTAGGGAGATCAACATGAGTAGCAAAGGATTCACAGAAAGAAGCTACTATCTTAGAGTCAAGTCCATATTTAGTGCTAAATTCACGGAAAGCATTGGTATCCATAAAAGATTTAACACAATCAAACTTTGGTGTTATACATGACTTCTTACCTTCGTCGAGGTCCCAATCTTCAGAGTTGAGTTTAATTCTTTCCAATAAATCCCATTTGAATTCAATAGTCTTCATCATAAAAGATCTAGTACAAGAAGTATCGAGCATGGAGCGATTACTGAGAGAAAGCCGAGCATAAATTTTTTGAATAATCATTTCTCTTGAGAGATCATGATTGGGGCATGAATATAACATTGACTTAAGACTCCCCCGAGATTGATCTATGCTTTCTCCTTCACGAGGCCAAAAATTATATATATATAATTACAATCCCGATGAACAAGATGCATAGGATAAAACTTCTGATGAAATTCCAATTTCAATCGCTTGTAGTCCCATGATCCCATATCATCACATAGCCTATACCATGTCAATGCCTCTCCCTCCAAAGATAAAGGGAAGACCTTCTTCTTGATAACATCCTCGGGCATACCTGCAAGCTTAAATAATCCAAAAACTTCATCCACATAGATTAAGTGTAAATCAGGATGCAATGTTGCATCTCCTGCAAAAGGATTAGCTAGCAGTTTCTCTATCATACCCGAAGGGATTTCAAAGTAAACATTTTCAGTAGGTTCAATAGGTTGAGGAGCAACTCTTTGCTCTACTGGTCGGGGTGAAGATACCCCGAACAAGCCCCTCAAAGGATTATGTTCCATAGTAACAAGTGACAGTAAATTTCAGCACACTATATAAATTTTTCCTTACCAAATTCCTCCTACCAAAGGCGCTTCACTGCCCGGCAACGGCGCTAGAAAAGAGTCTCGATGACCCACAAGTGTAGGGGGTCTATCTTAGCCTTTTTGATAAGTAAGAGTGTCGAACCCAACGAGGAGCAGAAGGAAATGATAAGCAGTTTTCAGTAAGGTGTTCTCCGCAAGCACTGAAATTGTCGGTAATAGATAGTTTGTGATAAGGTAATTTGTAACGAGTAGTAAGTAATAAAATTAAATAAGGTGCAGCAATATGGCCCAATCCTTTTTGTAGTGAAGGAAAAGCCTGTACAAACTCTTATATGAAGGAAAGCGCTCCCGAGGACACATGGGAATTATCGTCAAGCTAGTTTTCATCACGTTCATATGATTCGCGTTCGGTACTTTGATAATTTGATATGTGGGTGGACCGGTGCTTGGGTACTGCCCTTACTTGGACAAGCATCCCACTTATGATTAACCCCTATTGCAAGCATCCGCAACTACAACAGAAGTATTAAGGTAAACCTAACCATAGCATGAAACATATGGATCCAAATCAGCCCCTTACGAAGCAATGCATAAACTAGGGTTTAAGCTTCTGTCACTCTAGCAACCCATCATCTACATATTACTTCCCAATGCCTCCCTCTAGGCCCAAACAATGGTGAAGTTTCATGTAGTCGGCATTCACATGACACCACTAGAGGGATGACAACATACATCTCATCAAAATATCGAACGAATACCAAATTCACATGACTACTTATAGCAAGACTTCTCCCATGTCCTCAGGAACAAACGTAACTACTCACAAAGCATATTCGTGTTCAAAATCAGAGGGGTATTAATATGCATAATGGATCTGAACATATGATCTTCCACCAAGTAAACCAACTAGCATCAAGTACAAGGAGTAATCAACACTACTAGCAACCCACAGGTACCAATCTGAGGTTTGGATACAAAGATTGGAAACAAGAGATGAACTAGGGTTTGAGATGAGATGGTGTTGATGAAGATGTTGATGGAGATTGACCCCCTCCCGATGAGAGGATCGTTGGTGATGACGATGGTGATGATTTCCCCTTCCCGGAGGGAAGTTTCCCCGACAGAACAGCTCCGCCGAAGCCCTAGATTGGTTCCGCCAAGGTTCCGCCTCGTGGCGGCGGAGTTTCGTCCCGTGATCTTGCTTATGATTTTTTCCAGGGTAAAAGACTTCATATAGCAGAAGATGGTCATCAGAAGGCCACCAGGGGGCCCACGAGGCAGGGGGCGCGCCAAGGGGGGTAGGGCACGCCCCCCACCCTCGTGGCCAGGGTGTGGGCCTCCTCTAGAACTTGCTCCGCTCAGTATTTTTTATTAATTCAAAAAATGACTTCTGTGAAGTTTCAGGACTTTTGGAGCTGTGCAGAATAGGTCCCTAATATTTGGTCCTTTTCCAGCCCAGAATCCCAGCTGTCGGCATTCCCCCACTTCATGTAAACCTTGTAAAATAAGAGAGAATAGGCATAAGTATTGTATCATAATGTGTAATAACAGCCCATAATGCAATAAATATCGATATAAAAGCATGATGCAAAATGGACGTATCAACTCCCCCAAGCTTAGACCTCGCTTGTCCTCAAGCGAAAGCCGAAATCGAAAAATATGTCCACATGTTTAGAGATAGAGGTGTCAATAAAATAAAATACGGACATGGGGGCATCATGATTATTCTTAGAACAGCAACATATATATATATATATATTGTCGTATGATCTCTTATGCTAGGGTAACAAATCAATTACAATTTCAAGTGTGAATCATAAACTTCATTGAGAACCAACAAACTCTAATCTCAGTCACTGAGGCAACTGCAATTTATCATAACATAGGAAAGAGTCAATATAAGAGATTTTCAGCGAATCCACATACTCAACTAACATTTAGTCTTTCATAATTGCTAACTGACGTGATATTTATGGTTATGAAGTTTTAATCGGACACAGAGAAAGATAGGGGCTTATAGTTTTGCCTCCCAACGTTTTACCTCAAGGGTAATGACAACAATAATAGTTCATGAAAACTCACATCCAATTGGCTATATATATCAAGATCTTTCCAACACATTGTGCTTGCCGAAGGATAAAATATAAAAAGAAAAGGTGAATATGACCATGACTCTTTTCATGAAGTATAAGACAAGAATAAAAGATAGGCCATTCGCAGAGGGAAGCAGAGGTTATCATGCGCTTTTATGGTTGGATGCACGAAATCTTAATGCAAAAGAACGTCACTTTATATTGCCACTTGTGATGTGGACCTTTATTATGCAATTCGTCGCTTTTATTTCTTCCACATCACAAGATCGTATAAAGCTTATTTTCTCCACATTAATAAGTCATGCATATTTAGAGAGAAATTTGTATTGCTTGCACCGATGACAACTTACTTGATGGATCTTACTCAATCCATAGGTAGGTATGGTGGACTCTCATGGAAAAACTGGGTTTAGGGATATTTGGAAGCACAAGTAGTATCTCTACTTGGTGCAAAGAAATTGGCTAGCAAGAGAGGGAAAGGCAAGCTCAACATGTTGGATGATCCATGACAATATAATTTATCTTAGATGCAAGAAAACATAACCCATTACGTTGTCTTCCTTGTCCAACGTCAACTCGATAGCATGTCATACTTTAATGAGTGCTCACAATTATAAAAGATGTCCAAGATAGTATATTTATATGTGAACCTCTCTTTCTTTATTACTTCCTATTAATTGCAACGATGACCAAATCTATGTTTGTCAACTCTCAACAACTTTTATTCATCATACTCTTTATATGTGAAGTCATTACTCTCCATAAGATCCATATGATCTCTTTATTTCATTTTATTTCTTCGCTTTTATTTTATTCCCTCTAGATCATAGCAAAATAATCAAGCCCTTGACTCAACACTAATCTTTATTATATATAACTCGCGGACTCGATTGCATAGGAAGATCATAAAGCAAAACTCACAACTAGATCATACTAAAACTTTATTCTACTAGATCAAGATATTATCAAATGGATCGAACTAAGAAAATGGTAAAGATAAAAATGATGGTGATACAAGACCGAGGCACTCCCCCAAGCTTGGCAGTTGCCAAGGGGAGTGCCCATACCCATGTGTTTATGTCTCCTTCTTTGTAGGTGGTGATGTGATATTCTTGGCGATGATGCCCCTCAAGATACGATTCTCTTCTTCAAGCTTATTGACTTGCTGCTTGAGGCCCATTATTTCTTTTCGGAGCTTGCCTATGATGGCTAAAGCTCCTTTCACCCATGGATGTTTCATGGCTGCGGGAGAACAAGTAACACTCTTTTTCATATTTTCATACGAAAGAAATCTAACATTGGAAGGGATAACCGAGTTTGGGATGGCTGAGCTCTGTAGTTCCCCAATCGTGAATCCAGGTCGGAAACGAGAAGTAACTTCTTGATCCTCTTCCATGGCATCTATCCTTTTCAAGTCGGCCTCCATCTCTTCTTCCGTGGATGGCCCAAAGTGGTCAGCATTTGTAGCGACCAGACCTCAAACGGTCCAATCTCTGTGCTCAGGTGTCATCCCTGGATCAGTAATGCTGACACCACACAGTACTTGAAGGATTTATAACAGAGTAGCAATCACACACTTATTACATCGAATGTCTCTAAAGAGAACTTATTATAATAAATATGGCTTAAGGCCATCCAATAACGATGACAGCGGAAGGCTTGGAAGATAAGTGAGTCCATCAACTCCAACGGCATCACTAAGTATAGAACCACGACCTAAAAACACCTTAATCGTCGTCTGAAAAGTCTACAACATTAACGTTGCATTCCCGAAACGGGTCAGCACATGGAATATGCTGCCAAAATAACACATAGAGAGTAATGGAATGAAATAGGCTATTCTATATGCATATTTGGCTGGTGGAAAGCTCTATGGTTATAGTTTTGCGTAAAGCCAATTTTTCCCTACTACAAAGGAATAAATTTTATTTAACTATCATGGTAGTTGTTAAACATTGAGAATGGTTGACAGCATTCTCAATCCCAATTAAGCATCATCATTAAACAAAACCCAACAAAATTAATTTTGGAGTAACATGTTGAGATTCACATGATAATCCAGGTACTAGATACTCAAGATGTCCATGACCGGGGACACAGCTAATCATGATTAGTTTATACACTCTGCAGAGGTTTGCGCACTTTTCCCCACAAGACTCGATCGCCTCCGTTTGGTTTCTCGCACTACATGGTGTTTGAGAAGACGGATGACCGAGACATAGTCTTTCAGAAGCGCTAGCACCTTACGATCGGGTAGACCGTTACACCTACTTTCCCCTACATCTGCTAGTCTACCATTGTAAGAGTTCGCACAACTTAATCAACTATGCTAGAGCCCATAATAGCTTGTGGCTGCACACGGAAGTTTCTAGCATGAATAATCTCATGATCCCTTTGAGCCTGGGTGGCGGTCCAAAAGCAAAATAGGCAATCGCTGGAATACCCAGGTGCCTCAATCCACCCAAATGTGTGTTTAAGTTGCCACCCTAAATAAACCATTAATTAACAATCTCACATCTGTCATGGATACACTCACCCAATCCACGTCTACTAGCATAGCATGGCATAATAAGCGAACGTAGAAGTAACTCCCAAAGGTTACAGGTAATAGGTACTACCTCAACTACTTCCCAAACCCACAATTTAATTAGATCCTAATCATGAAATGTGTGAGGATTGATCTAATGCAATAAAACTGGGTAGAGGGAAAGCATGATCAAAGTGTTACTTGCCTTGCTGATGATCCGGGAAACCTAGCGATTCGAAGTAGCAAGCGGCGCACTCCGGGTACTCTATCGCAAACAAACAAGCATACAATAAGTACTCAACTAATGCACAGGTAAAACACAAATAAGAGATCTAGCCAGAAAGTTCAACTTAAGAACTCTGGTTGGCAAAAAGAATCAAATCGAACGAAGCAACGAAAGACAAACGGCAAAAGAAACAAGCTTCGTTTACTATTCTGGATCTAGGGAAATTTTTTTATAGTGGCAAAAACTTGTTTGAGTTGGCTAAACAGAAAGAGGGTTTCGAGACGAAACTCCAGGCGCCTGAATTGCCTAATTCTGATAAACGAGCAAAAAGTTAGAGTAAAACGAAAATCGGATCAGAAATCGCGATCTGAAAAATCGCGGATTTAATCCGACAAAAAGAAAAACAACGAACCTTCGTTAGAACGAACGAATGGACGAACGCTCGCTAATTAAATAAACCGGAAAACCGGTCTATTTAAAAAAACCGAAACTAAAAAACGAACAAAACCGTCGGAAAACCAAATGGTTTTTCGAAAAAAACCAGCGGCGGCGAGACAACCTCCGGCGGCGGATCCGGCGGCGGCGATGTCGGCGGCGGCGGCGCTCCAGCGGGCGGCGCGGCGGTGCGGCGGCGGCGCGGCGGCGGCGGCTAGGGGCGGCTAGGGTTAGGATTTTCGGGTGGGGCGGCTTGGGCTTTGGCGGGGGCCTCGGGGCGCTATAAAAAGGCCCGACCAGGAGGAGTCCTGGCCGGTTACGGCCCAAGGTTGGTTCGGACCCCTTTTTTAAAAAAAAAATTACGACCGGAAAAAAAACAAAAGGAATACTAAACGGACTCCAAAAATCCCGAAATAAATTGTCCCCGACTTCTAAAATTAAGTGGCACAGGATGAACATTTATTTGGGGCCTAAATGCAATTTTGATAAACATACGTTTTTCCTAAATTCAAATAAAATAGCAAATAAAACCAAATAAAATCGTATTTGATTTTTTTTATTAAATCCCCAATATTTCTTTATTTTGGGAAAGTCATTTTATTCCCTCTCTCATAATTTTTATAATAGAAATGATTGAAGATAAAATAAATAAAATCAAATGATCCTATTTTCAAAATTTGAGACAACTCAAATATGAAAATAACGAAATCCCCAACTCTCTCCGAGGGTCCTTGAGTTGCGTGAAATTTCTAGGATCAACCAAAATGCAATAAATATGATATGCAATGATGATCTAGTGTATAACATTCCAAATTGAAAATTTGGGATGTTACAAACCTACCCCCCTTAAGATGAATCTCGCTCTCAAGATTCGGGTTGGCTAGAAAATAGGTGAGGGTGGTCCTTCAGCAAATCTTCCTCTCATTCCCAGGTGGCTTCATCCTCCGTGTGGTGGCTCCACTGAACCTTGCAAAACTTGGTAACCTTACGGCGGGTGACTCGACTGGCATACTCTAGAATCTTAACTGGTTTCTCCTCATAGGTCAAATCACTGTCCAACTGAATTGCTTCCAGTGGTACCGTATCTCTCAGCGGTATATCAGCCAACTCTGCATGGCACTTCTTCAACTGGGATACGTGGAACACGTCATGAACTCCTGACAATCCTTCAGGCAATTCCAACTTATAGGCAACTTCTCCCATACGCTCCAAAACTTTGTATGGGCCTACAAAATGTGGCACTAACTTTCCCTTAACTCCAAAGCGCTTAACTCCTCGAAGTGGTGATACTCGAAGATAAACTCGGTCTCCGACTTCGTAAACTGTCTCCTTGCGTTTAGAATCTGCATAACTCTTCTGCCTGGATTGAGCTACCTTGAGCCTATCGCGAATCAATTTCACTTTCTGTTCAAACTCCTTTATCAGATCCGGTCCAAACAACTGGCGATCTCCAACTTCATCCCAAGAGAATGGGGTCCTGCACCTTCTTCTGTACAAGGCTTCGAAAGGGGCCATCTTCAAACTGGATTGATAGCTGTTGTTGTAAGAGAACTCTGCATACGGCAAATTCTCGTCCCAGCTAGATCCGTAATCTAGCGCACAAGCTCTTAGCATATCCTCCAAAATCTGATTGACTCTCTCAGTCTGTCCATCTGTCTGCGAGTGGAAAGCTGTGCCAAACTCCAGTCTGGTACCCAAAGTTTCATGCAACTGATTCCAGAACTTTGAGGTAAATTGGGTTCCTCTATCTGATACTATGCTCCTTGGAACTCCATGCAGATAAACGATTCTAGTCATGTATCTCTTTGCCAACTTTGCACTGGTATAGGTAGTCTTCACTGGAATGAAATGAGCTACCTTTGTCAAACGATCGACTACAACCCATATCGAGTCATAGCCTGAACGTGTTCTGGGCAATCCTGTAATAAAATCCATGCCTAGCTTATACCACTTCCATTCGGGTATCGGCAATGGCTGTAGCAATCCGGCTGGCTTTTGATGCTCTGCCTTTACTCTCTGACATACATCACAAACTGCTACATATTCCGCAATATCGTTCTTCATTCCGGTCCACTAGAAAATATCCTTCAAATCCAAATACATCTTGGTATTTCCTGGGTGAATCGAATAGGGTGAATCATGGGCCTTTTGTAAAATTAACTTCCTGATCTCCGAATCATTAGGCACATAAACACGGTGTTCAAACCATAAGGTATCGTGCTCATCTTCACGAAATCCCTTAGCTTTTCCTTTGCTCATTTTCTCCTTAATAGAGGCAATCTCCTTGTCAGTCTTTTGAGCTTCTCTGATCTTATCCATCAACGTAGACTGAATCTCCAATGCTGCAACATAGCCTCTTGGAACTATTTCCAAACATAGCTCCCGAAGATTTTCGGCTAACTCCCTTGGTAAATCTCCCGTCATTAGGGTGTTGACATGGCTCTTACGGCTCAACGCGTCAGCTACTACATTAGCCTTTCCGGGGTGATAATGCAATTTCATATCATAATCCTTGATGAGCTCCAACCATCTCCTTTGTCTGAGGTTCAACTCCTTTTGTGTGAAAATATACTTCAAACTCTTGTGATCCGTGTACACCTCGCAATGGTTTCCAATCAGAAAATGTCTCCAAGTCTTCAATGCATGCACTACGGTTGCTAACTCCAAATCATGCGTAGCATAATTCAACTCATGGGGCTTAAGCTGTCGTGAGGCATATGAAACAACTCTTCCTTCCTGCATAAGAACTGCTCCAAGTCCTCGACGTGAAGCGTCACAATACACCTCATAATCCTTGGTCTGATCCGGTAAAATCAACACTGGTGAGGTAACCAAACATTTCTTCAACTCCTGGAAACTAGCCTCACACTCCTCAGTCCATTTGAACTTGGTATCCTTCTTCAACAACTCCGTCATAGGCTTCGCAATCTTTGAGAAATTCTCAATAAACCTCCGGTAGTATCCTGCGAGTCCAAGAAAACTCCGGATCTCTGCAACTGTGGTTGGCGCTTCCCACTTGGTCACGATATCAACTTTAGTGGGATCTACTGCTATACCTTCTCCGGATATAACGTGTCCAAGAAATCCAACTTCCTTCAACCAAAACTCACATTTGCTAAACTTGGCATATAACTGATGTTCTCTGAGCTTTCAAAGAACCAAACGCAAATGCTCCTTATGCTCCTCTTCATTCTTCGAGTAAACTAGGATATCATCAATGAAAACTACGATGAACTTATCCAAGAACTCCATAAACACTTTGTTCATCATGTTCATAAAATATGCAGGTGCGTTAGTCAGACCAAATGACATAACGGTATACTCGTACAGCCCATACCTGGTGGTAAAAGTTGTCTTAGGTATATCCTGTTCTCGAATCTTCAACTGGTGGTATCCTGATAGCAGATCGATCTTGGAAAATACCTTAGCTCCTTGTAATCGATCAAACAGATCATTGTTCATTGGTAGTGGGTACTTGTTCTTGATGGTTACTTCATTCAATCCTCGATAATCAACAACCATCCTTAATGATCCATCCTTCTTCTCCACTAGAAGTACTGGCGATCCCCAAGGCGACGAACTTGGGCGAATGTATCCTTTATCCAGTAACTCCTTAATTTGCTTCTTAATTTCCACCAAATCCTTTGCGGGCATCCTATATGGTCTCTTTGATATTGGCCCTGTGCCTGGCAAAAGCTCAATCAAAAACTCAATATCTCTATCCGGTGACATGCCTGGCAACTCTTCTGGAAATACTTCGGGGAAATCCTTCACTACTGGTACTTCCTCCTGCACAACTCCTGTTAAACAATTTACTTGAGTCCTCTTCGGCACATGCCGGGATACATACTTGATCCTTCTCCCTTCTGGGGTGGTAAGCAAGATCGACTTACTGGCGCAATCGATGTTTCCTCCATACATCGACAACCAATCCATACCCAGAATTACATCCAAACCTTGTGACCAATATTATCAAATCCGAGGGGAACACATGCCTACCTATACTTAATGGCACTTGAAAACATCCTTGGCTAGCCATATACTCCGCTCCTGGTGAGCTTACTAACATAGGGGTTCTAAGAACTTTGGTGGGCAGGTTATACTTATCACAAATCCCCTTGATATGTAGGAATGCGATGCACTAGTATCGAAAAGAACGAGTGCAGTAAATGAGTTAACCAAAAACTTACCGATTACTGCATCCGGCTGCTCTTCGACCTCCTCCATGTTAACGTGGTTCACCTGTCCCCTATTGAAAGGGTTCGGCTTCTTCCCAGAGCTTCCATTGCCATTACCATTCTGTGATTCAGGACATTCATTGGCATAATGTCCGGTCTTCTAGCACTTAAAGCAAGTGACTTGGATCAGGTCTCTCTTGGCTGGGGTCGATGGGTTGGTGCGGTTCTGGCCGTTGCTTCCTCCATTCCCATTACCATTCTTGGTACCATTGTGATTGTGCGAGCTACCTCCTCCATGGGTATGCTGAAAATGCCCTCTCGGTCTAGGGGTAAACGTGGCTTCTGCTGAGCTCCTGAAGTGTGCTTCCCTTGTCCATACTTCATCTTGCGATTCTCAATCTGCTGCTGCTTCCCTTCAGTCATGAGAGCATGATCTACCAACTCCTGGTAATTGTTGAAGGTGGCTACCATCAATTGCATGCTCAACTCATCATTCAGTCCTTCCAGAAACTTCTCCTGCTTAGATGCATCCGTAGCAACGTCATCTGGGGAATAACCTGCTAATTTACTAAAGTCCTCCACATACTGGCCAACTGTCCGTCCTCCTTGGTGCAAGTTGCGAAACTCTCGCTTCTTCATGGCCATAGCTCCTGCTGAAACATGGGCAGTTCGAAAAGCCTGCTGAAATTGGTCCCACGTGACAGTGTCGACAGGAAAAGTGGCTGTGAAATTCTCCCACCATGATGTTGCGGGTCCTTCAAGCTGGTGGGCGGCAAACTTCACCTTTTTCGCATCCGTGCATCCTGCTGTGGTCAACTCTCTAGCTGTCTTGCGGAGCCAATCATCTGCTACTATCGGCTCGGTGCTACTGGAAAACACCGGCAGATTCAGCCTAAGAAAATGGGCTAAGTGATCAACAGGTGGTGGTGGTGGTGGGTTGTTGTCGTTGTTCCCTTGATTCTGATTCTGGACTAACAACTGCATCAATGTGTTCTGCTGCTGGATCAACTGGGTGAGCTCCGGTGGAAAGGTAAATCCGGGGTCACGTCTCGGAGGCATCTGAGGGTTTAGAAAAGATGAGATTTAAGAATAGAGGGGGTCTAAAGAGAAAACACTACCCATATGCATATGAGGCAAAAGCAAACAATTCACTTCATTCAATCAATCAAACAAGGGCATACAATCAATCTAACTATCGCAAAAGTGCTCGGACTACTATATTTACATGGTGGACTACTACTACTGATGTGGTGGTCTACTAGAAGTATTCTTCGGTTGCAGACTCCATTATATTTGCTCCAGCTTCATCCACATAGTCATCATCGCTATCATCTGGATCCGAGTCAGTGTCGTCGATGATGATGTAGTCTTCTGGGTGAATTTCCTTGGGTTCTTCGTCTTCTTCTACTAGTGTAGGGCCTCCCATAAATATTCCGATCTTCTTGATTAGATCGTCATTCTTTTCCACTAATACTTCGATTTCCTATTCATAATCTTCACGTGTAGCCTTGAGTTCTTCCTCCAGTTCCTTGATTCTTGTCCTTGCCTTCTTCAGATCTATCATGTCGGCGCACATCTGGTTCCCCTGACATCGAATGTGCTGGTTTAACTCCTAGATAAAAGCTGCGACTGATCTATCCTTTCTGGTGCTGATCATCTCCCAGTGCTCATCTCGGCGCCCACAAATCTGGTAGAAGTATCCTTGAGATCATTGTGGTAGACTTCTCCAATGCGTCCCATGGCGATGTGAGATGCCATGCTCTTTCCAAGACTCCAAGTTGGTGCATCAAAAGAAAACTCTATGGGCTCAGTGACTGGCATGAACGTCCTTCCTGGAACTTGAACTTGAATCATTCAGCGCTCTTCTTCAGGTAAAGTGGCGTTGTAGGTTCTGGTGAAGCTTGGTACTCCTATGTTTAGGTATCTAGTGACTTCCTTCAAGTGACGTCCAAAGGGTGTATCTTCATCCGGTTGCGTGAACTTGTTCCTTGCATCCACCATCCTAAAAGAGTAGAAAAGATGAGAAGTCAGAAAGAGAAGAGAGTGAGTAGTGATCTAGGTCTTTAGCTTAGTGGTCGTGTCCTACAGTCAGCGTGTGCTCTGATACCATCTTGTAGCGACCAGACCTCAAACGGTCCAATCTCTGTGCTCAGGTGTCATCCCTGGATCAGTATGCTGACACCACACAGTACTTGAAGGATTTATAACAGAGTAGAAATCACACACTTATTACATCGAATGTCTCTAAAGAGAACTTATTACAATAAATATGGCTTAAGGCCATCCAATAACGATGACAACGGAAGGCTTGGAAGATAAGTGAGTCTATCAACTCCAACGGCATCACTGAGTATAGAACCATGACCTAAAAACACCTTAATCGTCGTCTGAAAAGTCTGCAACATTAACGTTGCAGCCCGAAACGGGTCAGCACATGGAATATGCTGGCAAAATAACACATAGAGAGTAATGGAATGAAATAGGCTATTCTATATGCATATTTGGCTGGTGGAAAGCTCTATGGTTATATTTTTGCGTAAAGTCAATTTTTCCCTATTGCAAAGGAATGAATTTTATTTAACTATCATGGTAGTTGTTAAACATTGAGAATGGTTGACAGCATTCTCAATCCCAATTAAGCATCATCATTAAACAAAACCCAACAAAATTAATTTTGGAGTAACATGTTGAGATTCACATGATAATCCAGGTACTAGATACTCAAGATTTCCATAACCGGGGACACGGCTAATCATGATTAGTTTATACACTCTGCAGAGGTTTGCGCACTTTTCCCCACAAGACTCGATCGCCTCCATTTGGTTTCTCGCACTACATGGTGTTTGAGAAGACGGATGACCGAGACATGGTCTTTCAGAAGCGCTAGCACCTTATGATCGGGTAGACCGTTACACCTACTTTCCCCTACATCTGCTAGTCTACCACTGTAAGAGTTCGCACAACTTAATCAATTATGCTAGAGCCCATAATAGCTTGTGGCTGCACACGGAAGTTTCTAGCATGAATAATCTCATGATCCCTTTGAGCCTGGGTGGCGGTCCAAAAGAAAAACAGGGAATCGCTAGAGTACCCAGGTGCCTTAATCCACCCAGATGTGTGTTTAAGTTGCCACCTTAAATAAACCATTAATTAACAATCTCACATCTGTCATGGATACACTCACCCAATCCACGTCTACTAGCATAGCATGGCATAATAAGCAAACGTAGAAGTAACTCCCAAAGGTTTGATAATAACAGGTAATAGGTACTACCTCAACTACTTCCCAAACCCACAATTTAATTAGATCATAATCATGCAATGTGTGAGGATTGATCTAATGCAATAAAACTGGGTAGAGGGAAAGCATGATCAAAGTGTTACTTGCCTTGCTGATGATCCGGGAAACCTAGCAATTCGAAGTAGCAAGCGGCGCACTCCGAGAACTCTATCGCAAACAAACAAGCATACAATAAGTACTCAACTAATGCATAGGTAAAACTCAAATAAGAGATCTAGCCAGAAAGTTCAACTTAAGAACTCTGGTTGGCAAAAAGAATCAAATCGAACGAAGCAACGAAAGACAAACGGCAAAAGAAACAAGCTTCGTTTACTATTCTGGATCTAGGGCAATTTTTTATAGTGTCAAAAACTTGTTTGAGTTGGCTAAACGGAAAGAGGGTTTCGAGACGAAACTCCAGGCGCTTGAATCGCCTGATTCCGATAAACGAGCGAAAAGTTAGACTAAAACGAAAATCGGATCAGAAATCGCGATCTGAAAAATCGCGGATTTAATCCGAGAAAAAGAAAACGACGAACGTTCGAACGAACGAACGCTCGCTAATTAAATAAACCGGAAAACCGATCTATTTAAAAAAACCAAAACTAAAAAAATGAACAAAACCGTCGGAAAACCGAACGGTTTTTCGAAAACAAAACCGGCGGCAGCGAGACAACCTCCAGCGGCGCATCCGGCAGCGGCGATGTCGGCGGCGGCAGCGCTCGAGCGGGCGGCGGCGGCGGCACGGGCGGGCGGCGGCGGCGGCACGGGCGGGCGGCGGCGGCGGCTAGGGGCGGCTAGGGTTAGGGTTTCCGAGTGGGGCGGCTTGGGCTTTTGCGGGGGCCTCGGGGCGCTATAAAAAGGCCCGGCCAGGAGGAGTCCTGGCCGGTTACGGCCCAAGGTCGGTTCGGACCCCCTTTTTTTTAATAATTACGATCAGAAAGAAACAAAAGGAATACTAAACGGACTCCAAAAATTCCGAAATAAATTTTCTCCGGCTTCTAAAATCAGGTCGCACATGATGAACATTTATTTGGGGCCTAAATGTAATTTTGATATACGCGCATTTTTCCTAAATTCAAATAAAATAGCAAATAAAACCAAATGAAATCTTATTTGATTTTTTTATTAAATCCCCAATATTTCTTTATTTTTGGAAAGTCATTTTATTCCCTCTCTCATAATTTTTATAATAGAAATGATTGAAGATAAAATAAATAAAATCAAATGATCCTATTTTCAAAATTTGAGACAACTCAAATATGAAAATAATGAAATCCCCAACTCTCTCCGAGGGTCCTTGAGTTGCGTGAAATATCTAGGATCAACCAAAATGCAATAAATATGATATGCAATGATGATCTAGTGTATAACATTCCAAATTGAAAATTTGAGATGTTACAGCATTGCTGTTTGCTCTTGGCCCCGGTGTCGGATGAGACACCCGACTCTCCCCGACTGACTCTTGAGAAGACATCTTGCTCTAAATCTGCAGCAGAAACAACTCGAAACAGAACAGAGGATTTTTGCGTGATACGGTGGTCAAAACCTTCGGGAGATTATATAGTGAATTTTTACCGACCAAAAGAAGTATCGTGCAAGAAAACGGAATCTGGAGAGCACATGAGGTGCCCACGAGGTAGGGGGCGCACCCAGGGGGGTAGGGCGCGCCCTCCACCCTCGTGTCCTTTCTGGTCTACTTCTTATTTTCCTATTTTCTTAAGTATTCCAAAACGGAGAAAAATTGCCATTAGAACTGTTTTGGAGTTGGTTTACTTACCGTACCACGTACCTATTCCTTTCCAGAGTCTGAAATGTTCTGGAAAGTGTCCCTTATGTATTCCTCCGGGGTTTTGGTTTCAATAATATTAGTTTCAACATTTATAGGATTACCTGAGATATAATGCTTGATTCTTTGACCATTCACCACCTTCGGATTTGTGCCTTCGAAGTTGTTGATTTTTATGGCACCAGAACGATAGACCTCCTCGATGATGTAAGGACCTTCCCATTTAGAGAGAAGTTTGCCTACAAAAAATCTAAATGAGAGTTCTGTAGCAATACATAATCACCTACATTAAACTCACGTTTTTGTATCCTTCTGTCATGCCATCTTTTAACTTTTTCTTTAAATAGCTTGGCTTTTTCATAAGCCTGGGTTCTCCATTCATCAAGTGAGCTAATGTCAAAAAGCCTCTTCTCACCGGCAAGTTTAAAATCATAGTTGAGCTCTTTAATAGCCCAATATGCCTTATGTTCTAATTCAAGAGGTAAGTGACATGCTTTACCATAAACCATTTTATACGGAGACATACCCATAGGATTTTTATATGCAGTTCTATATGCCCATATTGTATCATCAAGTTTCTTGGACCAATTCATTCTAGATCTATTGACAGTCTTTTGCAAAATTAATTTAAGCTCTCTATTGCTAAGTTATACTTGACCACTAGACTGCGGATGATATGGAGATGCAATTCTATGATTAACATCATACTTAGCAAGCATTTTACGAAAGGCACCATGAATAAAATGTGAACCACCATCAGTCATTAAATATCTAGGGACTCCAAACCTCGGAAAAATAACTTCTTTAAGCATCTTAATAGAGGTGTTATGATTGGCACTACTAGTTGGGATAGCTTCTACCCACTTGGTAACGTAATCAACATCAACTAAAATATGAGTATACCCATTAGAGGAAGGAAAAGGTCCCATATAATCAAATCCCCAAACATCAAATGGTTCAATAACAAGTGAATAATTCATAGGCATTTCTTGACGTCTACTAATATTACCAATTCTTTGACATTCATCACAAGACAAGACAAACTTACGGGCATCCTTGAAGAGAGCAGGCCAATAAAAACAGGATTGCAATACCTTATGTGCAGTTCTATCTCCAGCATGGTTTCCTCCATAAGCTTGGGGGTGGCACTTGCGTAAGATCTGTTCATGTTCATGCTCGGGTACACAACTTCTAATAACACCATCTACTCCTTTATAAAGATGTGGGTCATCCCAGAAGTAATGTCTTAAATCATAGAAGAACTTTTTCTTTTGCTGGTATGTGAAACTAGGTGGTATAAATTTAGCAACAATGTAATTAGCATAATCAGCATACCATGGAGCAGTACGAAAATCATTTATGACATTTAATTGTTCATCAGGAAAGCTATCATCAATAGGTAGTGGGTCATCAAGAACATTCTCTAACCTAGACAAGTTGTCTGCAACGGGGTTCTCAACTCCCTTTCTATCAATAATATGCAAATCAAATTCTTGTAGCAGGAGAACCCATCGAATAAGTCTAGGTTTAGCATCTTTCTTTTCCATAAGATATTTAATAGTGGCATGATCAGTGTGAATAGTTACTTTAGAATCAACAATGTAAGGTCTGAACTTATCACAAGCAAATACATCCGCTAAGAATTCCTTTTCAGTAGTAGCATAATTTCTCTGGGCATTGTCTAGAGTTTTACTATCATATTGAATAACATTTAATTTCTTATCAACTCTTTGTCCTAGAACGGCCCCTACAGCATAATCACTAGCATCACACATAATTTCAAATGGTAAACTCCAATCAGGAGGTTGAACAATAGGTGCAGAAACCAAAGCTTTCTTAAGTATTTCAAATGCTTCTACACAATCATCATCAAACACAAAAGGAATATCTTTTTGTAATAGGTTAGTCAGAGGCCAGTAAATTTTTGAGATGTCCTTAATGAACCTCCTATAAAAACTGGCATGACCAAGGAAACTTCTTATACCTTTGATGTCCTTGGGACACGGCATCTTTTCAATAGCATCAACCTTAGCTTTGTCAACTTCAATACCTCTTTCAGAAATTTTATGCCCCAAGACAATACCTTCATTAACCATAAAGTGGCACTTCTTCCAATTCAAGACAAGGTTAGTTTCTTCACATCTCTGCAAAACTCGATCAAGGTTGCTCAAGCAATCATCAAAAGAGGATCCATAAACAGAGAAATCATCCATGAAAATTTCACAGATCTTTTCACAAAAGTCAGAGAATATAGCCATCATGCATCTTTGAAAGGTAGCAGGTGCATTACATAAACCAAAAATCATACGTCTATAAGCAAAGGTACCAAAATGGCAAGTAAAAGTAGTCTTTTCTTGATCATCAGCTGACACAGGTATTTGAGAGAAACCAGAGTAACCATCTAGAAAGCAAAAATGTGTATGTTTGGATAATCTTTCTAGCATTTGATCAATGAAAGGCAAAGGGTAATGATCTTTTTTAGTAGATTTATTTAATTTGTGGAAATCAATTACCATCCTATAACCTGTAATAATTCTTTGCGGAATCAATTCATCTTTATCATTAGGAACGACAGTAATACCTCCCTTCTTAGGGACACAATGGACAGGACTTACCCACTGACTATCAGCAACGGGATAAATTATACCTGCCTCAAGGAGCTTTAATATTTCCTTTCTTACCACTTCTTTCATCTTAGGATTTAGCCGTCGTTGGTGATCAATAACTGGTTTGGCATCTTTCTCCCAATTTATTTTGTGTTGACATAGAGTGGGACTAATGCCCTTAAGTTCATCAAGAGTATATCCAATAGCAGCATGGTGCTTCTTCAGAGTTTTCAATAATCTCTCTTCTTCGTGCTCTGAAAGGTTAGCACTAATAATAACAGGATATATCTTCTTTTCATCAAGATAAGCATATTTATGAGTATCAGGAAATGGTTTAAGCTCAAACATGGGATCACCCTTGGGTGGAGGAGGATCCCCTAGAATTTCAACAGGCAAGTTGTGTTTCAGAATAGGTCCCTATTTAAAGAATACTTCATCTATTTCACTTCTTTCATTCATGAACATATCGTTTTCATGGTCTAGCAAATATTGTTCTAAAGGATCAGTAGGAGGCACAACAATAGAAGCAAGACCAATAATTTCATCTTTACTAGGCAATTCTTTATCATGGGGTTGTCTACGAAATTTAGCAAAATTAAACTCATGAGACATATACCCTAAACCAACAGAAACAATATCCTTATTGCAGTCTATCTTAGCATTAACAGTATTCAAGAAGGGTCTACCAAATATAATGGGACAAAAGTCATCTTGTGGGGAACCAAGAACAAGAAAATCAGCAGGATATTTAACTTTCCCACACAATACTTCAACCTCTCTAACAATCCCAATCGGTGAAATAGTATCTCTATTGGCAAGCTTAATTGTAACATCAATCTCTTCTATCTCAGCAGGTGCAATATCATGCATAATTTCTTTGTATAAGAAATGAGGTATTGCACTTGCACTAGCACCCATATCACATAAGCCATGATAGCAATGATCTCCTATTTTAACAGAAATAACAGGCATGCCTACAACAGGTCTATGTTTATTTTTAGCATCGGGTCTGGCAATTCTAGCAGCTTCATTGCAGAAGTAAATAACATGCCCATCAATATTATCGGCCAAGAGATATTTAACCATAGCAATTTTAGGTTCAACTTTAATTTGCTCAGGGGGTTCAGGTGTCTTAATATTACTTTTGTTAACCACAGTTGAAACTTTAGCATGATCCTTTATTCTAACAGGGAAAGGTGGCTTCTCAATATAAGCAGCAGGAATAACAGGATAATTATAAGTGATAGTCTTTTCTTCAACTTCAATAGGTGCAACTACTTTTACTTCAATGGGAGGATTATATTTAAACCACTTTTCCTTAGGGAGATCAACATGAGTAGCAAAGGATTCACAGAAAGAAGCTACTATCTCAGAGTCAAGTCCATATTTAGTGCTAAATTCACGGAAAGCATCGGTATCCATAAAAGATTTAACACAATCAAACTTAGGTGTTATACATGACTCCTTACCTTCGTCGAGCTCCCAATCTTCAGAGTTGCGTTTAATTCTTTCCAATAAATCCCATTTGAATTCAATAGTCTTCATCATAAAAGATCCAGTACAAGAAGTATTGAGCATGGAGCGATTACTGAGAGAAAGTCGAGCATAAATTTTTTGAATAATCATTTCTCTTGAGAGATCATGATTGGGGCATGAATATAACATTGACTTAAGCCTCCTCCAAGCTTGAGCGATGCTTTCTCCTTCGCGAGGCCAAAAATTATATATATAATTACAATCCCGATGAACAAGATTCATAGGATAAAACTTCTGATGAAATTCCAATTTCAATCGCTTGTAGTCCCATGATCCCATGTCATCGCATAGCCTATACCATGTCAATGCCTCTCCCTTCAAAGATAAAGGGAAGACCTTCTTCTTGATAACATCCTCGGGCATACATGCAAGCTTAAATAATCCACAAACTTCATCCACATAGATTAAGTGTACATTAGGATGCAATGTTCCATCTCTTGCAAAAGGATTAGCTAGCAGTTTCTCTATCATACCCGAAGGGATTTCAAAGTAAACATTTTCAGTAGGTTCAGTAGGTTGAGGAGCAACTCTTTGCTCTACTGGTCGGGGTGAAGATACCCCGAACAAGCCCCTCAAAGGATTATGTTCCATAGTAACAAGTGACAGTAAATTTCAGCACACTATATAAATTTTTCCTTACCAAATTCCACCTACCAAAGGCGATTCACTCCCCAGCAACGGCGCCAGAAAAGAGTCTTGATGACCCACAAGTGTAGGGGATCTATCATAGCCTTTTTCGATAAGTAAGAGTGTCGAACCCAACGAGGAGCAGAAGGAAATGATAAGCAGTTTTCAGTAAGGTATTCTCTGCAAGCACTGATATTGTCGGTAACAGATAGTTTTGTGATAAGGTAATTTGTAACGAGTAGCAAGTAATAAAAGTAAATAAGGTGCAGCTAGATGGCCCAGTCCTTTTTGTAGCAAAGGACAAGCCTAGACAAACTCTTATATAAAGGAAAGCGCTCCCGAGGACACATGGGGTTTATCGTCAAGCTAGTTTTCATCACGTTCATATGATTCGTGTTCGGTACTTTGATAATTTGATATGTGGGTGGACCGGTGCTTGGGTACTGCCCTTACTTGGACAAGCATCTCACTTATGATTAACCCCTATTGCAAGCATCCGCAACTACAACAGAAGTATTAAGGTAAACCTAACCATAGCATGAAACATATGGATCCAAATCAGCCCCTTATGAAGCAACGCATAAACTAGGGTTTAAGCTTCTGTCACTCTAGCAACCCATCATCTACTTATTACTTCCCAATTCCTCCCTCTAGGCCCAAACAATGGTGAAGTGTCATGTAGTTGACGTTCACATGACACCACTAGAGGGATGACAACATATATCTCATCAAAATATCGAACGAATACCAAATTCACATGACTACTTATAGCAAGACTTCTCCCATGTCCTCAGGAACAAACGTAACTACTCACAAAGCATATTCATGTTCATAATCAGAGGGGTATTAATATGCATAATGGATCTGAACATATGGTCTTCCACCAAGTAAACCAACTAGCATCAACTACAAGGAGTAATCAACGCTACTAGCAACCCACAGGTACCAATCTGAGGTTTGGATACAAAGATTGGATACAAGAGACGAACTAGGGTTTGAGATGAGATGGTGCTGGTGAAGATGTTGATAGAGATTGACCCCCTCCCAATGAGAGGATCGTTGGTGATGACGATGGTGATGATTTCCCCTTCCAGAGGGAAGTTTCCCCAGCACAACAGCTCCGCCGATGCCTTAGATTGGTTCCGCCAAGGTTCCGCCTCGTGGCGGCGGAGTTTCGTCCCGTGAGCTTGCTTATGATTTTTTCCAGGGTAAAAGACTTCATATAGCAGAAGATGGTCATCGGAAGGCCACTAGGGGGCCCACGAGGCAGGGGGCGTGCCCAACCCCCTGGGCGCCCCCCACCCTCGTGGCCAGGGTGTGGGCCCCCTTTGGAACTTTCTCCGCTCAGTATTTTTTATTAATTCCAAAATGACTTCCATGAAGTTTCAGGACTTTTGAAGCTGTGCATAATAGGTCTCCAATATTTGCTCCTTTTCCAGCCCAGAATCCCAGCTGTCGGCATTCCCCCTCTTCATGTAAACCTTGTAAAATAAGAGAGAATAGGCATAAGTATTGTAACATAATGTGTAATAACAGCCCATAATGCAATAAATATCGATATAAAAGGATGACGCAAAATGGACTTATCAATGTGAACTAGATTGTTGACTCTAGTGCAAGTGGGAGACTGAAGGAAATATGCCCTAGAGGCAATAATAAAGTTGGTATTTTATATTTCCTTATATCATGATAAATGTTTATTATTCATGCTGGAATTGTATTAACCGGAAACTTAGTACATGTGTGAATACATAGACAAAACAGAGTGTCCCTAGTATGCCTCTACTTGACTAGCTCGTTAATCAAAGATGGTTAAGTTTCCTAACCATAGACATGTGTTGTCATTTGATGAACAGGATCACATCATTAGAGAATGATGTGATGGACAAGACCCATCCGTTAGCTTAGCATAACGATCGTTAAGTCTTATTGCTATTGCTTTCTTCATGACTTACCGAAACCCCCTGAAGGAAGATATGGGCCATAGGAGGGAGCCTAACCAGCCCACAAGGGGCTGGTGCACCCCCCACAAGGGAGGAGGCCGAATTGGTTTAGGGAAGGGGGCGCCACCCCCTTTCCTTCTCGTACTCCCTTTCCTTCCCCCTTTCCACCTCCATGAGAAGGAAAAGAAGGGGGCCGAATCCTACTAGTACTAGGAGTCCTAGTTGGAGTCCCCCCTTGGCGCGCCTCCTCCTCCCCTCCTTTATATACGGGGGCGGGAGCACCCCAAAGGCACATCAATTGTTCTCTTAGCCGTGTGCGATGCCCCCTCCATAGTTTACTCCTTCGGTCATAGCGTCGTAGTACTTAGGCGAAGTCCTGCGCGGATCACATCACCGTCACCACCACCACGCCGTCGTGCTGACGGAACTCTCCCTCGACCCTCTGCTGGATCAAGAGTTCGAGGGACGTCATCGAGCTGAATGTGTGCTGAACACGGAGGTGCCGTACGTTCGGTACTAAGATCGGTTGGATCGTGAAGACGTTCGACTATATCAAGTGCGTTAACCTAACACTTCCGCTTTCAGTCTACGAGGGTACGTGGACACACTCTCCCCCTCTCGTTGCTATGCATCTCCTACATAGATCTTGCGTGATCGTAGGAAATTTTTTGAAATTGCATGCTATGTTCCCCAACAATAAGCGGTCTACATAAGTACAAAGACGCGCTGCAACTTGTGTATATTAGAGATAATAAGAGAGGGCGCCTACCTATTCAAATAGATACAAAGTAAAATGTGAGATCACAACTACTCTATTCACCTACCTAACCGCAAACAAAAGATAACACTACCTTATCTCCCCCCTCGCATCTCCCCCACAAGACATTCACATGGTTGGCATTGTTAAGGTTAAAGTTGATCAATCACTAGGTCGTCCATAATCGCGGACATGACTATTCGAATAGATTTATCCCTGTTCAGATGCACTAATGGACCCTCACATCCATCCATCTCTTGTCATAGATCAGTTATTTGCACATTATATGCACTAGTCAATGTGTACGTGCAATGCACGTTAATTTGGAAGTATATTAAGTGCATGCGGATATTAAGTTGGATATTATTTACGTGTTATTATGCGATTAGCACTATATTTGCCATGGAAATAACTGCATGCTAAACGTGTTGAGTGCTCGACATTGAAGCAGTCTAGGTCGTTGGATTGACAAGATTTGATGGCCGAGATTAATTGGATCTGCCCCTTTGGGTCTTTTTATATTGGTATAGATGAACCGGTAGAGGCAGATCGGCACGACGCTCCCTTATGCTATCCGATTCTAAATCTGACCTATAACACCCCGAATGTAACTTACCATATTTGTACTCCAACTCTTGCCATTTTCGGCTCTAAGTTATGATATTACCTCATGGTTGGGTTTTGTCTTCATTTTGCATTTTGTCCATGTCATGCATTTTATATCATGTCATCATGTGCATCTCATTTGCATACGTGTTCGTCTCATGCATCCGAGCTTTTTCCCCGTTGTCCGTTTTGCGATCCGACACTCCTATGTCCTCCGGCGCCCCCTTTTGCCTCTTTTTGTGTGCTGGTGTTAAACGTTCTCGGAATGGACCGAGATTTGCCAAGCGGCCTTGTACACCACCGGTAGACCGCCTGTCAAGTTTCATGCCATTTGGAGTCCGTTTGATACTCCAACGGTTAACCGGGGAACCGTAAAGGCCTCGTGTGTGTTGCAGACCAACACCCCTCCAAAGTGGCCCAAAACCCATCCAAACCCCCTCCATCCTCCCGGTCGTTCGATCACGATCGTGTGGCCAAAAACCGCACTCCATTTGGACTCTCCTAGCTCCCAGAATCTATAAATAGACGTCCCCTCCGAAATTCGCGGTCAAAACCTACCCTAACCTCCTCCCGCCGCCACTGGACACGTCCGGCCGCCGCCGGACGCGTCCGCCACCGCCACCCGTCCAACCCCGCGCCGCCATGTGTCAACGCCGCCGCCCCCGCTCTGCCGCCGCCCGCAGCAGGCACACGGGGCCCGTGCCATCGCCGCCCCGACCACGAGAGCTCACGCCCGAGCGCCGCCGCTCCCCGCCTTCCGCGCCGTCCTCGCCGACGCTGCTCTTCTGCCGCCGCCGCCCGCAGCTCGCCGGCTCCATCACCCACCGTTGCCGGTCCCGGCCTCCGCCCGCGCCTCTTAAGGCCGCCTGCTCCTCGTCGTCGTGCCACCTCCGCCGGCGCCGGATCCGGTGAGGTCCGGCCGGATCACCGGCCACCGCCTTCTCCCAGAGCTCCGGCGAAGACTCCGGCCAGCCTCTGCTTCCATGCGCTCAGATCCAGATCCAGAGAACCCTAGGGTTGACCCCTGTTTTTCCCTCTAAATCTTTTATTTTTACACTTTTCTAGCCATGTTCATCATGCCATAACTTCCTGTGTGATGCTCTGTTTTGGGCGTGCCATATATCAAAATGTTCGTCTCGATGTCCTCTTCATTTTGTTCCATTGCACCATGCTTGTTTGAGTCCATCTTGATGCCTAAATTGATGTTGCAAGAGTGCTATAAAATGTTAGTTCCTGTTACTTAGCAGATCTTGAGCATTTGTCATTTTTGCCATGATTATTGTGGGCTGCATATGGTCATGAGCTCTACATGTGTTTTGGGTTATGCCATACCATCTTTACAGGGGTGTATGCCATGTATTTTTTTGATCAATGTGGTGACTAGCACAAGCATGCAAAGTATCTCTCATGATATTACTGATTTCAGGGGCTTAGAAATTTCACTAAGTCATTTCCCTGTTGTTATTTTAATGCCATGTATTCATGTTGATACAAAGTGATCCATGCTTCTTTTGAGTATGTTCAATAAGGATGATTTTGACATATGGTTATGCTCTATCCATCCATGTCCTTGTTTGCATTTATAGAGTACCCTAGCATGACTCAATCTTGCTCTACGTTTGCTATAAAATGTTCCTGGCAGATTGTTTACGTGTTAATCAATTTTGCCAAGGTTGTTGTAGTTGATCCATGCATGCTATGAGATTGTTCTTGCCATGGCTAGCTTCTTGATCATGTCTTCTTGCTGGTAGTATTCTTAGTTTGTCATGCAATGCCTTGTGTTGAGTGCATCAAGCTCGCGAGCGTGCCTTAATAATTATGTTTATGCCATGTCCAGTTTTCTGCTAAGTCTGAATTTGTTAACGAAACTTGCTATGTTTACATGGGTGCCATCATATCTTATGATCCTTTTTGGCTTATGGTCAGTAAGGGACTTTTGTTATATGCTTTGATTAGATTCATGACATGCCTTGTATTTCTATGTTATGATCCTATAGCATGTTGTTATCTTGCTCTAAATATTGCTTCCTGATGTTAATTCCTGGCATGTTGTTATTTTCTCTAGTCTGTGAAGCTGATATCTTTTGCACTTTTGCCATGCTTGTTTGAACCTGCTCTTGTGTGATTTAGCCGTAGCTCAGTGTTCATCTTTTGTCAAGCATCTTGAGTAGATCACTGCCATGTGCTTTGTTGCTATGTTGGAGTGCGGTAGCTTAGTTTCTTGTTGCATTCTAGATGGCATCGTGTTGTTAATCGCACAATTGTGCCATTCTTGTTTTGCTTGTCATTGCAAACCGTGCATCCGATTCCGGTGATCTTTATATCGATTTTGACCGAAATCAACTCATCTTTCCAGTGGCACTCTTGGTTTGCCAAGTTGAGGCCTGGTTCAATCTTTTCCTTCCAGAGCACGCATATGCATTGCATATCACATCCCGCATATCATGCCATGTTTTGCATCATGTTGTTTGCGCATTGCACCGTGGTTAATTGTGGTTTCCTTTGCTTGTGTTCTTGCTTTGGGTAGAGCCGGGAGACGAGTACGTGATCGAGGAACCCGTTGAGTACGCTTACGAGGATCAAGCTTACGTCAACTCGGAGAACTTTGCGGGCAAGATGACCATACCCTCAAAATCACTTCTATCTTTGCTTGCTAGTTGCTCGCTCTTTTGCTATGCCGCGATACCTACCACTTGCTATATCATGCCTCCCATATTGCCATGTCAATCCTCTAACCCACATTTCCTAGCAAACCATTGTTTGGCTATATTGCCGCTTTGCTCAGCCCCTCTTATAGTGTTGCTAGTTGCAGGTGAAGTTGGAGTTTATTCCTTGTTGGAACATGTTTATTGTTGGGATATCATTATTATATCTTGTTTACTTTAATGCACATATATACTTGGTAAAGCGTGAAAGGCTTGGCCTTATGCCTGGTGTTTTGTTCCACTCTTGTCGCCCTAGTTTCCATCATACCGGTGTTATGTTCCTCGATTTTGCATTCCTTACGCGGTTGGGTTATAATGGGAACCCCATGACAGTTCGCCTTGAATAAAACTCCTCCAGCAAGGCCCAACCTTGGTTTTACCATTTGCCACCTAAGCCTTTTTCCCTTGGGTTCCGCGGACTCAAGGGTCATCTTTATTTTAAACCCCCGGGCCAGTGCTCCTCTGAGTGTTGGTCCAACTTGTCAGCCACCGGTGGCCACCAGGGGAAACTCTGGGTTGGCCTACCGGAAGTTTGGACAATTTGGTGTGCCCTGAGAACGAGATATGTGCAGCTCCTATCGGGATTTGTCGGCACATTCGGGTGGCTTTGCTGGTCTTGTTTTACCATTGTCGAAATGTCTTGTAATCGGGATTCCGAGTCTGATCGGGTCGTCCTGGGAGAAGGAATATCCTTCGTTGACCGTGAGAGCTTGTGATGGGCTAAGTTGGGACACCCCTGCAGGGTTTTGAACTTTCGAAAGCCATGCCCGCGGTTATGGGCAGATGGGAATTTGTTAATATCCGGTTGTAGAGAACTTGACACTTAACTTAATTAAAATGAATCAACATCGTGTGTAGCTGTGATGGTCTCTTTTCGGCAGAGTCCGGGAAGATAACATGACCTCATGTTATGCTTGAACGTAAGTAGTTTCAGGATCACTTCTTGGTCATTATAGCTTCTCGACCGTGCTTTGCTTCTCTTCTCGCTCTCATTTGCGTAAGTTAGCCACCATATATGCTAGTGCTTGTTGCAGCTCCACCTCACTACCTTTTCCTACTCAGAAGCTTAAATAGTCTTGATCACGAGGTGTGAGATTGCTAAGTCCCCGTGACTCACAGATTACTTCCAAAACCAGATGCAGGTGCCGAAGATGCCAGTACAGGGGATGTGACTGAACTCAAGTGGGAGTTCGACGAGGATTCAGGATGTTACTATGTTTCCTTTCCAGACGATCAGTAGTGGAGCCTAGTTGGGGCGATCGGGGATCTTTTGCATTTGGTGTTGTCTTTATTTTGGTTCTGTAGTTGGACCTTGTTTGTATCTGGATGATGTAATGCTATATTTATGTATTGTGTGAAGTGGCGATTGTAAGCCAAATCTTTATCTCTTTCTTATTCAGTACATGGGATGTGTAAAGATTACCCCTCTTGCGACATGCCTACAATGCGGTTACGCCTCTAAGTCGTGCTCCGACACGTGGGAGATATAGCCGCATCGTGGGTGTTACATGGCCGCAACTCCAAAGCAAGTTATGACTCCACCTTGAAAGTGGTTTTCTGAGACCATCTACAGCCAGGATTACCAAATCCGGCGTCCTATACGTCCACGGACGTGTCGGGCGAGTTCATGGACGGTGACCAGTCAGACCTTAAATTCTCACCTGCACAGTCGCATACCTCATATCCAGCACCCTATATCCATACAACGCATGCAATGTGAACTAGTCTACGTAGATCAAACAACTGACATAGGAATTGGCAGCAAACCAGCACCAAAATCCACTTTCCATCATCCGAAAAATCACCACAGTTCATCGCCGAACAGATTCTAAGCCAAAACAACTAAAAACGATAATAATACATGAAGGAGGAGCGTCTTCACGACTTCCTCGCCGGTCCTTTGTCCTTCTGGTCGCCAGCACAACTGTAGGCGTTTGCGGCAGATGCTGGATTGTCAGAGCCGAAGCCATGGCGATCGTCGTCATCCGAGGAGGAATCGGAGATGACGATGAGCCCCTTCATACGCCGGATGGCCCGGTCCTGCTGTCGCTTGAGTTTGGCCACCCGAGCCGCCTCCGCCGCTGTAACACCCCGGATATAATTTTCCCAATATGTATTCCAACTCTTGCCGTTTCCGTCCTTAAGTTATTTTATTTTCTCGGGTTCGGGTTTTTGTCTCCGTGTGTTGTTATCGTTGTCATGCATCTCATATCATGTCATCATGTGCATTGCATTGGCATACGTGTTCATCTCATGCATTCGAGCATTTTCCCCGTTGTCCGTTTTGCATTCCGGCGCTTCGTTCTCCTCCGGTGGTCATTTCTACCTTTCTTTCATGTGTGGGGATTAAAGATTTCCGGACTGGACCGAGACTTGCCAAGCGGCCTTGGTTTACTACCGGTAGACTGCCTGTCAAGTTTCGTACCATTTGGACTTCGTTTGATACTCCAACGGTTAACCGAGGGACCGAAAAGGCCTCGTGTGTGTTGCAGCCCAACACCCCTCCAATTTGGCCCAAAACCCACCTAAACCCTCTCCATCATCTAGAGCGTTCGATCACGATCGCGTGGCCGAAAACTGCACCTCATTTGGACTCTCCTAGCTCCTCCTATGCCTATATATAGCCCCCCTTCCGAAATTCTCGGTTCTTCCCTCTCCGAAACACTAAAAACCTCATCCGCCGCCGCCGTACATGTCCAGATCCCGTAGGACATCTTCCCGCCGCCGTCCGCAGCCGATGAGCACCTGACGCGTGGCCTCGCCACCGCGCCCCGCAGCGGCCCGCCACCGGCCCTCGCGGCCCGCCTTCGCCGCCACTCGCCCAAGCCGGCGCCTCCCTCGCCGCGCCGCCCGCGCCGGCTGCCGCCTCCGACGCGACGCTCCTCGCCGCCGGTGCCGACCGCCGCACGCCGCCGCCGTCACCTCCCTCGCCGGCGCTCCGGCGCGCCTCCTCCTTCTCCGGCAAGGCCGCGCCGCCACCACCCGGAGCCGGCGACCGCCGCCGGCGACCGCCGCCGCCGACCGCGCCCCGGCGAGCCCCTCCTCTTCTCGGCAAGTCCGGCGAAGTCTCCGGCAAGCTCCAAGAAATCCGGCCATCCTCGTAAAACGTGCCAGATCTGAGATCTAAAATCTCGAGGGTTGACTTTTTGCCCGAAACCCTAGTTCATGTTGCCCTGTTCATCGTGCTATAACTTTGCATCTGTAGCTCCATTTTTGGCATATAGCATATCAAATTGTTCGCCTCAGAGAGCACATCATTTCATTCCATTGCATCATTTTCATTTGAGTTCATCTTGATGCCCGAAATGCTGTTCGAAGAGTGCTACTTGAGATAATTGTCAGATCTGCTACTTCATTTAGACATTTGTCATTTTTGCCATGATTATTGTGTGCATGATATGTCCCTGAGTTCTACATATGTTTTGTTAAGGGTTTTTCCATCTTTCCAGAGGTGCAACCCATGTATTTTTATGATGTGTGTGGTGACTAGCACAAGCTTGCAAAGTGAGGCACTTGGTAATGCTGATTTCAGGGACTTGGCATTTTCACAAAGTCCTTGACCTGTTTATCTCATATTGCCGTATATTCATGTTGTTTCCTAGTGATCCGTGCCTCTTTTGAGGATGATCAGTAAGGATGTTTTGTTAGTATTGTAGTTCTCTATCCATCCATGTCTTTGTTTACAATTATGGAGCACCCTAGCTTGAGTCAATCGAGCTCTACTTTTGCTACTTCGTGAATCTGGGCAGATTGTCTACTTGTTAGCGATTTTGCCGATGATGTTGTAGTTGATCCGTGCATGCTATGCTATTGTTCTTGCCATGTCTAGCTTGCATTTTGTGTATTCTTGATGGGTGTATGCTTATCTTGTCATGACTTGCTCCGTAGTGAGTGCATCGAGCTCGTAAACATGCCTACTTGATATCTGTTTCAGCATGCTCCAGTTTTCACTAAGTCTGAGAACTGATTATGTTTTTGCCATGTTCACATGCTTGCAATTGTATTTTCTGATCCCTTTTGGCTCAAGGTCACTAAGGGACTTTTGTTAAGATCTTTGAGTAGCTCCATGCCATGCTTTACCTTGCCATGTTCAGGTCCTGTAGCATATAGTTTTCATGCTCCGAAGAGTGCTACCTGATCTGAAATTCCAGACAAGTGTTAATTTCACTAAGTCTGAAATCTGTTTGTCATCTGCATTTTTGCCATGCTTGTTTGAACCTGTTAATTGATGAATTGGCCGTAGCTTAGTGCTAGACTTTTGTTAAGCATCGTGAATGCATCCCTGCCATGTATTTTGTTGCCATGTTTGGATGCTGTAGCATGTTCATCTCATTGCATTTAGATGGCTACTTGCTGTAAATCGCAGAACGTGGTCATATTTGAATTGCTTGCCATTTCCAAACCGTAACTCCGATTCCGGCGTTATTTATATCGTTTTCAAGCGATTTCATCTCATCTCTCCAGTGGCTCACTTGGATTTCCAAGTTGAGGCCAGGTTCATGCATCCCTTGTCAAATCTTGCATATGCATCCCGCATAGCATACCATCATTGCATCATATTGTTTGAGCTTTGCACGTGGTTGATTGTGTTCCGTTTGCTTGTTTGTCCTGTTTGGGTAGAGCCGGGAGACAAGTTCGCTAACGAGGAGCCCGTTGAGTTTCCTTTCGAGGATCCAGTCAACTCTGACAACTTTGCAGGCAAGATGATCATACCCTCGAAATCACTACTATCTTTGCTTTGCTAGATGCTCGCTCTTTTTCTATGCCATTGCTACGATGCCTACCACTTGCTTTCAAGCCTCCCAAATTGCCATGTCAAACCTCTAACCCACCATGTCCTAGCAAACCATTGTTTGGCTATGTTACCGCTTTGCTCAGCCCCTCTTATAGCGTTGCTAGTTGCAGGTGAAGATTGGAGGTCGTTCCTTGTTGGAACATTTATTTACTTGTTGGGATATCATTATATTATCTTGTTATCTTAATGCATTATATATACTTGGTAAAGGGTGGAAGGCTCGGCCTCTCGCCTAGTGTTTTGTTCCACTCTTGCCGCCCTAGTTTCCGTCATATCGGTGTTATGTTCCCGGATTTTGCGTTCCTTAAGCGGTTGGGTTATAATGGGAACCCCTTGATAGTTCGCCTTGATTAAAGCTTTTCCAGCAATGCCCAACCTTGGTTTTAGCATTTGCCCCTAGCCTCTTTTTCCCTTGGGTTTCCGGAGCCCGAGGGTCATCTTATTTTAAACCCCCCCCCCCCCCCCCCCGGGGCCAGTGCTCCTCTAAGTGTTGGTCCACCTGTCAGCTGCCGGTGGCCACCAGGGGCATCTCTGGGCTGGCCTACCCGTACCTAAGACAATCTGAGTGTGCCCTGAGAAAGAGATATGTGCAGCTCCTATCAGGATTTGTCGGCACATTCGGGCGGTGTTGCTGGTTTTGTTTTAACCTGTCGAAGTGTCTTGAAGAACCGAGATACCGAGTCTGATCAGAACGTCTCGGGAGGAGGTCTATTCCTTCGTTGACCGTGAGAGCTTGTCATGGGCTAAGTTGGGACTCCCCTGCAGGGATTTGAACTTTCGAAAGCCGTGCCCGCGGTTATGGGCAGATGGGAATTTGTTAATGTCCGGTTGTAGAAAACTTGAACCTTAACTTAATTAAAATGAATCAACCGTGTGAGTTACCGTGATGGCCTCTTCTCGGCGGAGTCCGGGAAGTGGACACGGTGTTGGAGTAATGTTTGCGCAGGTTGCTCTCTAGTTTCTCGCTCGCGCTTTGCCTCCTCTTCTCGCTCTATTTTTGCGAACAGGTTAGCCACCATATATGCTAGTCGCTTGCTGCAGCTCCACACATATTTACCTTGCCTTACCTATAAGCTTAAATAGTCTTGATCGTGAGGGTGCGAGATTGCTGAGTCCCTGTGGCTCACAGATTACTATTAAACCAGATGCAGGGCCTGATGATTCCGCTCCAGGTGACGTGCTTGAGCTCAAGTGGGAGTTCGACGAAGACTTTCAATGATACTATGTTTCCTTTCCTGATGATCAGTAGTGGTGCCCAGTTGGGGGTGATCGGGACCGTGTCGCATGTTGGGTTATCTTTTATTTCGGCGCCGTAGTCGGGCCATGAGTGTTTTGGATGATGTAATGTTATTTATGTACTTGATTGACGTGGCGAGTGTAAGCCAACTATGTTATCTCCCCTTTTATTATCTATATTACATGGGATGTTGTGAAGATTGCCTAACTTGTGACAGATGCCTTCAATGCGATTATGCCTCTAAGTCGTGCCTCGACACGTGGGAGATATAGTCGCATCGAGGGTGTTAAAAGTTGGTAATCAGAGCCTTCCCCGACCTTAGGAGCCCCATTGCTTGATCGTTTTTAGCGGCCGAGTTGTGTCTAGAAAAATGTTTTGAGTCATTTAGGAATTATATATCGGAGAGTTTAGGAATTCTTTTTACTTCCCAGTCTCCTCATCACTCTGGTAAGGCATCCTGACGTAGAGTTTTGACTCTTCTCTTCTCAAATTTCACTAAAAAAAATTAGGATCAGGCGGGTATCTTGGAATCGTTCCGATGGTTTTATGACGAGAACATTGTCTTGGTGCCTCCTGTCAGGGGTTTTGTGGAAGTGTCCAGGGGAGTTGAGCTCTGAGGTGTTGTCATCATAATTTTATCGTTGCAGTTCTGGAATACCTGAGTTTAGTACGCCGACATCGGAAATCTCTTTTATGCAGTTCATTTGGTGAGATAACCTCGACGCCACCCAGTACTGGGGCGGGAGTTCGGGAGTATCGACATAACTTGTATAACGGATGCTTTTCGAAGGTTGAGGTAGATGGTTTCCGAAGTTTTTCTCGGTTATGTGTTGAAGGATGGATATAGCTGGATGTAGGATTTGCTAGATTTGGGTGAGATATTATGCTTCCCCTGTATCTCCAACACCAGATTGCATAACCGGAAAGGTTCGGGAGTTTCATAGGTGGGAATTCTTGTAGCTCTAGTTTCTTCTTCCACGGATATTGGTTTGAGATTGGGATTTCTTACCGATTATTCGTTCTTGATCCGTACCTTGTTGATTTATTTCTCTACCTAAATTCTAAGTGGCTTCTCAATTTATGGATATGTGACCATTTCAAGAGGAATGCATTCGTTCATTTTGTTCGGATGTGAAGACTATATGTTGCAATTTTCATTCCATTGGATTCAGCTTCATTTTATCTGTCTATGTGCTAACGGTGGTCAACCTCTTCAGGATGGCTCCCGCTAAGAGCACCAATCAGAATCAGGATCCGCCACCACCTCCACCTCCTCCGGAGGCATGGCAAGCTGTGATGGCCGCAACCAATGCAAACACACAGTTGATCATGCAAATTCTTCAAGAGCGCAATCAAGGCAACCAAGGGAACCAAGGCAACAATCAGAATCACTTTGCCACACTCAACCAGTTCCTTGCTAACGGGCCGAAGACTTTCAGAAATTGTGTCGAGGCAACCGATGCTGACGATTGGCTTGTGGATCTGTGCAAGCATTTCGAGTGCAGTAACGTCAGCCTAAGGACTTTGTCAAGTTCGCTTCCTTCCAACTCAAAGATCAAGCTGGAGAATGGTTCCAGCAGTA
Source organism: Triticum urartu (assembly GCF_056163025.1). NCBI lineage: Eukaryota > Viridiplantae > Streptophyta > Magnoliopsida > Poales > Poaceae > Triticum > Triticum urartu. Next base: position 290,889,377 of record NC_141873.1, read on the forward strand.
CAAGGATTCCAGAGGTGGACGTGTCATTACCTGGGATGAATTCCGTCAAGATTTCAGAGCTCACCATATCCCTCAGAGCGTGGTTGAAAGCAAGCGTGAGGAATTCCGCAACCTGAAGCAAGGCTCTTTGTCTGTCTATGACTACAACAAGTTGTTCCAGAAGCTCGCCCGCTTTGCCAAGCAGGACGTACCTGATGAGAAGAGCATGATATACCAGTTCAGGGGTGGTCTCAGAGAAGAAATTCAGCTAGCTCTTGTTCTGTTTGAGCCCTTGAGGTACGATGAGTTCTACAACATGGCATTGAAGCAAGAGGCCGCTCAACTAAGGTGTGATGCTTCCAAGAAGCGAGTCAGAGATGCTACTCCTTCTTCCTCTACTCAAGTGGCCAAGCAGCAGAAGTATTGGCTTCCTCCTCCTCCGTTCCGTCAGCCGTATCAGCAGAAGTGCAAAGGTGGCAGTGGATCTTCCCACCCACCCAACCCTGGCTTTCAGAACAAGACTTCGTCTCAAGCTCCAAGATCGAGTGCTCCGTATCACCGTCCGCTTTCAGATGTCACGTGCAGCAAGTGCCAACAGAAGGGTCACTATGCCAACAAGTGTCTCAATCAGAGGCGCCTTCCTCCTCCTATGAGATCGGCAAGTACAGCTATGGTCAAGCATAACACCAAGCATGCCAAGGTCAACTTGATGAATGCAGCTCAGGCAGAGGATCCGTCAAATGTCATCATGGGTAACCTTCCTGTTAACGATGTTCCTGCAAAAGTTCTTTTTGACACGGGTGCATCGCATTGTTTCATCTCGAGACCGTTTTCATCTAAGCATGGTTTGGCTTTGCAAATTTTGCCTAGTCCATTAGCAGTTGTCTCTCCCGGTAGGCGCATGCATGCTAACTCCATTGCTCCGGATGTTACTATCACTTTGGGAGACTACAAGTTTTTATCTTCTCCTACGGTTCTTGGTGACTCGGATATTGATCTTATTCTCGGAATGGATTGGCTTTCTAAGCACAAGGAGCATCTAGATTGTGCTGCCAGGAAGATTCAACTGACTCATTCGTCTGAGGATGTAATTGTCTTTGCCGCTCGGGATAATACCATCCCTCTGTTTTCTCTCAATGAGAAGGGTGAACTGGATGCCATCTCGCAAATTCCAGTCGTTTGCGAATGTCAAGATGTCTTTCCAGAAGAGCTTCCAGGAATGCCTCCACACCGGCCAGTTGAATTCGTTATTGATCTTGAGCCTGGCACGGAACCTGTGTGCAAGCATCCTTACAAGCTCGGACCTGAAGAGTTGAAGGAGCTGAAGAAGCAACTCGATATTCAAGAAATAATGGGTCTCATCCAGCCTAGTTCTTCTCCGTGGGGTTGTGGTGTTCTTTTTGTGAAGAAGAAGGATGGAACGGACCGACTTTGTGTTGATTACCGTCCATTGAACAAGAAGACCATCAAGAACAAATACCGACTTCCCAACATCAATGAGCTGTTCGAACAACTCAAAGGTGCCCAAGTATTCTCCAAGCTTGATCTCCGTATGGGTTATCATCAGATTCGAATCCGTGAGCAAGATATTCCCAAGACGGCCTTCAGGACAAGCTATGGGTCATATGAATACACTGTCATGTCTTTCGGCCTCGTCAACGCTCCTCCGACGTTCTCTCGCATGATGAACTTCATCTTCAACGCCTACACCAATGACTTCGTTTTGGTATATCTCGACGACATTCTGGTTTTCTCGAAGAACAAGGAAGATCATGCCAAGCACTTGCGTTTGGTACTTGACAAGTTGAGGGAACACAAGTTCTACGCCAAGTTCTCCAAGTGCGAATTTTGGCTCGATGAGGTTCTTTATCTTGGTCATAGCATCTCTGCCAAGGGCATTGCCGTGAATCCTGAGAAGGTGTCTGCAATTGTGAATTGGGAACCTCCTCGGAACGTGAAGCAACTCCGTAGCTTCCTCGGTCTCGCAAGCTATTGCCGAAGATTCGTTGAAAACTTTTCTAAGATCGCGAAGCCTCTCTCAAATCTTCTCCAGAAGCACATCAAGTACGTTTGGTCTCCGGAGTGTGACATTGCTTTCAACACTTTGAAAGAGAAATTGATCACTGCTCCAGTTCTAACTCCGCCTGATGAATCCAAGCCGTACGAGGTCTTTTGTGATGCCTCTCTCCAAGGTCTTGGCGCAGTGTTGATGAAAGAGAAGAAAGTTGTTGCTTATACCTCTCGCCAGTTGAAGTCTAATGAGAAGAACTACCCCACTCATGATCTCGAGTTGGCAGCAGTTGTGCATGCTCTTTTGACTTGGAGACATCTCTTATTGGGAAGAAAAGTGGACATTTTCACTGATCACAAGAGTCTCAAGTACATCTTCACTCAGCCTAATCTCAACCTCAGGCAAACTCGATGGGTCGAAATGATTCAAGAGTATAATCCGAGTATCGAGTATACTCCAGGCAAGGCCAATGTGATTGCTGACGCATTGAGCAGAAAGGCTTATTGCAACAGCCTGATTCTTAAGACTTACCAACCCGAGCTTTGTGAAGCTTTCCGCAAACTTAATCTGCAAGTTGTTCCTCAAGGTTTCCTCGCCAACCTTCAAGTCTCTCCTACCTTGGAAGACCAGATTCGCCAAGCCCAGCTTCTTGATACTATGGTGAAAAAGGTGAAGATTGGGATTGCCAGGAGTCAACCCAAGTACAAGTGCTACCACCTTGATGACAAGGATACTCTCTTCTTCGAGGATCGTATTGTTGTGCCCAAAGGTGACCTTTGTAAAGTGATCATGAACGAGGCTCACAATTCTCTCCTCTCCATCCACCCTGGGAGCACGAAGATGTATCAGGACCTCAAGCAGGCTTATTGGTGGACTCGAATGAAGCGCGAGATTGCTCAATTCGTGAATGAATGTGATGTCTGCAGAAGAGTGAAGGCAGAACACCAAAGGCCAGCTGGTCTCCTCCAACCTCTTGCCATTCCAGAATGGAAGTTTGACCACATTGAGATGGACTTCGTTACTGGATTTCCAAATTCCAAGCGTGGCAATGATGCTATATTCATTGTCATCGACAAACTCACCAAAGTGGCTCACTTTCTGCCTATCAAAGAGTCAATCACTGCAGCTCAATTGGCGGAACTCTATACCTCTCGAATTGTCTCTCTGCCCGGTATTCCACAAGTGATCTCTTCAGACCGTGGCAGCATCTTCACCTCTAAGTTTTGGGATTCTTTTCAGAAGGCCATGGGCACCAACATCCGCTTCAGCACAGCTTTCCATCCTCAAACTAGAGGTCAAGTCGAGCGTGTCAACCAGATTCTGGAAGATATGCTCAGGGCTTGTGCGATCTCCTTCAGCATGAAGTGGGAGGATTGTCTTCCTTATGCTGAATTCTCCTACAACAACAGTTTTCAAGCAAGTTCGGGCAAGGCCCCATTTGAAATTCTGTATGGCAGGAAGTGCCGTACCCCTCTCAACTGGTCTGAAACCGGTGAATGTCAGCTTCTTGGAAATGACTTAATCACAGAGGCAGAGGAAATGTGCAAAGTCATTCGAGATAACCTCAAAGCAGCCCAATCCCGTCAGAAGAGCTACTATGATAGTAAGCACCGTGATTTGGCTTTCGAGATCGGAGATCATGTTTACCTCCGCGTCTCTCCTACGAAAGGTACTCGTCGCTTCGGTATCAAAGGGAAGCTTGCCCCAGATATGTGGGACCTTTCAAGATTGTCAGCAAGAGAGGCGATCTCGCCTATCAACTCGAGCTTCCTTCAAACTTTGCAAATTTTCATGATGTGTTCCATGTCTCTCAGCTTCGAAAGTGCTTCAAGACTCCTGACCGCACCGTCAACTTCGAGGACATTGAGCTCCAAGAAGATCTCTCCTATCGTGAGCACCCAGTGGCTATTCTTGAAGAGACTGAACGCAAGACTCGCAACAAGTCAATCAAATTCCTCAAAGTCAAGTGATCACACCATTCTGACCGTGAAGCTACCTGGGAACGCGAGGATCACCTCCGTTCTGAGTACCCGGCATTCTTTCAGTCCTAGATCTTGGGACGAGATCCTTTCATAGTGGTGGAGTGTTGTAACACCCCGGATATAATTTTCCCAATATGTATTCCAACTCTTGTCGTTTCCGGCCTTAAGTTATTTTATTTTCTCGGGTTCGGGTTTTTGTCTCTGTGTGTTGTTATCGTTGTCATGCATCTCATATCTGAAGGAAATATGCCCTAGAGGCAATAATAAAGTTATTATTTATTTCCTTATATCATGATAAATGTTTATTATTCATGCTAGAATTGTATTAACCGGAAACATAATGCATGTGTGAATACATAGACAAACAGAGTGTCACTAGTATGCCTCTACTAGACTAGCTCATTAATCAAAGATGGTTATGTTTCCTAACCATAGACAAAATAGTTGTTATTTAATTAATGGGATCACATCATTAGTTGAATGATCTAATTGACATGACCCATTCCATTAGCTTAGCACCCGATCGTTTAGTATGTTGCTATTGCTTTCTTCATAACTTATACATGTTCCTATGACTATGAGATTATGCAATTCCCATTTACCGGAGGAACACTTTGGGTACTACCAAACGTCACAACGTAACTGGGTGATTATAAAGGAGTACTACAGGTGTCTCCAAAGGTAGATGTTGGGTTGGCGTATTTCGAGATTAGGATTTGTCACTCCGATTGTCGGAGAGGTATCTCTGGGCCCTCTCGGTAATGCACATCACATAAGCCTTGCAAGCATTACAACTAATATGTTAGTTGTGAGATGATGTATTACGGAACGAGTAAAGAGACTTGCCGATAACGAGATTGAACTAGGTATTAGATACCGACGATCGAATCTCGGGCAAGTAACATACCGATGACAAAGGGAACAACGTATGTTGTTATGCGGTCTGACCGATAAAGACCTTCGTAGAATATGTAGGAGCCAATATGGGCATCCAGGTCCCGCTATTGGTTATTGACCGGAGATGTGTCTCGGTCATGTCTACATTGTTCTCGAACCGTAGGGTCCGCACGCTTAACGTTACGATGACAGTTATTATGAGTTTTATGCATTTTGATGTACCGAAGTTAGTTCGGAGTCCCGGATGTGATCACGGGCATGACGAGGAGTCTCGAAATGGTCGAGACATAAAGATTGATATATTGGATGACTATATTCGGACACCGGAAGTGTTCCGGATGAATTTCGGATAAAACCGGAGCACCGGGGGGTTACCGGAACCCCCCGGGGGGTTAATGGGCCTTGGGCCTAATGTGGAGAAGAGGAAGGGGCTGCCAGGGCAGGCCGTGCACCCCCTCTTCCCCTAGTCCAAATTGGACAAGGAGGGAGGGGCGGCGCCCCCCCTTTCCTTCTCTCCCCCCCTCTCTCCTACTTGGACAAGGAAAAGGGGGAGGAGTCCTACTCCCGGTAAGAGTAGGACTCCTCCTGCGCCCACCTCCTGGCCGGCCGCACCCCTCCCCCTTGCTCCTTTATATACGGGGGCAGGGGGCACCCTAGAACACACAAGTTGATCCTCGTGATCGTTCCTTAGCCGTGTGCGGTGCCCCCTGCCACCATATTCCACCTCGGTCATATCGTTGTAGTGCTTAGGCGAAGCCCTGCGTCGGTAGAACATCATCATCGTCACCACGCCGTTGTGCTGACGGAACTCATCCCCGAAGCTTTGCTGGATCGGAGCCCGGGGAGCGTCATCGAGCTGTACGTGTGCTAAGAACTCGGAGGTGCTGGAGTAACGGTGCTTGGATCGGTCGGATCGGGAAGAAGACATACGACTACTTCCTCTACGTTGTGTCAACGCTTCCGTTGCGATCTACAAGGGTACGTAGATCATACTCTCCCCTCTCGTTGCTATGCATCACCATGATCTTGCGTGTGCGTAGGAAAATTTTGAAATTACTACGTTCCCCAACAGTGGTATCAGAGCCTAGGTTTTATGGTTTGATGTTATATGCACGAGTAGAACACAAGTGAGTTGCGGGCGATATAAGTCATACTGCCTACCAGCATGTCATACTTTGGTTCGGCGGTATTGTTGGACGAGACGACCCGGACCGACATTACGCGTACGCTTACACGAGACCGGTTCTCCCGACGTGCTTTGCACATAGGTGGCTTGCGGGCGACAGTCTCTCCAACTTTAGTTGAACCGAGTGTGGTACGCCCGGTCCTTGCGAAGGTTAAAACGGAGTCAAATTGAAAAACTATCGTTGTGGTTTTGATGCGTAAGTGAGATTGGTTCTTACTTAAGCCCGTAGCAGCCACGTAAAACTTGCAACAACAAAGTAGAGGACGTCTAACTTGCTTTTGCAGGGCATGTTGTGATGTGATATGGTCAAGGCATGATGCTAAATTTTATTGTATGAGATGATCATGTTTTGTAACCGATTTATCGGCAACTGGCAGGAGCCATATGGTTGTCGCTTTATTGTATGCAATGCAATCGCGATGTAATGCTTTACTTTATCACTAAGCGGTAGCGATAGTCGTGGAAGCATAAGATTGGCGAGACGACAACGATGCTACGATGGAGATCAAGGTGTCGCGCCGGTGACAATGGTGATCATGACGGTGCTTCGGAGATGGAGATCACAGGCACAAGATGATGATGGCCATATCATATCACTTATATTGATTGCATGTGATGTTTATCTTTTATGCATCTTATTTTGCTTTGATTGACGGTAGCATTATAAGATGATCTCTCACTAAATTATCAAGAAGTGTTCTCCCTGAGTATGCACCGTTGCCAAAGTTCGTCGTGCCCAGACACCACGTGATGATCGGGTGTGATAAGCTCTACGTCCATCTACAATGGGTGCAAGCCAGTTTTTGCACACGCAGAATACTCAGGTTAAACCTGACGAGCCTAGCATATGCAGATATGGCCTCGGAACACGAAGACCGAAAGGTCGAGCATGAATCATATAGTAGATATGATCAACATAACGATGTTCACCATTGAAAACTACTCCATCTCACGTGATGATCGGTTATGGTTTAGTTGATTTGGATCACGTGATCACTTAGAGGATTGGAGGGATGTCTATCTAAGTGGGAGTTCTTTAAATTTGATTAATTGAACTTAAATTTATCATGAACTTAGTCCCTGATAGTATCTTGCTTGTTTATGTTGGTTGTAGATAGATGGCTCGTGTTGTTGTTCCGTTGAATTTTAATGCGTTCCTTGAGAAAGCAAAGTTGAAAGATGATGGTAGCAATTACACAGACTGGGTTCGTAACTTGAGGATTATACTCATTGCTGCACAGAAGAATTACGTCCTGGAAACACCGCTGGGTGCCAGGCCTGCTGCTGGAGCAACACCAGATGTTATGAACGTCTGGCAGAGCAAAGCTGATGACTACTCGATAGTTCAGTGTGCCATGCTTTACGGCTTAGAATCGGGACTTCAACGACGTTTTGAACGTCATGGAGCATATGAGATGTTCCAGGAGTTGAAGTTAATATTTCAAGCAAATGCCCGGATTGAGAGATATGAAGTCTCCAATAAGTTCTATAGCTGCAAGATGGAGGAGAACAGTTCTGTCAGTGAGCATATACTCAAAATGTCTGGGTATAATAATCACTTGATTCAATTGGGAGTTAATCTTCCAGATGATTGCGTCATTGACAGAATTCTCCAATCACTGCCACCAAGCTACAAGAGCTTCGTGATGAACTATAATATGCAAGGGATGAATAAGACTATTCCCGAGCTCTTCGCAATGCTGAAAGTCGCGGAGGTAGAAATCAAGAAGGAGCATCAAGTGTTGATGGTCAACAAGACCACTAGTTTCAAGAAAAAGGGCAAAGGGAAGAAGAAGGGGAACTTCAAAAAGAACGGCAAGCAAGTTGCTACTCAAGAGAAGAAACCCAAGTCTGGACCTAAGCCTGAAACTGAGTGCTTCTACTGCAAGCAGACTGGTCACTGGAAGCGGAACTGCCCCAAGTATTTGGCGAATAAGAAGGATGGCAAGGTGAACAAAGGTATATGTGATATACATGTTATTGATGTGTACCTTACTAGAGCTCGCAGTAGCACCTGGGTATTTGATACTGGTTCTGTTGCTAATATTTGCAAATCGAAACAGGGACTACGGATTAAGCGAACACTGGCAAAGGACGAGGTGACGATGCGCGTGGGAAATGGTTCCAAAATCGATGTGATCGCGGTCGGCACGCTACCTCTACATCTACCTTCGGGATTAGTATTAGACCTAAATAATTGTTATTTGGTGCCTGCGTTGAGCATGAACATTATATCTGGATCTTGTTTGATGCGAGACGGTTATTCATTTAAATCAGAGAATAATGGTTGTTCTATTTATATGAGTAATATCTTTTATGGTCATGCACCTTTGAAGAGTGGTCTATTTTTGATGAATCTCGATAGTAGTGATACACATATTCATAATGTTGAAGCCAAAAGATGCAGAGTTGATAATGATAGTGCAACTTATTTGTGGCACTGCCGTTTAGGTCATATCGGTGTAAAACGCATGAAGAAACTCCATACTGATGGGCTTTTGGAACCACTTGATTATGAATCACTTGGTACTTGCGAACCGTGCCTCATGGGCAAGATGACTAAAACACCGTTCTCCGGTACTATGGAGAGAGCAACAGATTTGTTGGAAATCATACATACAAATGTATGTGGTCCGATGAATATTGAGGCTCGTGGAAGATATCATTATTTTCTCACCTTCACAGATGATTTAAGCAGATATGGGTATATCTACTTAATGAAACATAAGTCTGAAACATTTGAAAAAGTTTAAAGAATTTCAGAGTGAAGTTGAAAATCATCGTAACAAGAAAATAAAGTTTCTATGATCTGATCGTGGAGGAGAATATTTGAGTTACGAGTTTGGTGTACATTTGAAAAATTGTGGAATAGTTTCGCAACTCACGCCACCCGGAACACCACAGCGTAATGGTGTGTCCGAACGTCGTAATCGTACTTTATTAGATATGGTGCGATCTATGATGTCTCTTACAGATTTACCGCTATCGTTTTGGGGTTATGCTCTAGAGACGGCCGCATTCACGTTAAATAGGGCACCATCAAAATCCGTTGAGACGACACCTTATGAACTATGGTTTAGAAACCAAAGTTGTCGTTTCTTAAAGTTTGGGGCTGCGATGCTTATGTGAAAAAGCTTCAACCTGATAAGCTCGAACCCAAATCGGAGAAATGTGTCTTCATAGGATACCCAAAGGAGACTGTTGGGTACACCTTCTATCACAGATTCGAAGGCAAGACATTCGTTGCTAAGAATGGATCCTTTCTAGAGAAGGAGTTTCTCTCGAAAGAAGTGAGTGGGAGGAAAGTAGAACTTGACGAGGTAACTGTACCTGCTCCCTTATTGGAAAGTAGTACATCACAGAAAACTGTTTCAGTGACACCTACACCAGTTAGTGAGGAAGCTAATGATGATGATCATGAAACTTTAGATCAAGATACTACTGAACCTCGTAGATCAACCAGAGTGAGATCCGCACCAGAGTGGTACGGTAATCCTGTTCTGGAAGTCATGCTACTAGATCATGATGAACCTACGAACTATGAAGAAGCGATGGTGAGCCCAGATTCCGCAAAATGGCTTGAAGCCATGAAATCTGAGATGGGATCCATGTATGAGAACAAAGTATGGACTTTGGTTGACTTGCCCGATGATCGGCAAGCAATTGAGAATAAATGGATCTTCAAGAAGAAGACTGACGCTAACGGTAATATTACTGTCTATAAAGCTCGACTTGTCGCAAAAGGTTTTCGACAAGTTCAAGGGATTGACTACGATGAGACCTTCTCACCCGTAGCGATGCTTAAGTCTGTCCGAATCATGTTAGCAATTGCCGCATTTTATGATTATGAAATTTGGCAGATGGATGTCAAAACTGCATTCCTGAATGGATTTCTGGAAGAAGAGTTGTATATGATGCAACCAGAAGGTTTTGTCGATCCAAAGGGAGCTAACAAAGTATGCAAGCTCCAGCGATCCATTTATGGACTGGTGCAAGCCTCTCGGAGTTGGATAAACGCTTTGATAGTTTGATCAAAGCATTTGGTTTTATACAGACTTTTGGAGAAGCTTGTATTTACAAGAAAGTGAGTGGGAGCTCTGTAGCATTTCTGATACTATATGTAGATGACATATTACTGATTGGAAATGATATAGAATTTCTGGATAGCATAAAGGGATACTTGAATAAGAGTTTTTCAATGAAAGACCTCGGTGAAGCTGCTTATATATTAGGCATTAAGATCTATAGAGATAGATCAAGACGCCTAATTGGACTTTCACAAAGCACATACCTTGACAAAGTTTTGAAAAAGTTCAAAATGGATCAAGCAAAGAAAGGGTTCTTGCCTGTGTTACAAGGTGTGAAATTGAGTAAGACTCAAAGCCCGACCACTGCAGAAGATAGAGAGAAAAATGAAAGATGTTCCCTATGCTTCAGCCATAGGCTCTATCATGTATGCAATGCTGTGTACCAGACCTGATGTGTGTCTTGCTATAAGTTTAGCAGGGAGGTACCAAAGTAATCCAGGAATGGATCACTGGACAGCGGTCAAGAACATCCTGAAATACCTGAAAAGGACTAAGGATATGTTTCTCATATATGGAGGTGACAAAGAGCTCATCGTAAAAGGTTACGTTGATGCAAGCTTTGACACTGATCCGGACGATTCTAAATCGCAAACCGGATACGTGTTTACATTAAACGGTGGAGCTGTCAGTTGGTGCAGTTCTAAACAAAGCGTCGTAGCGGGATCTACATGTGAAGCGGAATACGTAGCTGCTTCGGAAGCAGCAAATGAAGGAGTCTGTATGAAGGAGTTCATATCCGATCTAGGTGTCATACCTAGTGCATCGGGTCCAATGAAAATCTTTTGTGACAATACTGGTGCAATTGCCTTGGCAAAGGAATCCAGATTTCACAAGAGAACCAAGCACATAAAGAGACGCTTCAATTCCATCCGGGATCTAGTCCAGGTGGGAGACATAGAGATTTGCAAGATACATATGGATCTGAATGTTGCAGACCCATTGACTAAGCCTCTTCCACGAGCAAAACATGATCAGCACCAAGGCTCCATGGGTGTTAGAATCATTACGGTGTAATCTAGATTATTGACTCTAGTGCAAGTGGGAGACTGAAGGAAATATGCCCTAGAGGCAATAATAAAGTTATTATTTATTTCCTTATATCATGATAAATGTTTATTATTCATGCTAGAATTGTATTAACCGGAAACATAATGCATGTGTGAATACATAGACAAACAGAGTGTCACTAGTATGCCTCTACTAGACTAGCTCATTAATCAAAGATGGTTATGTTTCCTAACCATAGACAAAATAGTTGTTATTTGATTAATGGGATCACATCATTAGTTGAATGATCTGATTGACATGACCCATTCCATTAGCTTAGCACCCGATCGTTTAGTATGTTGCTATTGCTTTCTTCATAACTTATACATGTTCCTATGACTATGAGATTATGCAATTCCCGTTTACCGGAGGAACACTTTGGGTACTACCAAACGTCACAACATAACTGGGTGATTATAAAGGAGTACTACAGGTGTCTCCAAAGGTAGATGTTGGGTTGGCGTATTTCGAGATTAGGATTTGTCACTCCGATTGTCGGAGAGGTATCTCTGGGCCCTCTCGGTAATGCACATCACATAAGCCTTGCAAGCATTACAACTAATATGTTAGTTGTGAGATGATGTATTACGGAACGAGTAAAGAGACTTGCCAATAACGAGATTGAACTAGGTATTGGATACCGACGATCGAATCTCGGGCAAGTAACATACCGATGACAAAGGGAACAATGTATGTTGTTATGCGGTCTGACCGATAAAGATCTTCGTAGAATATGTAGGAGCCAATATGGGCATCCAGGTCCTGCTATTGGTTATTGACCGGAGATGTGTCTCGGTCATGTCTACATTGTTCTCGAACCATAGGGTCCGCACGCTTAACGTTACGATGACAGTTATTATGAGTTTTATGCATTTTGATGTACCGAAGTTAGTTCGGAGTCCCGGATGTGATCATGGACATGATGAGGAGTCTCGAAATGGTCGAGACATAAAGATTGATATATTGGATGACTATATTCGGACACCGGAAGTGTTCCGGATGAATTTCGGATAAAACCGGAGCACCGGGGGGTTACCGGAACCCCCCGGGGGGTTAATGGGCCTTATGGGCCTAATGTGGGGAAGAGGAAGGGGCTGCCAGGGCAGGCCGCGCGCCCCCTCTTCCCCTAGTCCGAATTGGACAAGGAGGGAGGAGCGGCGCCCCCCTTTCCTTCTCTCCCCCCCTCTCTCCTACTTGGACAAGGAAAAGGGGGAGGAGTCCTACTCCCGGTAGGAGTAGGACTCCTCCTGCGCCCACCTCCTGGCCGGCCGCACACCTCCCCCTTGCTCCTTTATATACGGGGGCAGGGGGGCACCCTAGAACACACAAGTTGATCCTCGTGATTGTTCCTTAGCCGTGTGCGGTGCCCCCTGCCACCATATTCCACCTCAGTCATATCATTGTAGTGCTTAGGCGAAGCCCTGCGTCGGTAGAACATCATCATCATCACCACGCCGTTGTGCTGACGGAACTCATCCCCGAAGCTTTGCTGGATCGGAGCCCGGGGAGCGTCATCGAGCTGTACGTGTGCTAAGAACTCGGAGGTGCCGGAGTAACGGTGCTTGGATCGGTCGGATCGGGAAGAAGACGTACGACTACTTCCTCTACGTTGTGTCAACGCTTCCGTTGCGATCTACAAGGGTACATAGATCATACTCTCCCCTCTCATTGCTATGCATCACCATGATCTTGTGTGTGCGTAGGAAAATTTTGAAATTACTACGTTCCCCAACAATATCATGTCATCATGTGCATTACATTGGCATACGTGTTCATCTCATGCATTCAAGCATTTCCCCGTTGTCTGTTTTGCATTCCGGCGCTTCGTTCTCCTCCGGTGGTCATTTCTACCTTTCTTTCATGTGTGGGGATTAAACATTTCCGGACTGGACCGAGACTTGCCAGGCTGCCTTGGTTTACTACCGGTAGACCGCCTGTCAAGTTTCGTACCTGTTGGACTTCGTTTGATACTCCAACGGTTAACCGAGGGACCGAAAAGGCCTCGTGTGTGTTGCAGCCCAACACCCCTCCAATTTGGCCCAAAACCCACCTAAACCCTCTCCATCATCTAGAGCGTTCGATCACGATCGCGTGGCCGAAAACTGCACCTCATTTGGACTCTCCTAGCTCCTCCTATGCCTATATATAGCCCCCCTTCCGAAATTCTCGGTTCTTCCCTCTCCTAGCACCTCATTTGGCCGCCGGACATGTCCAGATCCCGCCGGACATCTTCCCGCCGCCGTCCGCAGCCGATGCGCGCCTGACGCGTGGCCTCGCCACCGCGCCCCGCCGCGGCCCGCTCGGGCCCGCCACCGGCCCCCGCGGCCCGCCTTCGCCGCCACTCGCCCGAGCCAGTGCCTCCCTCGCCGCGCCGCCCGCGCCGGCTGCCGCCTCCGCCGCGACGCTCCTCGCCGCCGGTGCCGACCCCGCCGACCGCCGCACGCCGCCGCCGTCACCTCCCTCGCCGGCGCTCTGGCGCGCCTCCTCCTTCTCCGCCAAGGCCGCGCCGCCACCACCCGAAGCCGGCGACCGCCGCTGCCGACCGCGCCCCGGCGAGCCCCTCCTCTTCTCGGCAAGTCCGGCGACGTCTCCGGCGAGCTCCAAGAAATCCGGCCATCCTCGTAAAACATGCCAGATCTGAGATCTAAAATCTCGAGGGTTGACTTTTTGCCCGAAACCCTAGTTCATGTTGCCCTGTTCATCGTGCTATAACTTTGCATCTGTAGCTCCGTTTTTGGCATATAGCATATCAAATTGTTCGTCTCAAAGAGCACATCATTTCATTCCATTGCATCATTTTCATTTGAGTTCATCTTGATGCCCGAAATGCTGTTAGAAGAGTGCTACTTGAGATAATTGTCAGATCTGCTACTTCATTTAGACATTTGTCATTTTTGCCATGATTATTGTGTGCATGATATGTCCCTGAGTTCTACATATGTTTTGTTAAGGGTTTTGCCATCTTTCCAGAGGTGCAACCCATGTATTTTTGTGATGTGTGTGGTGACTAGCACAAGCTTGCAAAGTGAGGCACTTGGTAATGCTGATTTCAGGGACTTGGCATTTTCACAAAGTCCTTGACCTGTTTATCTCATATTGCCGTATATTCATGTTGTTTCCTACTGATCCGTGCCTCTTTTGAGGATGATCAGTAAGGATGTTTTGTTAGTATTGTAGTTCTCTATCCATCCATGTCTTTGTTTACAATTATGGAGCACCCTAGCTTGAGTCAATCGAGCTCTACTTTGCTACTTCGTGAATCTGGGCAGATTGTCTACTTGTTAGCGATTTTGCCGATGATGTTGTAGTTGATCCGTGCATGCTATGCTATTGTTCTTGCCATGTCTAGCTTGCATTTTGTGTATTCTTGATGGGTGTATGCTTATCTTGTCATGACTTGCTCCGTAGTGAGTGCATCGAGCTCGTAAACATGCCTACTTGATATCTGTTTCAGCATGCTCCAGTTTTCACTAAGTCTGAGAACTGATTATGTTTTTGCCATGTTCACATGCTTGCAATTGTATTTTCTGATCCCTTTTGGCTCAAGGTCACTAAGGGACTTTTGTTAAGATCTTTGAGTAGCTCCATGCCATGCTTTACCTTGCCATGTTCAGGTCCTGTAGCATATAGTTTTCATGCTCCGAAGAGTGCTACCTGATCTGAAATTCCAGACGAGTGTTAATTTCACTAAGTCTGAAATCTGTTTGTCATCTGCATTTTTGCCATGCTTGTTTGAACCTGTTAATTGATGAATTGGCCGTAGCTTAGTGCTAGACTTTTGTTAAGCATCGTGAATGCATCCCTTCCATGTATTTTGTTGCCATGTTTGGATGCTGTAGCATGTTCATCTCATTGCATTTAGATGGCTACTTGCTGTAAATCGCAGAACGTGGTCATATTTGAATTGCTTGCCATTTCCAAACCGTAACTCCGATTCCGGCGTTATTTATATCGTTTTCAAGCGATTTCATCTCATCTCTCCAGTGGCTCACTTGGATTTCCAAGTTGAGGCCAGGTTCATGCATCCCTTGTCAAATCATGCATATGCATCCCGCATAGCATACCATCATTGCATCATATTGTTTGAGCTTTGCACGTGGTTGATTGTGTTCCGTTTGCTTGTTTGTCCTGTTTGGGTAGAGCCGGGAGACAAGTTCGCTAACGAGGAGCCCGTTGAGTTTTCTTTCGAGGATCCAGTCAACTCTGACAACTTTGCAGGCAAGATGATCATACCCTCGAAATCACTACTATCTTTGCTTTGCTAGATGCTCGCTCTTTTTCTATGCCATTGCTACGATGCCTACCACTTGCTTTCAAGCCTCCCAAATTGCCCTGTCAAACCTCTAACCCACCATGTCCTAGCAAACCATTGTTTGGCTATGTTACCGCTTTGCTCAGCCCCTCTTATAGCGTTGCTAGTTGCAGGTGAAGATTGGAGGCCGTTCCTTGTTGGAACACTTATTTACTTGTTGGGATATCATTATATTATCTTGTTATCTTAATGCATTCTATATACTTGGTAAAGGGTGGAAGGCTCGGCCTCTCGCCTAGTGTTTTGTTCCACTCTTGCCGCCCTAGTTTCCGTCATATCGGTGTTATGTTCCCGGATTTTGCGTTCCTTAAGCGGTTGGGTTATAATGGGAACCCCTTGATAGTTCGCCTTGATTAAAGCTTTTCCAGCAATGCCCAACCTTGGTTTTAGCATTTGCCCCTAGCCTCTTTTTCCCTTGGGTTTTCGGAGCCCGAGGGTCATCTTATTTTAAACCCCCCCCCCCCGGGGCCAGTGCTCCTCTGAGTGTTGGTCCACCTGTCAGCTGCCGGTGGCCACCAGGGGCATCTCTGGGCTGGCCTACCCGTACCTAAGACAATCTGAGTGTGCCCTGAGAAAGAGATATGTGCAGCTCCTATCAGGATTTGTCAGCACATTCGGGCGGTGTTGCTGGTTTTGTTTTAACCTGTCGAAGTGTCTTGAAGAACCGAGATACCGAGTCTGATCAGAACGTCTCGGGAGGAGGTCTATTCCTTCGTTGACCGTGAGAGCTTGTCATGGGCTAAGTTGGGACTCCCCTGCAGGGATTTGAACTTTCGAAAGCCGTGCCCGCGGTTATGGGCAGATGGGAATTTGTTAATGTCCGGTTGTAGAAAACTTGAACCTTAACTTAATTAAAATGAATCAACCGTGTGAGTTACTGTGATGGCCTCTTCTCGGCGGAGTCCGGGAAGTGGACACGGTGTTGGAGTAATGTTTGCGCAGGTTGCTCTCTAGTTTCTCGCTCGCGCTTTGCCTCCTCTTCTCGCTCTATTTTTGCGAACAGGTTAGCCACCATATATGCTAGTCGCTTGCTGCAGCTCCACACATATTTACCTTGCCTTACCTATAAGCTTAAATAGTCTTGATCGTGAGGGTGCGAGATTGCTGAGTCCCTGTGGCTCACAGATTACTATTAAACCAGATGCAGGGCCTGATGATTCCGCTCCAGGTGACGTGCTTGAGCTCAAGTGGGAGTTCGACGAAGACTTTCAATGATACTATGTTTCCTTTCCTGATGATCAGTAGTGGTGCCCAGTTGGGGGTGATCGGGACCGTGTCGCATGTTGGGTTATCTTTTATTTCGGCGCCGTAGTCGGGCCATGAGTGTTTTGGATGATGTAATGTTATTTATGTACTTGATTGACGTGGCGAGTGTAAGCCAACTATGTTATCTCCCCTTTTATTATCTATATTACATGGGATGTTGTGAAGATTGCCTAACTTGTGACAGATGCCTTCAATGCGATTATGCCTCTAAGTCGTGCCTCGACACGTGGGAGATATAGTCGCATCGAGGGTGTTAAAAGTTGGTAATCAGAGCCTTCCCCGACCTTAGGAGCCCCATTGCTTGATCGTTTTTAGCGGCCGAGTTGTGTCTAGAAAAATGTTTTGAGTCATTTAGGAATTATATATCGGAGAGTTTAGGAATTCTTTTTACTTCCCAGTCTCCTCATCACTCTGGTAAGGCATCCTGACGTAGAGTTTTGACTCTTCTCTTCTCAAATTTCACTAAAAAAAATTAGGATCAGGCGGGTATCTTGGAATCGTTCCGATGGTTTTATGACGAGAACATTGTCTTGGTGCCTCCTGTCAGGGGTTTTGTGGAAGTGTCCAGGGGAGTTGAGCTCTGAGGTGTTGTCATCATAATTTTATCGTTGCAGTTCTGGAATACCTGAGTTTAGTACGCCGACATCGGAAATCTCTTTTATGCAGTTCATTTGGTGAGATAACCTCGACGCCACCCAGTACTGGGGCGGGAGTTCGGGAGTATCGACATAACTTGTATAACGGATGCTTTTCGAAGGTTGAGGTAGATGGTTTCCGAAGTTTTTCTCGGTTATGTGTTGAAGGATGGATATAGCTGGATGTAGGATTTGCTAGATTTGGGTGAGATATTATGCTTCCCCTGTATCTCCAACACCAGATTG
The DNA here is from genome assembly GCF_056163025.1 of Triticum urartu. NCBI lineage: Eukaryota > Viridiplantae > Streptophyta > Magnoliopsida > Poales > Poaceae > Triticum > Triticum urartu. The sequence goes on from NC_141873.1 coordinate 290,907,026, forward strand.
CATAACCGGAAAGGTTCGGGAGTTTCATAGGTGGGAATTCTTGTAGCTCTAGTTTCTTCTTCCACGGATATTGGTTTGAGATTGGGATTTCTTACCGATTATTCGTTCTTGATCCGTACCTTGTTGATTTATTTCTCTACCTAAATTCTAAGTGGCTTCTCAATTTATGGATATGTGACCATTTCAAGAGGAATGCATTCGTTCATTTTGTTCGGATGTGAAGACTATATGTTGCAATTTTCATTCCATTGGATTCAGCTTCATTTTATCTGTCTATGTGCTAACGGTGGTCAACCTCTTCAGGATGGCTCCCGCTAAGAGCACCAATCAGAATCAGGATCCGCCACCACCTCCACCTCCTCCGGAGGCATGGCAAGCTGTGATGGCCGCAACCAATGCAAACACACAGTTGATCATGCAAATTCTTCAAGAGCGCAATCAAGGCAACCAAGGGAACCAAGGCAACAATCAGAATCACTTTGCCACACTCAACCAGTTCCTTGCTAACGGGCCGAAGACTTTCAGAAATTGTGTCGAGGCAACCGATGCTGACGATTGGCTTGTGGATCTGTGCAAGCATTTCGAGTGCAGTAACGTCAGCCTAAGGACTTTGTCAAGTTCGCTTCCTTCCAACTCAAAGATCAAGCTGGAGAATGGTTCCAGCAGTACAAGGATTCCAGAGGTGGACGTGTCATTACCTGGGATGAATTCCGTCAAGATTTCAGAGCTCACCATATCCCTCAGAGCGTGGTTGAAAGCAAGCGTGAGGAATTCCGCAACCTGAAGCAAGGCTCTTTGTCTGTCTATGACTACAACAAGTTGTTCCAGAAGCTCGCCCGCTTTGCCAAGCAGGACGTACCTGATGAGAAGAGCATGATATACCAGTTCAGGGGTGGTCTCAGAGAAGAAATTCAGCTAGCTCTTGTTCTGTTTGAGCCCTTGAGGTACGATGAGTTCTACAACATGGCATTGAAGCAAGAGGCCGCTCAACTAAGGTGTGATGCTTCCAAGAAGCGAGTCAGAGATGCTACTCCTTCTTCCTCTACTCAAGTGGCCAAGCAGCAGAAGTATTGGCTTCCTCCTCCTCCGTTCCGTCAGCCGTATCAGCAGAAGTGCAAAGGTGGCAGTGGATCTTCCCACCCACCCAACCCTGGCTTTCAGAACAAGACTTCGTCTCAAGCTCCAAGATCGAGTGCTCCGTATCACCGTCCGCTTTCAGATGTCACGTGCAGCAAGTGCCAACAGAAGGGTCACTATGCCAACAAGTGTCTCAATCAGAGGCGCCTTCCTCCTCCTATGAGATCGGCAAGTACAGCTATGGTCAAGCATAACACCAAGCATGCCAAGGTCAACTTGATGAATGCAGCTCAGGCAGAGGATCCGTCAAATGTCATCATGGGTAACCTTCCTGTTAACGATGTTCCTGCAAAAGTTCTTTTTGACACGGGTGCATCGCATTGTTTCATCTCGAGACCGTTTTCATCTAAGCATGGTTTGGCTTTGCAAATTTTGCCTAGTCCATTAGCAGTTGTCTCTCCCGGTAGGCGCATGCATGCTAACTCCATTGCTCCGGATGTTACTATCACTTTGGGAGACTACAAGTTTTTATCTTCTCCTACGGTTCTTGGTGACTCGGATATTGATCTTATTCTCGGAATGGATTGGCTTTCTAAGCACAAGGAGCATCTAGATTGTGCTGCCAGGAAGATTCAACTGACTCATTCGTCTGAGGATGTAATTGTCTTTGCCGCTCGGGATAATACCATCCCTCTGTTTTCTCTCAATGAGAAGGGTGAACTGGATGCCATCTCGCAAATTCCAGTCGTTTGCGAATGTCAAGATGTCTTTCCAGAAGAGCTTCCAGGAATGCCTCCACACCGGCCAGTTGAATTCGTTATTGATCTTGAGCCTGGCACGGAACCTGTGTGCAAGCATCCTTACAAGCTCGGACCTGAAGAGTTGAAGGAGCTGAAGAAGCAACTCGATATTCAAGAAATAATGGGTCTCATCCAGCCTAGTTCTTCTCCGTGGGGTTGTGGTGTTCTTTTTGTGAAGAAGAAGGATGGAACGGACCGACTTTGTGTTGATTACCGTCCATTGAACAAGAAGACCATCAAGAACAAATACCGACTTCCCAACATCAATGAGCTGTTCGAACAACTCAAAGGTGCCCAAGTATTCTCCAAGCTTGATCTCCGTATGGGTTATCATCAGATTCGAATCCGTGAGCAAGATATTCCCAAGACGGCCTTCAGGACAAGCTATGGGTCATATGAATACACTGTCATGTCTTTCGGCCTCGTCAACGCTCCTCCGACGTTCTCTCGCATGATGAACTTCATCTTCAACGCCTACACCAATGACTTCGTTTTGGTATATCTCGACGACATTCTGGTTTTCTCGAAGAACAAGGAAGATCATGCCAAGCACTTGCGTTTGGTACTTGACAAGTTGAGGGAACACAAGTTCTACGCCAAGTTCTCCAAGTGCGAATTTTGGCTCGATGAGGTTCTTTATCTTGGTCATAGCATCTCTGCCAAGGGCATTGCCGTGAATCCTGAGAAGGTGTCTGCAATTGTGAATTGGGAACCTCCTCGGAACGTGAAGCAACTCCGTAGCTTCCTCGGTCTCGCAAGCTATTGCCGAAGATTCGTTGAAAACTTTTCTAAGATCGCGAAGCCTCTCTCAAATCTTCTCCAGAAGCACATCAAGTACGTTTGGTCTCCGGAGTGTGACATTGCTTTCAACACTTTGAAAGAGAAATTGATCACTGCTCCAGTTCTAACTCCGCCTGATGAATCCAAGCCGTACGAGGTCTTTTGTGATGCCTCTCTCCAAGGTCTTGGCGCAGTGTTGATGAAAGAGAAGAAAGTTGTTGCTTATACCTCTCGCCAGTTGAAGTCTAATGAGAAGAACTACCCCACTCATGATCTCGAGTTGGCAGCAGTTGTGCATGCTCTTTTGACTTGGAGACATCTCTTATTGGGAAGAAAAGTGGACATTTTCACTGATCACAAGAGTCTCAAGTACATCTTCACTCAGCCTAATCTCAACCTCAGGCAAACTCGATGGGTCGAAATGATTCAAGAGTATAATCCGAGTATCGAGTATACTCCAGGCAAGGCCAATGTGATTGCTGACGCATTGAGCAGAAAGGCTTATTGCAACAGCCTGATTCTTAAGACTTACCAACCCGAGCTTTGTGAAGCTTTCCGCAAACTTAATCTGCAAGTTGTTCCTCAAGGTTTCCTCGCCAACCTTCAAGTCTCTCCTACCTTGGAAGACCAGATTCGCCAAGCCCAGCTTCTTGATACTATGGTGAAAAAGGTGAAGATTGGGATTGCCAGGAGTCAACCCAAGTACAAGTGCTACCACCTTGATGACAAGGATACTCTCTTCTTCGAGGATCGTATTGTTGTGCCCAAAGGTGACCTTTGTAAAGTGATCATGAACGAGGCTCACAATTCTCTCCTCTCCATCCACCCTGGGAGCACGAAGATGTATCAGGACCTCAAGCAGGCTTATTGGTGGACTCGAATGAAGCGCGAGATTGCTCAATTCGTGAATGAATGTGATGTCTGCAGAAGAGTGAAGGCAGAACACCAAAGGCCAGCTGGTCTCCTCCAACCTCTTGCCATTCCAGAATGGAAGTTTGACCACATTGAGATGGACTTCGTTACTGGATTTCCAAATTCCAAGCGTGGCAATGATGCTATATTCATTGTCATCGACAAACTCACCAAAGTGGCTCACTTTCTGCCTATCAAAGAGTCAATCACTGCAGCTCAATTGGCGGAACTCTATACCTCTCGAATTGTCTCTCTGCCCGGTATTCCACAAGTGATCTCTTCAGACCGTGGCAGCATCTTCACCTCTAAGTTTTGGGATTCTTTTCAGAAGGCCATGGGCACCAACATCCGCTTCAGCACAGCTTTCCATCCTCAAACTAGAGGTCAAGTCGAGCGTGTCAACCAGATTCTGGAAGATATGCTCAGGGCTTGTGCGATCTCCTTCAGCATGAAGTGGGAGGATTGTCTTCCTTATGCTGAATTCTCCTACAACAACAGTTTTCAAGCAAGTTCGGGCAAGGCCCCATTTGAAATTCTGTATGGCAGGAAGTGCCGTACCCCTCTCAACTGGTCTGAAACCGGTGAATGTCAGCTTCTTGGAAATGACTTAATCACAGAGGCAGAGGAAATGTGCAAAGTCATTCGAGATAACCTCAAAGCAGCCCAATCCCGTCAGAAGAGCTACTATGATAGTAAGCACCGTGATTTGGCTTTCGAGATCGGAGATCATGTTTACCTCCGCGTCTCTCCTACGAAAGGTACTCCTCGCTTCGGTATCAAAGGGAAGCTTGCCCCAGATATGTGGGACCTTTCAAGATTGTCAGCAAGAGAGGCGATCTCGCCTATCAACTCGAGCTTCCTTCAAACTTTGCAAATTTTCATGATGTGTTCCATGTCTCTCAGCTTCGAAAGTGCTTCAAGACTCCTGACCGCACCGTCAACTTCGAGGACATTGAGCTCCAAGAAGATCTCTCCTATCGTGAGCACCCAGTGGCTATTCTTGAAGAGACTGAACGCAAGACTCGCAACAAGTCAATCAAATTCCTCAAAGTCAAGTGATCACACCATTCTGACCGTGAAGCTACCTGGGAACGCGAGGATCACCTCCGTTCTGAGTACCCGGCATTCTTTCAGTCCTAGATCTTGGGACGAGATCCTTTCGTAGTGGTGGAGTGTTGTAACACCCCGGATATAATTTTCCCAATATGTATTCCAACTCTTGTCGTTTCCGGCCTTAAGTTATTTTATTTTCTCGGGTTCGGGTTTTTGTCTCTGTGTGTTGTTATCGTTGTCATGCATCTCATATCTGAAGGAAATATGCCCTAGAGGCAATAATAAAGTTATTATTTATTTCCTTATATCATGATAAATGTTTATTATTCATGCTAGAATTGTATTAACCGGAAACATAATGCATGTGTGAATACATAGACAAACAGAGTGTCACTAGTATGCCTCTACTAGACTAGCTCATTAATCAAAGATGGTTATGTTTCCTAACCATAGACAAAATAGTTGTTATTTAATTAATGGGATCACATCATTAGTTGAATGATCTAATTGACATGACCCATTCCATTAGCTTAGCACCCGATCGTTTAGTATGTTGCTATTGCTTTCTTCATAACTTATACATGTTCCTATGACTATGAGATTATGCAATTCCCATTTACCGGAGGAACACTTTGGGTACTACCAAACGTCACAACGTAACTGGGTGATTATAAAGGAGTACTACAGGTGTCTCCAAAGGTAGATGTTGGGTTGGCGTATTTCGAGATTAGGATTTGTCACTCCGATTGTCGGAGAGGTATCTCTGGGCCCTCTCGGTAATGCACATCACATAAGCCTTGCAAGCATTACAACTAATATGTTAGTTGTGAGATGATGTATTACGGAACGAGTAAAGAGACTTGCCGGTAACGAGATTGAACTAGGTATTAGATACCGACGATCGAATCTCGGGCAAGTAACATACCGATGACAAAGGGAACAACGTATGTTGTTATGCGGTCTGACCGATAAAGACCTTCGTAGAATATGTAGGAGCCAATATGGGCATCCAGGTCCCGCTATTGGTTATTGACCGGAGATGTGTCTCGGTCATGTCTACATTGTTCTCGAACCGTAGGGTCCGCACGCTTAACGTTACGATGACAGTTATTATGAGTTTTATGCATTTTGATGTACCGAAGTTAGTTCGGAGTCCCGGATGTGATCACGGGCATGACGAGGAGTCTCGAAATGGTCGAGACATAAAGATTGATATATTGGATGACTATATTCGGACACCGGAAGTGTTCCGGATGAATTTCGGATAAAACCGGAGCACCGGGGGGTTACCGGAACCCCCCGGGGGGTTAATGGGCCTTGGGCCTAATGTGGAGAAGAGGAAGGGGCTGCCAGGGCAGGCCGTGCACCCCCTCTTCCCCTAGTCCAAATTGGACAAGGAGGGAGGGGCGGCGCCCCCCCTTTCCTTCTCTCCCCCCCTCTCTCCTACTTGGACAAGGAAAAGGGGGAGGAGTCCTACTCCCGGTAAGAGTAGGACTCCTCCTGCGCCCACCTCCTGGCCGGCCGCACCCCTCCCCCTTGCTCCTTTATATACGGGGGCAGGGGGCACCCTAGAACACACAAGTTGATCCTCGTGATCGTTCCTTAGCCGTGTGCGGTGCCCCCTGCCACCATATTCCACCTCGGTCATATCGTTGTAGTGCTTAGGCGAAGCCCTGCGTCGGTAGAACATCATCATCGTCACCACGCCGTTGTGCTGACGGAACTCATCCCCGAAGCTTTGCTGGATCGGAGCCCGGGGAGCGTCATCGAGCTGTACGTGTGCTAAGAACTCGGAGGTGCTGGAGTAACGGTGCTTGGATCGGTCGGATCGGGAAGAAGACATACGACTACTTCCTCTACGTTGTGTCAACGCTTCCGTTGCGATCTACAAGGGTACGTAGATCATACTCTCCCCTCTCGTTGCTATGCATCACCATGATCTTGCGTGTGCGTAGGAAAATTTTGAAATTACTACGTTCCCCAACAGTGGTATCAGAGCCTAGGTTTTATGGTTTGATGTTATATGCACGAGTAGAACACAAGTGAGTTGCGGGCGATATAAGTCATACTGCCTACCAGCATGTCATACTTTGGTTCGGCGGTATTGTTGGACGAGACGACCCGGACCGACATTACGCGTACGCTTACACGAGACCGGTTCTCCCGACGTGCTTTGCACATAGGTGGCTTGCGGGCGACAGTCTCTCCAACTTTAGTTGAACCGAGTGTGGTACGCCCGGTCCTTGCGAAGGTTAAAACGGAGTCAAATTGAAAAACTATCGTTGTGGTTTTGATGCGTAAGTGAGATTGGTTCTTACTTAAGCCCGTAGCAGCCACGTAAAACTTGCAACAACAAAGTAGAGGACGTCTAACTTGCTTTTGCAGGGCATGTTGTGATGTGATATGGTCAAGGCATGATGCTAAATTTTATTGTATGAGATGATCATGTTTTGTAACCGATTTATCGGCAACTGGCAGGAGCCATATGGTTGTCGCTTTATTGTATGCAATGCAATCGCGATGTAATGCTTTACTTTATCACTAAGCGGTAGCGATAGTCGTGGAAGCATAAGATTGGCGAGACGACAACGATGCTACGATGGAGATCAAGGTGTCGCGCCGGTGACAATGGTGATCATGACGGTGCTTCGGAGATGGAGATCACAGGCACAAGATGATGATGGCCATATCATATCACTTATATTGATTGCATGTGATGTTTATCTTTTATGCATCTTATTTTGCTTTGATTGACGGTAGCATTATAAGATGATCTCTCACTAAATTATCAAGAAGTGTTCTCCCTGAGTATGCACCGTTGCCAAAGTTCGTCGTGCCCAGACACCACGTGATGATCGGGTGTGATAAGCTCTACGTCCATCTACAATGGGTGCAAGCCAGTTTTTGCACACGCAGAATACTCAGGTTAAACCTGACGAGCCTAGCATATGCAGATATGGCCTCGGAACACGAAGACCGAAAGGTCGAGCATGAATCATATAGTAGATATGATCAACATAACGATGTTCACCATTGAAAACTACTCCATCTCACGTGATGATCGGTTATGGTTTAGTTGATTTGGATCACGTGATCACTTAGAGGATTGGAGGGATGTCTATCTAAGTGGGAGTTCTTTAAATTTGATTAATTGAACTTAAATTTATCATGAACTTAGTCCCTGATAGTATCTTGCTTGTTTATGTTGGTTGTAGATAGATGGCTCGTGTTGTTGTTCCGTTGAATTTTAATGCGTTCCTTGAGAAAGCAAAGTTGAAAGATGATGGTAGCAATTACACAGACTGGGTTCGTAACTTGAGGATTATACTCATTGCTGCACAGAAGAATTACGTCCTGGAAACACCGCTGGGTGCCAGGCCTGCTGCTGGAGCAACACCAGATGTTATGAACGTCTGGCAGAGCAAAGCTGATGACTACTCGATAGTTCAGTGTGCCATGCTTTACGGCTTAGAATCGGGACTTCAACGACGTTTTGAACGTCATGGAGCATATGAGATGTTCCAGGAGTTGAAGTTAATATTTCAAGCAAATGCCCGGATTGAGAGATATGAAGTCTCCAATAAGTTCTATAGCTGCAAGATGGAGGAGAACAGTTCTGTCAGTGAGCATATACTCAAAATGTCTGGGTATAATAATCACTTGATTCAATTGGGAGTTAATCTTCCAGATGATTGCGTCATTGACAGAATTCTCCAATCACTGCCACCAAGCTACAAGAGCTTCGTGATGAACTATAATATGCAAGGGATGAATAAGACTATTCCCGAGCTCTTCGCAATGCTGAAAGTCGCGGAGGTAGAAATCAAGAAGGAGCATCAAGTGTTGATGGTCAACAAGACCACTAGTTTCAAGAAAAAGGGCAAAGGGAAGAAGAAGGGGAACTTCAAAAAGAACGGCAAGCAAGTTGCTACTCAAGAGAAGAAACCCAAGTCTGGACCTAAGCCTGAAACTGAGTGCTTCTACTGCAAGCAGACTGGTCACTGGAAGCGGAACTGCCCCAAGTATTTGGCGAACCCTCGAAATCACTACTATCTTTGCTTTGCTAGATGCTCGCTCTTTTTCTATGCCATTGCTACGATGCCTACCACTTGCTTTCAAGCCTCCCAAATTGCCCTGTCAAACCTCTAACCCACCATGTCCTAGCAAACCATTGTTTGGCTATGTTACCGCTTTGCTCAGCCCCTCTTATAGCGTTGCTAGTTGCAGGTGAAGATTGGAGGCCGTTCCTTGTTGGAACACTTATTTACTTGTTGGGATATCATTATATTATCTTGTTATCTTAATGCATTCTATATACTTGGTAAAGGGTGGAAGGCTCGGCCTCTCGCCTAGTGTTTTGTTCCACTCTTGCCGCCCTAGTTTCCGTCATATCGGTGTTATGTTCCCGGATTTTGCGTTCCTTAAGCGGTTGGGTTATAATGGGAACCCCTTGATAGTTCGCCTTGATTAAAGCTTTTCCAGCAATGCCCAACCTTGGTTTTAGCATTTGCCCCTAGCCTCTTTTTCCCTTGGGTTTTCGGAGCCCGAGGGTCATCTTATTTTAAACCCCCCCCCCCCCCCCGGGGCCAGTGCTCCTCTGAGTGTTGGTCCACCTGTCAGCTGCCGGTGGCCACCAGGGGCATCTCTGGGCTGGCCTACCCGTACCTAAGACAATCTGAGTGTGCCCTGAGAAAGAGATATGTGCAGCTCCTATCAGGATTTGTCGGCACATTCGGGCGGTGTTGCTGGTTTTGTTTTAACCTGTCGAAGTGTCTTGAAGAACCGAGATACCGAGTCTGATCAGAACGTCTCGGGAGGAGGTCTATTCCTTCGTTGACCGTGAGAGCTTGTCATGGGCTAAGTTGGGACTCCCCTGCAGGGATTTGAACTTTCGAAAGCCGTGCCCGCGGTTATGGGCAGATGGGAATTTGTTAATGTCCGGTTGTAGAAAACTTGAACCTTAACTTAATTAAAATGAATCAACCGTGTGAGTTACTGTGATGGCCTCTTCTCGGCGGAGTCCGGGAAGTGGACACGGTGTTGGAGTAATGTTTGCGCAGGTTGCTCTCTAGTTTCTCGCTCGCGCTTTGCCTCCTCTTCTCGCTCTATTTTTGCGAACAGGTTAGCCACCATATATGCTAGTCGCTTGCTGCAGCTCCACACATATTTACCTTGCCTTACCTATAAGCTTAAATAGTCTTGATCGTGAGGGTGCGAGATTGCTGAGTCCCTGTGGCTCACAGATTACTATTAAACCAGATGCAGGGCCTGATGATTCCGCTCCAGGTGACGTGCTTGAGCTCAAGTGGGAGTTCGACGAAGACTTTCAATGATACTATGTTTCCTTTCCTGATGATCAGTAGTGGTGCCCAGTTGGGGGTGATCGGGACCGTGTCGCATGTTGGGTTATCTTTTATTTCGGCGCCGTAGTCAGGCCATGAGTGTTTTGGATGATGTAATGTTATTTATGTACTTGATTGACATGGCGAGTGTAAGCCAACTATGTTATCTCCCTTTTATTATCTATATTACATGGGATGTTGTGAAGATTGCCTAACTTGCGACATATGCCTTCAATGCGATTATGCCTCTAAGTCGTGCCTCGACACGTGGGAGATATAGTCGCATCGAGGGTGTTAAAAGTTGGTAATCAGAGCCTTCCCCGACCTTAGGAGCCCCATTGCTTGATCGTTTTTAGCGGCCGAGTTGTGTCTAGAAAAATGTTTTGAGTCATTTAGGAATTATATATCGGAGAGTTTAGGAATTCTTTTTACTTCCCAGTCTCCTCATCGCTCTGGTAAGGCATCCTGACGTAGAGTTTTGACTCTTCTCTTCTCAAATTTCACTAAAAAAATTTAGGATCACGCGGGTATCTTGGAATCGTTCCGATGGTTTTATGACGAGAACATTGTCTTGGTGCCTCCTGTCAGGGGTTTTGTGGAAGTGTCCAGGGGAGTTGAGCTCGGAGGTGTTGTCATCATAATTTTATCATTGCAGTTCTGGAATACCTGAGTTTAGTACGCCGACATCGGAAATCTCTTTTATGCAGTTCGTTTGGTAAGATAACCTCGACGCCACCCAGTACTGGGGCGGGAGTTCGGGAGTATCGCCATAACTTGTATAACGGATGCTTTTCGAAGGTTGAGGTAGATGGTTTCCGAAGTTTTTCTCGGTTATGTGTTGAAGGATGGATATAGCTGGATGTAGGATTTGCTAGATTTGGGTGAGATATTATGCTTCCCCTGTATCTCCAACACCAGATTGCATAACCGGAAAGGTTCGGGAGTTTCATAGGTGGGAATTCTTGTAGCTCTAGTTTCTTCTTCCACGGATATTGGTTTGAGATTGGGATTTCTTACCGATTATTCGTTCTTGATGCGTACCTTATTGATTTATTTCTCTACCTAAATTCTAAGTGGCTTCTCAATTTATGGATATGTGACCATTTCAAGAGGAATGCATTCGTTCATTTTGTTCGGATGTGAAGACTATATGTTGCAATTTTCATTCCGTTGGATTCAGCTTCATTTTATCTGTCTATGTGCTAACGGTGGTCAACCTCTTCAGGATGGCTCCCGCTAAGAGCACCAATCAGAATCAGAATCAGGATCCGCCACCACCTCCACCTCCTCCGGAGGCATGGCAAGCTGTGATGGCCGCAACCAATGCAAACACACAGTTGATCATGCAAATTCTTCAAGAGCGCAATCAAGGCAACCAAGGGAACCAAGGCAACAATCAGAATCACTTTGCTACACTCAACCAGTTCCTTGCTAACGGGCCGAAGACTTTCAGCAATTCTGTTGAGGCAACCGATGCTGATGATTGGCTTGTGGATCTGTGCAAGCATTTCGAGTGCAGTAACGTTAGGCCTGAGGACTTTGTCAAGTTCGCTTCCTTCCAACTCAAAGATCAAGCTGCAGAATGGTTCCAGCAGTACAAGTGTTGGGGAACGTAGCAATTTCAAAAAAATTCCTACGCACACGCAAGATCATGGTGATGCATAGCAACGAGGGGAGAGTGTGATCTACGTACCCTTGTAGATCGACAACGGAAGCGTTTGGTTGATGTAGTCGTACGTCTTCACGGCCCGACCGATCAAGCACCGTAACTACGGCACCTCCGAGTTTTAGCACACGTTCAGCTCAATGACGATCCCTGGACTCCGATCCAGCAAAGTGTCGGGGAAGAGTTCCGTCAGCACGACGGCGTGGTGACGATCTTGATGTACTACTGTCGCAAGGCTTCGCCTAAGCACCGCTACAATATTATCAAGGACTATGGTGGCAGGGGGCGCCGCACACGGCTAAGAATAAGATCACGTGGATCAACTTGTGTGTCTATGGGGTGCCTCCTGCCCCCGTATATAAAGGAGTGGAGGAGGGGAGGGCCGGCCCTCTCTATGGCGCGCCTAGGGGAGTCCTACTCCCACCGGGAGTAGGATTCCCCTTTCCTAGTCCAACTAGGATTCCTTCCATGTAGTAGGAGTAGGAAACAAGGAAGGGGCGCAGCCCCTCCCCCTAGTCCAATTCGGACTAGGCCTTGGGGGGCGTGCGGCCTGCCCTAGGCAGCCCCTCTCTCTTTCCCGTATGGCCCAATAAGGCCCAATACTTCTCCCGGCGAATTCCCGTAACTCTCCGGTACTCCGAAAAATACTCGAATCACTCGGAACCTTTCCGATGTCCGAATATAGTCATCCAATATATCGATTTTTACGTCTCCACCATTTCGAGACTCCTCGTCATGTCCCCGATCTCATCCGGGACTCCGAACTCCTTCGGTACATCAAAACTCATAAACTCATAATATAACTGTCATCGAAACCTTAAGCATGCGGACCCTACGGGTTCGAGAACAATGTAGACATGACCGAGACACGTCTCTGGTCAATAACCAAAAGCGGGACCTGGATGCCCATATTGGCTCCTAAATATTCTACGAAGATCTTTATCGGTCAGACCGCATAACAACATACGTTGTTCCCTTTGTCATCGGTATGTTACTTGCCCGAGATTCAATCGTCGGTATCTCAATACCTAGTTCAATCTCTTTACCGGCAAGTCTCTTTACTCGTTCCGTAATACATCATCTCACAACTAACGCATTAGTTGCAATGCTTGCAAGGCTTATGTGATGTGCATTACCGAGAGGGCCCAGAGATACCTCTCCGACAATCGGAGTGACAAATCCTAATCTCGAAATACGCCAACCCAACATGTACCTTTGGAGACACCTGTAGAGCACCTTTATAATCACCCAGTTACGTTGTGACGTTTGGTAGCACACAAAGTGTTCCTCCGGTAAACGGGAGTTGCATAATCTCATAGTCATAGGAACATGTATAAGTCATGAAGAAAGCAATAGCAACATACTAAACGATCGGGTGCTAAGCTAATGGAATGGGTCATGTCAATCAGATCATTCACCTAATGATGTGATCCTGTTAATCAAATAACAACTCTTTGTCCATGGTTAGGAAACATAACCATCTTTGATTAACGAGCTAGTCAAGTAGAGGCATACTAGTGACACTCTATTTGTCTATGTATTCACACATGTATTATGTTTCCGGTTAATACAATTCTAGCATGAATAATAAACATTTATCATGATATAAGGAAATAATTAATAACTTTATTATTGCCTCTAGGGCATATTTCCTTCAGTCTTCCACTTGCACTAGAGTCAATAATCTAGATCACATCGCCATGTGATTTAACATCAATAGTTCACATCTTTATGTGATTGGTTCACATCTCCATGTGACTAACACCCAAAGGGTTTACTAGATTCAATAATCTAGTTCACATCGCTATGTGATTAAGACCCAAAAAGTGATCATGTTTTGCTTGTGAGAGAAGTTTAGTCAACGGGTCTGCCACATTCAGATCCGCATGTATTTTGCAAATTTCTATGTCAACAATGCTCTGCATGGAGCTACTCTAGCTAATTTCTCCCACTTTCAATATGTATCCAGATTGAGACTTAGAGTCATCTGGATCAGTGTCAAAACTTGCATCGACGTAACCCTTTACGACGAACCTTTTGTCACCTCCGTAATCGAGAAACATATCCTTAGTCCAGTAAGGATAATTTTGACCGCTGTCCATTGATCTACTCCTAGATCACTATTGTACTCCCTCTCTTAACACAGTGTATGGTATACAATAGATCTGGTACACAGCATGGCATACTTTATAGAACCTACGACTGAGGCATAGGGAATGACTTTCATTCTCTTTCTATCTTCTGCCGTGGTCGGGCTTTGAGTCTTACTCAACTTCACACCTTGTAGCACAGGCAAGAAACTTTTTCTTTGACTGTTCCATTTTGAACTACTTCAAAATCTTGTCAAGGTATGTACTCATTGAAAAAACTTATCAAGCATCTTGATCTATCTCTATAGATCTTGATACTCAATATGTAAGCAGCTTCACCGAGGTCTTTCTTTGAAAAACTCCTTTCAAACATTCCTTTATGCTTTGCAGAATAATTCTACATTATCTCCGATCAACAATATGTCTTTCACATATACTTTATCAGAAATGTTGTAGTGCTCCCACTCACTTTCTTGTAAATACAGGCTTCACCGCAAGTCTGTATAAAACTATATGCTTTGATCAACTTATCAAAGCGTATATTCCAACTCCGAGATGTTTGCGCCAGTCCATAGATGGATCGCTGGAGCTTGCACATTTTGTTAGCACCTTTAAGATTGACAAAACCTTCTGGTTGTATCATATACAACTCTTCTTTAATAAATCCATTAAGGAATGCTGTTTTGTTTATCCATTTGCCGGATTTCATAAAATGCGGCAATTGCTAACATGATTCGGACAGACTTAAGCATAGATACGAGTGAGAAACTCTCATCGTGGTCAACACCTTGAACTTGTCGAAAACTTTTTGCGACAATTCTAGCTTTGTAGATAGTAACACTACTATCAGCGTCCGTCTTCCTCTTGAAGATCCATTTATTTTCTATGGCTTGCCGATCATCGGGCAAATCCATCAAAGTCCATACTTTGTTCTCATACATGGATCATATCTCAGATTTCATGGCCTCAAACCATTTCGCGGAATCTGGGCTCATCATCGCTTCCTCATAGTTCGCAAGTTCGTCATGGTCAAGTAACATGACCTCCAGAATAGGATTACCGTACCACTCTGGTGCGGATCTCACTCTGGTTTACCTACGAGATTCGATAGTAACTTGATCTGAAGTTACATGATCATCATCATTAGCTTCCTCACTAATTGGTGTAGTAGTCACAGGAACAGATTTCTGTGATGAACTACTTTCCAATAAGGGAGCAGGTACAGTTACCTCATCAAGTTCTCTACTTTCCTCCCACTCACTTCTTTCGAGAGAAACTCCTTCTCTAGAAAGGATCCATTCTTAGCAACGAATGTCTTGCCTTCGGATCTGTGATAGAAGGTGTACCCAACTGTCTCCTTTGGGTATCCTATGAAGACATATTTCTCCGATTTGAGTTTGAGCTTATCGAGATGAAACTTTTTCACATAAGCATCGCAACTCCAAACTTTAAGAAACGACAGCTTAGGTTTCTTGCCAAACCATAGTTCACACGGTGTCGTCTCAACGGATTTAGATGGTGCCCTATTTAACGTGAATGCATCTGTCTCTAATGCATAACCCCAAGACGATAGTGGTAGATCGGTAAGAGACATCATAGATCGCACTATATCTAATAAAGTACGGTTATGACGTTCGGACACACCATTACACTATGGTGTTCCAGGTGGCGTGAGTAGTGAAACTATTTCACATTGTTTTAATTGAAGGCCAAACTCGTAACTCAAATATTTTACCTCTGCGATCATATCGTAGAAACTTTTATTTTCTTGTCACGATGATTTTCCACTTCACTCTGAAATTCTTTGAACTTTTCAAATGTTTCAGACTTATGTTTCATCAAGTAGATATACCCATATCTGCTCAAATCATCTGTGAAGATTAGAAAATAATGATACCTGCCACGAGCCTATTCATCGGACCACATACATCAGTATGTATGATTTCCAACAAATCTGTCGCTCGCTCCATTGTTCCGGAGAATGGAGTCTTAGTCATCTTTGCCCATGAGGCATGGTTCGTAAGCATCAACTGATTCATAATCAAGTGATTCCAAAATCCCATCAGCATGGAGTTTCTTCATGCGCTTTACACCAATATGACCTAAATGGCAGTGCCACAAATAAGTTGCACTATCATTATTAACTTTGCTTCTTTTGGCTTTAATATCATGAATATGTGTATTACTACGATCGAGATCCAACGAACCATTTTCATTGGGTGTGTAACCATATAAGGTTTTATTCATGTAAACAGAACAACAATTTATTCTCTTACTTAAATGAATAACCATATTGCAATAAACATGATCAAATCATATTTATGCTCAACGCAAACACCAAATAGCACTTATTCAGGTTCAACACTAATCCCGAAAGTATAGGGAGTGTGCGATGATGATCATATCAATCTTGGAACCACTTCCAACACACATCGTCACTTCACCCTCAACTAGTCTCTGTTTATTCTGCAACTCCCGTTTCGAGTTACTAATCTTAGCAACTGAACTAGTATCAAATACTGAGGGGTTGCTATAAACACTAGTAAAGTACACATCAATAACATGTATATCAAATATACTTATGTTCACTTTGCCATCCTTCTTATCCGCCAATCACTTGGGGTAGTTCCGCTTCCAGTGACCAGTCCCTTTGCAGTAGAAGCACTTAGTCTCAGGCTTAGGATCAGACTTGGGCTTCTTCACTTGAGCAGCAACTTGCTTGCTGTTCTTTTTGAAGTTCCCCTTCTTCCCTCTGCTCTTTTCTTGAAACTAGTGGTCTTGTCTACCATCAACACTTGATGTTTTTCTCGATTTCTACCTTCATCAATTTCCGCATTACGAAGAGCTTGGGAATCGTTTCCGTTATCCCTTGCATATCATAGTTCATCACGAAGTTCTACAAACTTGATGATGGTGACTAGAGAATTCTGTCAATCACTATCTTATCTGGAAGATTAACTCCCACTTGATTCAAGCGATTGTAGTACTCAGACAATCTGGGCACATGCTCACTAGTTGAGCGATTCTCCTCCATCTTTTAGCTATAGAACTTGTTGGAGACTTCATATCTCTCAACTCGGGTATTTGCTTGAAATATTAACTTCAACTCCTCGAACATCTCATATGGTCCATGACGTTCAAAACGTCTTTGAAGTCCCGATTCTAAGCTGTTAAGCATGGTGCACTAAACTATCAAGTAGTCATCATATTGAGCTAGCCAAACGTTCATAACGTCTGCATCTGCTCCTGCAATAGGCCCGTCACCTAGCGGTGCATCAAGGACATAATTCTTCTGTGCAGCAATGAGGATAAACCTCAGATCACGGATCCAATCTGTATCATTGCTACTAACATCTTTCAACACAATTTTCTCTAGGAACATATCAAAATAAACACAGGGAAGCAACAACGCGAGCTATTGATCTACAGCATGATTTGCAAAATACTACCAGGACTAAGTTCATGATAAATTTAAGTTCAATTAATCATATTACTTAAGAACTCCCACTTAGATAGACATCCCTCTAATCCTCTAAGTGATTACGTGATCCAAATCAACTAAACCATGTCCGATCATCATGTGAGATGGAGTAGTTTCATTGGTGAACATCACTATGTTGATCATATCTACTATATGATTCACGCTCAACCTTTCGGTCTCCGTGTTCCGAGGCCATATCTGTATATGCTTGGCTCGTCAAGTATAACATGAGTATTCCGCGTGTGCAACTGTTCTGCACCCGTTGTATTTGAACGTAGAGCCTATCACACCCGATCATCACGTGGTGTCTCAGCACGAAGAACTTTCGCAACGGTGCATACTCAGGGAGAACACTTCTTGATAATTAGTGAGAGATCATCTTAAAATGCTACCGTCAAACTAAGCAAAATAAGATGTATAAAAGATAAACATCATATGCAATCAAAATATGTGACATGATATGGCCATCATCATCTTGCGCCTTTGATTTCCATCTCCAAAGTACTGTTATGATCTCTATCGTCACCGGCATGACACCATGATCTCCATCATCTTGATCTATATCAATGTGTCGTCACGTGGTCGTCTCGCCAACAATTGCTCTTGCAACTATTGCTATCGCATAGCGATAAAGTAAAGCAGTTATTGGGTGCTTGCATCTTATGCAATAGAGAGACAACCATAAGGATTTTGCTAGTTGCCGATAACTTCAACAAAACATGATCATCTCATACAACAACTTATATCTCATCGCGTCTTGACCATATCACATCACAACATGCCCTGCAAAAACAAGTTAGACGTCCTCTACTTTGTTGTTGCAAGTTTTACGTGGCTGCTACGGGCTTAGCAAGAACCGTTCTTACCTACGCATCAAAAACCACAACGATAGTTTGTCAAGTTGGTGTTGTTTTAACCTTCGCAAGGACCGGGCGTAGCCACACTCGGTTCAACTAAAGTTGGAGAAACTGACACCCGCAAGCCACCTATGTGCAAAGCACGTCGGGAGAACCGGTCTCGCGTAAGCGTACGCGTAATGTCGGTCCGGGCCGCTTCGTCCAACAATACTGCCGAACCAAAGTATGACATGCTGGTAAGCAGTATGACTTATATCGCCCACAACTCACTTGTGTTCTACTCATGCATATAACATCAACATATAAAACCTAGGCTCGGATGCCACTGTTGGGGAACGTAGCAATTTCAAAAAAATTCCTACGCACACGCAAGATCATGGTGATGCATAGCAACGAGGGGAGAGTGTGATCTACGTACCCTTGTAGATCGACAACGGAAGCGTTTGGTTGATGTAGTCGTACGTCTTCACGGCCCGACCGATCAAGCACCGAAACTACGACACCTCCGAGTTTTAGCACACGTTCAGCTCGATGACGATCCCCGGACTCCGATCCAGCAAAGTGTCGGGAAGAGTTCCGTCAGCACGACGGCGTGGTGACGATCTTGATGTACTACTATCGCAAGGCTTCGCCTAAGCACCGCTACAATATTATCGAGGACTATGGTGGCAGGGGGCGCCGCACACGGCTAAGAATAAGATCACGTGGATCAACTTGTGTGTCTATGGGGTGCCTCCTACCCCCGTATATAAAGGAGTGGAGGAGGGGAGGGCCGGCCCTCTCTATGGCGCGCCTAGGGGAGTCCTACTCCCACCGGGAGTAGGATTCCCCTTTCCTAGTCCAACTAGGAGTCCTTCCATGTAGTAGGAGTAGGAAACAAGGAAGGGGCGCAGTCCCTCCCCCTAGTCCAATTCGGACTAGGCCTTGGGGGGCGCGGCCTGCCCTAGGCAGCCCCTCTCTCTTTCCCGTATGGCCCAATAAGGCCCAATACTTCTCCCGGCGAATTCCCGTAACTCTCCGGTACTCCGAAAAATACTCGAATCACTCGGAACCTTTCCGATGTCCGAATATAGTCGTCCAATATATCGATTTTTACGTCTCGACCATTTCGAGACTCCTCATCATGTCCCTGATCTCATCCGGGACTCCGAACTCCTTCGATACATCAAAACTCATAAACTCATAATATAACTGTCATCGAAACCTTAAGCGTGCGGACCCTACGGGTTCGAGAACAATGTAGACATGACCGAGACACGTCTCCGGTCAATAACCAATAGCGGGACCTGGATGCCCATATTGGCTCCTACATATTCTACAAAGATCTTTATCGGTCAGACCGCATAACAACATAAGTTGTTCCCTTTGTCATCGGTATGTTACTTGCCCGAGATTCGATCGTCGGTATCTCAATACCTAGTTCAATCTCGTTACCGGCAAGTCTCTTTACTCATTCCGTAATACATCATCTCACAACTAACTCATTAGTTGCAATTCTTGCAAGGCTTATGTGATGTGCATTACCGAGAGGGCCCAGAGATACCTCTCCGACAATCAGAGTGACAAATCCTAATCTCGAAATATGCCAACCCAACATGTACCTTTGGAGACACCTGTAGAGCACCTTTATAATCACCCAATTACGTTGTGACGTTTCGTAGCACACAAAGTGTTCCTCCGGTAAACGGGAGTTGCATAATCTCATAGTCATAGGAACATGTATAAGTCATGAAGAAAGCAATAGCAACATACTAAACGATCGGGTGCTAAGCTAATGGAATGGGTCATGTCAATCAGATCATTCACCTAATGATGTGATCCCGTTAATCAAATAACAACTCTTTGTCCATGGTTAGGAAACATAACCATCTTTGATTAACGAGCTAGTCAAGTAGAGGCATACTAGTGACACTCTGTTTGTCTATGTATTCACACATGTATTATGTTTCCGGTTAATACAATTCTAGCATGAATAATAAACATTTATCATGATATAAGGAAATAAATAATAACTTTATTATTGCCTCTAGGGCATATTTCCTTCAACAAGGATTCCAGAGGTGGACGTGTCATTACCTGGGATGAATTCCGTCAAGATTTCAGAGCTCACCATATCCCTCAGAGCGTGGTTGAAAGCAAGCGTGAGGAATTCCGCAACTTGAAGCAAGGCTCTTTGTCTGTCTATGACTACAACAAGTTGTTCCAGAAGCTCGCCCGCTTTGCCAAGCAGGACGTACCTGATGAGAAGAGCATGATATACCAGTTCAGGGGTGGTCTCAAAGAAGAAATTCAGCTAGCTCTTGTTCTCTTTGAGCCCTTGAGGTACGATGAGTTCTACAACATGGCATTGAAGCAAGAGGCCGCTCAACTAAGGTGTGATGCTTCCAAGAAGCGAGTCAGAGATGCTACTCCTTCTTCCTCTACTCAAGTGGCCAAGCAGCAGAAGTATTGGCTTCCTCCTCCTCCGTTCCGTCAGCTGTATCAGCAGAAGTGCAAAGGTGGCAGTGGATCTTCCCACCCACCCAACCCTAGCTTTCAGAACAAGACTTCGTCTCAAGCTCCAAGATCGAGTGCTCCGTATCACCGTCCGCTTTCAGAGGTCACGTGCAACAAGTGCCAACAGAAGCGTCACTATGCCAACAAGTGTCTCAATCAGAGGTGCCTTCCTCCTCCTCCTCCTGTGAGATCGGCAAGTATAGCTATGGTCAAGCATAACGCCAAGCATGCCAAGGTTAACTTGATGAATGCAGCTCAGGCAGAGGATCCGTCAGATGTCATCATGGGTAACCTTCATGTTAACGATGTTCCTGCAAAAGTTCTTTTTGACACGGGTGCATCGCATTGTTTCATCTCGAGACCGTTTTCATCTAAGCATGGTTTGGCTTTGCAAATTTTGCCTAGTCCATTAGCAGTTGTCTCTCCCGGTAGGCGCATGCATGCTAACTCCATTGCTCCGGATGTTACTATCACTTTGGGAGACTACAAGTTTCTATCTTCTCCTACGGTTCTTGGTGACTCGGATATTGATCTTATTCTCGGAATGGATTGGCTTTCTAAGCACAAGGCGCATCTTGATTGTGCTGCCAGGCAGATTCAATTGACTCATTCGTCTGAGGATGTAATTGTCTTTGCCGCTCGGGATAATACCATCCCTCTGTTTTCTCTCAATGAGAAGGGTGAACTGGATGCCATCTCGCAAATTCCAGTCATTTGCGAATATCAAGACGTCTTTCCAGAAGAGCTTCCAGGAATGCCTCCGCACCGGCCAGTTGAATTCGTTATTGATCTTGAGCCTGGCACGGAACCTGTGTGCAAGCGTCCTTACAAGCTCGGACCTGAAGAGTTGAAGGAGCTAAAGAAGCAACTCGATATTCAAGAAATAATGGGTCTCATCCGGCCTAGTTCTTCTTCATGGGGTTGTGGTGTTCTTTTTGTGAAGAAGAAGGATGGAACGGACCGACTTTGTGTTGTTTACCGTCCATTGAACAAGAAGACCATCAAGAACAAATACCCACTTCCCAACATCAATGAGATGTTCGAACAACTCAAAGGTGCCCAAGTATTCTCCAAGCTTGATCTCCGTATGGGTTATCATCAGATTCGAATCCGTGAGCAAGATATTCCCAAGACGGCCTTCAGGACAAGCTATGGGTCATATGAATACACTGTCATGTATTTTGGCCTCGTCAACGCTCCTCCGACGTTCTCTCGCATGATGAACTTCATCTTCAACGCCTACACCAATGACTTCGTTTTGGTCTATCTCGACGACATTCTGGTTTTCTCGAAGAACAAGGAAGATCATGCCAAGCACTTGTGTTTGGTACTCGACAAGTTGAGGGAACACAAGTTCTACGCCAAGTTCTCCAAGTGCGAATTTTGGCTCGATGAGGTTCTTTATCTTGGTCATATCATCTCTGCCAAGGGCATTGCCGTGAATCCTGAGAAGGTGTCTGCAATTGTGAATTGGGAACCTCCTCAGAACGTGAAGCAACTCCGTAGCTTCCTCGGTCTCGCAAGCTACTGCTGAAGATTCGTTGAAAACTTTTCTAAGATCGCGAAGCCTCTCTCAAATCTTCTCCAGAAGCACGTCAAGTACGTTTGGTCTCCGGAGTGTGACATTGCTTTCAACACTTTGAAAGAGAAATTGATCACTGCTCCAGTTCTGACTCCGCCTGATGAATCCAAGCCGTACGAGGTCTTTTGTGATGCCTCTCTCCAAGGTCTTGGCGCAGTGTTGATGCAAGAGAAGAAAGTTGTTGCTTATACCTCTCGCCAGTTGAAGCCTAATGAGAAGAACTACCCCACTCATGATCTCGAGTTGGCGGCAGTTGTGCATGCTCTTTTGACTTGGAGACATCTCTTATTGGGAAGAAAAGTGGACATTTTCACTGATCACAAGAGTCTCAAGTACATCTTCACTCAGCCTAATCTCAACCTCAGGCAAACTCGATGGGTCGAAATGATTCAAGAGTATAATCCGAGTATCGAGTATACTCCAGGCAAGGCCAATGTGATTGCTGACGCATTGAGCAGAAAGGCTTATTGCAACAGCCTGATTCTTAAGCCTTACCAACCCGAGCTTTGTGAAGCTTTCCGCAAACTTAATCTGCAAGTTGTTCCTCAAGGTTTCCTCGCCAACCTTCAAGTCTCTCCTACCTTGGAAGACCAGATTCGCCAAGCCCAGCTTCTTGATACTATAGTGAAAAAGGTGAATATTGGGATTGCCAGGAGTCAACCCAAGTACAAGTGCTACCGCCTTGATGACAAGGATACTCTCTTCTTCGAGGATCGTATTTGATAGAGGCAAAGGTGGTATTGTTGTGCCCAAAGGTGACCTTCGTAAAGTGATCATGAACGAGGCTCACAATTCTCTCCTCTCCATCCACCCTGGGAGCACGAAGATGTATCAGGACCTCAAGCAGGCTTATTGGTGGACTCGAATGAAGCGCGAGATTGCTCAATTCGTGAATGAATGTGATGTCTGCAGAAGAGTGAAGGTAGAACACCAAAGGCCAGCTGGTCTCCTCCAACCTCTTGCCATTCCAGAATGGAAGTTTGACCACATTGCGATGGACTTCGTGACTGGATTTCCAAAGTCCAAGTGTGGCAATGATGCTATATTCGTTGTCATCGACAAACTCACCAAAGTGGCTCACTTTCTGCCTATCAAAGAGTCAATCACTGCAGCTCAATTGGCGGAACTCTATACCTCTCGAATGGTCTCTCTGCCCGGTATTCCACAAGTGATCTCTTCAGACCGTGGCAGCATCTTCACCTCTAAGTTTTGGGATTCTTTTCAGAAGGCCATGGGCACCAACATCCGCTTCAGCACAGCTTTCCATCCTCAAACTAGCGGTCAAGTCGAGCGTGTCAACCAGATTCTGGAAGATATGCTCAGGGCTTGTGTGATCTCCTTCGGCATGAAGTGGGAGGATTGTCTTCCTTATGCTGAATTCTCCTACAACAACAGTTTTCAAGCAAGTTCGGGCAAGGCCCCATTTGAAATTCTGTATGGCAGGAAGTGCCGTACCCCTCTCAACTGGTCTGAAACCGGTGAACGTCAGCTTCTTGGAAATGACTTAATCACAGAGGCAGAGGAAATGTGCAAAGTCATTCGAGATAACCTCAAAGTAGCCCAATCCCGTCAGAAGAGCTACTATGATAGTAAGCACCGTGATTTGGCTTTTGAGATCGGAGATCATGTTTACCTCCGCGTCTCTCCTATGAAAGGTACTCGTCGCTTCGGTATCAAAGGGAAGCTTGCCCCTAGATACGTGGGACCTTTCAAGATTGTCAGCAAGAGAGGCGATCTCGCCTATCAACTCGAGCTTCCTTCAAACTTTGCAAATGTTCATGATGTGTTCCATGTCTCTCAGCTTCGAAAGTGCTTCAAGACTCTTGACCGCACCGTCAACTTCGAGGACATTGAGCTCCAAGAAGATCTCTCCTATCGTGAGCACCCAGTGGCTATTCTTGAAGAGACTGAACGCAAGACTCGCAACAAGTCAATCAAATTCCTCAAAGTCAAGTGGTCACACCATTCCGACCGTGAAGCTACCTGGGAACGCGAGGATCACCTCCGTTCTGAGTACCCGGCGTTCTTTTAGTCCTAGATCTCGGGACGAGATCCTTTCGTAGTGGTGGAGTGTTGTAACACCCCGGATATAATTTTCCCAATATGTATTCCAACTCTTGCCGTTCTCGGCCTTAAGTTATTTTATTTTCTCGGGTTTGGGTTTTTGTCTCCGTGTGTTGTTATCGTTGTCATGCATCTCATATCATGTCATCATGTGCATTGCATTGGCATACATGTTCATCTCATGCATTCGAGCATTTTCCCCGTTGTCCGTTTTGCATTCCGGCGCTTTGTTCTCCTCCGGTGGTCATTTCTACCTTTCTTTCATTTGTGGGGATTAAGCATTTCCGGACTGGACCGAGACTTGCCAAGCAGCCTTGGTTTACTTCCGGTAGACCGCCTATCAAGTTTCATACCATTTGGACTTCGTTTGATACTCCAACGGTTAACCGAGGGACCGAAAAGGCCTCGTGTGTGTTGCAGCCCAACACCCCTCCAATTTGGCCCAAAACCCACCTAAACCCTCTCCATCATCTAGAGCGTTCGATCACGATCGCGTGGCCGAAAACCACACCTCATTTGGACTCTCCTAGCTCCTCCTATGCCTATATATAGCCCCCCTTCCGAAATTCTCGGTTCTTCCCTCTCCGAAACCCTAAAAACCTCATCCGCCGCCGCCGGATATCTTCCTACCTCCGTCTGCAGCCGATGCGCGCCTGACGCGTGGCCTCGCCACCGCGCCCCGCCGCGGCCCGCTCGGACCCGCCACCGGCCCCCGCGGCCCGCCTTCGCCGCCACTCGCCCGAGCCGGCGCCTCCCTCGCCGCGCCGCCCGCGCCGGCTGCCGCCTCCGCCGCGACGCTCCTCGCCGCCGGTGCCGACCCCACCGACCGCCGCACGCCGCAGCCGTGACCTCCCTCGCCGGCGCTCCGCCGCGCCTCCTCCTTCTCCGGCAAGGCCTCGCCGCCGCCACCCGGAGCCGGCGACCGCCGCCGCCAACCGCGCCCCGGCGAGCCCCTCCTCTTCTCGGCAAGTCCGGCGACATCTCCGGCGAGCTCCAAGAAATCCGGCCATCCTCGTAAAACGTGCCAGATCTGAGATCTAAAATCTCGAGGGTTGACTTTTTGCCCGAAACCCTAGTTCATGTTGCCCTGTTCATCGTGCTATAACTTTGCATCCGTAGTTCCGTTTTGGGCAAATAGCATATCAAATTGTTCGCCTCAGAGAGCACATCATTTCATTCCATTGCATCATTTTCATTTGAGTTCATCCTGATGCCCGAAATGCTGTTAGAAGAGTTCTACTTGAGATAATTGTCAGATCTGCTACTTCATTTAGACATTTGTCATATTTGCCATGATTATTGTGTGCATGATATGTCCCTGAGTTCTACATAAGTTTTGTTAAAGGTTTTGCCATCTTTCTAGAGGTGCAACCCATGTATTTTTGTGATGTGTGTGGTGACTAGCACAAGCTTGCAAAGTGAGGCACTTGGTAATGCTGATTTCAGGGACTTAGCATTTTCACAAAGTCCTTGACCTGTTTATCTCATATTGCCGTATATTCATGTTGTTTCCTAGTGATCCATGCCTCTTTTGAGGATGATCAGTAAGGATGTTTTGTTAATCTTGTAGTGCTCTACCCATCCATGTCTTTGTTTACAATTATGGAGCACCCTAGCTTGAGTCAATCGAGCTCTACTTTTGCTACTTCGTGAATCTGGGTAGATTGTCTACTTGTTAGCGATTTTGCCAATGATGTTGTAGTTGATCCGTGCATGCTATGCTATTGTTCTTGCCATGTCTAGCTTGCATTTTGTGTATTCTTGATGGGTGTATGCTTAGCTTGTCATGACTTGCTCCGTAGTGAGTGCATCGAGCTTGTAAACATGCCTACTTGATATCTGTTTCAGCATGCTCCAGTTTTCACTAAGTCTGAGAACTGATTATGTTTTTGCCATGTTCACATGCTTGCAATTGTATTTTCTGATCCCTTTTGGCTCAAGGTCACTAAGGGACTTTTGTTAAGCTCTTTGAGTAGCTCCATGCCATGCTTTACCTTGCCATGTTCAGGTCCTTTAGCATATAGTTTTCATACTCCGAAGAGTGCTACCTGATCTGAAATTCCAGACAAGTGTTAATTTCACTAAGTCTGAAATCTGTTTGTCATCTGCATTTTTGCCATGCTTGTTTGAACCTGTTAATGGATGAATTGGCCGTAGCTCAGTGCTAGACTTTTGTTAAGCATCGCGAATGCATCTCTGCCATGTATTTTGTTGCCATGTTTGGATGCTGTAGCATGTTCATCTCATTGCATTTAGATGGCTACTTGCTGTAAATCGCAGAACGTGGTCATATTTGAATTGCTTGCCATTTCCAAACCGTAACTCCGATTCCGGCGTTCTTTATATCGTTTTCAAGCGATTTCATCTCATCTATCTAGTGGCACACTTGGATTTCCAAGTTGAGGCCAAGTTCATGCATCCCTTGTCAAATCTTGCATATGCATCCCGCATAGCATACCATCATTGCATCATATTGTTTGAGCTTTGCACGTGGTTGATTGTGTTCCGTTTGCTTGTTTGTATTGTTTGTGTAGAGCCGGGAGAAGAGTTTTCTAACAAGGAGCCCGTTGAGTTTGCTTTCGAGGATCCAGTCAACTCTGACAACTTTGCAGGCAAGATGATCATACCCTCGAAATCACTACTATCTTTGCTTTGCTAGATGCTCGCTCTTTTGCTATGCCATTGCTACGATGCCTACCACTTGCTTTCAAGCCACCCAAATTGCCACATCAAACCTCTAACCCACCATGTCCTAGCAAACTGTTGTTTGGCTATGTTACCGCTTTGCTCAGCCCCTCTTATAGCGTTGCTAGTTGCAGGTGAAGATTGGAGGCCTTTCCTTGTTGGAACATTTATTTACTTGTTGGGATATCATTATATTATCTTGTTATCTTAATGCATTCTATATACTTGGTAAAGGGTGGAAGGCTCGGCCTCTCGCCTAGTGTTTTGTTCCACTCTTGCCGCCCTAGTTTCCGTCATATCGGTGTTATGTTCCCGGATTTTGCGTTCCTTACGCGGTTGGGTTATAATGGGAATCCCTTGATAGTTCGCCTTGATTAAAGCTTTTCCAGCAATGCCCAACCTTGGTTTTACCATTTGCCCCTAGCCTCTTTTTCCCTTGGGTTTTCGGAGCCCGAGGGTCATCTTATTTTAAACCCCCCCCCCCCCCCCCGGGGCCAGTGCTCCTCTGAGTGTTGGTCCACCTGTCAGCTGCCGGTGGCCACCAGGGGCAACTCTGGGCTGGCCTACCCGTACCTAAGACAATCTGAGTGTGCCTTGAGAAAGAGATATGTGCAGCTCCTATCGGGATTTGTCGGCACATTCGGGCGGTGTTGCTGGTTTTGTTTTAACCTGTCGAAGTGTCTTGAAGAACCGAGATACCGAGTCTGATCGGAACGTCTCGGGAGGAGGTCTATTCCTTCGTTGACCATGAGAGCTTGTCATGGGCTATGTTAGGACTCCCCTGCAGGGATTTGAACTTTCGAAAGCCGTGCCCGCGGTTATGGGCAGATGGGAATTTGTTAATGTCCGGTTGTAGAAAACTTGAACCTTAACTTAATTAAAATGAATCAACCGTGTGAGTTACCATGATGGCCTCTTCTCGGCGGAGTCCGGGAAGTGGACACGGTGTTGGAGTAATGTTTGCGCAGGTTGCTCTCTAGTTTCTCGCTCGCGCTTTGCCTCCTCTTCTCGCTCTATTTTTGCGAACAGGTTAGCCACCATATATGCTAGTCACTTGCTGCAGCTCCACACATATTTACCTTGCCTTACCTATAAGCTTAAATAGTCTTGATCGCGAGGGTGCGAGATTGCTGAGTCCCTGTGGCTCACAGATTACTATTAAACCAGATGCAGGGCCTGATGATTCCGCTCCAGGTGACGCGCTTCAGCTCAAGTGGGAGTTCGACGAAGACTCTCAATGATACTATGTTTCCTTTCCTGATGATCAGTAGTGGTGCCCGGTTGGGGGTGATCGGGACCGTGTCGCATGTTGGGTTATCTTTTATTTCGGCGCCGTAGTCGGTCCATGAGTGTTTTGGATGATGTAATGTTATTTATGTACTTGATTGACGTGGCGAGTGTAAGCCAACTATGTTATCTCCCCTTTTATTATCTATATTACATGGGATGTTGTGAAGATTGCCTAACTTGCGACATATGCCTTCAATGCGATTATGCCTCTAAGTCGTGCCTCGACACGTGGGAGATATAGTCGCATCGAGGGTGTTACAGCCGCTACCTCTGCCACCTTGCGCTCCGACTACTCAAAGGCTAGTCGGAGCGCCTTAGCATTCTTTCTCCGAAATCAGCGAGCATCCGTCTTGTTGGAAATATGCCCTTGAGGCAATAATAAAAGCATTATTATTATATTTCCT
The DNA here is from genome assembly GCF_056163025.1 of Triticum urartu. Lineage (NCBI taxonomy): Eukaryota > Viridiplantae > Streptophyta > Magnoliopsida > Poales > Poaceae > Triticum > Triticum urartu. The sequence goes on from NC_141873.1 coordinate 290,935,605, forward strand.
TGTTCATAATAATTGTCTTCATTCATGCTTTAATTTTGTTATCCGGAAATCGTAATACATGTGTGAATAATAGACACCAACATGTCCCTAGTAAGCCTCTAGTTGACTAGCTCGTTGATCAACAGATAGCCATGGTTTCCTGACTATGGACATTGGATGTCATTGATAACGAGATCACATCATTAGGAGAATGATGTGATGGACAAGACCCAATCTTAAACATAGCACAAGATCGTATAGTTCGTTTGCTAGAGTTTTCCAATGTCAAGTATCTTTTCCTTAGACCATGAGATCGTGTAAATCCCGGATACCGTAGGAGTGCTTTGGGTGTACCAAACGTCACAACGTAACTGGGTGACTATAAAGGTATACTACGGGTATCTCCGAAAGTGTCTGTTGGGTTGACACGGATCAAGACTGGGATTTGTCACTCCGTATGACGGAGAGGTATCACTGGGCCCACTCGGTAATGCATCATCATAATGAGCTCAAAGTGACCAAGTGTCTAGTCACAGGATCATGCATTACGGTACGATTAAAGTGACTTGCCGGTAACGAGATTGAACGAGGTATTGGGATACCGACGATCGAATCTTGGGCAAGTAGCATACCGATTGACAAAGGGAATTGTATACGGGGTTGCTTGAATCCTCGACATCGTGGTTCATCCGATGAGATCATCAAGGAGCATGTGGGAGCCAACATGGGTATCCAGATCCCGCTGTTGGTTATTGACCGGAGAACGATCTCGGTCATGTCTACATGTCTCCCGAACCCGTAGGGTCTACACACTTAAGGTTCGGTGACGCTAGGGTTGTAGGGATATGTATATGCAGTAACCCGAATGTTGTTCGGAGTCCCGGATGAGATCCAGGACGTCAGAGGAGTTCCGGAATGGTCCGGAGGTAAAGAATTATATATAGGGAGTGCTATTTCGGCCCTCGGGACAAGTTTCGGGGTCATCGGTATTGTACCGGGACCACCGGAAGGGTCCTGGGGGTCCACCGGGTGGGGCCACCTGCCCCGGGGGGCACATGGGCTGTAGGGGTGTGTGCCTTGGCCTATATGGGCCAAGGGCACCAGCCCCAAGAGGCCCATGCGCCAAGAGATAAGGAAAGGAAGAGTCCTAAAAGGGGAAGGCACCTCCTAGGTGCCTTGGGGAGGATGGACTCCTCCCTTGGCCGCCGCCCCCCTAGGAGATTGCATCTCCTAGGGCCGGCGCCCCCTCCCTAGGCCCCCTATATATAGTGGGGGGGATGGAGGACCTCTTACCTTTGCCTTTGGTGCCTCCCTCTCCCTCTCCAACACATCCTCCTCCTCCATAGAGCTAGGTGAAGCCCTGCCGGAGTACTGCAACTCCATCACCACCACGCCGTCGTGCTGCTGCTGGAGCCATCTTCCTCAACCTCTCCTTCCCCCTTGCTGGATCAAGAAGGAGGAGACGTTACGCTGACCGTACGTGTGTTGAACGCGGAGGTGCCGTCCGTTCGGCACTAGGATCTCCGGTGATTTGGATCATGTCGAGTACGACTTCCTCATCCCCGTTCTTTGAATGCTTCCGCGCGTGATCTACAAAGGTATATATATGCAATCCAATCACTCGTTGCTAGATGAAGTCCTAGATGGATCTTGGTGAAACCGTAGGAAAAATTTTGTTTTCTGCAACGTTCCCCAACAGTGGTATCAGAGCTAGGTCTATACGTAGTTCTTTTGCACGAGTAGAACACAATTTGTTGTGGGCGTAGATGTTGTCAACTTTCTTGCCGCTACTAGTCTTATCTTGCTTCAACGGTATTGTGGGATGAAGCGGCCCAGACCAACCTTACACATACGCTTACGTGAGACCGGTTCCACCGACTAACATGCACAAGTTGCATAAGGTGGCTGGCGGGTGTCTGTCTCTCCCACTTTAGTTGGAGCGGATTCGATGAAAAGGGTCCTTATGAAGGGTAAATAGAAGTTGACAAATCACGTTGTGGCTTTCACGTAGGTAAGAAAACGTTCTTGCTAGAACCCTATTGCAGCCACGTAAAACTTGCAACAACAATTAGAGGACGTCTAACTTGTTTTTGCAGCAAGTGTTCTGTGATGTGATATGGCCAAAGTTGTGATGAATGATGAATGATATATATGTGATGTATGAGATGTTCATGCTATTGTAATAGGAATCACGACTTGCATGTCGATGAGTATGACAACCGGCAGGAGCCATAGGAGTTGTCTTTATTTTTGTATGACCTGCGTGTCATTGAGAAACGCCATGTAAATTACTTTACTTTATTGCTAAACGCGTTAGCCGTAGTAGTAGAAGTAATAGTTGGCGAGCAACTTCATGGAGACACGATGATGGAGATCATGATGATGGAGATCATGGTGTCATGCCGGTGACAAGATGATCATGGAGCCCCAAGATGGAGATCAAAGGAGCTATGTGATATTGGCCATATCATGTCACTATTATTATTTGATTGCATGTGATGTTTATCATGTTTTTGCATCTTGTTTGCTTAGAACGACGGTAGTAAATAAGATGATCCCTCATAATAATTTCAAGAAAGTGTTCCCCCTAACTGTGCACCGTTGCGACAGTTCGTTGTTTCGAAGCACCACGTGATGATCGGGTGTGATAGATTCCAACGTTCACATACAACGGGTGTAAGACAGATTTACACATGCAAACACTTAGGTTGACTTGACGAGCCTAGCATGTGCAGACATGGCCTCGGAACACAGAAGACCGAAAGGTCGAGCATGAGTTGTATAGAAGATACGATCAACATGAAGATGTTCACCGATGTTGACTAGTCCGTCTCACGTGATGATCGGACACGGCCTAGTTAACTCGGATCATGTTATAGTTAGATTACAGGAGGGATGTCTATCTAAGTGGGAGTTCATTGAATAATTTGATTAGATGAACTTAATTATCATGAACTTAGTCTAAAATATTTGCAATATGTCTTGTAGATCAAATGACCAACGTAGTCCTCAACTTCAACGCGTTCCTAGAGAAAACCAAGCTGAAAGACGATGGCAGCAACTACACGGACTGGGTCCGGAACCTGAGGATCATCCTCATAGCTGCCAAGAAAGATTATGTCCTACAAGCACCGCTAGGTGACGCACCTATTCTCCCTGCAGAACAAGACGTTATGAACGCTTGGCAGGCACGTACCGATGACTACTCCCTCGTTCAGTGCGGCATGCTTTACAGCTTAGAGCCGGGGCTCCAAAAGCGTTTTGAGAGACACGGAGCATATGAGATGTTCGGAGAGCTGAAAATGGTTTTCCAAGCTCATGCCCGGGTCGAGAGATATCAAGTCTCCGACAAGTTCTTCAGCTGTAAGATGGAGGAAAACAGTTCTGTCAGTGAGCACATACTCACTATGTCTGGGTTGCATAACCGCTTGACTCAGCTGGGAGTTAATCTCCCGGATGACGTAGTCATTGACAGAATCCTTCAGTCGCTTCCTCCGAGCTACAAGAGCTTTGTGATGAACTTCAACATGCAGGGGATGGAAAAGACCATTCCTGAAGTGTTTGCAATGCTGAAATCAGCAGAGGTAGAAGTCAAAAAGGAACATCAAGTGTTGATGGTGAATAAAACCACTAAGTTCAAAAAGGGCAAGGGTAAGAAGAACTTCAAGAAGGACGGCAAGGGAGTTGCCGCGCCCGGCAAGCAAGCTGCCGGGAAGAAGCTAAAGAATGGACCCAAGCCCGAGACTGAGTGTTTTTATTGCAAGGGAAATGGTCACTGGAAGCGGAACTGCCCCAAATACTTAGCGGACAAGAAGGTCGGCATCACAAAAGGTATATGTGATATACATGTAATATATGTGTACCTTACCAGTACTCGTAGTAGCTCTTGGGTATTTGATACCGGTGCAGTTGCTCACATTTGTAACTCAAAGCAGGAGCTGCGGAATAAGCGGGGACTGGCGAAGGACGAGGTGACGATGCGCGTCGGGAATGGTTCCAAGGTCGATGTGATCGCCGTCGGCACGCTGCCTCTTCATTTACCTACGGGATTAGTTTTGAACCTCAATAATTGTTATTTAGTGCCATGTTTGAGCATGAACATTGTATCAGGATCTCGTTTGATATGAGATGGCTACTCATTTAAATCCGAGAATAATGGTTGTTCTATTTATATGAGAGATATGTTTTATGGTCATGCTCCGATGGTGAATGGTTTATTCTTAATGGATCTCGAGCGTAATGCTACCCATGTTCATAGTGTGAGTACCAAAATATGTAAGATTGATAATGATAGTCCCACATACTTGTGGCACTGCCGCCTTGGTCACATAGGTGTCAAACGCATGAAGAAGCTCCATGCTGATGGACTTTTAGAGTCTCTTGATTACGAATCATTTGACACGTGCGAACCATGCCTCATGGGTAAAATGACCAAGACTCCGTTCTCAGGAACAATGGAGCGAGCAACCAACTTATTGGAAATCATACATACTGATGTGTGCGGTCCAATGAGTGTTGAGGCTCGCGGTGGCTATCGTTATGTTCTCACCCTCACTAATGACTTGAGTAGATATGGGTATGTCTACTTAATGAAACACAAGTCTGAGACCTTTGAAAAGTTCAAGGAATTTCAGAGTGAGGTTGAGAATCAACGTGACAGGAAAATCAAGTTCCTGCGATCAGATCGTGGAGGAGAATACTTGAGTCACAAGTTTGGCACACACTTAAGAAAATGTGGAATAGTTTCACAACTCACGCCGCCTGGAACACCTCAGCGTAATGGTGTGTCCGAACGTCGTAATCGCACTCTATTAGATATGGTGTGATCTATGATGTCTCTTACCGATTTGCCGCTATCTTTTTGGGGCTATGCTTTAGAGACTGCCGCATTCACTTTAAATAGGGCTCCGTCGAAATCCGTTGAGACGACACCGTATGAATTATGGTTTGGGAAGGAACCTAAGCTGTCGTTTCTAAAAGTTTGGGGATGCGATGCTTATGTCAAGAAACTTCAACCTGAAAAGCTCGAACCCAAATCGGAAAAATGCGTCTTCATAGGATACCCTAAAGAAACTATTGGGTATACCTTCTACCTCAGATCCGAAGGCAAGATCTTTGTTGCCAAGAATGGGTCCTTTCTAGAGAAAGAGTTTCTCTTGAAAGAAGTAAGTGGGAGGAAAGTAGAACTTGATGAAGTATTACCTCTTGAACCGGAAAAGGGCGCAACTCAAGAAAATGTTCCTGAGGTGCCTGCACCGACTAGAGAGGAAGTTAATGATGATGATCAAGATACTTCTGATCAAGCTCCTACTGAAATTCGTAGGTCCACAAGGACACGTTCCGCACCAGAGTGGTATGGCAACCCTGTCTTGGAAATCATGTTGTTAGACAACGGTGAACCTTCGAACTATGAGGAAGCGATGGCGGGCCCGGATTCCGACAAATGGCTAGAAGCCATGAAATCCGAGATAGGATCCATGTATGAAAACGAAGTATGGACTTTGACTGACTTGCCCGTGGAGCGGCGAGCCATAGAAAATAAATGGATCTTTAAGAAGAAGACAGACGTGGATGGTAATGTGACCATCTATAAAGCTCGGCTTGTCGCTAAGGGTTATCGACAAGTTCAAGGGGTTGACTACGATGAGACTTTCTCACCGGTAGCAAAGCTGAAGTCCGTCTGAATCATGTTAGCAATTGCCGCATTCTATGATTATGAAATATGGCAAATGGACGTCAAAACGGCATTCCTTAATGGTTTCCTTAAGAAAGAATTGTATATGATGCAGCCGGAGGGTTTTGTTGATCCTAAGTATGCTGACAAGGTATGCAAGCTCCAACGCTCGATTTATGGGTGGTGCAAGCATCTCGGAGTTGGAACATTCGCTTTGATGAGATGATCAAAGCGTTTGGGTTTATGCAAACTTATGGAGAAGCCTGCATTTACAAGAAAGTGAGTGGGAACTCTGTAGCATTTCTCATATTATATGTAGATGACATACTTTTGATGGGAAATGATATAGAGCTTTTGGACAGCATTAAGGCCTACTTGAATAAGAGTTTTTCAATGAAGGACCTTGGAGAAGCTGCTTATATATTAGGCATCAAGATCTACAGAGATAGATCAAGACGCCTCATAGGTCTTTCACAAAGCACATACCTTGATAAGATATTGAAGAAGTTCAATATGGATCAGTCTAAGAAGGGGTTCTTGCCTGTGTTGCAAGGTGTGAAATTGAGCTCAGCTCAATGTCCGACCACGGCAGAATATATAGAAGAGATGAGTGTCATCCCCTATGCCTCAGCCATAGGGTCTATTATGTATGCCATGCTGTGTACCAGACCTGATGTAAACCTTGCCATAAGTTTGGTAGGTAGGTACCATAGTAATCCCGGCAAGGAACACTGGACAGCGGTCAAGAATATCCTGAAGTACCTGAAAAGCACTAAGGAAATGTTTCTCGTTTATGGAGGTGACGAAGAGCTCGTCGTAAAAGGTTACGTCGACGCTAGCTTCGACACAGATCTGGATGACTCCAAGTCACAAACCGGATACGTGTATATTTTGGATGGTGGGGCAGTAAGCTGGTGCAGTTGCAAGCAGAGCGCCGTGGCGGGATCTACATGTGAAGCGGAGTACATGGCAGCCTCGGAGGCAGCGCATGAAGCAATTTGGGTGAAGGAGTTCATCACCGACCTAGGAGTCATACCCAATGCGTCGGGGCCAATCAAACTCTTCTGTGACAACACTGGAGCTATTGCACTTGCCAAGGAGCCCAGGTTTCACAAGAAGACCAGGCACATCAAGCGTCGCTTCAACTCCATTCGTGAAAATGTTCAAAATGGAGACATAGATATTTGTAAAGTACATACGGACCTGAATGTAGCAGATCCGTTGACTAAACCTCTCCCTAGAGCAAAACATGATCAACACCAGAATTCCATGGGTGTTCGATTCATCACAATGTAACTAGATTATTGACTCTAGTGCAAGTGGGAGACTGTTGGAAATATGCCCTAGAGGCAATAATAAAAGCATTATTATTATATTTCCTTGTTCATGATAATTGTCTTTATTCATGCTTTAATTGTGTTATCCGGAAATCGTAATACATGTGTGAATAATAGACACCAACATGTCCCTAGTAAGCCTCTAGTTGACTAGCTCGTTGATCAACAGATAGTCATGGTTTCCTGACTATGGACATTGGATGTCATTGATAACGAGATCACATCATTAGGAGAATGATGTGATGGACAATACCCAATCCTAAACATAGCACAAGATCGTATAGTTCGTTTGCTAGAGTTTTCCAATGTCAAGTATCTTTTCCTTAGACCATGAGATCGTGTAACTCCCGGATACCGTAGGAGTGCTTTGGGTGTACCAAATGTCACAACGTAACTGGGTGACTATAAAGGTATACTACGGGTATCTCCGAAAGTGTCTGTTGGGTTGACACGGATCAAGACTGGGATTTGTCACTCCGTATGACGGAGAGGTATCACTGGGCCCACTCGGTAATGCATCATCATTATGAGCTCAAAGTGACCAAGTGTCTAGTCACGGGATCATGCATTACGGTACGAGTAAAGTGACTTGCCGGTAACGAGATTGAACGAGGTATTGGGATACCGACGATCGAATCTCGGGCAAGTAACATACCGATTGACGAAGGGAATTGTATACGGGGTTGCTTGAATCCTCAACATCGTGGTTCATCCGATGAGATCATCAAGGAGCATGTGGGAGCCAACATGGGTATCCAGATCCTGCTGTTGGTTATTGACCAGAGAGCGATCTCGGTCATGTCTACATGTCTCCTGAACCCGTAGGGTCTACACACTTAAGGTTCGGTGACGCTAGGGTTGTAGGGATATGTATATGCAGTAACCCGAATGTTGTTCGGAGTCCCGGATGAGATCCCGGATGTCACGAGGAGTTCCGGAATGGTCCGGAGGTAAAGAATTATATATAGGAAGTGCTATTTCGGCCGTCGGGACAAGTTTCGAGGTCACCGGTATTGTACCGGGACCACCGGAAGGGTCCCGGGGGTCCACCGGGTGGGGCCACCTGCCCCGGGGGGCCACATGGGCTGTAGGGGTGTGCGCCTTGGCCTATATGGGCCAAGGGCACCAGCCCCAAGAGGCCCATGCGCCAAGAGATAAGGAAAGGAAGAGTCCTAAAAGGGGAAGGCACCTCCTAGGTGCCTTGGGGAGGATGGACTCCTCCCTTAGCCGCCGCCCCCCTAGGAGATTGCATCTCCTAGGGCCGGCGCCCCCTCCCTAGGCCCCCTATATATAGTGGGGGGGATGGAGGACCTCTTACCTTTGCCTTTGGTGCCTCCCTCTCCAACACATCCTCCTCATCCATAGAGCTAGGCGAAGCCCTGCCGGAGTACTGCAGCTCCATCACCACCACGCCGTCGTGCTGCTGCTGGAGCCATCTTCCTCAACCTCTCCTTCCCCCTTGCTGGATCAAGAAGGAGGAGACGTTACGCTGACCGTACGTGTGTTGAACGCGGAGGTGCCGTCCGTTCGGCGATAGGATCTCCGGTGATTTGGATCACGTCGAGTACGACTTCCTCATCCCCGTTCTTTGAACGCTTCCGCGCGTGATCTACAAAGGTATGTAGATGCAATTCAATCACTCGTTGCTAGATGAACTCCTAGATGGATCTTGGTGAAACCGTAGGAAAAGTTTTTGTTTTCTGCAACGTTCCCCAACAGTGGTATCAGAGCTAGGTCTATGTGTAGTTCTTTTGCACGAGTAGAACACAATTTGTTGTGGGCGTAGATGTTGTCAACTTTCTTGTCGCTACTAGTCTTATCTTGCTTCAGTGGTATTGTGGGATGAAGCGGCCCAGACCAACCTTACACGTACGCTTATGTGAGACCGGTTCCACCGACTGACATGCACAAGTTGCATAAGGTGGCTGGCAGGTGTCTGTCTCTCCCACTTTAGTTGGAGCGGATTCGATGAAAAGGGTCCTTATGAAGGGTAAATAGAAGTTGACAAATCACGTTGTGGCTTTCACGTAGGTAAGAAAACGTTCTTGCTAGAACCCTCTTGCAGCCACGTAAAACTTGCAACAACAATTAGAGGACGTCTACTTGTTTTTGCAGCAAGTGTTCTGTGATGTGATATGGCCAAAGTTGTGATGAATGATGAATGATATATATATGTGATGTATGAGATGTTCATGCTATTGTAATAGGAATCACGACTTGCATGTCGATGAGTATGACAACCGGCAGGAGCCATAGGAGTTGTCTTTATTTTTTTGTATGACCTGCGTGTCATTGAGAAACGCCATGTAAATTACTTTACTTTATTGCTAAACGCGTTAGCCGTAGTAGTAGAAGTAATAGTTGGTGAGCAACTTCATGGAGACACGATGATGGAGATCATGGTGTCATGCCGGTGACAAGATGATCATGGAGCCCCAAGATGGAGATCAAAGGAGCTATGTGATATTGGCCATATCATGTCACTATTATTGTTTGATTGCATGTGATGTTTATCATGTTTCTGCATCTTGTTTACTTAGAGCGACGGTAGTAAATAAGATGATCCCTCATAATAATTTCAAGAAAGTGTTCCCCCTAACTGTGCACCGTTGCGACAGTTCGTTGTTTCGAAGCACCACGTGATGATCGGGTGTGATAGATTCCAACGTTCACATACAACGGGTGTAAGACAGATTTACACATGCAAACACTTAGGTTGACTTGACGAGCCTAGCATGTGCAGACATGGCCTCGGAACACAGAAGACCGAAAGGTCGAGCATGAGTTGTATAGAAGATACGATCAACATGAAGATGTTCACCGATGTTGACTAGTCCGTCTCACGTGATGATCGGACACGGCCTAGTTAACTCGGATCATGTTATAGTTAGATTACAGGAGGGATGTCTATCTAAGTGGGAGTTCATTGAATAATTTGATTAGATGAACTTAATTATCATGAACTTAGTCTAAAAAAATTTACAATATGTCTTGTAGATCAAATGGCCAACGTAGTCCTCAACTTCAACGCGTTCCTAGAGAAAACCAAGCTGAAAGACGATGGCAGCAACTACACGGACTGGGTCCGGAACCTGAGGATCATCCTCATAGCTGCCAAGAAAGATTATGTCCTACAAGCACCGCTAGGTGACGCACCTGTTCTCCCTGCAGAACAAGACGTTATGAACGCTTGGCAGGCACGTACCGATGACTACTCCCTCGTTTAGTGCGGCATGTTTTACAGCTTAGAGCCGGGGCTCCAAAAGTGTTTTGAGAGACACGAAGCATATGAGATGTTCGAAGAGCTGAAAATGGTTTTCCAAGCTCATGCCCGGGTCGAGAGATATCAATTCTCCGACAAGTTCTTCAGCTGTAAGATGTAGGAAAACAGTTCTGTCAGTGAGCACATACTCACTATGTCTGGGTTGCATAACCGCTTGACTCAACTGGGAGTTAATCTCCCAGATGACGCGGTCATTGACAGAATCCTTCAGTCGCTTCCACCGAGCTACAAGAGCTTTGTGATGAACTTCAATATGCAGGGAGTAAAGCATCTTTGTTTTCTGCAACGTTCCCCAACACGTCTCCACCGTCGTAAGCGAGTGGCGGTAGACCCAAGCGAGGAGCCGCTCCTCCTCGTCTGGCACTTCTGGCAACCCGCGGCGGGGGCGAAAGGATTACTCGGTCACGTCCCTCTTCTTTGCCCACTGCCTCTCGCGGCGGGTGGCGCGCGCCTCCAAGTCTAGCGTGCACGTCCGCAGGGCCGGCGGAGCGGGCACTAGCACCCATCGCTGCCCTTGCGAAGCAGCGGCCGACGGGGGAGGTGGACGACGGAGGGGCCGCACGGACTGCACGGCCCTCGCAGAGCTGCGAGCGGGCCGGGAGGGGCCGGCTCCGGTGTCCGAGCTGCGCCGGTAGGGGACCGACGACAGGGCAGATCCGGAACTGCCCCCCATGTCCACATTCAACCGCTCCAGCGTAATGTGGAGGGTCAGCTCCTCGTCGATATCGAGGTCGGAGTCAGAGCGGTTGCTATCGCTCTACATGCTCACCGGAGTTGTCGGATTGGATCAAAGAGGGGAGAAGAAGAAACGGAGTGAGCGGCGAGTGAAGTGAGTTAGGGTTTTGGATTGAGAGTTTTGTGGGGACAAAGTGAGGTCGGCGATGGGTCGTGCTAACGTGACGAATGCACCCGCGCCACCCTATATCCACCCTACATTTGGGCTGAATATGAGTGACACCGAACAACTCGGGCGTCTGAGGCCAGTTTAAGACGTCTGGATGGGTCGGATTTTTTTTAACCAATTTGTGACCGAGCGGTCTGCCGGGACATTTGATGCCGATTTCAAACGTCTAGATATAGATGCTCAAGGGAACACTCCCAGATTGCGATCGCTCAAAAGAGAATAGTTTTACTTCTACAAAAAATAGTTCGCTCAGGGGAGCTCCAAACGTCAGCACATTATTGAGGTCCATAATTAATACAATAAACCGTATATATTTATTCCTTTTTCTTTGCGAGGGATATATATCTACTCCTCATATCATTAATAAAAAATTATATGTTCTGTAAAACCAAACCCAACAAATATATTACAATAATTTTCCGCAACAACATGCAAGGTATCATCTAGTTCTCTAAAAAATTCAATGCAATGCGTGTTACTTTGTTTTCCTCATATTGCCATGAACATGCATCGTTCCAATGGAGTTTTAAATGGATTATAATCTGAATCATTTAAATCTTTGCAAACGTTCTATCCAGCACTTTTCTCATGGATTTGGATTTCTCCGCAGTGTACATCTTCAGTTCGGACATTTGAATGTGAAAGCACAACAAAGGCCTCTGCATGCATTCCATAGATAGCAACAAGTGGCTTTCAGCCCTTTACAAACTCACACCCACATTAACGCTAATCTTGGCCCCCAGGTAGGGCTAGACCAGAAATCTTGAGTAAGGTTTAACCAAGAGATCTGGGACAGGCAGCTCTCTCTAATAGTGTCAGAAGAAACACGTCAAGAAAGATCAATATCAGGGCTGCATATTTACATCGGAAGGACGTGATTTGATTGTAATCAGCAGGCTTTGAATTTGAGCTTGTTTTCATGGAGCAGTGTGTAAGAACTACCAGCTGTCAAAAGGAGAATCCAAACATTGTCCTCTATACTATTTACAGGCCTAAGCTATACTCCGGGGTGGTACCCACTGGGTGCCATGTTTTCCATCCTTGGCATGCTTCTCCTCGAGCCAAACTCCTGGCAGCACTCGAGAGCTAGTCGAAGGGCAGTGCCCAAGCCGAGAACAACCAGAACACCTGAAAACAACTAGTCAAGTCAATGAAACATCCTATGTGTGGTGCCTCCTGTAAGCGAACCACAATAAACAAGTGTATGCACCAACACTGACAGAATAAACCAACCTGAAGTATAACAAACAAATTAATAAAGTAGCCTGCGAGTACAATCAAATTGACTGCCCACGGAAGTGAGTTCTAGTTCCGAATGACACATTATCTGGTTTTCTTATTTTAATTAAAGATCATGGATACGATTTCTTGCTAACAGCATTTTCCAATTGATTTATTAGCTACATGAATTGATACAATTCGCTACTCCTTGAAAAATGAGAATGAATATTTGCAATGATATCTATGCACTAGTTCTTCTGCGCTTCATTCAATTAAATGTGTAATGTGTGTTGTGGCAGCCGACCCCCTTCATAATTTTATAAAGCATATGGCGTATGGTGAGGCGACTTCATAAGCATAACCTAACTTTATATGTCAGCAAATTAAATCAATATTTCATAGGCACAAACCTAACTTTGCAGGTCAGCAAATTAGATCAAATTAAGTTCACATTCCACGACATAGCAATGGCAAAAACAGTAAATCTGAGAATTAAATACAAGGATCAAAGGCTTTGTTGCCCACATTCTCTTGCCTCTTTTAGAACATAAGCAACAAAGCATGTCACTAGCAGGCAGCATCCACTGAAATAATGATCAGTGTCATACTAAACTGTTGTTATCTAACTATAATAAGTGAACAGAGGGGAGAGAGAACAAAATAAGTACATTAGTAGGAGCAGAGCAGCTTAGGGGTGGTGACATTCAGGGCTTAATCTGGCCAACAGAACAGTGAGGACAAGAAGCTGGGCATGGAGATAGAGGCGGCATACTTTCTGCTGATAGGGGTGACGACTCCCAGCGTGCAGAACATGGTAGTGAGAAAAAGAAGAAGCTGGAGGAGCGGGAGAGGAGAAGATAAGGCATGCCTAGCAGGGAGGAAATGTAGCTACGTGTAGTGGCGACACAATGGCCGCGCCTAGAGACACCAGAGCTCGGCAAGGCAGAGGGTGGCTGGTAGAGGCGCTGCCGCACCATGGCTTTAACCCAATTCCTTCTCCTCTTGTCTGACATTCTTTGAACATAACATCAGGTGTGGACATGTGGTTCAATATCCATGGACAACCTCACAATGTTGCTCCTATTGACTAGTTATTATATTGCTTTAACAGGGAATCAGGGACTAAGTGTTGCTGAGACACAAACTTAGTGGCATATAATCTCAGACCGGGAGTTGTAATAGTTGTTTCTCAAAGAAATATCAATACTCATTCGGTCATTCCTATGTTGCCACAGAACAAACTTGATATAAAACTAATCCTTCTTAAATGTCAGTTTCCACACTTTCAAAATCAACGAAAGGCAAGTGATAACAGAACACAGAGACAAGTGGTTACAGAACATAAAGGAATATTTGGATCTGGTACACCAAAATACTATTCCATACCAATTATTATGTTCACAGGAAGTGCGGAAACACCAAGAGAAACAGATATCAGCACATCCAATAATAGACCACCAATCAGAATTGCAAATGCAACCCAGAGTGGGCTAAACCATCCCTGCATACACACAGAACAGGCGTCAAATATGAAGCAGAAAAAATTGTACAAGTTCTGCAGAGTTGAAGACTTGCACATGATGATTTAATTAGTAATCCATTTCTCGAGCCAGATAGTCATATCAGTGTATTTGTTTCTTTTTTTTCCTTATCCACAGTCATAAAAATACCCTTTCACGTCCTCCTCGGCCCCTTCCATAAGCTGAATCAACCCTCCAAACCCAATAACTTGTCTGCTCAATGAAAACAAGTAAATTTTCACTACCAGAAAGAGGAATTTGATTAATTTTTTGCAGCCTACAATTTCAGGGGGTCCCGAGTTATTTAACTGTAATATGGAGATATTGGAACATGCAGTCAATAGAAGATGATATATATAATGCAATATATTCTTCAAACATCAGATCCATCCAGTATAGATTTTCTAAACGCATCTTGAAAATGATATAAGGCCAAAAATGGAAGACTTACACTTGCTTGTGTCTCTGGAGGAGGTATGTTGACAGCAACTTGCCTGTGAAAGAAAGAACTTGTGTAAATCAAAATAGTTAGCAACAGCCAAAATCCATTTGAGACGAGGACTTACTGGCATATCTCACACTTGTTTGAACCTCTAGTACGGAACCAGACATCAATACAAGTGCGGTGAGCTTTTGAAAGATCACCACGACATCTGCATCCAAGGTCTACCAAAGGTTCTTCTGACTTTTGCTGACAAACTCTGCGTTGAAGTATCACATGTTACTTAAACCTCCAAAAAAAGTTAATAAAAAAGGTAAACAGCAGCAAACAAGTAGCAGGAAATGTTATATTTTAGGGTCTTTTAAGGAGGGCCTATGAGTGAGCAATTTTCTGTTAATAAAGAAGGGCCTGTACGAGTGAACAATTTCACAAGGGACACACATTGCTTACAAGGAAAAGGCGACCCATGTAACCGGGTGGCACTGAAATGTATACCGGTTGGAACCAATTATAAACCAAGCTGATGCTGGCATGGCTATCCGTTAACTTTTACAACATTCAAGAAAACAGACCTATATTACCAGTTTGAGAGATAACAGTTTCGTCACCAACGCACTGTGTAATGCTTCTATCATACTCCCTCCCTCTCAGTGCATAGGGTGTGCGCGTAGTTCTAGGTCACCGATTTGACTAATCAAAAATGTGTTACATGTCATCAAAAGCATATCACTGGACTCGTATGCGAATGTAGTTTCTAGATATATATTTTTATTACATACAATACATATTTAGCTAGTTAAATTGATGACCTAGAACTACGTGCATGCCTTATGCACCAGAACAGAGGGAGTACCAATGACAATAGCCAATGGCTAAAGCACAACTCCCCAAGCAATGCTAGATGCTATCACTCATAGTAGCCGCCTCACAGGAAACAGTTAAGCTTGTAAGAAAGTAAAACATGAAGATTTCAGGCAAATGGATCATAAGGAACCAGAATAAGACAATAAAATCACATAAGGATTACAACATAACGATCACAATGTAGGGTTCCCTTAGATGACTTTAACATCAAGAACCAGAGTGGCTTAATACTGTAAGCCACAACAGGGTGAAACGAATGTGTCACTGCAAACAACCAAACCATACTTTGCCTCTCCTGGTTGCGTCTGAACTTTCAACTGTAACTGGAGGAAATTAAAAACATGCCCATCGAACATCAGTGCATCATAAGGTAGTGGCTACGGGTAAACAGCAGTAAACAAGTAACAGGAAATGTTATATTTTTGGGTCTTTTAAGGAGGACCTATGAGTGGGCAATTTCCTGTTAACAAGGAAAGGCCTATGAATGAACAATTTCAGTACATTAGAGTTGGTACAGTAATCTTTAACTAGTCAGCATAACTCTAGTAATGATTACTCCCTCCGTCCCTCAATACATGGCGTTAATTTTGAAAATAAAAATCCCGTATTATGTGGCGCAGTCCTCACAAACGTGCTAAACTTTCACTTTTACTCCTTCACGTGTGGAGTTATTATCAGGAGCTGCCGCCTGAGGGGAAAGAGCAAATAGCCGAACCATTACAGTGTGCATGCGCTTCTCTCCTCCAAAAATCATGCTGGTTTCCTTACTCCCTCACCCTGTCCTGCTCGTAACGCGACGAAAAAAGGCCATGACTGCCTCCAGCTCTCCCTCACTTCATCCACATGGAGACTTTGTTCTTCACATTTAACCAATGGTGGCATCGTCACCAGGCCAGATGGCAGGAGGCGACAACAACTCGGTCAACTCACATACACAGATGAGAGCCCGGAAGCCGTGGCCTTCGCCAGCAGCCAGCACATGGAAAATGGGGACTCCCGCACTGGCATGCACGGCGATGCAGTGCGATGTGTGCGAGATGTTGCTCCGTGCTGCTGCTCTCAGCCCACTGCTATCATTTGCTTGGTTAATGGTTTGGTTGACCACTTAAGCATATGCAGACATCAGGCATCTGGTGCCCAATGCGGGGATGTAGGTGTTGGCACAGGCGGTCACAGAGCTGGTGGCCAAGAGCGCAGTGCCGGTTTCATCCATTTGAAAGACAAGCTTGGGACAAGCTTTTTCGGACGGAGGGAGTACTCGGCAGCCGTGGGCTAGGTGCCAGGTGCCAGCATTGGCGGAGGCGGAGCTGGTGGGCTCGGTTGAGGTGACCACCATGGCAGGCGTGGCCGTGTGGGTGCGGTCAAGGCGCACGTGCACATGGTGCCGGCGGTCGAGGCGTGCGTGGTTGGAGAGTTGTAGCTGGTAACGACGGTGCAGAGGTGCGCTTGGGGGTATTTCAGTCAAAATCTTCTCTCCAGCGCCCCTGTCTGAGAAAATATTCTGGTGGCACGTTGAGAGAAAGAGGGAGTATCAAATATCAGCATGCCGCCTTACATTAATTTAACTACAGCCAGCATCTATATAGCAGCTGGATAGCTTTTTAGTTTTTGATAGCTAAGAACTAAACAAGGTACATCAATTTACTGAAGCCATCTGCATGCAATAATGCTTCCCTAGTCTATACTACTCCCTCCGATCCATATTACTTGTCGCGAACTTCGTACTAAATCAGCGACACTTATTTTGGGACAGAGGGAGTACAACTTTAGTACAAAGTTGTACCAGATGAGCGACAAGTAATATGGATCAGAGGACAGAGGGGGTAGTAAAAATACACTGATGATAGTGCACATCATCTTACATCGCAAATGCTAAACTACTGAACCATTAGCTAAAAGTTGCTATCACTTTGTGTTACTTCAATTAAACCAATCATTTGGGCTGATTCTTAAGAATAAAAATAAAACCCCAACTGCATTCAGAAGCTTAACCTGTCTCCTATAGATTACAAGTTTATAGCCAGGATCAAGATTAGGGCTAAACAAGGAATTAGCATCGTGTCCCTTGGCACGAAATCTATTTCAGTGTGCTAGAATCTCACCTAGGATATTAGCATACCCAATTGGCATGATCCATGTGCTAGAATCTCCACGAAACACATATGAGAATCACATCATAGAGGGTCTGTGTCATATGTGGTATGAATTTACATTACCTAGGCCCTCCTTTCGCCCTCAGGTTACGCATGGGCGGAGACAGGCCCCAGGCAGCCCGGGCGGCTGCCTGGAGCGTGAGGCCCATCACATGTATGCACTATAACAAATACTGTAGATCAGGACGAAAGCGGCCTGGGGCGTGAGGCACTGAGGCCCATCTCCTTTGTTCGTTTCCTGCATGCCTGCCCGCCGTCCCTTCCCCCGACTTGGACGAACCCTAGAGCCTAGGAGGCGTTGCTCGGTGGCTGCCTCCCTGCCCGCCGGCGCCGCCGCCCGCCGGCGTGCCTACCCATCCGGCCAGCTCCATCCCGCAGCGGGAACGCCGGGCAGCCCCCCAAGCCGCTCTTGACCCACTTCTGCGGCAGCAGGTTGCCCCGCTGCGGGCTGCTGCCCTGTCCGGCGTCCAAATCCCCTTCTGCACCATCAGGTTACTATATATCCAGTTGAATCTGTACTATATCTATCCAAATGTTAGTCCAATACTCTGTTTATGACTTGAACTCAGAGGTTTTTGTCTCCAATGTCCAATCTATGGAAGTAGTTTCATTGATGCCATATAATTGATGCTTCAAAATGATGTCGCACATTTGAAAAAGAATTCAAGCATCAGCCTTACAGTACTAGTATTAATCTGAACACCTAAATTCTACAGCTAGCGCAGTGTCGTTGCTAAGAAATCTGAATTGGTTGAAATTTGTGCTTGTTTCGGGTTGATAAATGCAGCAGTAAGAAGGAATGAAGCAGCCGTTCAGATATCTTACTGCTGCATTTAGGTGTTCAGATTAATACTAGTACTGTCAAGCAAACAGTACATTGTTCATGCCAAGTTGCCAACCAAGTCATGACTTCTTGTTGCTTGATGCCACTGTTTGCTAGATGTGGAAACAGATTTAGTCATTTAGTAATTTTTGTTTCTATATAATTTTACATGGAAGAAATACTGCATTTGAATATTATGTTTGAGTTCTTATTCGTTATGCAATATAGATTGACTTTTCTATGCCTTGAAACTAAAGTTTTTTTAGGGGTAGTTTTTAGTCCTTAGTTTCTTGCCTGAGGCGTCGGCCAATCCTGGCTCCGCCACTGAGGTTACAGACACAGATTTCATGCAGGATGAGCAGCCCAAACCCCCCATATTACTTACACAAAGGCATCGGCGAAGCCCTCGCTGATAATTTGCCCACGGAATGGCCAGTACGAAATCTAACACAGCTACCACACAAACGTTTCCTATTCCCTCCCTGGTTCGCAATTTGAGCAGGATCAGACGAAACATCCGACGTTTCACATGAAGAAGGACGAGACCCACCACCGACAGTATACCTGCATTGCTCGTCGAAGCTGTCGGATCTCGCCAGCTCTGCCTCCTTCGCGGCCGCCACGGCAACCATGGCGCTGGCATCCCCGACCTCCAGAGGGGGCAGAGAGGCCGGAGCGACGCCCTTTTGCTCGCGCGCCTCCTCCTCCTCCGGCTTCGAGATCACGATGGTGAGTACCGCCCCGGGCGCCTGTGCGGGCACCTCAGCCGTGGCCACGACCACCGGCGCAGGCACTTCAGCCGCGGCCACCACCACTGATCCCGGTGGTGGCGCCTGCACCTCAGCCGCGGCGGCGACCACCTCCTGCTGCTGCGGTGGCTGCTGCATGGCTAGCTCATGAGCGGTGGCCGGGCCAGCGCCCGACTCCGATCTGGCGGCTGCGCTCGACATGGGCTGCGCCTGCCTGCTCCTATGCGGCTCTCCGTCGAACACCTCGCGTGCGAGGGGGCGTTTTCCTTTCCGGAAAGGGAACGGGAGGTGGGGGGGCCGCACCTACTCCTGCGGCTACTGGCTGCGGCGAGGGACGGGCGCTGGTGGGCCTGCGCCGGCGGGGAGATGGGGATGGGTGGGAAAGCTGCTGCTGTGGGGGCGAATCTGGATAAGTACGGGGCCTCTGCGCCAAGAGGAAATGCCACTGACGGGTGGGGTAAGGGTGTCGCCGCAAGCGGGTGTCAGTGAGATGGCGTCGGAGAGGAGTGAGTAGAGGGAATAGCGGCCGGTTTCGGATCTGGGGCAAGGAGGTGTACGGAACTGAGACTGAGAGCAACTCTTTTCCGAATACGGTACAACACTTATCTCTATGAGCATAAAAACACATTTTATTTCTACGAGCATTTCTGAAATATTGAGTCGACATGTTACATTGAGATTGACGAAGTCATCAAAAACGTCTCATAGTCGACGGGAACATCTCCTCTCATTAAACATGCATCACCGAAAATTCTGAAATAAATTCAGGAATAAATGCGAGCACCATAACTTAAATCCTGATGAGCTGGGATACCATTATCCATTTAACCATCCAACCACAGATTGGTTCGTAGACTAAGAGCATCACTTTTTTACTAGGAATTGGAGCTTTTATTGCTTAACGGAAATCCGATTACAATGTGCCACAAGGTTACTAACAACGAAACCTGGGCTTTCCTCTATCCAACACTCCGAACTACTAAGATTAGTAGCATAGTTAGCACATAAAACTGCTGGAATATTAGCATCCTGCTACTTATGAGCTATGTTGGGATTTTCTTAAAGGGGAGAGGATGATGCAGTATAATAGAGATACTTTCCCTCGGTTATGAAACAAGGTTACCAATCCAGAACCAAGCAACACTATGTAAACAACAGTTGCGCACAAACAACAAATACTTGTAACCCAACCCGTAAAGAGGTTGTCAATCCCTCAACGGTTATGAGCAAGATTAAATTGTATAGGTTTTGATAGATAGATTGAAAAAATACAAAAGAAAATAAATAAAAGAAAATTGCAATAAGGTTTTTTGGTTTTAATATATGATAGAAAATAGACATGGGGCCCATAGTTTTCACTAGAGGTTTCTCTCATAAAATAGAGTGTACGGTGGGTGGACAAATTACTATTAGGCAATTGACAGAAAAGCAAACAATTATGACGATATACAAGGCAATGATCATGTATATAGGCATCACGTCCAAGATTAATAGACCGAAACGATTTTGCATCTACTACTATTACTCCGCAAATCAACCGCTATCGAGCATGAATCTATTGTATTGAGTTTATTGAAAAACGGATTAATGCTTTAAGCAAGATGGTATGATGTAGACAAGATAAACTCACTTATGAATAAACCCTATCTTGTTACCCTTAATAGCAATGATACATGCGTGTCATGTCCCTTTTTGTCACTGGGATTGAGCATCGCAAGATCGAGCCCATCACAAAGCACATCTTTCCATGGCAAGATAAACCAATCTAATTGGCCAAACCAAACCAAAAAATCGAAGAACAAATACGAGGCTATAACAATTATGCATAAAAGAGTTCAGAGAAAACTTAAATAATATTCATGGATAGATCTGATCATAAACTCACATTCATCTAATCCGAACAAACACACCGCAAAAAGTTATTACATCAAATAGATCTCCCAGAACACCGAGGAGAACATTTTATTGAAGATCAAAAATAGAGAAGAAGACATCTAGCTGCTAACTATGGACCCATAGGTCCGTGGTAAACTACTCATGCATCATCAAAGGGGCAGCAAGGATGATGAAGAACTCCTCCGTGATTGTTTCCCCCTCCAGCAAAGTGCCGAAAAAGGCCTCTAGATGGGATCTCATGGTTCTGGAACTTGCGGCGGCGGAAAAAGTATTTTGTAGACTCCCCGGTAGGTTTTCTGGTTTTAGAGTATTTATAGAGGCGGAGTTAGGTCAAACGAAGGCTTGTGGGCCCCACTAGGTACCAGGGCGCGCTAGAGGCCCCTTGCGCGCCCTGGTGCCTAGTGGGCCACTCCTTCGTCTTCTCGTTCCCTCACACAACTTCCAGGGTCTCTTATTGCCAGAAAAAAAATCTCCGAAAAGTTTTGTGGCATTTGGACTTCGTTTGGCACTGGTATTCTACAAAGTCAAAAACAAGCAAAAAACAACAACTGGCACTGGACACTAAGTTAATAGGTTAGTCCCAAAAACTGATATAAAGTTGCTTGTAAATGTATATAAACATTCAAGATGGATAAAATAATAGCATGAAACAATAAAAATTTACAGATAAGTTGGAGACGTATCAAGCATCCCCATGCTTAATTTCTGCTCGTCCTCGAGTAGGTAAATGATAAAAAAATAATTTTGATGTGGAATGCTATCTAATATATTCATCATATATCTTTTCTTTGTAGCATGGACATTTGGACTTGAATGATTCAAAGCAATAGTCTATAATCTGACATGAAGACATCAATACTCAAGTATATCAAGAAGCAACCATGTCTTTTAAAATATCAATGCTAAAGAAAATTATCCCTAGCCCCATTATGCTCAATCATTGATCCATTCATCAGACACACTCAAATATTAGCTACATCCAATGCAGAAGTATGACAATAGTGTTCCCTAGTTGGTGCTTTATAAGAGAAGATGGAGACTTAAAATTAAAATAAAAATTGCATAAAAGTAAATAGATAGGCCCTTCGCAGAGGGAAGCAGGAATTTGTAGAGGTGCCAAAGCTCATAGCTTAAATTGAGAGATAAAATTATTTTGAGAGGCATACTTTTCCTGTCAACGAAAACGACCGAGAATTCCCAATATCTTACATGCTAGACAAATTATAGGCGGTTCCCAAACAAAAAGTAAAGTTGATTTCCTTTCCACCATTCTTTCATGATCCATGGCTAGCCGTATCCACGGGTGCCTTCCATACCAACACTTTTCAAGGAATTTATTATCATAGTATTTTTTTCATTTCGGGACTGGCATCTCTATTACCTGTCACTCTCTCATGCAATGACAAGTGAATAAACACTCATCATGAGAATAAAATACCTAGCATGGAAAATATTGGCCACCCACTGCCGCTTCATGAGCGGTACGGGCACACAAAACGGAAATTCATTTTGAAAAATAGAGTTGGCACATGCAAATTTACTTGAAATTAGGTATGGTGGACTCATTTGGCACAACTTTGGTTTAAGGAGTTAGATGCACATGCAACATTCGCGCTTAGTACAAGTGAAAGCTAGCAAATAGATTGTGAAGCGACCAACCAAAAAATGAAAATTGTCATAAACATGCATTAAACATAACTAACACTGAATAATGCATCATAAGTAGGATATAACTTCATTGCATAACTATTGACTTTAAATGCATGCATAGAGAATCACAAACCTTAACACCAGTATTCTTACTAAAGCATAATTACTCACCAACATGACTCACATATCACTATCTCCATATCGCAAAACTATTGCAAGGAATCAAGTTTATAATATCCAATGATCTTCATGAAAGTTTTTATTATATCCCTCTTGAATATCTATCACTTTGGGACCAAATTTATATCTTATGAAAATTACCATTGCTATTATCAACTCTCAAAAAGATCTAAGTGAAGCGTGAGAGCAAATTTCTTTAAAAAATTCATGTATCAACTCTCAAAATAATATAAGTGAAGCAAGAGAGTTTATTTCTTTAAAATATAACCACCATTGTGCTCAAAAAGATATGAGTGAAGTACTAGAGCAACTACCTAGCTCAAAAGATTTAAGTGAAGCACATAGAGTATTCTTGCAAATCATGATATGTGTGTGGCTCTCTCAAACAAGTGTGTTCAGCAAGGATGATTGTGACAAACTAAAAAGCAAACAAAGCAAAGACTCATATAATACAAGACGCTCCAAGCAAAACTCATGATATGTGACGAATAAGAATACAATTCCAAGTAAAATTGATGATGGTCGTTAGAACAAAGAGGGGATGCCTTCCAGGGCATCCCCAAGCTTAGTTGCTTGGGAGTCCTCGAATATTACCTTGGGGTGCCTCGGGCATCCCCAAGCATAGGCTCTTGCCACTCCTTATTCCTGCATCCATCATGATCTCACCCAAAACTTGAAAACTTCAATCACACAAAACTCAACAAAACCTCGTGAGATCCGTTAGTATAATAAAGCAAATCACTACTTTAAGTATTGTTGCAAATACATTCATATTTTGTTATTGCATTATACCTACTGTATTTTAACTTTACCATGGATTATACCCCCCCTAGATACAATCCATATATTCATCAAAATAAGCACACAATGCAACGAAAACAGAATCTGTCAAAAACAAAAACAATATGTAGTAATCTGAACATTGACCATACTTATGTAACTCCGAAAATTCAATAGGACAACATGGGAAATTTGTATATAAATCGTGTGTAAAAAATTCAGAATTTTATAACGCTCCATCAAATGTTAACAATTCTGCTACTAGACGCAAAAGTTTATGTTAATGCACAGAATCAAATCAACTATCATCCAAATCATCCCAAAGGCTTTGCTTGGCACAAACACTAATTAAAACACTAAAACACAATCATAACAGTAACATAATTGTATATTTATTGAAAAACAGAAAGGAAAACAAAAATTAAAAAGTAACTATTGGGTTGCCTCCCAACTAGCGTTGTTGTTTTACGCACCTAACTAGGCATAATGTATAGTTTCAAGTGTTGTCATCTTTGGTTTTAGTTCCATAGGTGGCCCTCGTGATTGACTCATATGGTGGCTTAATTATAGTTCTAGGGAAGTGTTCCATACCCTTCTTTAACAGAAACTAAAATTTATTATTCCTTCTTTCATGTCAATAACGACACCTATAGTTCGTAAAAAATGGTCTACCAACTATGATAGGACAAGACAGATTGCAATCAATATCAAGCACAATAAAATCAACGGGCACATAGTTCCTATTTGTAAGAATAAGAACATCATTAATTCTACCCAAAAGCTTTTTAATAGTAGAGTCTTCCAAGTGCAAATTAAGAGAACATTCATCCATACTGGTAAAACCTAACACATCACATAGAGATTTCGGAATTATGGAAACACTAGCACCCAAATCACATAAAACATTGCACTCATAATTTTTAATCTTGAATTTAATGGTGGGTTCTCATTCATCATATAATTTTCTAGGAATTGAAATCTCTAGCTCTAACTTTTCTTCTAAGGCTTTCATCATCGCTTCTACAATATGTTTAGTAAAAGCCTTATTTTGTTCATAGGCATTGGGTGAATTTAGCATGGATTGTAACAAAGAAATAGACTCAATCAAAGATAAACTATCATAACTAAAATATTTGTAATCCAAGAGAGTGGGCACATCACTAGTTAAAGATTTTACCTCTTCAAACCCACTTTTAGCAAAAAAAAATCATCAAGGTTTTCACCCTCCGAATTATGGGGACGCTTTCTAACTAAATTTGACTCTTCTTTAGTACCCTTATCATCAAGTTTAACATTACAAAACAAGGAATCAATAGAAGACACGCCAATCATTTTAACCTCTTCATCATTACTGTGAAAAAATCAGGAGGAATCGCTTTTTCAAAAAATTCTCGTTTAGCTCTAAATATAACATTTCTTTTCTTACTCTCAGCCATAGAGACATTTAAAACTTTAGTTGATTCATTAATATCAACCTTGGGTGGCAAAAATTTAGTCTTAAGATTTTCCACATCATGAATAATTCTATCGATGCTCCTGGACATATCATCAAGTTTACTCAAATTTTCTTCTATGGTAGTGCTGAATTTTTTTTGAGCATTGATGAATTCTTTAATATTACTTTCAAGATCAGAGGGAATCCTATTATTATAAGAATTACCATAGGAATTTCCATAATTATTAGAGGATTTTCCAGGAAACGGCCTAGGATTAAAATTACCTCTATAAGCATTACTATTAAAATTGTTTCGCGAGACAAAATTCACATCTACGGGATCATTATTTTGCTCAATAAAAGTGGACAAAGGCACATCGTTAGGATCAATAGGAGCATTTTACTGGCAACCAATTTCATAACTGCATCAACTTTATCACTCAAAGTATTTATTTCTTAAATAGAATTCACTTTTTTACTAGTAGGAGCTCTTTCAGTATGCCATTGTGAATAATTTGCCATAATATTATCAAGCAATCTAGTAGCTTCACCCAATGTAATCTCCATAAAAGTACCACCAGCGGCGGAATCTAAAAGATTTCTAGTAACAATATTCAACCCCGCATAATTTTTTTGTATGATCATCCACAAATTTAAACCATGAGTAGGGCAATTTCTTATTTTTAGTTTCATCCTTTCCCAAGATTGTGCAACATGTTCATGCTCAAGTTGCTTGAAATTAATAATTGATTTCTAAGGGAAATATTTTTTGCGGGAGGGAAATACTTAGTAATAAAAGCATCTTTGCACTTGTCCCAGGAATCAATGCTATTTTCGTGGCAAAGATGAAAACTAAATTTTTGCGCGATCCCGCAAAGAGAACGAGAATAATTTTAATTTCAAAATATCATTGTCCACATCCTTTTTCTTTTGCATATCACACAATTCTACGGAAGTGTTTAGATGGGACACGACATCCTTGTTAGGACTACTAGAAAATTGTTCTTTCATAACAAGATTCAACAAAGCGTCTCATAATATTCCGCACTAGCAGTGGGAGGAGCAGTGAGAGTACTAATAAAATCATTATTATTAGTATTGGAAAAATCACATAATTTTGTATTTTCTTAAGACATGTCACTACGCAAACAAGATAACAAGCAAGCAAAGAAGCAAACAAGAAAAAGGCAAATGAAAAATATTTTTGTATTTTGGTAAAGACCTTTTAGAAGTGGGGGGATGAAAATGAGAGGCAAATGGAAAATAATGTAAATGCAAGGAGATGAAAGTTTATGCGCAGGTACTTGATAGATGTTGATGATATCTCCCCGGCAACAGCGTCAGAAATTCTTCCTGCTACTTGTGAGTTGTGTTGGGATTTCCTAGAAGAAGAGAGGATGATGCAGTACAGTAAAGATAAGTATTTCCCTCAGTTATGTAACCAAGGTTACCAATCCAGTAGGAGAACCAAGCAACACTATGTAAACAACACCTTGATGACCCACAAGTATAGGAGATCAATTGTAGCTCTTTTCGATAAGTAAGAGTGTCAAACCCAACGTGGAGCAGAAGGAAATGACAAGTGGTTTTCATCAAGGTAATGTCTGCAAGTGCTGAAATTGTAAGTGGTAGAGTAGTTTAGTAGCAAGATAATTTGTAATGAGCAAGTAATGATAACAGTAGCAAAAAGTGCAGCAAGGTAGCCCAATCCTTTTGAGGCAAAGGACAGGCCAAAACGGTCTCTTATAATAAGCAAAGCATTCTTGAGGGTACACGGGAATTTCATCTAGTCACTTTCACTATTTTGGTTTGATTTGTGTTCACTACTTTGATAATTTGATATGTGGGTTGATGTCTACTACGCAACTTTATTTTTGTAGACATGTATTGGGCCTCCAAGCGTAGAGTTTTGTAGGACATCCCTCAAGTGGATGACCTAAGGTTTATCAATCCATGAGAGGTGTAGGATGAAGATGGTATCTCTCAAACGACCCTGCAACCAAATACAAGAAATATCTTGTGTCCCCAACACACCTAATACAATGGCAAATTGTACAGGTGCACTAGTTCGGCGAAGAGATGATGATAAAAGTGTAATATTGATGGTAGAAATATATTTTTATAATCCGAATAAATAAAAACAGCAAGGTAGCAAGTAACAAAAGTGAGCACAAATGGTATTGCAATGCTTGAAAATGAGGCTTAGGGTCCGTACTTTCGCTAGTGCAATCTCTCAACAATGTTAATATAATTGGATCATATAACCATCCCTCAATGTGCAATGAAGAATCACTCCAAAGTTCCTATTTAGTGGAGAACATACGACGGAATTGTTTGTAGGGTACAAAACCACCTCAAAGCTATTCTTTCCGATCAATCTATCCTAGAGTTCGTACTAAAATAACACGAAGGTATTCTTTCCGATCGATCTAACCAAGAGTTCGTATTAAAATAACACCAAAGCAAATTCAAATTCATAATATTAATCCAACACAAAGAACTTCAAAGAGTGCCCCAAGATTTCTACCGGAGAAACAAAGACAAGAACGTGCATCAACCCCTATGCATAGATTACCCCAATGTCACCTCAGGAATCCGCGAGTTGAGTGCCAAAACATATATCAAGTGAATCAATATGATACCCCATTGTCACCACGAATGTTCAATTACAAGACATATATCAAGTGTTCTCAAATCCATAAAAGTATTCAAGAATGAAATCTCTAAGGGAAAAATTCAATTCATCACAACAAGATAGAGAGGGGAAAACAACATATGATCCGACTATATTAACAAAGCCCGCGATACATCAAGATCGTGACATCTCAAGAACACGAGAGAGAAGAGAGAGAGATTAAACACATAGCTACTAGTACAAACCCTTAGCCCCGAGGGTGGACTACTCCCTCATCATCGTGGTGGGCATCCCCAAGCTTAATTCCTACTCGTCCTCGAGTAGGTAAATGATAAAAGAAATAATTTATGGAGTGTGAATGCCAGCAAAGTGCATAAATTTGATCAATGATAATTTCAATCACTTTTCCTAGCATCATAACATCAATTCTTTATCACAAAATTTTCTCATGTTATAGTAGCAACCAAGGTTGTCAGAATCGCGATTCTGTTATACGATTCTACGACTTTATGATCCAAACTAACCCCTATGTTTCTACGATTTTAGTTCATAGAATCTACGTTTATACGATCCTGATAGTGAAGATTCTACGATTTGCGATCTTACCATCGGAGCTCCGATCCGATTCAAAATCGTGATTCTGACAACCTTGGTAGCAACCAATTCACATGTTAAGGTTCAAACAATGAATTCTCTTGAAACTCAACAACCTATGTTCTCAGTCACCAAGCAATTGCAATTCAACTTATTCAACAGAGTTTAAGTAAGAGCTCCACATACTCAACCATCATATAGTCTTCTATGATTGCTAACACTCACCTCATACACGAGCAAAACATTTTAACCAGACACATAGAAAGATAGGGGCTTATTGTTTTGCCTCCCAACGTATTCACCTCAAGGGTGATGTCAACAATAATAACTCATGCTACCCATATTCAACTGGACATATGTGCCTAGATCTTTTCTCACCACATGATGCTTGCCAAAAGAGAAAAATAAAAAGGAATAGAGAGAAGAACTTTGACTCTTTGCATAAAAGTAAATACATAAAAGTAAAAGATAGGCCCTTCGCAGAGGGAAGCAGAGGTTGCCATGCGCTTATTTGTTTGTATGCTCAACCCCTTAGTGCAAAAGAACATCACGCTATATTGCCCCTTCTGATAGCAACCTTTATTATGCAGTCTATCACTTTTATTCTTCCATCACAAGTTCATACAACGCTCAATTTTCTCTTACACTAAATGATATCACACTTTTAGAAGCAATTTTTATTGCCTTATTGCACCGATGACAACTTACTTGAAGGATCTTGCTCAATCCTTAGGTAGGTATGGTGGACTCTTGAAAATAAGATTTGGGTTTAAGGGTTTTTGGATGCACAAGTAGTATCTCTACTTGGTGCGGAATTTTTGGCTAGCAAAGATGGGGGGAAAGCACCACATGTTGAAGGATCTATGACAATATAACTTCTATGTGAATATGAACAAACATAAACCATTACATTATCGTCCTTGTCCAACGTCAACAATTTTGGCATATAATATTTTGAGGGGCTCACAATCACAAAAGATTTCCATGATAGTGTATTTATATGTTAAAGTTCTCTTCGTTATACTAATTATTCATGAATTGCTTGTATGACCAATATTGTGATTGTCAAGCTTCAAAATATTTCACTTTCTAAACCCAATGTGAAGCTACCACTAGGCATGATATGATTTCAACTTCATGACATTCAATTTATTTAACAATTTACTCATAGGATATAAGTGAAGCACAAGAGTAAATGACATAGAAAAGAGCTTCGTTGACGGGATGTGAAAGCCGCTTACTTAGCCTCCCTGGCAATTATTTGAGGACTCTATTTTACTTAAAAACGTTATGATTTAAGTATTTTATTAAAAAACAAGCAAAACAAAACAAAATTACATTTCAACAATAGCACACATCATGTGAAGAAGCAAAAACTTAGGATTCACCGATACTAACCGATAATTGTTAAAGAAGAAAGGTGGGATGCCTACCGGGGCATCCCCAAGATTAGATGCTTGAGACTTCTTGAAATATTAACTTGGGATGCCTTGGGAATCCCCAAGCTTGAGCTTTTGTGTTTCCTTAATTCCTTTTATATCACGGTTTCCCTAAATCTTAAAAACTTCATCCACACAAAACTCAACAAGAACTCGTGAGATAACTTAGTATAAATGAATGCAAAAACTTTATCATTCTCTATTGTAGATGTCGGCGTCCTGGGAACGGGGGTACCCTGACTTGCCTGCCTGTGGCCCGCGAGCATGGCTCCATCAACGGCCCGGTACGGCCCAGCTTCAGCAGCAGCAACTCAAGACCCTCGCGAGGGGCCAAGCCTTGCGAGGCGGACGACACCAAGACCTCCCTAGGGCAGCCTCAGTAGGCCGGCTCCCGAGGAGCGGAGATATCTATGCAAGGGGCACCTCGCGAGGTTCGCATGATGTGAGCCATGACGACCAAGGCCAGGTGGGCGCCATCGGGCGCGGTGTACCAGTTTCCTCTTTGGTGCTAAGGAGGCAAGCGAAGGCGCGGGGTCCCGAGGCATCAGGCAAAGGTTTCCATATCGGTGCAACAAGACCAAGACCAGCAGGACAGTAGGACGGAGATCATCGCGGATCCCACAACAACATCATCATCAGAGCCTTTGGCAGACGAAGTCTACTTTTGTCAGGATAGCTTGTACTAGTTGTCCCCCTTCGAATTTGGCCATTGTGGGATCCCTTCCCGCCTAAACATTTGGGAAGAGGACCAAGGCCACTATAAATAGGACCTAGCCACCACCGTAGCAAAGGGAGATCATCCTGAGAGAGGGGACGGATCATTCAGATCATCCTCACACTCACCAGCTCATTGAGCTCAAGAACACCTCACCTCCTGAGGCTGTTCTTCCACTATACTAGTTCATCCTCGGCTCCTCGAGGCAATCCACCCACAAACTGGAGTAGGGTATTACACCGCAAGGTGGCCCGAACCAGTATAAACCCTTGTGTCTATCTGTTCTTCGGGTTCGTCGAGCTAGGCCGTGGGATCGTTGAGCGAGCGAGTTGGGGAGAGAGTGTTCTTCGTGCGCACCCCAGTGTTCGAACCTCTCAAGGCTTTGCCGGAACCCGTAATCCGACATTTGGCACGCCAGGTAGGGGTGCGCTTGATAACCCACAAGTATAGGGGATCAATTGTAGCCTCTTTCGATAAGTAAGAGTGTCGAACCCAACGAGGAGCTAAAGGTAGAACAAATATTCCCTCAAGTTCTATCGACCACCGATACAACTCTACGCACGCTTAACGTTTGCTTTACCTAGAACAAGTATGAAACTAGAAGTACTTTGTAGGTGTTGTTGGATAGGTTTGCAAGATAATAAAGAGAGCGTAAATAAAAAGTAGGGGCTGTTTAGATGAAGACACAACTAAGTTAGTTTTAGTAGAGAGCTTGTTGTCACACAAGAAAGTTATTTGTCCCTAGGCAATCGATAACTAGACCGGTAATCATTATTGCAATTTTATTTGAGGAAGAGGCATAAGCTAACACACTTTCTCTTCTTAGATCATATGCACTTATGATTGGAACTCTAGCAAGCATCCGCAACTACTAAATATCATTAAGGTAAAACCCAACCATAGCATTATAAAGCATCAAGTCCTCTTTATTCCCATACGCAAACAACCTAGTTACTTGGGTCTGTGTTCCTATCACTCACACCACCCACCATAAGCAAATCATGAACATATTGCAAACCCTACAGAGGGGATCCCTCACACTTGCGCAACACGGAGAGCACCATAGGATAGCACCAATAATAAAAGATGCAACTCAAACCAATCACGATCATCAATTAACCCATAGGACAAAACGGATCTACTCAAACATCATAGGATAGCCATACATCATTGGGAAACAATATATAGTGTTGAGCACCATGTTTAGTAGAGATTACAGCGGGTAAAAGAGGGGTTACACCGCTACATAGAGGGGGGAAGAGTTGGTGATGAGGGTGGTGAAGTTGTTGGTGTAGATTGCGGTGATGATGATGCCCCCGGCGGCATTTCGGCGCCACCGGGAGAGAGGGGGAGAGAGCCCCCCCTTCTTCTTCTTCCTTGACCTTATCCCTGGATGGGAGAAGGGTTTCCCCTCTGGTCCATGGCCTCCATGGCATGGGAGGGGTGAGAGCCCCTCCGAGATTGGATCTGTCTCTCTGTCTCTCTCTGTTTCTGCGTTCCAGATTATGCCCTTTCACGTTTCTTATATTCCCGGAGATCCGTAACTCCGATTGGGCTGAAATTTGGACATGATTTTTATCTGATATTAGCTTTCTTGCAGCGAAAGAAGGACATCAACCACCTTACGGGGTGGCCATGAGAGCCCAGGGCGCGCCCCTGCCTCGTGGCCCCCTCGGGCATCATCTCGCATTGATTCTTCTTCCCAAAATCACATATATTCCAAAAAATCCCCGTCAGTTTTTATCCTGTTTGGACTCCGTTTGATATGGATTTTCTGTGAAACAAAAAACATGCAACAAACAGCAACTGGCACTGGGCATGGATCAATATGTTAGTCCCAAAAATAGTTTAAAATGTGCCAAAAGTATATGAAAGTTGTAGAATATTGGCATGGAACAATAAAAAATTATAGATATGACGGAGACGTATCAGCATCCCCAAGCTTAATTCCTGCTCGTCCTCGAGTAGGTAAATGATAAAAAAAGTTAATATTTGATGTGGAATGCTACCTAGCATAATCTTGATCACATAATCTAATAATGGAATGAATATTAATACACGAGAGATTCAAAGCAATAGTCTATCATTTGACATTAAGACAATAATACTTCAAGCATACTAATAAAGCAATCGTGTCTTTTCAAAATAACATGGCCAAAGAAAGTTATCCCTACAAAATCATATGGTCTAGCTATGCTCCATCTTCACCACACAAAATATTCAAATCATGCACAACCCCGATGACAAGCCAAGCAATTGTTTCATACTTTTGTCGTTCTCAAACCTTTTCAACTTTCAGACAATACATGAGCATGAGCCATGGACATAGCACTATAGGTGGAATAGAATATGATGGTGGAGGTTGTGTGGAGAATACAAAAAGGAGAAAGTCTCACATCGATGTGGCTAATCAACGGACTATGGAGATGCCCATCAGTTGATGTCAATGTGAGGAGTAGGGATTGCCATGCAACAGATGCACTGGAGCTATAAGTGTATGAAAGCTCAAACTGAAACTAAGTGGGTGTGCATCCAACTTGCTTGCTCATGAAGACCTAGGGCATTTGAGGAAGCCCATCGTTTGAATATACAAGCCAAGTTCTATAATGAAAATTCCCACTAGTATATGAAAGTGATAACTCAAGAGACTCTCTATATGAAGAACATGGTGCTACTTTGAAGCACAAGTGTGCTAAAGGATAGTAACATTGCCCCGTCTCTTTTTTTGCGGGCTTCTTTGGCCCCCTTTTTTATTTAGACTTCTTTGGCCTCTCTATTTTTTTCTTTTTTTCATGGGGCAATTCTCTAATAATGATGATCATCACACTTTTATTTACTTACAACTCAATATTACAACTCGATACTAGAACAAAGACATGACTCTATATGAATGCCTCCGGTGGTGTACCGGGATGTGCAATGATCTAGCGTAGCAATGGCATCAAAAACAGACAAGCCATGAAAACATCATGCTAGCTATCTTACGATCATGCAAAACAATATGACAATAAATGCTCAAGTCATGTATATGATGATGGTGGAAGTTGCATGGCAATATATCTCGGAATGGCTATGGAAATGCCATGATAGGTAGGTATGGTGGCTGTTTTGAGGAAGATATAAGGAGTCTTATGTGTGATAGAGTGTATCATATCACGGGGTTTGGATGCACCGGCGAAGTTTGCACCGACTCTCAAGGTGAGAAAGGGCAATGCACGGTACCGAAGAGGCTAGCAATGATGGAAGGGTGAGAGTGCGTATAATCCATGGACTCAACATTAGTCATAAAGAACTCACATACTTATTGCAAAAATCTATTAGTCATCGAAACAAAGTACTACATGCATGCTCCTAGGGGGATAGATTGGTAGGAAAAGACCATCGCTCGTCCCCGACCGCCACTCATAAGGAAGACAATCAATAAATACCTCATGCTCCAAATTCGTTACATAATGGTTCACCATACTTGCATGCTACGGGAATCACAAACCTCAACACAAGTATTTCTACAATCCATAACTACCCACTAGCATGACTCTAGTATCATCATCTTTATATCGCAAAACTATTGCAAGGAATCAAACATATCATATTTAGTGATCTACAAGTTTTATGTAGGATTTTATGACTAACCATGTGAATGACCAATTCCTGTCATCTCTCTAAATAGATATACGTGAAGCAAGAGAGTTTAATTCTTTCTACAAAATATATTCCATGCTCTAACAAATATAAGTGAAGCAAAGAGCATTCTACAAATGGTGGTTTTCTATGTGAAGAGAAACAGGCAATCCAAACTTCAAATGATATAAGTGAAGCACATGAAGCATTTTATAAAGCCATACTCAAAAGATATAAGTGAAGTGCAACGATCATTCTATAAATCAACCAAGGACTATCTCGTACCAGCACAGTGCATCAAAGAAAAGTGAAAACTAAATGCAAAAGACGCTCCAAGATTTACGCATATCATGTAACGAATAAAAACATAGCTCCAAGTGAAATTATCGATGATTGTTAGAAGAAAGAGGGGATGCCTTCCGGGGCATCCCCAAGCTTGGTTGCTTGGGATTCCTTGAATATTTCCTTGGGGTGCCTTGGGCATCCCCAAGCTTAAGCTCTTGCCACTTGTTATTGTTGGGGAACGTAGTAATTTCAAAATTTTCCTACGCACACACAAGATCATGGTGATGCATAGCAACGAGAGGGGAGAGTGTGTCCACGTACCCTCATAGACCGGATGCAGAAGCGTTAGCACAACGCGGTTGATGTAGTCGTACGTCTTCACGATCCGACTGATCCAAGTACCGAACGCACGGCACCTCCGAGTTCTGCACACATTCAACTCGATGACGTCCCGCGAGCTCCGATCCAGCAAAGCTTCACAGGAGAGTTTCATCAGCACAACGGCGTGATGACGGTGATGATGTTGCTACCGACGCAGGGCTTCGCCTAAGCACCGCTACAATACAACCAAGGTGGAATATGGTGCAGGGGGGCAACGAACACGGCTGGAATAGATCAACTAATCAACTTGTGTGTCTAGAGGTGCCCCCTGCCCCCGTATATAAAGGAGCAAGGGGGGGAGGCCGGCCGGCCCTCTATGGCGCGCCAGGAGGAGGAGTCCTCCTCCTAGTAGGAGTAGGACTCCCCTCTTTCCTACTCCTACTAGGAGGGGGAAAGGAAGGGGGAGAGGGAGAAGGAAAGGGGGGTGCCCCCCCCTCTCCTAGTCCAATTCGGACCAGAGGGGGAGGGGCGCGCGGCCTGCCCTAGGCCAGCCCTCTCTCTCTCTCCACTAAGGCCCATAAGGCCCATTATTTCTCCCGGGAGGGTCCGGTAACCCTCCGGCACTCCTGTTTTCTCCGAAATCACTCGGAACACTTCCGGTGTCTGGATATAGTCGTCCAATATATCGATCTTTACGTCTCGACCATTTCGAGACTCCTCGTCATGTCCGTGATCATATCCGGGACTCCGAACTACCTTCGGTACATCAAAACACAAAAACTTATAATACCGATCGTCACCGAACTTTAAGCGTGCGGACCCTATGGGTTTGAGAACTATGTAGACATGACCGAGACACGTCTCCGGTCAATAACCAATAGCGGAACCTGGATGTTCATATTGGCTCCCACATATTCTATGAAGATCTTTATCAGTCAAATCGCATAACAGCATACGTTGTTCCCTTTGTCATCGGTATGTTACTTGCCCGAGATTCGATCGTCGGTATCTCAATACCTAGTTCTATCTCGTTACCGACAAGTCTCTTTACTCGTTTCGTAATGCATCATCCCGCAACTAACTCAATAGTTACAATGCTTGCAAGGCTTATAGTGATGTGCATTACCGAGAGGGCCCAGAGATACCTCTCCGACAATCGGAGTGACAAATCCTAATCTCGAAATACGCCAACTCAACAAGTACCTTCGGAGACATGATATGTCTGCGTCGTATCTATAATTTTTGATTGTTCCATGCCAATATTATTCAACTTTCATATACTTTTTGGCAACTTTTTATATTATTTTTGGGACTAACATATTGATCCAGTGCCCAGTGCCAGTTCCTGTCTGTTGCATGTTTTCGGTTTCGCAGAATATCCATATCAAACGGAGTCCAAACGGGATAAAAACAGACGGAGCTTATTTTTGGAAAATATGGAAAATTCGGAAGGAAAATCAACGCGAACCAGTGCCCGAGGTGGTCACGAGGCAGGGGGCGCCCCCCTAGGGCGCCCCCCTACCCTCGTGAGCCCACCGTAAGGCGGTTGACGCTCTTCTTTTGCCGCAAGAAAGCTAATATTCGGAAAAAAATCACGGCGAAGGTTTCAGGCCAATCGGAGTTACGGATCTCCATATATATACGAAACGGTGAAATAGAGCCAGAACAGAACGCAGAAACAGAGAGAGACAGAGAGACAGATCCAATCTCGGAGGGGCTCTCGCCCCTCCCGTGCCATGGAGGCCATGGACCAGAGGGGAAACCCTTCTCCCATCTAGGGAGGAGGTCAAGGAAGAAGAAGAAGGAGGGGGGCTCTCTCCCCCTCGCTTTCGGTGGCACCAGAGTGCCACCGGGGGCCATCATCATCACCGCGATCTTCACCAACACCTCCGCCATCTTCACCAATATCTCCATCACCTTCCCCCCTCTATCTACAGCGGTCCACTCTCCTGCAACCCGCTGTACCCTCTACTTTAACATGGTGCTTTATGCTTCATATTATTATCCAATGATGTGTTGCCATCCTATGATGTCTGAGTAGATTTTCGTTGTCCTATCGGTGGTTGATGAATTGCTATGATTGATTTAATTTGCTTGTGGTTATGTTGCTGTCCTTTGGTGCCCATCATATGATTGCACTCATGGATCACACCCTAGGGTTAGTTGTATGTTGATAGGACTATGTATTGGAGGGCAAGAGTGACAGAAGCTTCAACCTAGCATAGAAATTGATGCATACGGGATTGAAGGGGGACCAATATATCTTAATGCTATGGTTGGGTTTTACCTTAATGAACATTAGTAGCTGCGGATGCTTGCTAATAGTTCCAATCATAAGTGCATAGAATTCCAAGTAAGGGACGACATGCTAGTAGTGGCCTCTCCCACATAATACTTGCTATCGGTCTAGTAAAGTAGTCAATTGCTTAAGGGGCAATTTTGCAACTCCTACCACCACTTTTCCACACTATTTATATTTACTTTATTGTTCCTTAACCTAAACAGCCCCTACTTTTTATTTACGTACTTTTTATTATCTTGCAAACTTATCCAACAACACCTACAAAGTACTTCTAGTTTCATACTTGTTCTAGGTAAAGCGAACGTCAAGCATGCGTAGAGTTGTATCGGTGGTCGATAGAACTTGAGGGAATATTTGTTCTACCTTTAGCTCCTCGTTGGGTTCGACACTCTTACTTATCGAAAACTGTTGCGATCCCCTATACTTGTGGGTTATCAAGACCTTTTTCTGGCGCCGTTGCCGGGGAGCAACAGCGTGGGGTGAATATTCTCGTGTGTGCTTGTTTGCTTTATCACTAAGTAATTTTTATTTGCTGTTCTTAGTTGTTTTCTATCTTTAGTCATGGGTAGGAAACGCAAAATACCAAAAAAAATTAGTTGTACCTACTGAACCAATGGTTGAAGAACCACTCAAAATCTATCACACTGCTGAAGCTTTTTACTTGGATCATCTTCGATCCCTTTGTGCTCGTGCCAAAACCCCAACTAGCTTAGTTGAGGGCAAATCTTTAGATGAGCATGCTTGTTATGTGCGACACCGTATATCTGAAAAAGGGAAATTATTATGGAGTCAAATTCAACGTTTGCAATGCTATGCTTGGAATTTATGTGAATTATATGATTTTACTTGTTGTTCTGAAAACCCTAAGAAACACCTTCCCTACCAATGTGAGTTTATTAATAATGGAATCTTATCTTCTTATGCTAAAGGTGTTTATAGTTACTATGATGTTCAACAAATTAAAGAATTTGTTGCTTTTGAGGGTGCTTATGAAATTGCTTCTTTGATTGAAAAGTATGATGCTACTTTTCACAAATCTAAATTTTTTGCTATACTTAAATATTTCTATGATAATTATGCTTCTAATACCTATGTTAAACAATATATTGAGGAATACTCCGCTGTCCAAGAAGAGACTAATATTTTGCAGGAGTCTATGGAAGAAGAAGTTGATGACACTGTGAGCTCATTGGATGAAAAAGATGAGGAGGAGAGCGAGGAACAAAAGGAGGAAGAGCGGATTGATCACCCGTGCCCACCTTCTAATGAGAGTAACTCTTCAACTCATACATTGTTTAATTCCCCTTCGTGCTTACCAAAGGATGATTGCTATGATGACTGTTATGATCCCATCGATTCTCTTCAAATATCCCTTTTTGATGATGCTTGCTATGCTTGTGGCCAAGATGCCAATATGATTATGCTTATGGAGATGAACTTGCTATAGTTCCTTATGTTAAACATGAAATTGTTGCTATTGCACCCACACATGAAAGTCCTATTATCTTTTTGAATTCTCCCGACTACACTATATCGGAGAAGTTTGCCCTTATTAAGGATTACATTGATGGGTTGCGTTTTACTATTACACATGATGATTTTGATAGATATAATATGCATGTGCTTGCTGCTCCTACTTGCAATTATTATGAGAAAGGAACTATATCTCCACCTCTCTATGTTTCCAACATGATAAAATTGCAAAAAACTGTTTATACTATGCATTGGCCTTTACCAGGTGTGCATGAATTGTTCTTTTATGACATGCCGATGCATAGGAAGAGAGTTCGACTTCGTCATTGCTTGATATATGTTGCTTTGTGCTCACTACTAAATTACAAATCATTGTTAATTAAAATTGGCTTTGATATACCTTGGGATCCAGGTGGATTCACTACTTGAGCACTATATGCCTAGCTTAATGGCTTTAAAGAAAGCGCTGCCAGGGAGACAACTCGGAAGTTTTAGAGAGTCATTTATTTCTGTTGAGTGCTTTCATATAGTTTAAAAACAACAAAAATAAAGAGGGGAACCCAAAACTTTTCAAAAAGGAAAGTGAAAGTGAGAAAGACAAGTACTGTTGAAGTGGGAGAGCTCCTTGAACTTTGTTCATGCCCACGGCAACTTTGTGAATCTTGATTACAGAAAATTTTCAACAAAAATAATTATCCCCTTGTACAATTCCATTGTATTATAAAAATAATGTGCCAAGGTTTGCCTTTAGGATGTTTACATTTGCTTGATGGTTTGTACGGTGCAGGACAGAAACTTTGGCTGTAGTGCGCGATTTTACATTTTTAGCTGGAACGTCAAATGGTTCTGATTCTTTTTGTACTGTCTTCCTATACAAATTTTTTATTTTTCCTAATTTTTGTAGAATTTTTCAAGTATCATAAGTATGGTGAATGTTCAGATTGCTACAGACTGTTCTATTTTAGATAGATTCTGTTTTTGATGCATAGTTTGCTTGTTTTGATGAAATTATGAATTTATATCAGTGGATTAAGCCATGAAGAAGTTATATTACAGTAGACACAATACAAAAACAAAATATGAATTGGTTTGCATAGAGTAGTGATTTGCTTTATTATACTAACGGATCTTACCGAGTTTTCTGTTGAAGTTTTGTGTGGATGAAGTGTTCGATGATTGAGAAGGTCTCGATGTGAGAAGAAGGAAGAGAGGCAAGAGCTCAAGCTTGGGGATGCCTGAGGCACCCCAAGTAAATATTCAAGGAGACTCAAGCGTCTAAGCTTGGGGATGCTGGGGAGGCATCCCCTCTTTCTTCAACAAATATCGGTATGTTTTCGGATTCGTTTCGTTCATGCGATACGTGCAAGTCTTGGAGCGTCTTTTGCATTTAGGTTTTTATTTTTTTATGCACCATGCTGGTATGAGATGGTCCTTGGTTGATTTATGGAATGCTTTTTATACTTCACTTATATCTTTTGAGTATGGCTTTATAGAATGCTTCATGTGCTTCACTTATATCAATTGAAGTTGGGATTGCCTGTTTCTCTTCACTTAGACAACCGCCATTTGTAGAATGCTCTTTTTCTTAACTTATACTTGTTAGAGTGGGGGCATATCTTTTGTAAAAAGAATTAAACTCTTGTGCTTCACTTATATCTATTTAGAGAGATGACAGGAACTGGTCATTCACATGGTTAGTCATAAAATCCTACATAAACTTGTAGATCGCTGAATATGATATGTTTGATTCCTTGCAATAGTTTTGCGATATGAAGATGGTGATATTAGATTCATGCTAGTCGGGTAATTGTGAAATTGAGAAATACTTGTGTTGAGGTTTGCAAGTCCCGTAGCATGCATGTATGGTGAACCGTTATGTAATGAAGTCGGAGCATGAGGTGTTTATTGATTGTCTTCCTTATGAGTGGTGGTCGGGGACGAGCGATGGTCTTTTCCTACCAAACCCCCTAGGAGCATGCGCGTAGTACTTTGTTTCGATGACTAATAGATTTTTGCAATAAGTATGTGAGTTCTTTATGACTAATGTTGAGTCCATGGATTATACGCACTCTCACCCTTCCACCATTGCTAGCCTCTCTAGTACCGCGCAACTTTCGCCGGTACCATAAACCCACCATATACCTTCCTCAAAACAGCCACCATACCTACCTATTATGGCATTTCCATAGCCATTCCGAGATATATTTCCATGCAACTTTCCACCATCTAGTTCATCATGACACATTCATCATTGTCATATTGCTTAGCATGATCATGTAGTCGACATAGTATTTGTGGCAAAGCCACCGTTCATAATTCTTTCATACTTGTCACTCTTGATTCATTGCATATCCCGGTACACCGCCGGAGGCATTCATATAGAGTCATCTTTGTTCTAGTATCGAGTTGTATCATCGAGTTGTAAATAAATAGAAGTGTGATGATCATCATTCAATAGAGCATTGTCCCAAAAAAAGGCCAAATAAAAAAAAGAAAGGCCAAATAGAAAAAGGGAAGGCCAAATAAAAATAAAAAAATTAAAGGGACAATGCTACTATCCTTTTACCACACTTGTGCTTCAAAGTAGCACCATGATCTTCATGATAGAGAGTCTCCTATGTTGTCACTTTCATATACTAGTGGGAATCTTTCATTATAGAACTTGGCTTGTATATTCCAACCATGGGCCTCCTCAAGTGCCCTAGGTCTTTGTGAGCAAGCGAGTTGGATGCACACCCACTGTTTTCTTTTGTTGAGCTTTCATACATTTATAGCTCTAGTGCATCCATTGCATGGCAATCCCTACTCACTCACATTGATATCTATTGATGGGCATCTTCATAGCCCATTGATACGCCTAGTTGATGTGAGACTATCTTCTCCTTTTTGTCTTCTCCACCATCATATTCTATTCCACCTATAGTGCTATGTCCATGGCTCACGCTCATGTATTGCG
The DNA here is from genome assembly GCF_056163025.1 of Triticum urartu. Classification (NCBI taxonomy): domain Eukaryota; kingdom Viridiplantae; phylum Streptophyta; class Magnoliopsida; order Poales; family Poaceae; genus Triticum; species Triticum urartu. Next base: position 290,976,836 of record NC_141873.1, read on the forward strand.
TGAAAGTTGAAAAGGTTTGAGAACGTCAAAAGTATGAAACAATTGCTTGGCTTGTCATCGGGGTTGTGCATGATGTGAATATTTTGTGTTGTGAAGATGGAGCATAGCCAGACTATATGATTTTGTAGGGATGAGCTTTCTTTGGCTATGTTATTTCAATAAGACATAATTGCTTGGTTGGTATGCTTGAAGTATTATTGTTTTTATGTCAAAGGATAGACTATTGCCTTGAATCACTCATGTCTTAATATTCATGCCATGATTAGACATATGATCAAGATTATGCTAGGTAGCATTCCACATCAAAAATTATCTTTTTTTATCATTTACCTACTCGAGGACGTGCAGGAATTAAGCTTGGGGATGCTGATACGTCTCCGTCGTATCTATAATTTTTGATTGTTCCATGCCAATATTATTCAACTTTCATATATTTTTTGGCAACTTTTTATATTATTTTTGGGACTAACATATTGATCTAGTGCCCAGTGCCAGTTCCTGTCTGTTGCATGTTTTTGGTTTCGCAGAATATCCATATCAAACGGAGTCCAAACGGGATAAAAACGGACGGAGCTTATTTTTGGAAAATATGGAAAATTCAGAAGGAAAATTAACGCGAACCAGTGTCCGAGGTGGTCACGAGGCAGGGGGGCGCGCCCCCTACCCTCTTGAGCCCACTGTAAGGCGGTTGGCGCTCTTCTTTTGCCGCAAGAAAGCTAATATTCGGGAAAAAATCACGGCAAAGGTTTCAGGCCAATCGGAGTTACGGATCTCTATATATATACGAAACGGTGAAACAGAGCCAGAACAGAACGCAGAAACGGAGAGAGACGGAGAGACAGATCCAATCTTGGAGGGGCTCTCGCCCCTCCCGTGCCATGGAGGCCATGGACCAGAGGGGAAACCCTTCTCCCATCTAGGGAGGAGGTCAAGGAAGAAGAAGAAGGAGGGGGGCTCTCTCCCCCTCGCTTCCGGTGGCACCGGAGTGCCACCGGGGGCCATCATCATCACCGCGATCTTCACCAACACCTCCGCCATCTTCACCAACATCTCCATCACCTTCCCCCCCTCTATCTACAACAGTCCACTCTCCCGCAACCCACTGTACCCTCTACTTGAACATGGTGCTTTATGCTTCATATTATTATCCAATGATGTGTTGCCATCCTATGATGTCTGAGTAGATTTTCGTTGTCCTATCGGTGGTTGATGAATTGCTACGATTGATTTAATTTGCTTGTGGTTATGTTGTTGTCCTTTGGTGCCCATCATATGATTGCGCACGTGGATCACACCCTAGGGTTAGTTGTATGTTGATAGGACTATGTATTGGAGGGCAAGAGTGACAGAAGCTTCAACCTAGCATAGAAATTGATGCATACGGGATTGAAGGGGACCAATATATCTTAATGCTATGGTTGGGTTTTACCTTAATGAACATTAGTAGTTGCGGATGCTTGCTAATAGTTCCAATCATAAGTGCATAGAATTCCAAGTAAGGGATGACATGCTAGCGGTGGCCTCTCCCACATAATACTTGCTATCGGTCTAGTAAAGTAGTCAATTGCTTAAGGGGCAATTTCACAACTCCTACCACCACTTTTCCACACTCGTTATATTTACTTTATTGTTTCTTAACCTAAACAGCCCCTACTTTTTATTTACGTACTCTTTATTATCCTGCAAACTTATCCAACAACACCTACAAAGTACTCCTAGTTTCATACTTGTTCTAGGTAAAGCGAACGTCAAGCGTGCGTAGAGTTGTATCGGTGGTCGATAGAACTTGAGGGAATATTTGTTCTACCTTTAGCTCCTCGTTGGGTTCGACACTCTTACTTATCGAAAACTGTTGCGATCCCCTATACTTGTGGGTTATCAAGACACATGTAGAGCACCTTTATAATCACCCAGTTACGTTGTGATGTTTGGTAGCACACAAAGTGTTCCTCCGGTAAACGGGAGTTGCATAATCTCATAGTCATAGGAACATGTATAAGTCATGAAGAAAGCAATAGCAACATACTAAACGATCAAGTGCTAAGCTAACGGAATGGGTCAAGTCAATCACATCATTCTCCTAATGATGTGACCCCGTTAATCAAACGACAACTCATGTCTATGGCTAGGAAACATAACCATCTTTGATCGACGAGCTAGTGAAGTAGAGGCATACTAGTGACACTCTATTTGTCTATGTATTCACACATGTATTATGTTTCCGGTTAATACAATTCTAGCATGAATAATAAAAATTTATCATGATATAAGGAAATAAATAATAACTTTATTATTGCCTCTAGGGCATATTTCGTTCAGTCTCCCACTTGCACTAGAGTCAATAATCTAGATTACACAGTAATGATTCTAACACCGATGGAGCCTTGGTGCTGATCATGTTTTGCTCGTGGAAGAGGCTTAGTCAATGGGTCTGCAACATTCAGATCCGTATGTATCTTGTAAATCTCTATGTCTCCCACCTAGACTTGATCCTGGATGGAGTTGAAGCGTCTCTTGATGTGCTTGGTTCTCTTGTGAAATCTGGATTCCTTTGCCTAGGCAATTGCACCAGTATTGTCACAAAAGATTTTCATTGGACCCGATGCACTAGGTATGACACCTAGATCGGATATGAACTCCTTCATCCAGACTCCTTCATTTGCTGCTTCCGAAGCAGCAATGTACTCTGCTTCACAAGTAGATCCCGCCACGATGCTCTGTTTAGAACTGCTCCAACTGACAGCTCCACCGTTCAATATAAACACGTATCCGGTTTGCGATTTAGAATCGTCCGGATCAGTGTCAAAGCTTGCATCAACGTAACCATTTACGATGAGCTCTTTGTCACCTCCATAAATGAGAAACATATCCTTAGTCCTTTTCAGGTACTTCAGGATGTTCTTGACCGCTGTCTAGTGATCCACTCCTGGATTACTTTGGTACCTCCCTGCTAAACTGATAGCAAGGCACACATTAGGTCTGGTACACAGCATTGCATACATGACAGAGAATATGGCTAAAGCATAGGGAACACCTTTCAAGGAGTTGATCACGGGATGATGTGTTACAGAACGAGTAAAGAGACTTGCCGGTAACGAGATTGAACAAGGTATCAGGATACCGACGATCGAATCTCGGGCAAGTATCGTACCGCTAGACAAAGGGAATTGAATACAGGATTGATTGAATCCTTGACATCGTGGTTCATCCGATGAGATCATCGTGGAACATGTGGGAGCCAACATGGGTATCCAGATCCCGCTGTTGGTTATTGGCCGGAGAGTTGTCTCGGTCATGTCTGCATGGTTCCCGAACCCGTAGGGTCTACACACTTAAGGTTCGATGACGCTAGGGTTATAGGGAATAGATATACGTGGTTACCGAATGTTTTTCGGAGTCCCGGATAAGATCCCGGATGTCACGAGGAGTTCCGGAATGGTCCGGAGGTAAAGATTTATATATGGGAAGTCCTGTTTTGGTCGCCGGAAAAGTTTCGGGTTTTATCGGTAATGTACCGGGACCACCGGGAGGGTCCCAGTGGTCCACCAAGTGGGGCCACCAGCCCCGAAGGGCTGCATGGGCCAAGTGTGGGAGGGGACCAGCCCCAGGTGGGCTGGTGCGCCCCCCACAAGGGCCCAAGGCGCCTAGGGTTTGGGGAGGGGGCGCCTCCACCTAGCTTGGGGGGCAAGTTTCCCCTCTCCCCCCCTTGGCCGCCACCCTAGATGGGTTTGGGGCTGCCGCACCCCTTGGGGTGGAAACCCTAAAGGGGGCGCACCCCTCCCTCTCCCCTATATATACTTGAGGACTTTGGGGCTGCCAACACATGAGTTTTGACCTCTCCATGGCGCAGCCCTGCCTCTCTCCCTACTCCTCTCCCGCGGTGCTTGGCGAAGCCCTGCAGGATTGCCACGCTCCTCCACCACCACCACGCCGTCGTGCTGCTGCTGGATGGAGTCTTCCCCAACCTCTCCTTCTCCCCTTGCTGGATCAAGGCGTAGGAGACGTCACCGGGCTGCACGTGTGTTGAACGCGGAGGTGCCGTCCGTTCGGCACTAGGATCTCTGGTGATTTGAATCACGACGAGTACGACTCCATCAACCCCGTTCACTTGAACGCTTCCGCTTAGCGATCTATAAGGGTATGTAGATGCACTCTCCTTCCCCTCGTTGCTAGATTACTCCATAGATTGATCTTGGTGATGCGTAGAAAATTTTGAATTTCTGCTACGTTCCCCAACAGTGGCATCATGAGCTAGGTCTATGCGTAGTTTCTATGCACGAGTAGAACACAAAGCAGTTGTGGGCGTCGATATTGTCAATTTACTTGCCGTTACTAGTCTTATCTTGATTCGGCGGCATCGTGGGATGAAGCGGCCCGGACCGACCTTACACGTACTCTTACGTGAGACTGGTTCCACCGACTGACATGCACTAGTTGCATAAGGTGGCTAGCGGGTGTCTGTCTCTCCCACTTTAGTCGGATCAGATTCGATGAAAAGGGTCCTTATGAAGGGTAAATAGAAATTGGCATATCACGTTGTGGTTTTGGCGTAGGTAAGAAACGTTCTTGCTAGAAACCTACAGTATCCACGTAAAAACTTGCAACAACAATTAGAGGACGTCTAACTTGTTTTTGCAGCATATGCCTTGTGATGTGATATGGCCAAAAGGATGTGATGAATGATATATGTGATGTATGAGATTGATCATGTTCTTGTAATAGGAATCACGACTTGAAAGTCGATGAGTATGACAACCGGCAGGAGCCATAGGAGTTGTCTTAATTTATTTATGACCTGCGTGTCAACATAAACGTCATGTAATTACTTTACTTTATTGCTAAAGCATTAGCCATAGTAGTAGAAGTAATAGATGACGAGACAACTTCAAGAAGACACGATGATGGAGATCATGATGATGGAGATCATGGTGTCATGCCGGTGACAACGATGATCATGGAGCCCCGAAGATGGAGATCATAAGGAGCAAAATGATATTGGCCATATCATGTCACTATTTGATTGCATGTGATGTTTATCATGTTTTACATCTTATTTGCTTAGAACGACAGTAGCTTAAATAAGATGATCCCTCACTAAAATTTCAAGAAAGGTGTTCCCCTAACTGTGCACCGTTGCGAAGGTTCGTTGTTTCGAAGCACCACGTGATGATCGGGTGTGATAGATTCTAACGTTCGAATACAACGGGTGTAAGCCAGATTTACACAGCAAAAACACTTAGGTTGACTTGACGAGCCTAGCATGTACAGACATGGCCTCGGAACACGGAAGACCGAAAGGTCGAGCATGAGTCGTATAGAAGATACGATCAACATGAAGATGTTCACCGATGTTGACTAGTCCGTCTCACGTGATGATCGGACACGGCCTAGTTGACTCGGATCATGTTTCACTTAGATGACTAGAGGGATGTCTATCTGAGTGGGAGTTCATTAAATGAACTCAATTATCATGAACATAGTCTAAATTGTCTTTGCCAATATGTTGTAGATAAATAGCTCACGTTGTAGCTCCCTGTTTCAATACGTTCCTAGAGAAAGACCAAGTTGAAAGATATTGTAAGCACTGATGCGGACTAGGTCCGTAGTCCGAGGAGTGTCCTCACTGCTACACAGAAGGCTTACGTCTTTGATGCACCGCTCGATGTGCAAACCCCTACAACATCGTCTGTGGATGTTGTGAACACCTGACAGACACATCCTGATGACTACCTGATAGTTTAGTGCACCATACTTTACGGCTTAGAATCGGGATTTCAATGACGTTTTGAATGCCACAGAACATATGAGATGTTCCAAGAGCTGAAATTGGGATTTCAGGCTCATGCCCGTGTTGAGAGGTGTGAGACCTCTGACAAGTTCTTTTGCCAACAAGATGGAGGAGAATTGCTCAGCTAGTGAGCATGTGCTCAGAATGTCTGGGTGCTACAATCACTTAAATCAAGTGGGAGTTAAACTTCCAGATAAGATAGTGATTGATAGAGTTCTCTAGCCACTATCACTAAGCTACTAGATCTTCGTGATGAACTATGACATGTAAGGGATGGAGTTGATCCCGGAGCTGTTCGCGATGCTTAAGACCGCAAAAGGTAGAAATCAAGAAGGAGCATCAAGTGTTGATGGTTTAATAAGACCACTGGTTTCAAGAAGGGCAAGGGCTAGAAGGGAAACTTCATGGATGGCAAACCAGTTTCGCTCCAGTAAAGGAACCCAAGGTTGAACCCAAACCCGAGACTAAGTGCTTCTATTGTAAAGGGGACGGTCACTGGTAGCGGAATTACCCCAAATGCATGGTAGATAAGAAGGCTGGCAACTTCAACAAAGTATATACGTGTTATTAATGTGTACCTCGCTAGTACTCCTGGTAGCACCTGGGTATTGGATACCGGTTCAGTTGCTATTATTGGTGACTTGAAGCAAAAGCTACAGACTAAACGGAGACTGGCTAAGGGCGAGGTGACGATGTGTGTATTTCCAAAGTTGATGAGATCACCATCGCACGCTCCATCTGCCTTCGGGATTAGTATTGAACCTAGATAAATGTTATCAGGTGTCTACGTTGAGCATGAATATGATTAGATCATGTTCATTGCAATACGGTCATTCATTTAAGTTAGAGAATAATGGTTATTCTGTTTACATGAATGATACCTTTCATGGTCATGCACCCTATGTAATGGTTCATTGAATCTCGGTCGTGGTGATACACATGTTCACGCCAAAAGATTTAGAGTTAATAATGATAGTACCACTTTCTTGTGGCACTGCCGCTTAGGTCATATTGGCATAAGATGCATGAAGAAACTCCATGTCGATGGATGTTTGGAGTCACTTGATTTTGAATCGCTTGACACATGCGAGCCATGCCTCATGGGCAGGATGACTAAGACCCCGTTTTCAGGTACAATGAAACGGGCAAGTGACTTGTTGGAAATCATACTTGCTGATGCGTGTGATCCAATGAGGATTGAAGCGTGCAGTGGATATCGCTATTTTCTCATCTTCACTGACGATTTGAGTAGATATAGGTATATTTACTTAATGAAGCACAAGTCTGAAACGTTTGAAAAGTTCAAGCGATTTCAGAGTGAAGTTAAGAATCATCATAACAATAAGATCATGTTCCTACGATCTGATCAAAAGGGGATTTTCTGAGTAATGAGTTTCGCAAATCACTTAAGACATTGTGGAATTGTTTCACAGTTGAAGCCACCTGGAACACCGCAGTTGTAATGGTGTGTCCGGAAGTCCTAACCGAACCCTATGAGATGTGGTGCGATCTATGATGTCTCTTACCAATCTACCGTTTTCATTTTGAGGTTATGCGTTAGAGACAGCTGCATTCACTTTAGATAGGACACCATCTAAGTTCGTTGAGATGGCGTCGTATGAACATTGGTTTGGCAAGAAACCAAAGTTGTCGTTTCTTAATGTTTGGGGCTGCGATGCTTAAGGCTTCAGACGGAGAAGCTCGAACCCAAACCAGGCAAACACATCTTCATAGGATACCCAAAGGTGACAGTTGGGTATACCTTCTATCTCAGATCCGAGGGCAAATTGTTTGTCGCTAAGAACGGGTCCTTTCTCGAGAAGGAGTTTCTCTCGAAAGAATTGAGTGGGAGGAAGATAGAACTTGATGAGGTTGTCGAACCTTTATTTCAACCAGAGAGTGATGCAACACAGAAAGATGTTTTCTGTGGAGCCTACGTCTGTTGAATAGGAAGTTAATGATAGTGATCATGAAGCTTCGGATCAAGTTGCTATCGAACCTCGTAGGTCGACAAGGATATGTACTACTCCTGAGTGGTATGGTAATCCTGTCTTAGATATCATGTTGTTGGACAACAATGAACCTACGAGCTATGGAGAAGCGATGGTGGGCCCGTATTCCGACAAATGGTTAGAAGCCATGAAATCCGAGATAGGATCCATGTATGGACTTTGGTGGACTTGCCCGTTGATCGGCAAGCCATCGAGATAAATGGATCTTTGAGAAGAAGACGGACGTGGGCGGTAATGTTACCTTCTATGAAGCTCGACTTGTGGGAAAGAGTCTTTTCACAAGTTCAAGGAGTTGACTACGATGAGAATTTCTCACCCGTAGCGATGCTTAAGTCCGTCGGAATCATTTTAGCATTAGCTGTGTTTTCCGATTATGAAATCTGACAGATGGATGTCAAAACAAGTTTTCTTACCAGTTTTCGTAAGAAAAAGTTGTATGTGATACAATAAAAGGTTTTGTCGATCCTAAGGATGATAAAAGGTATGCTGGCTCCAGCGATCCTTCTATGGACTAGAGCAAGCATCTCGGAATTGGAATATATGCTTTGATGGAGTAATCAAAGCTTTTAGGTTTATACAATGTTTGTTAGAAACTTGTATTTACAAGAAAGTGAGTGGGAGCACTACAATATTTCTGATAAGTATATGTGGATGACATATTGTTGATCTGAAATAATGTAGAATTTCTGGAAAGCATAAACGGTTGTTTGAAGAGTGATTTTCAAAGGAAGACCTGGATAAAGCTGCTTACATATTGGGCATCAAGATCTATAGAAATAGATCAAGACGCCTGATGATACTTTCAAAGAACGCACACCTTGACATGTTTTTGAAAGAGTTCAAAATAGATCAGTCAAAGAAGGGGTTCTCACCTGAGTTGTAAGGTGTGAAGTTGAGTAAGACTCGAAGATTGACCACGGCAGAAGAAAGAGGAAGGACGAAGGTCGTCCCCTATGCTTTTGTCATAGGCTCTATATGGTATGCCATGCTGAGTACCGCACCAGATGTGTGACTTGCCACATGTCTGGCAAGAGGGTACAAAGGTGATCTAGGAGTAGATCACCAGATAGCGGTCAAAATTATCCTTAAAGGAATAAGGAAATGTTTCTCGGTTATGGAGGTGATAAAGAGTTCGATGTAAAGAGTTACGTCGATGCAAGCTTAACACCTATCCGGATAGCTCTGAGTACAGACACCGGATACGTATAATGGAGCAACAATTTGGAATAGCTCCAAGTGGAACGTGGTAGCAGCATCTACGATATGACATAAAGTTTTGCGAAGTACATAGGGATCTGAATATGGCAAGACCCGTTGACTACAACCTCTCTCACAAGCATAACATGATCAAACCCAGAACTCATTGAGTATTAATCACATAGTGATGTGAACTAGATTAGTGACTCTAGTAAACTCTTGGATGTTGGTCACATGGCGATGTGACCTGTGAGTGTTAATCACATGGCGATGTGAACTAGATTATTGACTCTAGTGCAAGTGGGAGACTATTGGAAATATGCCCTAGAGGCAATAATAAATTAGTTATTATTATATATTTCATTGTTTATGATAATCGTTTATTATCCGTGCTAGAATTGTATTGATAGGAAACTCAGATACATGTGTGGATACATAGACAACACCATGTCCCTAGTAAGCCTCTAGCTGACTAGCTGACTAGCTCGTCGATCAATAGATGGTTACGGTTTCCTGACCATGGACATTGGATGTCGTTGATAATGGGATCACATCATTAGGAGAATGATGTGATGGACAAGACCCAATCCTAAGCCTAGCACAAAGATTGTGTAGTTCGTATGCTAAAGCTTTTCTAATGTCAAGTATCATTTCCTTAGACCATGAGATTGTGCAACTCCCGGATACCGTAGGAGTGCTTTGGATGTGCCAAACGTCACAACGTAACTGGGTGGCTATAAAGGTTCACTACAGGTATCTCCGAAAGTGTCTGTTGGGTTGGCACGAATCGAGACTGGGATTTGTCACTCAGTGTAAACGGAGAGGTATCTCTGGGCCCACTCGGTAGGACATCATCATAATGTGCACAATGTGATCAAGGAGTTGATCACGGGATGATGTGTTACGGAACGAGTAAAGAGACTTGCCGGTAACGAGATTGAACAAGGTATCGGGATACCGACGATCGAATCTCGGGCAAGTATCGTACCGCTAGACAAAGGGAATTGAATACGGGATTGATTGAATCCTTGACATCGTGGTTCATCCGATGAGATCATCGTGGAACATGTGGGAGCCAACATGGGTATCCAGATCCCGCTGTTGGTTATTGGCTGGAGAGTTGTCTCGGTCATGTCTGCATGGTTCCCGAACCCATAGGGTCTACACACTTAAGGTTCAATGACGCTAGGGTTATAGGGAATAGATATACGTGGTTACCGAATGTTGTTCGGAGTCCCGGATAAGATCCGGACGTCACGAGGAGTTCCGGAATGGTCCGGAGGTAAAGATTTATATATGGGAAGTCCTGTTTTGGTCGCCAGAAAAGTTTCGGGTTTTATCGGTAATGTACCGGGACCACCGGGTCCTGGTGGTCCACCAAGTGGGGCCACCAGCCCCGGAGGGCTGCATGGACCAAGTGTGGGAGGGGACCAGCCCTAGGTGGGCTGGTGCGCCCCCCACAAGGGCCCAAGGCGCCTAGGGTTTGGGGAGGGGGGGCCTCCACCTAGCTTGGGGGGCAAGTTTCCCCTCTCCCCCCCTTGGCCACCACCCTAGATGGGTTTGGGGCTGTCGCACCCCTTGGGGTGGAAACCCTAAAGGGGGCACACCCCCTCCCTCTCCCCTATATATACTTGAGGACTTTGGGGCTGCCAACACATGAGTTTTGACCTCTCCATGGCGCAGCCCTGCCTCTCGACCTACTCCTCTCCCGCGGTGCTTGGCGAAGCCCTGCAGGATTGCCACGCTCCTCCACCACCACCACGCTGTCGTGCTGCTGCTAGATGGAGTCTTCCCCAACCTCTCCTTCTCCCCTTGCTGGATCAAGGCATAGGAGACGTCACCGGGCTGCACGTGTGTTGAACGCGGAGGTGCCGTTCGTTCGGCACTAGGATCTCCGGTGATTTGAATCACGACGAGTACGACTCCATCAACCCCGTTCACTTGAACTCTTCTGCTTAGCGATCTACAAGGGTATGTAGATGCACTCTCCTTCCCCTCATTGCTAGATTACTCCATAGATTGATCTTGGTGATGCGTAGAAAATTTTGAATTTCTGCTACGTTCCCCAACAACATTACCATCAGTGTCTGTCTTCTTCTTGAAGATCCATTTATTCTCGATAGCTTGCCGATCATCGGGCAAGTCAACCAAAGTCCACATGTTTTCATACATGGATCCCATCTCAGATTTCATGGCCTCAAGCCATTTTCTGGAATCTGGGCTCATCATCACTTCCTCATAGTTCGTAGGTTCGTCATGGTCTAGCAACATGACTTCCAAAACAAGATTACCGTACCACTCTGGTGCGGATCTTACTCTGGTTGACCTACGAGGTTTGGTAGTAACTTGATCTGAAGTTTCATGATCATTATCATTAGCTTCCTCACTAATTGGTGTAGGTGTCACATGAACCGGTTTTTGTGATGAACTACTTTCCAATAAGGGAGCAGGTACAGTTACCTCATCAAGTTCTACTTTCCTCCTACTCACTTCTTTCGAGAGAAACTCCTTCTCTAGAAAGGATCCATTCTTAGCAACAAATGTCTTGCCTTCGGATCTGTGATAGAAGGTGTACCCAACAGTTTCCTTTGGGTATCCTATGAAGACACATTTCTCCGATTTGGGTTCGAGCTTATCAGGTTGAAGCTTTTTCACATAAGCATCGCAACCCCAAACTTTGAGAAACGACAACTTTGGTTTCTTGCCAAACCATAGTTCATAAGGCGTCATCTCAACGTATTTTGATGGTGCCCTATTTAATGTGAATGCAACCGTCTCTAAAGCATAACCCCAAAACGACAGCGGTAAATCAGTAAGAGACATCATAGATCGCACCATATCTAGTAAAGTACGATTACGACGTTTGAACACACCATTACGCTGTGGTGTTCTAGGCGGCGTGAGTTGCGAAACTATTCCACATTGTTTCAAATGTAGACCAAACTCGTAACTCAAATATTCTCCTCCACGATCAGATCGTAGAAACTTTATTTTCTTGTTATGATGATTTTCCACTTCACTTTGAAATTCTTTGAACTTTTCAAATATTTCAGACTTATGTTTCATTAAGTAGATATACTCATATCTGCTCGAATCATTTGTGAAGGTGAGAAAATAACGATACCCGCCGCGAGCCTCAATATTCATTGGACCACATACATCAGTATGTATGTGATACGTCCATTTTGCATCATGCTTTTATATCGATATTTATTGCATTATGAGTTGTTATTACACATTATGTCACAATACTTATGCCTATTCTCTCTTATTTTACAAGGTTTACATGAAGAGGGAGAATGCCGGCAGCTGGGATTCTGGGATGGAAAAGGAGCAAATATTAGAGACCTATTCTGCATAGCTCCAAAAGTCCTGAAACTTCACGGAAGACGTTTTCAGAATATATAAAAAATACTCAGCGGAAGAGATTCACCAGGGGGGTCACACCCTGCCCACGAGGGTGGGGGCGCGCCCTACCCCCTGGGCGCGCCCCCCTACCTCGTGGGCCCCCTGGTGGCCCTCTGGTGGCCATCTTCTGCTATATGAAGTCTTTCGATGGGAAAAAAATAAGAAGCCATCTTCTCGGACGAAACTCCGCCGCCACGAGGCAGAACCTTGGCGGATCCAATCTAGGGCTCCGGCAGAGCTGTTCTGCCGGGGAAACTTCCCTCCCGGAGGGGGAAATCATCGCCATCGTCATCACCAATGCTCCTCTCATTGGGAGAGGGTAATCTCCATCAACATCTTCATCAGCACCATCTCCTCTCAAAACCCTAGCTCATCTCTTGTATCCAATTCTTGTCTCCAAGTCCGGGATTGGTGCTAGTAGGTTGCTAGTAGTGTTAATTACTCCTTGTAGTTGATGCTAGTTGGTTTAATTGGTGGAAGATCATATGTTCAGATCCTATATGCATATTAATACCCCTCTGATTATGAACATGAATATGCTTTGTGAGTAGTTACGTTTGTTCCTGAGGACATGGGAGAAGTCTTGCTATTGGTAGTCATGTGAATTTGGTATTCGTTTGATATTTTGATGAGATGTATGTTGTCTCTCCTCTAGTGGTGTTATGTGAACGTCGACTACATGACACTTCACCATTATTTGGGCCTAGAGGAAGGCATTGGGAAGTGATAAGTAGATGATGGGTTGCTAGAGTGATAGAAGCTTAAACCCTAGTTTATGCGTTGCTTCGTAAGGGGCTGATTTGGATCCATATGTTTCATGCTATGGTTAGGTTTACCTTAGTACTTTTGTAGTAGTTGCGGATGCTTGCAATAGAGGTTAATCATAAGTGGGATGGTTGTCCATGTAAGGACAGCGCCCAAGCACCGGTCCACCCACATATCAGATTATCAAAGTACTGAACGCGAATCATATGAGCGTGATGAAAACTAGCTTGACGATATTCCCATGTGTCCTCGGGAGCGCTTTTCTCTATATAAGAGTTTGTCCAGGCTTGTCCTTTGCTCTAAAAAGGATTGGGCCACCTTGCTGCACCTTATTTACTTTTGTTACTTGTTGCTCGTTACAAATTATCCTATCACAAAACTATCTGTTACCACTTGTTTCAGTACTTGCAGAGAATACCTTGCTGGAAACCGCTTATCATTTCCTTCTGCTCCTCGTTGGGTTCGACACTCTTACTTATCGAAAGGACTATGATAGATCCCCTATACTTGTGGGTCATCAATACTCTTTTCTGGCGCCATTGCCGGGGAGTGAAGCACCTTTGGTAGGTGGAATTTGGTAAGGAAAAATTTATATAGTGTGCTGAAATTTACTGTCACTTGTTACTATGGAAAGTAATCCTCTGAGGGGCTTGTTAGGGGTATCTTCACCCCGACCAGTAGAGCAAAGAGTTGCTCCTTAACCTACTAAACCTACTGAAAATGAAATTTTTTGCTTTGAAATTCCTTCGGGTATGATAGAAAAGCTGCTAGCTAATCCCTTTTTAGGAGATGGAACAAAGCATCCTGATGAGCATCTAATATATGTGGATGAAGTTTGTGGATTATTTAAGCTTGCAGGTGTACCCAGAGATGTTGTTAAGAAGAAGGTCTTCCCTTTATCTTTGAAGGGAGATGCATCGACATGGTATAGGCTATGTGATGATATGGGGTCTTGGAATTACAAACGATTGAAATTGGAATTTCATTAGAAGTTTTATCCTATGCATCTTGTTCATCGTGATCGCAATTATATATATAATTTTTGGCCTTGTGAAGGAGAAAGCATCGCTCAAGCTTGGGGGAGGCTTAAATCAATGCTATATTCATGCCCCAATCATGAGCTCTCAAGAGAAATGATTATTCAAAATTTTTATGCTCGACTTTCTGATAACAATCGCACCTTGCTTGATACTTCTTGTGCTGGCTCTTTTATGATGAAGACTATTGAATTCAAATGGGATTTATTGGAAAGAATTAAACGCAACTCTGAAGATTGGGACCTCGACAAAGGTAAGGAGTCAGGTATGACACCTAGTTTTGATTGTGTTAAATCTTTTATGGATACCGATATTTTTCGTAAATTTAGCACTAAATATGGACTTGACTCTGAGATAGTAGCTTCTTTCTATGAATCTTTTGCTACTTATGTTGATCTCCCCAAGGAGAAGTGGTTTAAATATCATCCTCCCATAGAAGTAAAAGTAGCTGCACCTATTAAAGTTGAAGAAAATATTATCACTTATAATGATCCTATTGTTCCTACTGCTTATGTTGAGAAACCACCTTTCCCTATTAGGATAAAGGATCATGCTAAAGCTTCAACTGTGGTTCGTAAAAGCAATATTAAAATTTATACACCTCATGAGCAAATTAAAGTTGAACCTGATATTGCTATTGTTAAAGATCTGTTGTCTGATAATATTGATGGGCATGTTATTCACTTCCTTGATGAGACTGCTAGAATTGCTAAACCTTGTGCTAAAGATAAAAACAGACCTGTGGTAGGCATGTCTGTTATTTCTGTTAAAATAGGAGATCATTGTTATCATGGCTTATGTGATATGGGTGCTAGTGCTAGTGCAATACCTTATTCCTTATACAAAGAAATTATGCATGATATTGCACCTGCTGAGATAGAAGATATTGATGTCACAATTAAACTTGCCAATAGAGATACTATTTCACCAATGGGAATTGTCAGAGATGTTGAAGTCTTGTGTGGGAAAACTAAATATCATGCTGATTTTCTTGTTCTTGGTTCCCCACAAGATATCTTTTGTCCCATTATATTTGGTAGACCCTTCTTGAACACTGTTAATGCTACCATAGATTGCAAAAGGGATGTTGTTACTATCGGTTTAGATGATATGTCTCATGAATTTAATTTTTCTAATTTAGTAGACAAAACCGTGAAGAAGAATTGCCTAGTAAGGATGAAATTATTGGTCTTGCTTCTATTGCCATACCTCCTAGTGATCCTTTAGAACAATATTTGCTAGACCATGAAAATGATATGTTTATGAATGAAAGAAGGGAAATAGATGAAGTATTCTTTAAACAGGAACCTATTCTGAAAAACAATTTACCTGTTGAAATCCTAGGGGACCCTCCTCGACCCAAGGGTGATCCCGTGTTTGAGCTTAAACCGTTACCCGATACTCTTAAATATGCTTATCTTGATGAGAAAAAGATATATCCTGTTATTATTAGTGCTAACCTTTCAGAGCATGAGGAAGAGAGATTATTGAAAACTCTGAAGAAGCACCGTGCTGCTATTGGGTATACTCTTGATGATCTTAAGAAGATGCTAAACCAGTTCGTGATCATCAACGCCGGCTGAATCCTAAAATGAAAGAAGTGGTAAGAAAGGAAATACTAAAGCTCCTTGAGGCAGGTATAATCTATCCCATTGCTGATAGTCAGTGGGTAAGTCCTGTCCATTGTGTCCCTAAGAAAGGAGGTATTACTGTCGTTCCTAATGATAAAGATGAATTAATCCCTCAAAGAATTATTACAGGTTATAGGATGGTAATTGATTTCCGTAAATTAAATAAGGCCACTAAAAAGGATCATTAACCCTTACCTTTTATCAATCAAATGCTAGAAAGATTATCCAAACATACACACTTTTGCTTTCTAGATGGTTATTCTGGTTTCTCTCAAATACCTGTGTCAGCCAAAGATCAATCAAAGACTACTTTTACATGCCCTTTTGGTACTTTTGCTTATAGATGTATGCCTTTTGGTTTATGTAATGCACCTCCTACCTTTCAAAGATGCATGATGGCTATATTCTCTGACTTCTGTAAAAAGATTTGTGAAGTTTTCATGGACGATTTCTCCGTCTATGGATCTTCTTTTGATGATTGCTTGAGCAATCTTGATCGAGTTTTGCAGAGATGTGAAGAAACTAATCTTGTCTTGAATTGGGAAAAGTGCCACTTTATGGTTAATGAAGGTATTGTGTTGGGGCACAAAGTTTCTGAAAGAGGTATTGAGGTTGATAAAGCCAAGGTTGATGCTATTGAGAAGATGCCATGTCCCAAGGACATCAAAGGTATAAGAAGTTTCCTTGGTCATGCTGGATTTTATAGGAGGTTCATTAAGGACTTCTCAAAAATTTCTCGGGCTCTGACTAATTTATTACAAAAAGATATACCATTTGTCTTTGATGATGATTGTGTAGAAGCATTTGAAATACTTAAGAAAGCATTGATCTCTGCACCTATTGTTCAGCCACCTGATTGGAATTTACCCTTTGAAATTATGTGTGATGCTAGTGATTATGCTGTAGGTGTTGTTCTAGGGCAAAGAGTTGATAAGAAATTAAATGTTATTCAATATGCTAGTAAAACCCTAGACAATGCTCAAAGAAATTATGCTACCACTAAAAAAGAATTCTTAGTAGTTGTATTTGCTTGTGATAAGTTCAGACCTTATATTGTTGATTCTAAAGTAACTATTCACACTGATCATGCTGCTATTAAATATCTCATGGAAAAGAAAGATGCTAAACCTAGACTTATATTAGATGGGTTCTCTTGCTACAAGAATTTGACTTACATATTGTTGATAGAAAGGGAGCTAAGAACCCCGTTGCAGACAACTTGTCTAGGTTAGAAAATGTGCTTGATGACCCACTACCTATTGATGATAGCTTTCCTGATGAGAAATTAAATGTCATAAATGCTTCTCATATTGCTCCATGGTATGCTGATTATGCTAATTACATTGTTGCTAAGTTTATACCACCTAGTTTCACATACCGGCAAAAGAAAAAGTTCTTCTATGATTTGAGGCATTACTTTTGGGATGATCCACATCTTTATAAAGAAGGAGTAGATGGTGTTGTTAGACGTTGTGTACCTGAGCATGAACAGGAACAGATCCTACGCAAGTGTCACTCCAAAGCTTATGGAGGACACCATGCTGGAGATAGAACTGCACATAAGGTATTGCAATCTGGTTTTTATTGGCCTACTCTCTTCAAGGATGCCCGTAAGTTTTTCTTATCTTGTGATGAATGTCAAAGAATTGGTAATATTAGTAGACGTCAAGAAATGCCTATGAACTATTCACTCGTAATTGAACCATTTGATGTTTGGGGCTTTGACTATACGGGACCCTTTCCTTCCTCTAATGGATATACACATATTTTAGTTGCTGTTGATTATGTTACTAAGTGGGTAGAAGCTATTCCAACTAGTAGTGCTGATCATAACACTTCTATTAAAATGCTTAAAGAAGTTATTTTTCCAAGATTTGGAGTCCTTGATATTTAATGACTGATGGTGGTTCACATTTTATTCATGGTGCTTTCCGTAAAATGCTTGCTAAATATGATGTTAATCATAGAATCGCATCTCCTTATCACCCACAGTCTAGTGGTCAAGTAGAATTGAGTAATAGAGAGCTCAAATTAATTTTGCAAAAGACCGTTAATAGATCTAGAAAGAATTGGTCCAATAAACTTGATGATGCATTATGGGCCTATAGAACTGCATATAAAAACCCCATGGGCATGTCTCCGTATAAAATGGTTTATGGAAAAGCATGTCACTTACCTCTCGAACTAGAACACAAGGTATATTGGGCCATTAGAGAACTCAATTATGATTTTAAACTTGCCGGTGAGAAGAGGCTATTTGATATTAGCTCACTTGATGAATGGAGAACCCAAGCCTATGAAAATGCCAAGTTGTTTAAAGAAAAAGTTAAAAGATGGCATGACAAAAGAATACAAAAGCGTGAGTTTAATGTAGGTGATTATGTATTGCTATACAACTCTTGTTTAAGATTTTTTGCAGGAAAACTTCTCTCTAAATGGGAAGGTCCTTACGTTATCGAGGAGGTCTATCGTTCCGGTGCCATAAAAATCAACAACTTCGAAGGCACAAATCCGAAGGTGGTGAACGGTCAAAGAATCAAACTTTATATCTCAGGTAATCCCATAAATATTGAAACCAATGTTATTGAAACCGTAACCCCAGAGGAATACATAAGGGACACTTTCCAGAACGTTTCAGACTCTGAAAAGGAATAGGTATGTGGTACGGTAAGTAAACCGACTCCAAAACAGTTTTCAAGACAATATTTCTCCGTTTTGGAATATTTAGAAAAATAGAAAAATAAGAAGCAGTCCGGGAAGGACACGAGGGCTCCACGAGGGTGGAGGGCGCGCCCCCTACCTTGTGGGCACCTCGTGTGCTCTCCGGACTCCGTTTTCGTACACGACACGTATTTTGGTCGGTAAAAAATCATTATATAATCTCCCGGAGGTTTGACTCTCGTATCACGCAAAAATCTCCTGTCTTTGTTTCGAGTTGTTTTGTGTCAAGGTTGTCAAGGCCATGCACTATGTCATCTCCCTCCTCCTCCAACGATGAGGGCAACGATGCTTGGCTAATGAAGATAGAGCTGAAGAGAGAAGAACCCATGGAGATCAACAAGGATGAAGGTATAAAGAAGGCTATGGAGGACCAAGTTCCGGCAACAGAAGACACCCTTCAACTTGATCACAATCTTCTTACCCCAACAGAGATCTTGTAACATCCCAAATTTTTAATTTAGAATGTTATACATTAGATAATCATGCATACCATATTTCTTTTGCATTTTGGTTGATCCTAGAAATTCTACGTAACTCAATGACCCACGGAGAGAGTTGGGGATTTCGATATTTCATATTTGAGTTCTCTCAAATTTTGAGAATAGGATCATTTGGTTTTATTTTATCATGAATTATTTCTACTACAAAAATATGAGAGAGGGAATAAAATGACTTTCCCAAAATAAAGAAATATTGAGGATTTAATAATAAAATCAAATAAGATTTTATTTTGGAGTTTTTTCGGTGTTTTATTTGAATTAGGAAAAATGCGTTTTTCAAAATTGCATTTAGGTCCCAAATAAATGTTCACCTTGTGAGGGTTGATTTTAGAAGCCGTGAAAATTTATTTCAGAATTTCTGGAGTCCGTTTAGTATTTCTTTTTCTTTTTCTTCCGAGTGGAATATTAAAAAAAACCGCGCCTGACTGGGCCAAGGGCCCAGCCGAGCCAGGCCGGCCCAGCCGCCGCCGCCTCCCGCTCGAGCAGCCACCGGACTCGGGAGGAGTCCGAGCCGGAGCCGCCTCGCCGCCGCCCGACCCCCTCCCAAAGGCAGCACCCCCCTTCTCTTAAATACCAAGCCACCCCGCCGCCCTCACCTCACCCCGCCCCGCCGCCCGCCAGCCGTAGCCGCCCCCGCCGCCTGCTGCTGCCGCCGCCGCGCGCCGCACGCCTCCGCCGAGCCGCCCCGCCACCCCGCATGGCCGCCGCCGCCGGAGCCCCACCCCGCCCGCCGGAGTACCTCGCCGGAGGTATAGCCGCCGTCGTTCGCCGTTCGGTTTTTTTTAGAAACCGCCTCGGTTTTTTTCAAAACCCTAGATAGGTTTATTTCTCTGGTTTACTTAATTAGTGAACGTTCACCGATTCGTTCGTTTTAACGAACACGTTCATCGTTTAGTTTCAGATAACGAACGTTCGTTCGTTAATCTGTTCTTCGTTTTTCTTTTCTCGGATTAAATCCGCGATTTTTCTGATCGCGATTTCTGATCTGATTTTCGTTTTAATTTAACTTTTCGATCGTTTATCGAAATCAGGCGATTCAAGTGCCTAGGGATTCGTCTCGAACCCCTCTATCCGTTTAACCAACCTAAAGAAGATTTTGCTACTATAAAAATTTCCCTAGATCCAGATTGCTAGAATGAAGTTGTTTTCTTTCGCCGTTTGACTTTTGTTGCTTCGTTTGATTTGATTCTTTTGCCAACCGGAGTTCTTAAGTTGAACCTTCTGGTTAGATCTCTTATTTGAGTTTTACCTGTGCATTAGATGAGTACTTATTGTATGCTCGTTTGTTTGTTTGCGATAGAATATCCGGAGTGCGCCGCTTGTTACTTCGAATCGCTAGGTTTCCCGGATCATCAGCAAGGCAAGTAACACTTTGATCATACCTTTTCTACTACCCAGTTTTATTGCATTAGATCAATCCTCACACATTGCATGATTAGGATCTAATTAAATTGTGGGATGGGAAGTAGATGAGGTAGTACCTATTACCAGTTTATTTTCAAACCTTTGGGAGTTACTTCTACGTTTGCTTATCATGCCATGCTATGCTAGTAGACGTGGATTGGGTGAGTGAAATCCATTGACAGATGTGAGATTGATAATTAATGGTTTATCTAAGGTGGCAACTTAAACACACATCTGGGTGGATTGAGGCACCTGGGTATTCCAGGACTTGCCTGTTTTTCTTTTGGACCGCCACCCAGGCTCAAAGGGATCATAAGACTATTCATACTAGAAACTTCCGTGTGCAGCCACAAGCTATTATGGGCTCTAGAATAGTTGACTAAGTTGTGCGAACTCTTACAGTGGTAGACTAGCAGATGTAGGGGATATAGGTGGTACGGTCTACCCGATCGTAAGGTGCTAGCGCTTCTGAAAGACTATGTCTCGGTCATCCGTCTTCTCAAACACCCTGTAGTGCGAGAAACCAAACGGAGGTGATCGAGTCTTGTGGGGAAAAGTGCGCAAACCTCTGTAGAGTGTAACAAACTAATCATGATTAGCCGTGTCCCCGGTTATGGACATCTTGAGTATCTAGTACTTGGATTTTCATGTGAATCTCAACATGTTACTCTAAATTAATTTTGTTGGGTTATGTTTAATGATGATGCTTAATTGGGATTGAGAATGCTGTCAACCATTCTCAATGTTTAACAACTACCATGATAGTTAAATAAAATTTATTCCTTTGTAGTAGGGAAAAATTGGCTTTACGCAAAAACTGTAACCATAGAGCTTTCCACCAGCCAAATATGCATATAGTATAGCTGTTGCATTCCATTACTCTCTATGTGTTACCTTGCCAGCATATTCCATGTGCTGACCCGTTTTCGGGCTGCAACGTTAATGTTGCAGACTTTTCAGACGATGATTAAGGAGTTTTTAGGTCGTGGTTCTATACTCAGTGATGCCGTTGGAGTTGATGGACTCACTTATCTTCCAAGCCTTCCGCTGTTATCGTTATTAGATGGCCTTAAGCCATATTTATTGTAATAAGTTCTTTTTTGAGACACTCGATGTAATAAGTGTGTGATTGCTACTCTGCTATAAATCCTCCGAGTACCGTGTGGTGTCAGCATTACTGATCCAGGGATGACACCGGAGCACAGAGATCAGACTGTTTGAGGTCTGGTCGCTACAGAGATGGTATCAGAGCACATGCTGACTGTAGGACACGACCACTAAGCTAAAAGACCTAGATCACTATTCACTCTCTTCTTCTCTGACCTCTCATCTTTTCTACTCTTTAGGATGGCGGATGCAAGGAACAAGTTCACACAACCGGATGAAGATACACCCTTTGGACGACACTTGAAGGAAGTCACTAGATACTTGAATATAGGAGTACCAAGCTTCATGGGAACCTACAATGCCACTTTACCTAAAGAAGAGCGCTGGATGATTCAAGTTCAAGTTCCAGGAAGGACGTTCATGCCAGTCACTGAACCCATAGAGTTTTCTTTTGATGCACCTACTTGGAGTCTAGGAAAGAGCATGGCAGCTCACATAGCCATGGGACGCATTGGAGAAGTCTACCGCAAGGATCTCAAGGATACTATCTACCAGATTTGTGGGCGCCGAGATGAGCACTGGGAGATGATTAGCACCCGGAAGGATAGCTCAATTGCAGCTTTTATTCAGGAGTTAAACCAGCACATTCGACGACAGGAGAACCAGATGTGTGCCGACATGATAGATCTAAAGAAGGCTAAGACTAGAATCAAGGAACTGGAGGAAGAACTCAAGGCTACACGTGAAGATTATGAAGAAGAAATTGAAGTATTGGTGGAGAAGAATGACGACCTGATCAAGAAGATTGGAATATTTATGGGAGGCCCGACACCAGTAGATGAAGACGAAGAACCCAACAAGATTAGCCCGGAAGACTACATCATCATCGACGGCACCGACTCGGAACCAGATAGTAGCGATGATGACTATGTTGATGAAGCTGGAGCAGATATTATAGAGTCAACGACCGAAGAATATTTCTAGTAGACCACTTCATCAGTAGTAGTATTCCACCATGTAAATATAGTAGCCCGAGCACTTTTGCGATAGTTAGATCGATTGTATGCCCTTGTTTGATTGAATGAAGTGAATTGTTTGCTTTTGCCTCATGTGCATATGGGTAGTGTTTTCTCTTTAGACCCCCTCTATTCTTACATCTCATCTTTTCTAAACCCTCAGATGCCTCCGAGACGTGACCCCGGATTTGCCTTTCTACCGGAGCTCACCCAGTTGATCCAGCAGCAGAACACATTGATGCAGTTGCTAGTCCAGAATCAGAATCAGGGGAACAACAACAACAACCCACCACCACCACCACCTATTGACCACTTAGCCCGTTTTCTTAGGCTGAATCCGCCGGTGTTTTCCAGTAGCACCGAGCCGATAGTAGTAGATGATTGGCTCCACAAGACAGCTAGGGAGTTGACCACAGCAGGATGCACAGATGCGGAGAAGGTGAAGTTTGCCGCACAACAGCTAGAAGGACCCGCAACATCATGGTGGGAGAATTTCACAACCACTTTCCCAGTCGACACTGTCACATGGGACCAGTTTCAGCAGGCTTTCCATACTGCCCATGTTTCAACAGGAGCTACGGCCATGAAGAAGCGTGAGTTTCATAACTTGCGCCAAGGAGGACGGACAGTTGGCCAGTATGTGGAGGAATTTAGTAAGTTAGCACGTTATGCCCCAGATGACGTCGCTACGGATGCAGCTAAGCAGGAGAAGTTTCTAGAAGGACTGAATGATGAGTTGAGCATGCAGTTGATGGTAGCCACCTTCAACAACTACCAGGAGTTGGTAGATCGTGCCCTTATGATTGAAGGGAAGCAGCAGCAAATTGAGAATCGCAACAGGAAGTATGGACAAGGAAAGTACAATTCAGGAGCTCAGCAGAAGCCACATTTTACCCCTAGACCAGGAGGGCATTTTCAGCATACCCATGGAGGAGGTAGCTCGCACAATCACAATGGCACCAAGAATGGTAATGGCAATGGAGGAAGCAACGGCCAGAACCGCACCAACCCCTCGACCCCAGCCAAGAAGGACCTAAGCCAAGTCACTTGCTATAAGTGTTCGAAGACCGGACATTATGCCAATGAATGTCCTGAAGGCCAAAATGGCAATGGAAGTTCTGGGAAGAAGCCGAACCCTTTCAACAGGGGACAGGTGAACAACGTTAGCATGGAGGAGGTTGAAGCTCAGCCCGATGCAGTAATAGGTAAGTTTTTGGTTAAGTCATTTACTGCACTCGTTCTTTTTGATACTGGAGCATCGCATTCATACATCTCAAGGGAATTTGTGGATAAGTATAACCTACCAACCCAAGCCCTTAGGTCACCCATGTTAGTAACCTCGCCCGGAGCAGAGTATGTGGCTAGTCTATGGTGTGATCGGTTACCATTAAGGATTGGTAACTATGTTTTTCCCTCAGACCTAATAGTATTGGAATCTCAAGGATTGGATGTGATATTAGGCATGGATTGGTTATCAAAGTATGAAGGGAGTATTGAATGTGCTAGTAAGTCAATTTTGCTTACCACCCCAGAAGGGAGAAGGATCAAGTATGTATCCCGGCATGTGCCAAAGAGGACTCAAGTAAATTGCCTAACAGGAGTTGTGCAGGAGGAAGTACCAGTGGTAAGGGATTTCCCTGATGTATTTCCAGAAGAGTTGCCAGGCATGCCCCTGGATAGAGATATTGAGTTTTTGATTGAGCTATTGCCAGGCACAGGGCCAATATCAAAGAGACCATATAGGATGCCAGCAAAGGATTTGGTGGAAATTAAGAAGCAGATTAAGGAGTTACTGGATAAGGGATATATTCGCCCAAGTTCTTCACCTTGGGGATCGCCAGTACTTCTAGTGGAGAAGAAGGATGGATCATTAAGGATGGTTGTTGATTATCGAGGATTGAATGAAGTAACGATCAAGAACAAGTACCCACTACTAATGATCAACGATCTGTTTGATCGATTGCAAGGAGCGAAGGTATTTTCCAAGATCGATCTGCGATCAGGATACCACCAGTTGAAGATTCGAGAACAGGATATTCCGAAGACAGCTTTTACTACCAGGTATGGGCTGTATGAGTATACCGTTATGTCATTTGGTCTGACTAACGCACCTGCCTATTTTATGAACATGATGAACAAAGTGTTTATGGAGTTTTTGGATAAGTTCGTCGTAGTGTTCATTGATGATATCCTGGTTTATTCGAAGAATGAAGAGGAGCATAAGGAGCATTTGCGTTTGGTACTTGGAAAGCTCAGAGAACACCAATTATATGCCAAGTTCAGCAAATGTGAGTTTTGGTTGAAAGAAGTAGGATTCCTCGGACACGTTATATCCGGAGAAGGTATAGCAGTAGATCCCGCTAAAGTTGAAACCGTGACCAAGTGGGAAGCCCCAACAATAGTTGGAGAGATCCGGAGTTTTCTTGGACTCGCAGGATACTACCGGAGATTTATTGAGAATTTCTCAAAGATTGCGAAGCCTATGACTGAGTTGTTAAAGAAAGATACCAAGTTCATATGGATAGAGGAGTGTGAGGCTAGTTTTCAAGAGTTGAAGAAACGCTTGGTTACCTCACCAGTGTTGATTTTGCCAGACCAGACCAAAGATTATGAGTACTGCGACGCTTCACGTCGAGGACTTGGAGCAGTGCTTATGCAGGAAGGGAGAGTTGTTTCATATGCCTCAAGACAACTGAAGCCTCATGAGTTGAATTATGCCACGCATGATTTGGACTTAGCAGCCGTAGTGCATGCATTGAAAACATGGAGACATTTTCTCGTTGGTAATCATTGTGAGGTGTACACGGATCATAAGAGTTTGAAGTACATTTTCACCCAGAAGGAGTTGAATCTCAGACAAAGGAGATGGCTGGAGCTTATCAAGGATTATGATATGAGATTGCATTATCACCCCGGAAAGGCTAATGTAGTAGCTAACGCATTAAGCCGCAAGAGCCATGTCAATACATTAATGACGGGAGAAATACCCAAGGAGTTAGCAGAAAATCTTCGTGAACTATGTTTGGAAATAGTTCTGAGAAGCTATGTAGCAGCATTGGAGATTCAGTCAACTTTGATGGATAGAATCAGAGAAGCTCAGAAAGCTGACAAAGAGATTGCCGCTATAAAAGAGAAACTAAGCAAAGGAAAAGCTAATGGATTTCGTGAGGATGAGCACGACACCCTATGGTTTGAAGACCGTGTTTACGTGCCCAATGACCCAGAGATCAGGAAGTTGATTTTGCAAGAGGCACACGATTCACCATATTCAATTCATCCAGGAAATACCAAGATGTATCTGGATTTGAAGGATATTTTCTGGTGGACCGGAATGAAGAAGGATATAGCTACTACATTAATGACCTGTTTTCAGGCCTGTTTTCAGGCTGCAACGTTAATGTTGCAGACTTTTCAGACGACGATTAAGGAGTTTTTAGGTCGTGGTTCTATACTCAGTGATGCCATTGGAGTTGATGGACTCACTTATCTTCCAAGCCTTCCGCTGTTATCATTATTAGATGGCCTTAAGCCATATTTATTGTAATAAGTTCTCTTTTGAGACACTCGATGTAATAAGTGTGTGATTGCTACTCTGCTATAAATCCTCCAAGTACTGTGTGGTGTCAGCATTACTGATCCAGGGATGACACCGGAGCACAGAGATCAGACTGTTTGAGGTCTGGTCGCTACAGATCGAAGCTTTCAAGATGATTGAGTTAGATCGTATACAAAATAAGTATCTCACACATGAAAATATTTTGTTGAAGGAGCATATCATCACACTCAAGGGCATTATCCGCAAGTTAGAAGACCTCCTACGCTCAATGTGCGACTATCCATCATCAACAACTCCACCTTCTTCACCAACAAAGGAGACATAACCACATGGGTATGGGCACTCCCCTTGGCAACTGCCAAGCTTGGGGGAGTGCCCCGGTATCGTATCACCATCACTTTTATCTTTACTGTTTTCTTAGTTTGATCCTTTTGGTAATATCTTGATCTAGTAGAATAAAAGTTCTTAGTATGATCTAGTTGTGAGTTTTGCTTTATAATTCCTCTATGTAATTGAGTCCGTGAGCTATATAATAAAGATTAGTGTTGAGTCAAGGGCTTGATTATTTTTCCATGATCCTAAGGGAATAAAAGAAAAGAGAAAGAAATAAAAAGAAACAAAGAGATCATGTGAGTCTTATGGAAAGTAATGAGCTCACATAGAAAAAGTATGATGAATAAAAGTTGTTGAGGGTTGACAAACATAGTTTTGGTCATCGTTGCAATTAATAGGAAGTAATAAAGAAAGAGAGGTCTTCACTTATAGATATACTATCTTGGACATCTTTTATGATTGTGAGCACTCATTAAAATATGACATGCTAAAAGAGTTGATGTTTGACAAGGAAGACAACGTAATGGGTTATGTTTTCTTACATCTGAGATAAATTATATTATCATAGATCTTCCAACATGGTTGAGCTTGCCTTTCCCCCTCGTGCTAGCCAAATTCATTGCACCAAGTAGAGATACTACTTGTGCTTCCAAATACCCTTAAACCAGTTTTGCCATGAGAGTCCACCATACCTACCTATGGATTGAGTAAGATCCTCTAAGTAAGTTGTCATCGGTGCAAGCAATAAAAATTGTTCTCTAAATATGTATGACTTATTAGTGGGGAGAAAATAAACTTTATACGATCGTGTGATATGGAAGAAATAAAAGTGACAAACTGCATAATCAAGGTCCATATCACAAGTGGCAATATAAAGTGACGTTCTTTCGCATTAAGATTTTGTGCATCCAACCATAAAAGCGCATGACAGCCTCTGCTTCCCTCTGCGAAGGGCTTATCTTTTACTTTTATCTCCTACATTGCTTAAGAGTCATGGTGATCTTCACCCTTCCTTTTTACATTTTATCCTTTGGCAAGCACAGTATGTTGGAAAGATCCTGGTATATATGGCTAATTGGATGTAAGTTTTCATGAACTATTATTGTTGACATTACCCTTGAGGTAAAAAATTGGGAGGCAAAACTATAAGCCCCTATCTTTCTCTGTGTCTGATTAAAACTCCGTACCCGTAAGTATTGCGTGAGTGTCAGCAATTGTGAAAGACTATATGATAGTTGAGTATGTAGACTTGCTGAAAAGCTCTTATACATTGACTCTTTCCTATGTTATGATAAATTGCAATTGCTCCAATGACTGAGATTATAGTTTGTTAGTTCTCAATGAAGTTTACGATTCATACTTGAAATTGTGATTGAATTATTACTCTAGCATAAGAAATTATATGACAAGAATTATGTAAGTTGTTGTTCTAATAATGATCATGATGCCCTCATGTTCGTATTTTATTTTTATCGACACCTCTATCTCTAAACATGTGGACATATTTTTCGATTTCGGCTTTTCACTTGAGGACAAGCGAGGTCTAAGCTTGGGGGAGTTGATACGTCCATTTTGCATCATGCTTTTATATCGATATTTATTGCATTATGGGCTGTTATTACACATTATGTCACAATACTTATGCCTATTCTCTCTTATTTTACAAGGTTTACATGAAGAGGGAGAATGCCTGCAGCTGGGATTCTGGGATGGAAAAGGAGCAAATATTAGAGACCTATTCTGCACAGTTCCAAAAGTCCTGGAACTTCACGGAAGACATTTTCAGAATATATAAAAAATACTCAGCAGAAGAGATTCACCAGGGGGCCACACCCTGCCCACGAGGGTGGGGGCGCGCCCTACCCCCTGGGCGCGCCCCTACCTCGTGGGCCCCCTGGTGGCCCTCCGGTGGCCATCTTCTGCTATATGAAGTCTTTCAATGGGAAAAAAATAAGCCATCTTCTCGGACGAAACTCCGTCGCCACGAGGCGGTACCTTGGCAGATCCAATCTAGGGCTCCGGCAGAGCTGTTCTGCCGGGGAAACTTCCCTCCCGGAGGGGGAAATCATCGCCATCGTCATCACCAACGCTCCTCTCATCGGGAGAGGGCAATCTCCATCAACATCTTCATCAGCACCATCTCCTCTCAAAACCCTAGTTCATCTCTTGTATCCAATTCTTGTCTCCAAGTCCGGGATTGGTGCTAGTAGGTTGCTAGTAGTGTTAATTACTCCTTGTAGTTGATGCTAGTTGGTTTAATTGGTGGAAGATCATATGTTCAGATCCTATATGCATATTAATACCCCTCTGATTATGAACATGAACAAGCTTTGTGAGTAGTTACATTTGTTCCTGAGGACATGGGAGAAGTCTTGCTATTAGTAGTCATGTGAATTTGGTATTCGTTCGATATTTTGATGAGATGTATGTTGTCTCTCCTCTAGTGGTGTTATGTGAACGTCGACTACATGACACTTCACCATTATTTGGGCCTAGAGGAAGGCATTGGGAAGTAACAACTAGATGATTGGTTGCTAGAGTGACAGAATCTTAAACCCTAGTTTATGCGTTGCTTCGTAAGGGGCTGATTTGGATCCATATGTTTCATGCTATGGTTAGGTTTACCTTAATACTTTTGTTGTAGTTGCAGATGCTTGCAATAGAGGTTAATCATAAGTGGGATGCTTGTCCATGTAAGGACAGCACCCAAGCATCGGTCCACCCACATATCAGATTATTAAAGTACCGAACGCGAATCATATGAGCGTGATGAAAACGAGCTTGACGATATTCCCATGTGTCCTCGGGAGCGCTTTTCTCTATATAAGAGTTTGTCCAGGCTTGTCCTTTGCTCTAAAAAGGATTGGGCCACCTTGCTGCACCTTATTTACTTTTGTTACTTGTTGCTCGTTACAAATTATCCTATCACAAAACTATCTGTTACCACTTGTTTCAGTACTTGCAGAGAATACCTTGCTGGAAACCGCTTATCATTTCCTTCTGCTCCTCGTTGGGTTCGACACTCTTACTTATCTAAAGGACTACGATAGATCCCCTATACTTGTGGGTCATCAGTATGATTTCCAACAAATCTGTTGCTCGCTCCATTGTTCTGGAGAATGGCGTCTTAGTCATCTTGCCCATAAGGCATGGTTTGCAAGTACCAAGTGATTCATAATCAAGTGATTCCAAAAGTTCATCAGTATGGAGTTTCTTCATGCGCTTTACACCAATATGACCCAAATGGCAGTGCCACAAATAAGTTGCACTATCATTATTAACTCTGCATCTTTTGGCTTCAACATTATGAATATGTGTATCACTACTATCGAGATTCAACAAAAATAGACCACTCTTCAAGGGTGCATGACCATAAAAGATATTACTCATATAAATAGAACAACCATTATTCTCAGATTGAAATGAATAACCGTCTCACATCAAACAAGATCCAGATATAATGTTCATGCTTAGCGCTGGCACCAAATAACAATTATCTAGGTCTAAAACTAATCCCGAAGGTAGATGTAGAGGTAGCATGCCGACGGCGATCACATTGACTTTGGAACCATTTTCCACGCGCATCGTCACCTCGTCCTTAGCCAGTCTTCGCTTAATCCGTAGTCCCTGTTTCGAGTTGCAAATATTAGCAACAGAACTAGTATCAAATACCCAGGTGCTACTGTGAGCTCTGGTAAGGTACACATCAATAACATGTATATCACATATACCTTTGTTCACCTTGCCATCCGTCTTATCCGCCAAATACTTGGGGCAATTCCGCTTCTAGTGACCAGTCTGTTTGTAGTAGAAGCACTCAGTCTCAGGCTTAGGTCCAGACTTGGGTTTCTTCTCCTGAGCAGCAACTTGTTTGTTGTTCTTCTTGAAGTTTCCCTTCCTCTTCCCTTTACCCTTTTTCTTGAAACTGGTGGTCTTGTTGACCATCAATACTTGATGCTCCTTTTTGATTTCTACCTCCGCTACCTTTAGCATTGCGAAGAGCTCGGGAATTGTCTTATTCATCCCTTGCATATTATAGTTCATCACGTAGCTCTTGTAGCTTGGTGGCAGTGATTGAAGAACTCTGTCAATGACACTATCAACAGGAAGATTAACTCCTAGTTGAGTCAAGTGATTATGATACCCAGACATTTTGAGTATATGTTCACTGACAGAACTATTCTCCTCCATCTTGTAGCTATAGAACTTATTGGAGACTTCATATCTCTCAATCCGGGCATTTGCTTGAAATATTAACTTCAACTCCTGGAACATCTCATATGCTCCATGATGTTCAAAACGTTGTTGAAGTCCCGGTTATAAGTCGTAAAGCATGGCACACTGAACTATCGAGTAGTCATAAGCTTTACTCTGCTAGACGTTCTTACCGTCATCAGCAACATCTGCAGCAGGCCTGGCACCCAGCGGTGCTTCCAGGACGTAATTCTTCTGTGCAGCAATGAGGATAATCCTCAAGTTACGGACCCAGTCCGTGTAATTGCTACCATTATCTTTTAACTTTGCTTTCTCAAGGAACGCATTAAAATTTAACGGAACAACAACACGGGCCATCTATCTACAATCAACATAGACAAGCAAAATACTATCAGGTACTAAGTTCATGATAAATTTAAGTTCAATTAATCATATTACTTAAGAACTCCCACTTAGATAGACATCTCTCTAATCATCTAAGTGATCACGTGATCCAAATCAACTAAACCATGTCCGATCATCACGTAAGATGGAGTAGTTTTCAATGGTGAACATCATTATGTTGATCATATCTACTATATGATTCACGCTCGACCTTTCGGTCTCAGTGTTCCGAGGCCATATCTTCATATGCTAGGCTCGTCAAGTTTAACCTGAGTATTCTATGTGTGCAAAACCGGCTTGCACCCGTTGTAGATGAACGTAGAGCTTATCACACCCGATCATCACATGGTGTCTCGGCATGACAAACTTTTGCAACGGTGCATACTCAAGGAGAACACTTTTATCTTGAAATTTAGTGAGAGATCATCTTATAATGCTACCGTAAAACAAAGCAAAATAAGATGCATAAAAGATAAACATCACATGCAATCAATATAAGTGATATGATATGGCCATCATCATCTTGTGCTTGTGATCTCCATCTCCAAAGCACCGTCATGATCACCATCGTCACCGGCGCGACACCTTGATTTCCATCGCAACATCGTTATCGTCTCGCCAACTATTGCTTCTAGGACTATCGCTACCACTTAGTGCTAAAGTAAAGCAATTACAGGGCGATTGCATTGCATACAATAAAGCGACAACCATATGGCTCCTGCCAGTTGCCAATAACTCCGTTACAAAACATGATCATCTCATACAATAAATATAGTATCATGTCTTGACCATATCACATCACAACATGCCCTGCAAAAACAAGTTAGAAGTCCTCTACTTTGTTGTTGCAAGTTTTACGTGGCTGCTAAGGGCTGAGCAAGAACCATTCTTACCTACGCATCAAAACCACAACGATAATTTGTCAAGTTATTGATGTTTTAACCTTCTCAAGGACCGGGCGTAGCCACACTCGGTTCAACTAAAGTTGGAGAAACTAACACCCTCCAGCCACCTGTGTGCAAGGCACGTCGGTAGAACTAGTCTTGCGTAAGCGTACGCGTAATGTCGGTCCGGGCCGCTTCATCCAACAATACCGTCGAACCAAAGTATGACATGCTGGTAAGCAGTATGACTTGTATCGCCCACAACTCACTTCTGTTCTACTCGTGCATATAATATCTACGCATAAAACCAGGCTCTGATACCACTGTTGGGGAACGTCGTAATTTCAAAATTTTCCTACACACACAGGATCATGGTGATGCATAGTAATGAGAGGGGAGAGTGTGTCAACGTACCCTCATCACTACAAAAAAATACACTTCCGTGATGATACGTGTTTGTCACAGTAGGTCGCGTTTTTTGTCATGCATGTACATCCATGACAAATTTATGACAGAATCAAGATAGCCATACCTGTGCTGTCGTAGAAGTGTTCCATGACATTACCAAAATTATCACCACGGAAGTGTCCACTTCCATGACGATAAATCGCGTGTCACAGAAGTGCTTTTGTCAAGGGTGACCGACACGTGGCATCCACCGTAACGGAACACCGTTAAGCTATCGGGTCGGGTTTTGGATCCGATAACCCGTTAACAGCCCTGACCAATGGGGATTTTTCACGTGTAAAATCATCATTGGCTAGAGGAAACATGTGTCGGCTCATCGTTGGGACAGATGTCATCCACTCATTGGACAGGAGGCGCCTATGATAGGTCGACACGTGGCACGACCCAATAGTGGCCCATTCCGGTGAAAAAGGCCGGCCCAATACAAATTAGCAGGCCGGCCCATATAAGGCTTACTTGTGTCAGGTCCATTTAAGCCCACGGCCCATACGAGATGTGCCAATTCAGCCCGTTAAAGATTTGACATCATTGCAGCCCATCGTCAGTTCGAGCCCGTTAACAGCCCGCTATATATTTGGGCTTAATATCGGCCCGATGAGATTTCGGCCTCTTAGCGACCCATTTAATGGATGGGCTAATTTTCAGGATGTACATCTTTCGGCCTTTTAGCGACCCATTTAAATGTTGGGCTAATTTCCGGCCCAGTGTGTCTTTTAGCCTGTTGACGGCCCATAAATCTGATGGGCCATTTGTAGTCGGACCTGAGTTTCGGCCTTTTAGCGGCCCATTTAAGTGTTGGGCCAATTTCTGGCCCGGTGTCACTTTCAGCCTGTTGACGGCCCATAAATCAGTTGGGCGAATTGTAGTCGGACCTGAGTTTTGGCCTTTTAGCGACCCATTTAAGTGTTGGGCCAATTCCAGGCCCTGTGTGCCTCTCGGCCTGTTAACGGACCATAAATGAGTTGGGCCATTTGTAGTCAGACCTTAGTTTTGGCCTCTTAACGGCCCATGCCCTTCATGGTCCAATACCAGCCCGGTTTCTCTTTCGGCCTGCTAAAGGCCCACAACACAGTTGGGCCATTTACAATACGACCTGACTTTCGGCCTCTTAGCAGCCCATGCTCTTCATGGTCCAATACAAGCCGATGTCTCTTTCGGCCTGCTAAAGGCCTACAGTATAGTTGGGCCATATGTAGCCCAAACTTAGTAACGGCCTGTTAACGGCCCGTGAAATAAATTGGGGCCACCTGTTGCCCGCTTTGATGTCGGCCTGTTAACGACCCGGGAGGTAAGAGGGCCGACCATTAACTTCCGGCCTAGTAACGGCCCATTAATTTAATGGGGCCACTAAAGTTCGTTCATGTCTTTAGGCCAAATTAGATAATTTGAGCCCATTACGACGAGCAAAGGTACGACATACAGGGAATAATGTTGCACATCCAGAATATATTACAGGAAATTGCATCCACTAGGCAATCAAAGATTGATGCCAGTGCAAATAAATGAGCAGAACCTAACCATCTACAACGTCACAATCTGCAACCTCAGCACAGATGACGCCCATAAGCATGTGGGCAAGTTCTTGCTGCTTTGCCACACTGTCTCTGAAAACATTGATCAGTTGTTGTGTCGCACGACTCTGCACCTCTGATTCATCCACCATTTCCATCATTGCTTCAGCCATTAATTGGTTCACAAACATACATTTATTCCGTTTCATTCAAGACAGAGGATACCGAACAGATTCAGATGGTGATTTTGGTAGGCTTGTATTATTGATAGTGGAGAGTGTCTTGACCACTGCATCATAACATAAATTAGGATGGGAACCAAACAGATTAATCATGAGTTATTGCCATATTACCTGGCCTAGATTTACTGGAAAGAAACAATGGGGTTGCCTTGCTGTTTTCAGAGTTTGTCTTCTTATCTTCAGCAGCTTGCACAAAATTAACACACTAGCATTGCTATCATTGGCCAAGTCAGATAATAGGAAAGCAACATTGACACAACGAACGTTTGGGCAACTAGCCTACACCAAATTAACACAATATGGCACAGCTATCATCAGCCAGGTAAGGTAATACGAAAGCAACATTGACACAATGAATGAATGGGCAACCAGAGAAGCACTACAATTCAGTAATGTGCGTGATATGAGATAGCACATCCATGCAGCTCAATACGCAAAACTACCAGGCAGTTTTCCTTACAAAAATCAACATTGGCGCCTTTAACATTTTGCTACAACTAATTTTAGATCAGATAAAGGTTAGATTCACGCCGATTAACAAAATACATGCTGATGTAAAAATATAGTGATATACAACAGGTACTTACATCAGCACTGGAGCACAAAGAATTCCCGCAAGATATTTTCCTCGAATACGATCCTAATTGAGGAAGTCTTGTATTGTTTAACCTTATTTTCTAAAAAGAGAGACGGGTAAGAAACATGTAGAAAATATGATCAGAATGCTATAAAATTTCATGATGCAAGGATACGCACACGCTTCTTAGAATGGAGTTGACATTCTTTTGCTGGACTGGAGCAGACTAGTTCTTTGGCCACTGGAATCTGCTTATTATCAGTGGGAGTTGGGTTTCTCTATGCTGGAGCAGTATCTATGAAAAATGGAGTTGGTTTATTATCTCCTGGCATTTGGATCTTTTGCAAAGAACTGGTTTGTAACCCTTCAGATTCTAACATAGCCATCTTCCCCTTGCATGCCTTATATAGAAGAATGGTGATTCGGTTATAAAACATGCTACAGCAGAGATGGAATAGGTACTGAAGAATAGAAAGGCATAACATATTGACATGTATTCACTCCATCCGGAAATAAATGGATGGGTCTAGGCGTATTTCAGTTCTAGATACATCCAGTTTTATCCATTTCTGCGACATTTAATCCGGACGGAGGGAGTATGATGTAAGAGCCAGGGATACAACAAGACAACACAGTAAAAAAACACTGAAAAACCCACTGCAGAACCAAAGTATTCAAACCCACTGATATGAGATAGTACACTCATGCAGCTCAGGATGCAAAACTACCAGGCAGTTTTCCTTGCAAAAATCAACATTGTGGCCCTTAATCATACATTTTGCTACAACTAAATTTAGATCAGATAAAGGTTGGATTCACGCAAATTAACAAAATACATGCTGATGTAAAAATATAGTGATATACAACAGGTACTTACATCTACATTGGAGCACAGAGAATTCCTGTAAGAATCTTTCCTCATAAACGATACCATTGCAGAAAATCTTCTATCTGTTAAGCTTATTTTCTAAAAGAGAGATGGGTAAGAAACATGTATAAAATATGATCAGCATGCTATAAAATTTCATGATGCAAGGATACACACACACTTCTTAGAATTGAGTTGACATATTTTTGCTGGACTGGAGCGGACTAGTTCTTTGGCCACTGGAATCTGCTTATTATCAGTAGGAGTTGGGTTTCTCTGTGCTGGAGCAGTATCTATAAAAACTGGAGTTGGTTTATTATCTCCTGGCGTTTGGATCTTTTGCAAAGGCCTTGTTTGTAACCCTTCAGATTCTAACATAGTCGTCTTCCCCTTGCATGCCTTGTATAGAAGAATGGTGCTTTAATTATAAAACATGCGACAGCAGAGAGATGGAATAGGTACTGAAGAATAGAAAGGCATGACATATTGACATGTATTCCCTCCATCCGGAAAAAAATGGATGGGTCTAGGCATATTTCAGTTCTAGATACATCCTTTTTTATCCATTTCGGCAACATGTAATCCGGAGGGAGGGAGTATGGTGTAAGAGCTAGGGATACGACAGGACAACACATAAAAAAAACTAGTTGAATGTAAAACTGTATGCTAGCGGAATACGTACAGAAATAACTAAGGCAACATACACATGTATGATTGGGAAAATAAGATGGCATTGCAATAGAGCACTAGAACAACACTTCAATGTAAAAAACATGGTATGGTAGACAGATGAAGTACATACTGATGAATAACAATGCATAAGATATTTAGAAGCATGATGTCTAAATTAAGAAGATCACATTGCGATAGAGTAGAATGACAGTACTTGAATTTGAAAACATGTTATCATGAATGGAATATGTACTGAAAAACAGGAAGGCAT
Organism: Triticum urartu; assembly: GCF_056163025.1. Taxonomy (NCBI): domain Eukaryota; kingdom Viridiplantae; phylum Streptophyta; class Magnoliopsida; order Poales; family Poaceae; genus Triticum; species Triticum urartu. Next base: position 291,013,403 of record NC_141873.1, read on the forward strand.
GACATATTTACATGCATGATCAGCATGCTAAGCACATGGCATTGCAACAGAGTAGATACACTCCAGGACATTATATGCATGTTGTACCCATATCACAGGCCAAGTTAGAGCAAGGACCTTGTGGGGTGAAGAGGATTCATCATCTTTCTGCAAGTCTTCTGAAGAACTGCCTTTACATGTTCCATCATATTGGGTATCATTGACATCAAGTTTATTGGCCTTTACATTGCTCCGTGAGGTTCTTGTGGATATATCAGTGTGTGCAATTATATCTGACATGCATGGAAGACAACTAGTAGTTAGATTTATGTAATGAGTGCCTGTAGGAGATGACATAAATAGTAGGACTAGGGTTAACTAGCAGCAACAGGTCTCATAAACTAAAGGGAGAACACAGATGAAAGCTACAGAATATGTATCGTTTGTACTCGAGATTAACTAGATGGCACACAAAAGTATTAAAGAACAACATAGGAAATACTAGAAGTGGTATAGTACTATAATCACCAGCCTGTGGGATAGCATTGGCTGATGGATGATAACTATGGAACAGTGTTACCTAAAGAACAAGTATCTTAGCTGAACTATGGAACAATGTTAACTCCTGGACAAGACCCGTAAGAGATCAGCATGAATATACAGTGAAATGTGATGATCTATTTTCCATGCTTAGATGAATAACAAAGCCTTAAATGTTGCGCACAAGTAAGATGAGGGTACAACCTATCTGGATGCCATCCATAGGAGTGAGCATCATGTGCTGACTTGTCGATGGCCCTGCAGTTGTTATGGCCGTGCATGTCGGGCACGCGCATTCGATGCAGGGAACTGTTGAGTGGGGACTATAGCTCCCTTCTGGTGTATGCTTCCCTTGTTGGAGCAGCTGCGGTGAGTCGGAAGACGGTGTGTCTGCAGATGCAGATAACGCATAATGTTAAGAACGACATATCTCTTTGATCTGAAGAAATACACTAAGAGATCAACAACAAGGTACGAGAGTGGTCACACGTCTGTTGACTGAAGACTAAATTGGGGTCACACGATTTTATTTTATTTTGCTACTGTACGATCTACGCCGGATGGCTGGCCGTCTTGTGCCTCCCGGCTGACACTATTCGGAATCTTCCCCGAAGAGCCAGCGACTAACGGCAGAGCAGCCTACCTCCGCCGTCCGTGGCCTCGGCCAAAACCCCGCTCCCCACCCCACTGCACTGCCGTGGTTGCGCCGCCCCCGGGCCAATCCACAAAGACTCCCTGAGGGAGTCCTGGATTAGGGGGTGTTCGGATAGCCGGACTATACCTTCAGCCGGACTCCTAGACTATGAAGATACAAGATTGAAGACTTCGTCCCGTGTCCGGAAGGGACTTTCCTTGGCATGGAAGGCAAGCTTGGTGATACGGATATGCAGATCTCCTACCATTGTAACCGACTTTGTGTAACCCTAACCCTCTCCGGTGTCTATATAAACCGGAGGGTTTTAGTCCGTAGGCCAACATACACATCAACAATCATACCATAGGCTAGCTTCTAGGGTTTAGCCTCTTCGATCTCGTGGTAGATGTACTCTTGTACTACCCATATAATCAATATTAATCAAGCAGGACGTAGGGTTTTACCTCCATCGAGAGGGCCCGAACCTGGGTAAAACTTCGTGTCCCTTGCCTCCTGTTACCATCCGGCCTAGACGCACAGTTCGGGACCCCCTACCCGAGATCCGCCGGTTTTGACACCTACATTGGTGCTTTCATTGAGAGTTCCTTTGTGTCGTCGCCGTCAGGCTTGATGGCTCCTACGATCATCAATGGCGATGCAGTCCAGGGTGAGACCTTCCTCCCCGGACAGGTCTTCGTCTTTGGCGGCTTCGCACTGCGGGCCAATTCACTTGGCCATCTGAAGCAGATCGAAAGCTATGCCCCTAGCCATCGGGTCAGATTTGGAAGTTTAAACTACACGGCCGACATCCCCGGGGACTCGATCTTCGACGGATTCGAGCCACTGCCGAGCGCGCCGCACTGTCACGACGAGCATGATCTAGCTCTGCCGCCGAACAGTGCCCTGGAGGCCGCACCCGCATCGGCTTCGACCCTTAATTCGGAGCCAACTGCGCCGATCGAGGATGGGTGGTTGGACGCCGCCTCGGGGGCTGCGATCCTAACGGCGATCGAGCCGAATACCAGCCCCGCACTCCGTGAAACTCGTGATTCTAAGGAGACGGACTCCCCTCCGGACTCTGAACCATTCGCGCCTCTGCCGATCGAATCCGATTGGGTGCTGATCATGGAGTTTACTGCCGCGGACATCTTTCAGCACTCGCCTTTTGGCGATATTATGAAATCACTAAAGTCTCTCTCTTTATCAGGAGAGCCATGCTGGACTACGGTCAACAAGATTGGGATATGGACGATGAAGAAATTCAAAGCCCACCCACCACCCACCTTGTAGCCACTGTCGACGATTTAACCGACATGCTCGACTTCGCCTCTGAAAACATCGACGGTATGGACACCGATGAAGGAAACGATGAAGAAACAGCGCCTATTGGGCCCTGGAACGCCACCTCGTCATATGACGTATACATGGTGGACGCACCAAAAGATGACGACGAGGAGCGGAAGGACGCACCGAAGGCTTGTTCCCTCGAAAAGCAGCCAAAGCGGTGACGCAAGCGCCGCCCCAAATCCCGCCTTGACAGAAATAGAGATCACACAGACCCAGCGCTGGAGCAGGGCGAACTGCTGCCGGACAACGGCAATCCGGATAATCAAACCGAACAAACAAATCCTATCAAGGATAATGGTCCGGACGACATAACGCCGGACAGGCACCCGGAGCAGCCGACTGCCCGTAAAAGGCTTGTTGCCACTGCGAGGAGTCTTAAAAAGCAGAAGCAAAGGCTCAAGGCTGCGCAAGACACACTCCAAATCAGATGGAGTAAAATACTCAACACTGCAGCAAGGTACGGCGACAATCGCCTCTCCAAGAGCTACCCAAAGCGGAAGCTGCTACCCGAATTCGATGAGGAGGCCTCAGACCCCCCACAACCAAATATCAAAGTAGCCACCTGGTCGGATAGACGACCCCTCTACCAACACAGAGCGGCATACAACGCCGCTCACAATGCAATACGCGACCCATGCGAGGGCTCGCACCCAAAGGACGGCGCAACAAGATCCATCTATGGACCACGCAAGCGCGCCCCAGCATACAATGCAACATAACAAACATCCGAACAACGCGGTACACCCAGCTACAGGGGTGCCGCACACCCCCTATGTTTCACCGATGAGGTGCTGGACCACGAATTTCCAGAGGGATTCAAGCCCGTAAACATAGAGGCATACGATGGAACAACAGACCCTGGGGTCTGGATTGAGGACTACATCCTTCACATCCATATGGCTCGAGGAGATGATCTCCACGCCATCAAGTACTTACCCCTCAAGCTCAAAGGGCCAGCTCATCACTGGCTCAAAGGCCTCCCCAAAAGCTCCATTGGAAGTTGGGAAGAGCTCGAAGACACCTTTCGGGCAAATTTTCAAGGGACTTATGTTCGACCTCCGGATGCGGAAGATTTGAGTCATATAACTCAACAGCCCGGAGAGTCAGCCTGAAAGTTTTGGAACAAGTTTCTTACTAAAAAGAACCAGATTCTCGACTGTCCGGACGCCGAAGCCTTGGCATCTTTCAAGCATAGCGTCCGTGACGAATGGCTCGTCAGACACCTCGGCCAAAATAAGCCGAGAATGATGGCCGCATTAACAAACCTCATGACCCGCTTTTGCGCGGGTGAGGACAGCTGGCTAGCCAGATGTAGCACCAGCGACCCCAGTACATCTGAAGTTGGAGATGGAAACGGGAAATCACGGTGCAACAGCAATAACAAACGTCGGAATAAAGAAGATAGCACGAAGGGCACGACAGTAAATGCCGGATTCAAAAGCTCTCGGTCAGGTCAAAAGCCACCCCCTAAAGGCACCAGGGATGAACTGTCCAGCCTCAACAAAATTCTGGACCAAGTATGTCAGATCCATAGTACCCCCGGTAAACCTGCTAATCATACCCAAAGAGAATGTTGGGTCTTCAAGCTGTCCGGCAAGCTCAACGCCGTACACAAGGGGGAGGATACACCAAGTGAAGACGAGGACGAGCCCCCCAAGCAAGACACGGGGAACAAAAGAAATTTCCACCATAAGTCAAAACAGTAAACGTGTTACACGTGATCAAGGGAAAAACAACGCGGCACTCCCAGAAAAATATACCCAAGTGCCTGTCACCGCGAAGTCCTGCCACTGGTCGTCTCAACCGATCACTTTCGACCATCGCGATTACTCAGCAAGTATCCGGCACGCAGGATGGGCTGCCCTGGTATTAGACCCAGTAATTGGCGGATATCACTTCACACGAGTCTTGATGGATGGCGGCAGTAGCCTAAACCTAATATATCAGGATACAATTCGCGGGATGGGATTAGACCCAACACAAATTTGCCATAGCAATACTACCTTTAAAGGAGTAACGCCAGGCCCAGGGGCTCGTTGTACGGGCTCCCTCCTACTACAAGTTATATTCAGCTCCCCCGATAACTTCTGTCGTGAGCATTTACCTTTCCACATCGCTCCGTTTCAAAGTGGCTATCAAGCACTGCTCGGACGCGAAGCTTTTGCTCGCTTTAATGCAATACCACAATACGCCTCCCTCACACTCAAGATGCGCGGTCCACGTGGCATCATTACAGTGCACGGAAATATCAAGCGATCTCTGCGCGCCGAAGAGAGTGAGGCTGCCTTGGCAGCCGCACACTAAAGGCGCCCGGACCAGCAAAAGCATCCAATAGGTCGTCAAGACCTTAGACACAACTAATCGAGTCCGGTGCCGCTACTTATACCGAATAAATGGTCACACCCCTATTTGTCAATACAAGGGCTCAAAGCGCGCAGACAAGTGGCAATTTCTTCTCATCTTGAATTATGCATGGTTTCTTTAAACTATCTTTTTGCACGACAACTTTTTCACCTAAATTCCTCTCTTTTACAGACGATCATCGTGCTACACCCGTCCAAGATACGACACAATGGGGACGCAGGCGCAGACGTGCAGGGACCCGTTCCAAGGATTCTTTTTAGATTAAGACCCTGCATAAACCTTTTTTACTGTCTCTTGTTGATACATATCCACCGAAGGATGCTGACGTCTTGGCATGTGGCCACGCCAGAACAATGCACGTACCTGGACAGAAGGGGCTTCTTACAAAGGCCATTATTTAGGCCTGGTTTATACCACTAAGACCAAATACCTTAGGGAGTGTTTGGCGTCGCGAGTTCGGCCTTATATGCATCAGCTCCGAATCATTGTCTTTGGTCAAATGTTGGGTTTTCCCGGCTCCTGTGTTTTGGTGCCTTACGTTCCGCTTTACCGGCTAAGGTAGCACCAGGAGAACTACTGCGATTGTGCCCTGGTTCATCCGGACGAGCACCTCAGTAGAGAAAGCCAAAAACTGACTGTCATGATATAGCGTGAGACTGGTCAAGCACTCGATGACCTATCAGAATGTTAGAATTCCTCCGCATTAATGAAGGGCCATTTCCCGGCCAGGCATGTACGCACCCCGGGATCGGGAGAGTGCGGAGCCACCAGGGGCTATCTAGTAGCCCCGCTGTCAAACTCCTATGGCTAAGTGAAAGTGCTAAAGCATTATAGTCCGGTTGCCTCGCTCGCTCCGCTATCACCTCCTTAATAGGACCAATACATTGGGTTAAGTGTGAACACGTGTTTTTGCGAGCACCTCCGCATTATATGCGTGAGGGTTGAAGCCGACGGCTGCAATCTTTCAGGTTATACACATGTATACATAAACGGCCGCTCAGGAGGCATCATATTACTTTCAGGCAAAAGTATAAAATAGTCTTATAAAAGTTTATAAAAGCATTTCTCTTACAATGAGATTACATATCACTCAAACATAATATTTTTTGAGCACTGGGTCTCTATCAAATGAGCATCCTCAAGAACTTCTTCAAAGTAGTGCTCAGCAGCCCTTCGACCTATGGCCGAATCCCGCGCTGCAACAGTGGTATCATCCATCTCCGCCCAGTATGCTTTAACACGGGCAAAGGCCATCCGTGCGCCCTCTATGCACGCCGACCTCTTCATCGCATTAATGCGCGGCACAACGTCAAGGAACTGCTGCACCAAGCCGAAATAGCTGTTCGGTTTTGACCTTTCCAGCCATAGCTGATCCACAACAGACCTCATGGAGAGTCCGGACAACCTATTTAGTTCGGCCCATTCGGCTAATTGGTCACTCAATGAAAGCGGACTTTCGGGAGAATGGAATTGTCTCCAAAATAGCCAGTCTACTTCACGGTCTGTCTGACCCTGGAAATACTTGGCTGCATCGGCAACACTCACCGCCAAATCCATATATACATCCTCCGAACTCCACAGCCGATCCAGAGGGGCATATCGTGGATCTCCGAACTTCCTCCGCAACATAAAGGATTTCCCAGCTACAATATCCCCGGCTTCCCGCAGCTCCTCCTTCTTTGCCCTCATAGCAGAGCGGAGGTCCTTTCTCGTCGTAGCAGCCTTCTCAAGGTCCGATGCCTTCGCTTGGTTTTCCTTTTCGAGAACCCAGCAACGGTCGGCAGCGGCTTTTAATTCTATGGCCATCTTGGCCATCTTGTCCCGGCTCTCGCCATGCGCGGCCTTCTTGGCTTTTAACTCTTCGGCCGCCTTTAAAGCAGCCGCATTACCCAACCTTGCTTGTTCCTTGGCTCGGGCAAGTTCTGCCCGCAAGGCTTCAATAGTGGCAGCTCCATCTGCAGTCACAACATGTTAAAGATACTGGCATCATGCTGCTCTTCCTATGTGGCGTTTACCAGATAAGGACACTTACCCTGTGCCTCGTCAAGCCTTTTGTTAACAAGCTCGATGTCGGCTTCTGCCACATCCAACTGCCGTTCTAAATGGGCAAACTCGCTAGTCCGGCTAGCCACCGGAGCTTCCATCACCTGCACATAGAGGCAGTATGGTTATTACCTGGGAATATGATCCTCTGTTCGTCATCGTTTCCGACGACAACCAGAGTCTCAGGGGCTACTATCTACATAGGGCACACCTAGCATGTGCAGGACTATCATACATTCTTTTACGTACCTCAAAGCCTGTCAGTAGACTCATAAAAGCTTCATCCAATCCGCTTTCGGCGGACGATATCCTCTCCATCACCATATTCATCAGCACCCGGTGTTTATCTAAGATGGCCGCTCGCCCCACCAAGTCCCTCAGAACATCCGATCGCACACTAGACGGTGCCGGACTCTTTTGTCTGCTCTCTTCGGGAGCCGGACACTGGGAGCTACGGGGGTCAATGGGATTATCTTCTGGCCTCACCGGACTCGGAGAGGCCCTCCGCCACGACACTTCAGGGTCGCCCGTTTCTGGAGTGGAGGAGTCCAGAGGAGGCGTTTCACTCTCCATCATCTCTGGAAGAAGATCCCCCAAAGACGAGCTCATTTGAGAGGGGCTAAGGCCCAAACTGCAAAGATATATGCGGTGGTTATTTTCTCAGAAGAAAAAGATGGCATATCTGTACTATCAAAGTATTTCTGGTCACTTACGACTCGCGGGAGTATTGATCCCCCCGCGGACTTTGTGCGGCAACATCGCCCCCCAGGGTAGGACCCTCTGTGGGAGACTCCTTCTCCCGTTTGGAAGCTCCGGCTTCCGAATCCCCAGGCGCGGTCCTTTTCCTCTTCTGGTCGTCTTCCTTCATGGAGACGCTCGCTCCCTCGGTTAGAATGGGCAGCGTTGGGGACCCGCGTCTGCCCGTATTATCCTCCACAGTATCTTCCTTCAAGGGCTCCGGGTAAGGTGCGGTCTGGAGCATCTTTTCCAATACCGGATTTTCCAAACCCTCGGGGAGGGGGCCCGAACACCGAATCAACTTCGCCTTTGTTAGCCTGTCCTAGTCAATAAGCGAACTCTCAGAGATAACTTTGTAACAAATGAGAGATTGTATGTTCGGCCGGAAGATTCCTTACCTATTCGGCGGTGCGGTTACTTCTTAGGCCCACGTCCTCGGTGATTTCCGGACACTCTACCTGAGGTCCGAAGAATGACTTGTACATCTCCTCGTGCGCCAGGCCGAGGAAATTTTGAATGGCGCGCGGTCCCTCGGGATTGAACTCCCACAAGCGAAGGGGCCGGTGTTTGCAGGGCTGGACTTGACGGACCAGCATAACTTGTATTACCGCAACCAAACTGAAATCTCCATTCAAGAGATATCGAATGCAACTTTGCAGTATGGGCACATCCTTGGCTGGACCCCAGCTTAGTCCTCTGCTAATCCATGACATCAGTTGTGGTGGAGGGCCTGAGCGGAAAACGGGGGCGGCCGCCCACTTGGCACTTCTAGGAGCCATGATGTAGAACCACTCCTGTTGCCACAATTCAAACACCTCTGGAATGGAACCTTTGGGCCATGAAGCTCCTGTCATCTGGCATATTGAGGCACCTCCACACGCTGCCTGTTGCCCCTCGATCATCTTCGGCTTTACTTCAAAGGTCTTGAGCCATAGGCCAAAGTGAGGGGTAACCCGGAGGAAGGCCTCGCATACGATGATAAATGCAGTGATATGAAGAAAGGAGTCTGGAGCTAGATCATGGAAATCTAGCCCGTAGTAAAACATCAAGCCCCTGACGAATGGATCCAGAGCAAGGCCTAGACCTCGGAGGAAGTGGGAGATGAACACGACGCTCTCATTGGGTTCGGGGGAGGGGACGGCCTGCCCCCGGGGAGGCAGCCGATGCAAAATCTCGGCGGTCAGATATCTGGCCTCCCTCAACTTTTTGATGTCTTCTTTCGTGACGGAGGAAGGCACCCATCGGCCTTGAAGGCTAGATCCGGACATGACTGAAGGTTCGGAGCACCTGACCTAAACTTTGGGTGTTTGAGCTTGAGGCGGGGGAAGGATTCGATTGAGCACGGCAGGGAAGAACAAAAGCCTTGTCCCTTTATAAAGAGGGTGGATATCAAGCGTCCTCTCCATGTCCGTTTGGACTTGCCTATAATCTAGGAGTCCTAGAAGCGGTTGGGTTACCCACGCCCGTATTGATGAGAATCCCGGGATAAGGGGACACGGTCTCTGCTTTAACAAGACGTGCCAAGGAAACCGCCTCGCATGACGCGCTGAGGTGGGATAATGAAACGACTCGGATAAAGGCTTGGCTGTGGTGTGTCACGCTACGGAATACGTCAGCAGATTAGATTGGTGTAAATATTATTCTCTCTATGGCAATATGTGGAAACTTATTTTGCAGAGCCGGACACTATCTTTGTGTTCAAAAACTTCTATGAAGTACTTGGAGGAGGAACCCGCCTTGCAATGCCGAAGACAATCTGCGCGCCGGACTCGTCGTCATTGAAGCCTGGTTTAGGGGCTACTGAGGGAGTCCTGGATTAGGGGGTGTTCGGATAGCCGGACTATACCTTCAGCCGGACTCCTAGACTATGAAGATACAAGATTGAAGACTTCGTCCCGTGTCCGGAAGGGACTTTCCTTGGCGTGGAAGGCAAGCTTGGCGATACGGATATGCAGATCTCCTACCATTGTAACCGACTTTGTGTAACCCTAACCCTCTCCGGTGTCTATATAAACCGGAGGGTTTTAGTCCATAGGCCAACATACACATCAACAATCATACCATAGGCTAGCTTCTAGGGTTTAGCCTCTTCGATCTCGTGGTAGATCTACTCTTGTACTACCCATATCATCAATATTAATCAAGCAGGACGTAGGGTTTTACCTTCATCGAGAGGGCCCGAACCTGGGTAAAACTTCGTGTCCCTTGCCTCCTGTTACCATCCGGCCTAGACGCACAGTTCGGGACCCCCTACCCGAGATCCGCCGGTTTTGACACCGACACTCCCCGTCATCCAGATCCGGCGGCGGCAGTACCTTCAACCCATGCAACTCTAAAAGATAGCCATCTAAGCGCTGCTTCCGCGGCGAACTTGTGGCCCCGCACCCTTACGTTAGACACCAGCCAACTGGCAGCCTAGGAGCTCCGCCGCCTCGAGGGGTGCTGCTTCCCATTGCAAATCAATTGGCCCAGAATAAAAATTCAGACAACTGATGCCTAAATAAAGTGATTTGAGATGAGGGTGCGACCTATCTGGCGGCATGGTGAAGTAGGCAGGTTCAGCTGCCGAGTCGGTGAGGCCGGCGCGGTTGCGGTGGCGACCGGCGATAGGGAAAGAGCGATGTCGCGACGATCGACGGCTACGCCGAAGCAGCGCCAGGACTCTGGACGGATCCGAAGTTGGAGCGGCTCTGACACCGTGAACAATGGCGGGGGTGAATCGGCTCCAGTACGATTCACGCGGCCGTTGTCGAGGCAGCACTAGCAGCACGGAGTAAGAGGCACATGACCCAGTGCACGACGGCAAATGGACAACGTCTCCGGCATTAGGGAGGAGGGCGACTGTGAAATTGGTGCGGTGGGGGGCGCCATGGAGGTGGGGCTGAGGTTTCGCGGCTCGGGAGAAGGGAGCTTCCCGGGGAGAAGGTGATTTGGCGCCCACAAGGTATGAATGGGGGCGGGCGGGGGAAATTGGGAGGGGAGTGGAACCATGTCTTTAGGACGCATTTGTCTGAAATGTGAGGGGGAGTTACAGTTCTACCCTTGCCTATAGGCTTCTCGGCCTGGGTCTTTGTACTGAGGGTCGGGGATAGTAGAGTAACTTTGCTTCTCTGGGCGGGAGCTATTTCGGGCGAGGAGGGCGTGTTTTGAACTATAGTGGGCGCGAGCGATTTCGGGCGAGGAGAGTGTGTTTTGAAATAGTGGGCGCGAGCTATTTCGTGCGAGGAGAGTGTGTTTTGCCGACCATGGTTTATGAATTATTCGGCACATGTCATTTCGGCCGAGGAGAAGGCGCGCTTGGATGAAGTTACGAACCTACCCTCGATGTACAACGGGCCAATTGATGCGTGTCCCACATAGGACGGTAATTTCGCGTCTCCCATTAATTTGCTCGGGTGAATTCCACCGAGCAGAGAGGATGTTTAACGGTTCGTTCAAATTTTGGGAGAACGAGCATCCACGTCTACCTTACCAAGTCGATTCGGATCAAATTTTGAAATATTAGCTTGCCACTTCTTTTTTAGACGGAGAGATGATGCTTGGGAGTAATGTTTTTTTACATGCTCGTTGCTAGCGATTTACTATATGACAAATAGTTGACCCACTCAAAAACGCGAATCAAACCCAAAATGAAATATCTCGATTCAATGAAATAGCTCGTTCAGTAGGTCAAAATAGTGAACTAAATCCAAAATTGAACATCTTAATCAAGTAGCATGTTGTACAGTATTATAGTACTCCATGAACATGTTGAAAGTCAAATTAATGAACTTGTTTGATATACGCGTATATCCGTTCATGTGTGGATTGCAGACAACATGTTCTCCAATTTAAATATTTGAATGCAAGTTTATATCGAAACATGGTTTATATCAGTCTTTGATGCATAAAACGCAACCTCCCCCTCTCCCAGACTCCTGTTCTCTCTTTCTCTCTCTCTCTCTCGCCGACAATCTTCAATTCTGTCGCACGCATCCGACACAAAAACCTTGTTCGTCCCTCTCCCTTTCTCTCTCTCTCTCTCTCTCTATCTCTCGCCGACAATCTTCAATTTTGTCGCACGCATCCGACACAAAAACCTTGTTCGTCCCTCTCCCTTTCTCTCCATCTCTCTCTCTCTCTCTCTCTCTCTTTGTGTGTGTGTGGGGGGGGGTCTTTCTAGTTCGCATGCATATATACACCATCTATAGGTCTCTCTCGCACACTATGTATGATACTCTAGCTAGTCCAAGCTAGATATCTTGGGTACACTCATCGTACACACACAGATTCCTTGGCTCTTTGCCTGTAACTCTCTCACGCACCACTATGTCGTCTCGGAGCTCTTCCCCCCCTCTCTCAAACTCTCCATCCACCTGGGTCACACATACACATCCATATATCACTCGCACTCGATAGGCCCATCTAAAACTCTATCTCTCCCCCTCGTTCTCTCTGCATCTCACACGCGCACACACACAATCTCATGCCCAGCTAGCCAAGTATGATGGTCTCTCACTCAATTGTAGGCACACGCAGTCCCCCCTATATGTATATGACTAGCTAATCTTAGTCTCCATCACAAACATGTGCATGGTCTATCTCGATTTCTCTCGGGGCATCTTTCTATCGCGCACGCACTCCCTTGATCTCCCACCCATATAGTCCCCTCACGATCTCGACGGGATCTCTCTATCACAAACACACCCTCTCTCCCTCCCCATGCGTCCATGCCATCCATGTGTCCCTCTCGACCTTTGTTCCTTGTTGGCCACACCTCTATTGGACATGTGCTACAGGGGTGTCTCTCTCTGTTGCAAACAATCACACACTAGCTATCTTCGTGTATCTCCTCGCCTCGCTTTTCCATCTCGGAGATGCATGCGTGATATGTTCGCATAAGAAACGAAAAAACACACACTCTCTCTAATTTATCGTTTGTTGTCACTTTCTCTTTCACACACATACTCTTTTTGCACACTTACTCATTCTCCTTCACACGCACTTGATCTGTCTCGACTGAGGCACTCTCCTCGGTCCATAGCATATAGATTTATTGAAAAGTCAAACATCACAAAGTTTGACCATGTACGTGGAGAAAAAGAATTACATCTAGTACGACAAACATATACCATTAGATTCACCATGAGATGTAGTTTTGTATGATGTATCTTTGGTATTGTAGATATAAATAACATTTGCGTAAACCTAATCAAAGTTTCCAAAGTTTGACTTCTAAAAAATTTACATGCACTGCATTATCTAGCGGATGGAATATCTCTTTCCCCCTCTCAGCTATCTGACGCACCACTCAGCCTTATTGGGGCTCCTCAATCTCTCTCAAACTTTATTGGTCAGTTTGGTTCGTGACCGGACCCTCATGCCTTGATGGCCGGTACTGCCTGGTGTGGGCGTGAGATGTAAAATATTTCTGCCTGGCCAGGCTTGTGTGGTGCTGAAGTGTTTGGTTCATGCCTGGGCCAGGCAAATCATCAACGTCCCATCAATCAATCCATGCATCAATTATTTAATGCTAATATCCATCCATGTTTCTGTTAGCCTCGTGGCCACACGACCAGGCATGACCAGGCGTTTGAAATCGGTCGCCTGGGCCAGGCTACTTGCAGTGTCTGGAGTTCAGCCAGGCTAATTAAAGTGCAAGGGAACCCATGCCAGGCGGGCTTTCTTTTTCACAGGGTAGCAACCAAACAAGCGTGCATGAAATCCAGCCACAACCCCAGGCCAGGCAAAAGATGCTCAGGACGCAAGCCAAACTGGCCTTATATCTCCCTGGTTCACACATACACATGTCTCGCTCGCGCTATACATATAGACCCATCCAAAACTCTCCGCCCTTGTTCTCTCTCCATGTGACACGCACCCCCCTAAGTACCATAATCCCTCAATCCATCATAGGCGCAAGCACTCCCCCCTCCTAAGTATGATTATCTCTTACTAGCCATCAGGAACACACATATTGTATCCTTCCATCCATACGTCTATCTCAATATCTCTCGGGGCATCTTCTATCGCGCACACACCTTGTCACTCGATCTCCCACCCATGTAGTCCCATCACGATCTCCAGGGGATCTCTCTATGACAAACATACACTCTCTCCTCCCCATGTCTGCATTTTCTCCGTACGTCTCTCTCGACCTCTCTCCCTTGTTTGTCAGACCCCTCTTGGCCACGTGCTAGGGGTCTTGCTCTCTCGGTTCCAAAAAACCACACACTATCTCCTCACCTTGCCTCCGTTGTCGAAGATGTATGTGTGATATGTTTGCATAAGACACACACGCTTTTTCTCTACTTTTATCATGTGTTGTCCATGTCTCTTTCACACACACACACACACTTTTCACTCACTCACTCACTCACTCACTCACTCACTCACTCACTCACACACGCTTTTTCTCTAATTTTGTCAGTTAAGCATATGGATGTTTTGAAAAGTCAAACCTCAGAAACGTTTGCCCAGGTATATGTGGAGAAAAACATTTACATCTGGAACGATCATTAGATTCATCACAACATGTACTTACTTCATACTATCATTTATCTTTGGTATTGTAGATATAAGTAATTTCTTTATAAACTTGGTTAAAGTTTCAAAAGTTTGACTTAAAAAATGTTGGAACTACATTATCGAACGGAGGGAGTAGCTCTTTCTCTCTCTGCTATCTCTCACGGGCCTCCCCTCTCACTCGAACTCTCTATACTGACGGATTATATGCTCATTGTGTCAGCATATAGCTCCGTATATTGTTTAGTTGACCGGTCAACCAATCCACATGCTGCCTTGTCAGCTCATGTTTTGTATCTTCGTGTGCTGGCCCATGTGGCAGTGGGTGAAAATAAGTAAACTAGAGGCCCATCTGACACGCGGTGAAGTAAACAAAGTTGAAACCACTCGGGGTAGCACCCCGCACGCTAGTAAGTTGAAACCAAATTACGATGACAAGTGTAGTGTTCAAAACTGCATCTACGCACTGCACCAAAAGAAATGTTTTTAGTATTTTTTCTCACGTGATCACCTGCATCGTTTTTATGCTGTACTACTATAGTAGCCTAGGCTAGTCATAGTGGAAAGTAACTTAGACTACTCCAATAACTCTAAGGTTACCCTAAGAGCAAGTACTACCTCCGTCCTGGTTTACTCTTCCAATTTTGTAGTATCAAAATTTGACCATAGATTTAACTGACAAAATTTTAATGCATGTCACTAAGAACTATATCGTTGGATTCGTATTTGAACATAATTTCAAATGGTGTAATTTTTAGTGACATGCATTGGCATTTTCTTAGGTAAATCTATGGTCAAAATTTTATACTAAATACGAGGTAGTATTACAAAAGTGGGCTATGTAGGCCAAAACATGTGCCAAATTCACTTGTGATGCATTTGGCATGAATGCCCCTCCATTGCTCACCTGGTGTCCCAATCTGGATCATCTACTTTGCTCCGATGCCAAATTAACTCACGCAATGAAAAAACACTGCGTGGGAGAGAGAGAGGACTGAGGCAATAAAAACACTTGTTTGGGAGAGTGAGAGGCTGGTATAGTTGGTTTGATTGATTTTTTTATACATGTGGGTCTGTGTGCACAGCGGTGCCAACGCTCTCACATCGCGAGAGGGGTGCCAAAATCTTTTAATTTGACATCGATGCGTGTTATGTGACATACTTTTGCGAAATATGGCATCGGCCACATAGTGGAAGGCAACAAATGCCCAAGCTCTTCACGTGCTCCTAGTTAAATGAGAGGAAACAGAAAGAGAGAGAGAGAGTGAAAAAATATCACTAGCCAACCAACCCTATTGTATGAGCGAATGATATTGGTATCTCTTGATGACACGGCAATCTTATGCAGCCAGCTACTCTAATATGTTCTCTTCTTTGGCAGATAAAAAAGACCCGAAAGTGAAAAATGTGCTGCAATATAACAATCTCATCGAATGCCTTAATCTCCATCTTACAGAAATTGATTTGATCGCCTACCAAGGTAGCACATCTGAGATTAAATTGGCCAGGTTCTTTGTTCTGGAGGCAAGTGTGCTCAAGGTAATGAGGTTTGGTGTTCTCTGGCGCAACAATGAATGGCGTGCTGATCACCGCAAGAGTCTAAGCCTAAATGACAAAGTCTCCGTAGAAGCTGAATTTGTTTTTAAAACATCAAGTGGCCAGAGACTCGAAAACTTATTTGCCCATTAGTGACTTGTCAGGGCGGTGGATTTTAGTTTGTACGATAATGCTGCATCCACCTAAAGTAACGAAAGTTCTTACGTAAACTTCCTAGTAATTCCCTCTTCGTAGGTGCAGCATTACTCCTAACATTTGTAATATCAGTTTGAAACTTGTAATATTGTCGTGTCCTATTCCCGCGTTTTCAAAATCTTGCGAATCAAACAGGTCCTGAGTTGGTGATGATGTTGTGCCTCCCATCTTTCACCAATAGCCGTCGGATCTAGATCTGACTCATACAAACCAAGCTTCTCCATTTTTGCAAAAAGATGCCCGCACTTGTTCCCTATTTACAAACAACTCCTTATCTCTCACAATTAGCCTCATCCCCTCCCCACCACATCTAGGAGTAGAAGGCCGTGGAAAAATCTGGCGCGATGGCCGCTGCCGGAGCCGTCCACCCCCAATCTTGGTGTTTCATGCAATGCACAGGTATCTACGCACGGGAAATTATGTCGAACAGGGCTAGTTGTAAGCAGGCTAGCTCTAGAACCATGATGATAGTGACTGCAGACGGTGAGGCTGACTATGGTATGCCGAACACGGCGCCTATACTCAGGTGTCATCTCTGGCGCATGGTCTTGTCACTTCACCATGAGGAGCAACACGTAATAATTTGACCAACGGGTAGTACAGTGTTAGTACTCCTACTACTACATTGGTAGTACTACTACTAGTACTAGTAGCACCACCGTCTGGATTTAGGAGTACTACCACGTCCATCTGGATTTTATATTTGACTAGCAATATCTAGTAATGCATGTTACCAAAAATGTACTACTCCCTCTGTAAATAAATACATGGTGTTTTATTCCTATCGGCGAGAGAACTTAATGTTTTTTTGCTACTCCTAACTAGAGTACTAATAGGATTACATGCAGTGAACTAAACACTGCACGTCATGTTTGGTAGTCTCAAGTCATTGAAAGCATCCACGGCCCACATCTCTCATTGGTTGATATGTCATGAAATAAGAAACAAGGAGGGAGTTAATGCACCGTGCCTAAGTATTTTGGGATTATTTGGTTTTCGTAAGGTGACTTACACAACATTTTTGTTTACATGAATTAACATTTTATTAGTTAAATCAAAGGTCAAAAATTGGTGCAAAATGCAAAGGGGACCAATAAACCAGTAAACATCAAACTTCTCTCGTTTGGCCCCAACTAGAGGTCCGGTGAGATGACTATACTGCACCGGCACGGAGGGGGACGCAGCTTCATTGACTTACGGCAACTGCCTTTGGGTGAATGACACGTGGCCCCAGGGGGTGGCTGGCCCACCTATCATACAGCCAAAGGCAGGTGCAGTAGAGGGCCGAGGAGTAGTACAAAATCCTACGCACCTACGCACGCTAACCAAGGGCTGAGTGATCACTTGAATCACAAGATTAGTTGACTAGAAGCTACACTAGACCCATGGAGGCGATGAGCGCGAGCATCAGCCGGCTGTGCCAGATGGTCCATGACGCCGGCCTGCGGCCCGGCACCGAGGAATGTCTCCACGTAGTATTGCTTGAGGCTGCCAGGGCGAGGGTCCGCTTGGACGACAGCTTCGTCTCCTTGTTCGACAAGGTCCTCGTCGGTTTCCTCGACAAGTTCACCATCGTCAAGAAGCTTGCGGACGACTTTGACGTAAGCCTCCAGCCGACGCGCCCAGGCTCTGCGATGCCCGCCACCCTCAACAGCCACTGTGATAACAACCTCTTCGACGCACTGGTGGCCCTGCGACTGCCCGCCGTCGCGCCGGAGAATGTCCACCTCGAGGTCGCACTCGCCGCGCAGCGCCTGACGCAGCAAGACACCATCGACATAATCACCCACGTCTACGCGCAAATCATCCACAAGGACTACTACATGCAAGAGGAGGATGATAGGATGCTGGCCTTCTTGGAGCGCAGGGCAACCTTGGACGACACTGTTCAGAAGCACGTTGAGCTCGCCGCCAACGCCCCTGCTCCTCACACGTCGGTTGGTGACCCGGCGCACTAGGGCGTGCAGATGTCGTTGAACGTTGATGGATCCGTATGTATTTTTATATTTCCGTCAAATCCATGTAGTAGTATATGATACTACAGTAATTATCTTACCAAACTTCTCATTACTCTAGGCAAAATCGTTATTTTCTATCTATCGGTCGCGCCATGGAGCAGAACCAAATTTTACAAGTTACGAGTTCAAAAGGAAAAGCCTGTCGTGTTCGCCTCGCACCCCACACGGTTGGTCTGGCACGCCGCTCAAGCGGGAATGCGTGCGGTGTTGCATTTACACTTACAAGTGGGACCGCAGTTGAGCAAACCGACTATCGGCAAACCCCCACCCCGCACACCGCGCGATGGCTGAGAAAACAGGAGGGAGAAGAGATGGCTGTAGCACAGACTCCAAGAAAATTTGTGTCAGATGGGACTCGTGTGGGTGGCGTGTGCCGTACTGCTAGACGTGAATGCTAGTTATGGCCCATGCCACCCCACTTTATCGAGCCTATATCGAACAAATTTCCTGCAGTCCGTGCTCAGCCCTCCTCTATCTCTCTTCTCAGCCAGCCAGCGGACACGCGGAGCCCATCGTCTGTTTGCTCACATGCGGCCCCACATGTCAGTGAAAACGCAAGAGGACCCACTGAACCTGCACATCTTTCACCTTGACGTGCTGGTGATGAAAAACAAATCCAATAAAGATCTTCGGTGGATGCTTTTGGAGTTACTCAAGAGTAGTAAGATTCTATTTACAGTTTAACCCAAGATGCACATATCGTGGCTTCAACTACCACTCTATTTTCTTTCATGACACGACCTAGATGCTGGATGTCCCACGTGTCGGCAAAAGGAGGAAGAACCCGACCAAATCTTCGGTTCTGCTCTCGGATTAGACTAGTTGTGCTAACTTAAAATTTTTATTGTGTACTCCCTCCGTTCCAAAATACTTGACTTCCATTTGTCCAAAAATGGATGTACCTATATACTAAGACATGTCTAGATACATATATATTTTGACAAATTGAAGGCATGTATTGTGCAACGGAGGGAGTAGAATGGATGCAAGTTTTTGTATTGGGAAGAAGAGTACATCCATATATTGATAGAGTGCAATTTAGTAGATGTTCTATCACTTTTAGCTAGCATAGATGCAAGATCGAGCCTCCGCAGATCAACAATGAATGCATCGAGAAGTCACTAATCCAACTTACAGGAGTAGTAAAATGTATTCTTGTGGTTCTTGTTTTCTTTGGTCTTGCTTTTCTAGTCAAAATTATCATTGGAGTTCATGCAAAATGGAGGTGCATTTGGGGTCGTGTGTTGGAGTTGGCCTTACAAGTGGGACCGCGATTAAGGAAACCGACTATCGGCAAACCCCCACCTTGCCCGCCGCGCGATGGTTGAAGTTAGAGAAACGACGAGGTTGAAGAGATTGCTCTAGCATGGACTCCAAGAAATAATATGGTGTCAGATGGATGTCGTGGTGGTGGCGTGTGCCGTACTCCTGGACGTGAATGCTTGTTCTGGCCCATGCCACCCTACTACTCCTACTACTTACTCCTACTATATAGTACTAGTATCGAGGATTCGACGTGCTGGTTACGTACAGCGAACACATTAACATATGGCTACAGTAAAAACACCCGCCCGACGCGCGAAGCATGTGAATCTAGTACAAATTTAGAGAAGCGACTCGAAAGCCATTCATAAATTTAGTAAGTTTATCACACGCATATCATTTTATTACATACAACAAGTCATCAACCCACATCGACAACGAGGATACATTATAAATACTAAAGTTTTCACCACACAACAAATAACAAACAATGAAATGAACTTCAACTCAACCTTTCCTCGGCGTTGGAAACACTTGCTTTGAACCACAACTGATTCTCTAGGACGGGCCATCGATTGTCGATCTGGAAACCAACGCAGGACTGATCATCTAGGCTGAAGCGGCCTACTATATTAGTACCAGGGTAGGGAACCACCCAAATGTCCGAGGTATAGACACAGTTGCTTCTCATAAATGGTACTGTTAACGTTATGTCAACAGCAGTTGGATCGCCTTTCACCATCATCGGATAGTTTTGTCCAAGGAAGAGCGAGTTTTCTCCAAGACTATCAATTCTGTACCCGGGAGAAGGAGTTGGTGCTAGCACACTAGTATCCATCCCGAATACCATGCAACGGGTGTTGGAGTAGGTCCGGAGAGTGCGACCATGGGAGACTACACCCGCTTCCTTAGGAGTAACATCATCAGTGGGCTGTATACACACAAGAAGAGGTGATCCATCGGAATTAGTTGCCAGGCGCCACTGAGTATATGGGTTCTTCTCGTCCTCATGCTCGTGATCATCACCATCGTCTTCTCCCCTTTGGTTATAAAATTTTTCAAGTATAGGTGGTGGGATGTTCACAGGACCTTGGAAACACAAGAAGAAGGTTAATTAGTAAAGGGAAACTTGCTAACCCGCATGCATGTGGATGAAACAATTATAATTACGGTGGAAGACAAACATAACGAAACTACGAGGATCCCATGCAAAAACAGTGCCATGAGTGGTGGCAGCAAAAACAAGGCCCTCGTATTGAATTGCATCACAGTACTCATCCGTGTACAGAAACTGATTTTTGAGCAATATCCATCGAGTCGAACCACGAAGGATGGCAACAAGCTTGTCGAAGATAGCAACAACTTGATAGTTGTTGTAATTCCAAGAGCGGTTGGGAACTCGACAAATTGCTATCTTCTGTAGAAGACAGTCACCATGATCGTATTTGAACGTGCGTACAATACTGGTGTGCTCAACCTCTGGGCTGTCTGCTGAGATTTTTGGAAGTGGAACCTGGTCACGAGTGTAAACATTCACAAGTTCCCACTCGCAGTTGGACCCAATGTAAACAACCCAATCTCCATTTGCGCCCGCCCAAGCCTTGCCCTCAAGCGATGGCATCTTAACATCATACGTATCATTATCAAGCAGCATCAACTGGCACAGGGCGAGGCCTCCGTCGT
Organism: Triticum urartu; assembly: GCF_056163025.1. NCBI lineage: Eukaryota > Viridiplantae > Streptophyta > Magnoliopsida > Poales > Poaceae > Triticum > Triticum urartu. The sequence continues at coordinate 291,034,268 of NC_141873.1, forward strand.
GCCGGCGCCAGTCATTAGGGTCACGGTGAAGAAGATAGGGGAGATCAAACCGCTCCTTGACTCTTGGGTTCTTTGTAATGATGTTATTAGTTGAGTCGAGAATGGGCTTGAATGAACCTGCCATGCTAGCCGAGGTGATGACGTCGCACCGATCATTGAGTTCCTCGACCACGTCATCTTTTAGATCGGGGCAAGAATAACGGGGTCGTTTCCGGCCTGTTCCCTCCATGGAGAAGACGATCGAACAATGGCAGAAGAAAGGGTGAAGGGCTGAAGGAAAATGGAGGAGGGAGAGGAAGAGCGTGCGACAGCAGTTCCAAATCGAGAGGGAAAGGCAAAGAGTCGGTGGACGGTTGAAAGTTTGCCACGGTTCACGAAGAGGCGCCCCGGCCTACACGTCTGTTCGGAAATACTCCTACTACTCGCCATCGTCTCACTAATATGTTGGAACGGGACCACATGTCAACGAAACATGGTGTGTAATTTCTCGTGCAAAATGCGATCTGGCCGCGTTGGCCCGAGGTGCCGCATTAGTTATCGACCTTTATTTTTTAATGGCGTGCCAATCAGTTTTGAAGCACGACTAACTGGTACTGTACGCAGAGAAAATATAAACTACTCTACCACTACTCCACCTCCAGTACTAGTAGTATAAAAAAGATATATAGGCTGGAGCTTGAGCGCTTTCTTGCTAAGGGCTGCCCACTTGCTTCTCAAACTACCACCCTCTCTCAAGATCTAAAAAGACGGCCCCTCTCTCCCTCCTCACCAGTGGTCACAGATCCGCCGGGGAAGAAAAGGACGTGCAGCGTTGACGCACTCATCGTCGGCGAGCGAGGTCATGCACTGACGACAAGGCCGTCCTCTCAGACCTAGCGCCCGCGCGGGATGGCCTCCGTCCCCAAGCTTGTTGCCGTAGTGTGTGCGGAGGACGACGACCACAAGCAAAGCCACTTCCCGCCGACCCTCGGGTATGCTACCTCTTTTCGAACCATAACCTTGTTCTATTGCCCCATCTGCCACGTCGTTGCATGTGGATCTTTTTCCACTCCACCATCTTCCCAATTTGCTATCCTATGCTCTGCTGGCCACACAGATGAAAACCATAACTTGCACTATTAAAGGAAACCCTACTTCATGCAGACTAATCCATGTCTAGGTTGAATAAGGAAAGGAAGGGAGATTGTACGGTCCAAGAGAGTAGGCATCGAACCCGCATCTAGGTTGAAAAGGGGAAAATCAGTAGCTAAGGAACGAGTCTCGTGTCTCTTGGTTGAAGAAGGGTGGAAAGGCATGACAACGCAATAGAGAATGACCAGGTCGATCGGTTTGTTGTCCTCGCATAGGAAAAAGGTGGCTAAAGAGAACAAAAACGGGACGTAATCCACATATGCTGCCTGGATATTTGTTGCTCTGGGCAACCATACCTCCCTCACCACTCTGCGTCCGTGGAGGTACATCGTACTGGTGCGCCCACTGTCCGAATGGGCCTCCCATGCTCTTATTGCCACTTTTTTTACTGTTAGTATAACGCCAGCAGTCAAGTCAAGCAATGCTACCGCTAAAGTGATGCCACATTTAACTAATGCCGCTCTCAGTCTAATGCCACCCATAAATTTAAGCAATGCCATTTAATGTCACTGGATTATTTCAGGGTTAGCTGTTGATTGTGGATGTATTAAAGATTTTTCAGCTAAGGCATTCTAATGCTGTTGCACAACCAGTATACCAACAATGAAACTTGTTACTACCTTTAGATTTTTGCACTGTTAATGCTTATAGATTACATACCTCACTTTCATGAGATAAGTTATTTTTTTTGTACAGTGTCACCAAAATGCCAAGGCGCTGATGTCACTTTATTTTGGTTAAACTGCATAGACAATTATGAAGACAAGAGGAAAGGTCAAGAGTGGGCACCTCCTCCGGCTGTTCTCTTGAGGAGGTCTGTATGTTTGTCTCTAATGTCTGTCGACTACATACCTGACATCATGATGTAATGTTAAGTCATTTCCTTTTGTACAGTGTCACTGAATTGTCCAGGCGGTGATGGCATTTTATTTTAGTAGAACTGCACAAAATTTGCTTAAAAGAAGAGGAAAGGTCAGGAATGGCTCACTTTTCCAGAAAAAACTATGTATGCCTTCCTGACATCAGCCGCTGTTGCTTTATTTAGTCCTTCAAACATGTGGTTAGAAACAGTCTTGCTACCTTTTCCCATTAAGAAATTGGAATGCTTATATTTGTGAGTCTATGCTTCAACTAGTGCCACTTTTAGAGTAATCACACTTTCAATATCTATGCAAACAGGGATGCTCGATTTTAGTGGAACTGCACAAAAAGTCCATCTGGTTCAACATTGGGAGCATGTTTTTTTCCAAACCTTTATATCCAATTGGTGGCACTATGAGCTGTTCATTATGAAGGTACATGGTTTGCTACTATCTTGCTACTATTTTTGTACTGTCATTAGATAGTAATACTAGTGGTTTGCATGTGAATTTATTGGTAGGGTGGACCTACATTGGAGGTGCAGGACAGGATTCAATGATTGGATGCTCAATTTCGGTTGTATCAATTTCACCTCTTCCATCACTGCGAACATGGATATCCTTGGTCTGATGAAGAATAGGCGCTATATTTCTGCTCTGAACCAGCAAATCAATTCAGTATGAAATTGTCCAGGGCAAAACATAACTATATCAGATTGTCTAGTGCAGAACATGACAGATGCTAAGCGGAAGAGACATGTTTAAACCGAAAATACAAGGTGTGGTATATGTTTACTAGCTGCTTGATATTTGTGCAGACAGAGATGTCTGCCCGTTGCTATTTGACAAACAAACAAAGTGCCCGCAATTTTGGTTGAACTGCACAAGATAATAGTATAGTCACTGCATGCAGTGCAATTTGAAAATAGACACAGAAAGATTGGATAGTCACTTCATGGACTGCAGAAAGTAGTACTGTACTATTTATTGGCCAACACTACGTGCTTCAGTGCTTTGGTCTGATTATACAATGGGCATCATTTTGCCTAAGTTAAAGTTTGTATTCCGAAAATAGTCTCGTCTTGTGATCGAGAAGACCAAATCCTACTGCAGTGGATGTTCCTCCATCATGTGTGGTTCATTCTCATGGTTCCAGCTGTTGGTGAAACCACTTACGTTTGCAAGAGGAATTGTAGACTTCACAAACAAATTTGTCTTTCAGTCTGTACTGAATGTTGGCCAAGAGAAGCATCCATGTTAGTAGGAAGATCAGATGTTTTTTCTAGATCTTTGCTTTTGGAGCTACATATTTATATATGATCTGTGAATCATTGAGATGCATTAACATGTTGATCTTATGTACGGGAATCGTACTAGTTAGTTTTAGTTGCGACGCAAGATCCGAAGTGGCTGATCTTTGCTTTTGGAGCTACATATTTGTATATGATCTGTGAATCATTGAGATGCATTAACAGTTACTTATTTCTGTTCGCTCAGTGTTTCCAAGTTACTGATCGATCACTAGCTAGCCTGCAAATGCGCTCCTGGCAGTTTTATTTGCAACGCAAGATGCGAAGTGGCAGTTTTCTGAATAAAAATGCCTACCTCTGAAGAACTGACAGGCTACACTATCGATCCTACACGAATAAAAATGCCTACCTCTGAAGAAATTGACAAGCTACACTATCGATCCTACACGGATAAATAGCAGATCACGCACGTACTACCTCCTTTCCGGTTTGCAGGGCTTAATTCAAGAAACGACCTACTCGATCCTACACGAATAAATAGCGGATCACGCATGTACTAGTACCTCCTTTCCGGTTTGCAGGGCTTAATTCAAACCTCTCACCAACCAAGGTACTCCCTCCGTCCAGGATTTATTAGTCCCGTGAGCAAAGCAGCAAGACCAAGGCATGGCAATAATTAACGGCATGCAGAAGTTTAAGCCTAATTAATTCCAGTGATTTAAGTGGCTGCATGCGTGCCCTCGGCTATGACTCGTTGCACGCTGCTTCGCGTACTGCCTGCGAGTGATTCTGAGTGCCTGCATGCAGCCGACCGTAATTAAGGCAGCTAACTGATGCGAAAAAAAGATACGCTTTAAATCCATGGAATCATTATTGACAAGGAGGGAGATGATTCGAGTGCACTCGTTTGACCGCCATGCCGGCGTGCGACCCAGACGGGATGGGACGGCACAGTCATAATTTCAGTTTCTCTAGTTTTCCACGGCAAGCTGGCGCGCTAAGCCATTATGCATTGAATTCCGATGACCATCGCGCTCCGCCTATAAGTACTGTTTCCCAGCCTCCTCAGGTGCCACTGTGACCCAACTCGCCATATCCTCATAAGCCCCCACCGGCCCGATGTTGCTCGCCATGTCCGCCATGCCCCCGCCCGTCCACGGTAGGCGACGCCGGAGGCGGTCATCACCGGAACTAGTGTTCGGGTTTTCACCAGAAGGAAGACGGAGGGAGGAGGCATTCTATCTGTCTTTAGATGGCAATGCGGAGATCGAGGAGTTGTTGGAGCGCGACCGCATGGCGGAGGAGCAGGAGTTGTTGGAGCGCGACCGCCTGGCAGAGGAGCAGCGTATCACCGATTTGCGTGCCAGCGGGACATGGAGCAGCAGCGCACCGACGCTCTGAGTCGCGAGTAGAGCGCCCGCAACTGGGCCGACTAGGTGGAGGCCGGTGCCCGGCAAATAGCCCTGGAGGCTGTCGGGCACGCACGTGTTCGCGACGCCGATTTTTACTACCAGCTCGTCAAGTGGGTTTCCCTCTTGGAAGCCGAAGCTTCGGTGGACCACGCCGGCATGGAAAGGGCCAACACGCGCGAGCAACGCGCCCTATCGCACCTCTGGCAAGTCCGAGGCGAGGCGAGGACGCCGGTGCCGGCGTTTAGCATGGACAGCAGATGGCGGCCGGCATCGTCTAGTTAGCTAAGAGTAAGTTAGTACATGTACGCTACTAGAGTGTTAGGGGGAGTAGATAGTTAACTAGGCTATGATGGTTGTCAACGTGGAAGTTCAGTACTCTATATGTGGATCAGACCTGTTACTTTGCTCTGAATGTTGAACTTTCCATTTGAACGTATGGAATGGGCTGTTATTTTTTTAAATGGGTTGTATTTGTCCTCCACGGTTTAGAGGCTGACTTGTGGGCCTAGCAAGTTGACGCGTACACAATCAGGAGATGATTGTACGTGGAGAGGATGACAGTAGGGACCTGCCAAGGTCATGGCGGTACGCAAGCAAGTGCCTCCTTATTTCAAGCCAATAAAAAATGGCTCCTCCTAGTGGATTTCTGACAGCTGGGTCCCATGCCATTGTCAACGTAGTCAATAAACGAGAGAATTGCACAACGAGCGGCTGACACCAGGGACCCAGCAGCTCACCCAGTTATTTTTGTTTTGGGTTAATTTGATAAATGCCACTCCAAATCTGGTGTATCCGAGAAATGCCATTGCAATTTCCAAACTTTGAAAAATGCCATTTCATGCCATTTCTAGTGGCATTTTTCGAAGTCTGGAGTGGTGTTTTTCAAAATTTGCAAACTGCAGTGGCGTTTTTCAAAGTTTGCAAAAATTGCAGTGACATTTTTCAAAGTTTGGAAATTGCAGTGGCATTTTTATGAATCGCCATAATTGGAGTGGCATTTATCTAATTTGTTTTTGAGACGGAAGCAGGGTGTCAACTGGGCTATGCGGGACACTCTCGCCTGTCTAGACAGCCTTTTCTTTTATGTTTACCACAAACCAGCCCAGTAGTTTTTTTTCTTTCTGAAAATGGCTAGCCCAGTTCTTTTGTGATTTGTCAAGTAAGTCGCTTTATCAGGCCTGTTGGGCTGCAAATCTTTCAAGACGAGGAGAGCTTCATTCGGCTGGCCAAGAAAATGGCCTATCAGTAATGAGAAATGGACTGTACATTTTTAAAACACATCAAACCGGTAATTATTTTCAAATATCTTTTTTTCGTTTCGAGATTTTAAATTCATTGATTTTTATGCGTGGACAATTTATTGGATTTTATATTGATATACATTTATTTTTAAAATCAGTCTGAATGTGACTCGAAATTTCGGGATTAAAAACAGTTCAGACCGCACCGACATATGCAAAATTTCGTATAAATTTTTAACCGTGGCCACAATATGGGTTGTAATGCTAACATAAAGAATATGGGCTCCAAAAAAACCCGTAAGAATTAGCAAATGGGTTGTAAATTATTTGAAATAATGGTAGATGGGTTGTATGCTGTTTTCCACAGATTTGAGGCTTTCCACAGATGGCCTGTATACTGTTGGATGTCCATCCAACGGCCGTCGTGCTTCTTCAATCTCTGCTCTTCCTGCTCCAGCCGCTCAAACAAGCACCGGCGGGACTGCCTGCTCCCTCCTCCCCGCGGCCGGCTGTGCTACCGCGCAGGCCTCACCGCCCCACCGTACTCCCATCGCTGGCCTAGCCATCCCTCTACTCACCCACACCTGCTGTTATTCTCCGGCGACGGAAGACGAACCAGTAAACCCTCGTACAGTCGTACCCCCCTCCGTGTGGGAAACAAAAACAACGGCCTAGTCTTTGCTGCCTTCGTGTCGTTCCCTTCCTAGGCCTCGCCGTCGTCCACTGCCCTGGTGCTCTCGGCGTGGCGTGGTCAGCGTGGTCAGCGACCGACGTGCATCTGAAGTGGACTGTACGTGGAGAGGCTGACAGCTGGGTCCACGGCCGCACGCAAGGAAATACCTCCCTATTACACGCAAAATAATGATTTCCTCCACCTGGCATCTGGGACCCACCGAAACGGCCTCCGTATTTCGCAAAAAAAACGTTACCGCTGCTGACAGCTCGGACCCACCAGCTATATCTTCGCACGCAAGGAAGTGCCTCCTTATTACGCACAAAAAAATGAATACTCCCCCTGCTAGCTGGGACCCAGTATAGTGGGCCTACTAAGTTGACGGGGATGAAGGGCTTTGTCAACTTAGTCAATACGCACGATTCTAGCTCGACTGACCGTACGATGTCCATCCAACGGCCGTAGTGCTTCTTCAACCTGTGGTCTTCTTGCTCTAGCTGCCCAAAGCAGCACCGATCGTGCCGCCTGCTCCTGCCTCCCGTGGCCGGCTGTGCTGCCGCGGGGGACTCACCACTCCACTTACCCACACCCCCTGTTATTCTGCGGCGACGGCAGCGCAGCCGAACCAGTGAACCCTCGTACTCCTCTCCGCGTGGGCATCCACTTCCGGGTCTTCCCCGGCTCCGCGTCGTCCCCTTCCTACGCCTCCTCGTCGTCCACCGCCGTGGTGCTGTCGGCGCGGCGTGGTCAATGTGGTCAACGACCTAATTCCATCGGAAGAATAATGTACGTGGAAAGGCTGACAGCTGGGTCCACTGCAGCCGCAAGGAAGTGCCTCCTTATTACGCGGAAAATAATTATTCCTCCACCTGACAGCAGGGACCCACCGGACGCCCACCAGTATATCGCGAAAAAAACGTTTGCCCTTGACTGCTGGGACCCACCCGACGGGCCACCTATTTCGCGAAAAAACGTTCCCCCTGCTGTCAGCTCGGACCCATCGGAAGTGCCTCCTTATTACGCACAAAAAATGAATACCCCCTGCTAGCTGGGACCCACCTTGGTGGGAAGCTGACTTGTGGGCCTACTAAGTTGACGGGGATGGAGGGCTTTGTCAACTTAGTCAATATGCATGATTCTAGCTCCAGTGACCGTACGATGTCCATCCAACGGCCGTAGTGCTTCTTCAACCTCTGGTCTTCTTGCTCCAGCCGCCCAAACCAGCGCCGGTCGTCCCTCGTGCTCCTGCCTCCCGTGGCCGGCTGCGATGTGGCGGAGGCCTCACCGCCCCTACTACTCCCACCACTGGCCAGGCCATCCCTCTACTCACCCACACCCCCTATTATTCTGCGGCGACAGCAGCCTCACACCGCAGCGAACCAGTGAACCCTCGCACTCCTCTACGCATGGGCATCCACTGCCGCGTCTTCCCCGGCTCCATGTCGTCCCCTTCCTAGCCCTCGCCATCATCCACGGCCCTGGTGCTCTCGGTGCGGCGTGGACAACATGGTCAAGGAACGGCTTCCATCGGACGTGGACTGTACGTGGAGAGGCTGACAGCTGGGTCCACGGCCGCGGCAAGGAAGTGCCTCCTTATTACGTGCAAAATAATTATTCCTCCACCTGACAGCGGGGACCCATCGGACGGGCCACCATATTTCGTGAAAAAAACATTTGCCCCTGACTGCTGGGACCCACCAGCTACATCTTCGCACGCAAGGAAGTGCCTGACAGTCGGGACCCACCTGGTCGAAGCATACGTAGCATTGTCATTCTGGTCACGAACGTGTACGTACATATATACTGGTCGACGTAGAGGCGCGCACGTGTCGTAGTAGAGGCGCGCACGTAGCATGTACACGTACGTACAGCGGCCAGGGTGCAAGAAAGAAAATACGGCCACGTATGTGTACATATGGGCGGGGTCTCGAACGCCTGCTCGCGCATATGTACAGCCAGGGCTCGTGTACATGGCTGGGTCGGAACGGAGAAACAGCATCGTCGTCGTGTTCATGGGGAGGCAACGGAATGCGTCGTGTTCATGGGGAGGCAACGGAATGTGTCGTGTTCATGGGGAGGCAACGGAACGCGTGGGAGCCAACCGGCTGGGTCAGAAAGGAATGCATGGTCGTGTTCATTGGGAGGGCTTGGACGGAACTGGCGATGGAAACGAGGCCTGGCATATCGCAAAACGGAGGAAACAGCCTTGTGTTCGACCGGCCACGTTCCAAATGGGATCCTGTTCATCGGGAGGGGTCTGGCGTACCGCAAAACGGAGGAAACGGACCTCCTACGGTCTAAACGGGGGTCCTGTTGATCGGGGGGGGGGGGTGTGGCGTACTGCAAAACGGATGAAACGGACTTGTGTTGGAGCGCTACGGTCGAAACGGGGGTCCTGTTCATCGGGAGGGGTGTGGCATACCGCAAAACGGGACTCCACGGGATACTGTTCATCTCCACCGTCGACCCCCTCCAGCCTCCACGAGCTACTATACATCCACCGTCGACCTCCTCCAGCCTCCACCTGCGACTGTTCATCCACCCTCTACCGCGCGCTACTCCACCGGCTACTGTTCAACCAGCCCTCTCCACGGGCTCCTGTTCAACCACCCCTCCACGGGCTACTGTTCATCCTGCCCTCCACCGTCTACTGTTCATCCTGCCCTCCACGGGGTGGTCCTGTTCATCCAGCCCTCCACGAGAACCTGTTCATCCAGCCCCAACCGGCTCGATCGCACGGGGTCCTGTTCATCCAGAGGCAACACCATGGGGTCCTGTTCATCCACCCCCACCGGGAACTGTTCATCCAAACCCCCCCGCAACACTCACTGTTTATCCAGAGGCAGCATCGATCGACTTCAGTTAGCAGCAGTAGCGAAGGAATCGCTCGATCGGGTTCAGTTAACAGCCATCGATCGATCGTTCGGGTTCAGTAACGCGTATCCTGCAGTGCAATCGCTCGGGTTCAGTTAGAGCCCAACGCTTCGCTCGGGTTCAGTTAGAGCCAATGCCTCACACACACGCGCGTACATGTACAAGAGAAGCGCGCATCGCTCGACCCCCGACCTCCCACCGTAACCGGGAACTCCCTGAAATTTTCCTCCCCCTTGCTTCTACCATAGTTTTTTCCGTCACGGATGACCCAAAGAATGTCATGCAGCTGCGCCTCCGTCCCGCCCAGGACGAAAAGCCCATTTTCTGTCATAATTTTTTGTCATAGAAGTAGGAGCCCACCACATCTATGATGATACCGGGTTTTGTCACAATTATCGTCATAGAAGTGTCATATGTATGACAGAAAAAAATTTCGTTCAGCCCAAAATGTCACGGATGTGTCTTTTTTTGTAGTGCATAGACCGAATGCGGAAGTGTTAGCACAACGCAGTTGATGTAGTCGTACGTCTTCATGATTCGACCGATCCAAGTACCGAACGCATGGCACCTCCGAGTTCTGCACACATTCAACTCGATGACGTCCCACGAGCTCCGATCCAGCAAAGCTTCACAGGAGAGTTTCGTCAGCACAATGGCGTGATGACGGTGATGATGTTGCTACCGACGAAGGCTTTCACCTAAGCACCGCTACGATGTAACCGAGGTGGAATATGGTGGAGGGGGGCACCGCACACGGCTGGAATAGATCAACTGATCAACTTGTGTGTCTAGAGGTGCCCCCCTACCCCCGTATATAAAGGAGCAAGGGGGGAGGCCGGCCGATTGTCTATGGCGCGCCAGGAGGAGGAGTCCTCCTCCAAGTAGGAGTAGGACTCCCCTCTTTCCTACTCCTCTTAGGAGGGGGAAAGGAAGGGGGAGAGGGAGAAGGAAAGGGGGGGGTGCCTCCCCCCTCTCCTAGTCCAATTCGGACCAGAGGGGGAGGGGTGCGCGGCCTGCCCTAGGACAGCCCCCCCTCTCTCTCTCCACTAAGGCCCATAAGGCCCATTATTTCTCCGGGGGGGGGGGGTCCGGTAACCCTCCGGCACTCCGATTTTCTCTGAAATCACCCGGAACACTTCCGGTGTCCGAATATAGTCGTACAATATATCGATCTTTATGTCTCGACCATTTCAAGACTCCTCGTCATGTCCGTGATTATATCCGAGACTCCGAACTACCTTCGGTACATCAAAACACAAAAACTCATAATACCGATCGTCACCGAACTTTAAGCGTGCGGACCCTACGGGTTCGAGAACTATGTAGACATGACCGAGACACGTCTCCATTCAATAACCAATAGCGGAACCTAGATGTTCATATTGGCTCCCACATATTCTACGAAGATCTTTATCGATCAAACCGCATAACAGCATATGTTGTTCCCTTTGTCATCGGTATGTTACTTGCCCGAGATTTGATCGTCGGTATCTCAATACCTAGTTCAATCTCATTACCGGAAAGTCTCTTTACTTGTTTTGTAATGCATCATCCCGCAACTAACTCATTAGTTACAATGCTTGCAAGGCTTATAGTGGTGTGCATTACCGAGAGGGCCCAGAGATACCTCTCCGACAATCGGAGTGACAAATCCTAATCTCAAAATACGCCAACTCAACAAGTAGAGACACCTATAGAGAACCTTTATAATCACCCAGTTACGTTGTGACATTTGGTAGCACACAAAGTGTTCCTCCGGTAAACGGGAGTTGCATAATCTCATAGTCATAGGAACATGTATAAGTAATGAAGAAAGCAATAGCAATATACTATACGATCCAGTGCTAAGCTAACGGAATGGGTCAAGTCAATCATATCATTCTCCTAATGATATGATCCCTTTAATCAAATGACAACTCATGTCTATGGCTAGGAAACATAACCATCTTTGATGAACGAGCTAGTCAAGTAGAGGCATACTAGTGACACTTTGTTTGTCTATTTATTCACACATGTTTTATGTTTCCAGTTAATACAATTCTAGCATGAATAATAAACATTTATCATGATATAAGGAAATAAATAATAACTTGATTATTGCCTCTAGGGCATATTTCCTTCACTTATTCCTTCATCCATCGTGATCTCTCTCAAAACTTGAAAACTTCAATCACACAAAACATAACGGAAAGTTCGGTAAGATCCGTTAGTATAATAAAGCAAATCACTACTCTAAGTACTGTTGAAAACGAATTCATATTTTGTTTTTGCATTTTATCTACTGTAATATAACTTTTCCATGGCTTAATCCACTGAAAGAAATTGATAGTTTCATCAAAACAAGCAAACTATGCATCAAAAACAGAATCTGTCTTAAACAGGACAGTCTGTAGTAATCTGAACATTCACCATACTTCTGTTGCTCAAAAAATTCTGAACAAATTAGGAAAAATAAACAATTTGTATATAAATACAGTGCAAAAATTTTCAGAATTGTTTGACATTCCAGTATAAAATTTAAAATCGCACACTACAGTCAAAGTTTCTGTTCTGCACCGCACAAAGCAACAAGCAATGTAAACATCCTAAAGGAAAATCTTGGCACATTATTTTTATAATACAATGGAATTGTACAAGGGGATAATTATTTTTGTTGAGAAGTTTCTGTAATCAAGATTGACAAAGTTTCCGTGAGCATGAACAAATTTCAAGGAGCTCCCCCACTTCAACAATGCTTATCTCTCTCACCTTCACTTTGCTTTTTGAAAAGTTTTGGGTTCCCTTTTTGTTTTTAAACTATATAAAAGCACTCAACAGAAGTAAATGACTCTCTAAAACTTCCGGGTTGTCTCCCTGGCAGCGCTTTCTTTAAAGCCATTAAGCTAGGCATATAGTGCTCAAGTAATGAATCCACCCGGATCCAAGGTATATCAAAGCCAATTTTAATTAACAATGATTTGTGATTTAGTAGTGAGCACAAAGTAACATATATCATGTAATGAAAAAGTCTAACTCTCTTTCTATGCATCGGCATGTCATAAAAGAACAATTCATGCACACATAGTAAAGGCCAATGCAAAGTATAAACAGCTTCTTGCAATTTTATCGTGTTGGAAACATGGAGAGGAAGAGATGTAGTTCCTCTCTCATAATAATTGCAAGTAGAAGTAGCAAGCACATGCATATTGTATCTATCAAAATCAACATGTGTAGTAGTCAAACACAACCCATCAATATAATCCTTAATAAGGGCAAACTTCTCCGATATAGTGTAGTCAGGAGAATTCAAAAAAGATAATAGGACTATCATGCATGGGTGCAATAGCAACAATTTCACGTTTAACATAAGGAACTATAGCAAGTTCATCTCCATAAGCATAATTCATATTGGCATCTTGGCCACAAGCATAGCAAGCATCATCAAAAAGGGATATTTCAAAAGAATCAACGGGATCATAACAATCATCATAGCAATCGTCCTTTGGTAAGCACGAAGGGAAATAAAACAATGTATGAGTTGAAGAGTTACTCTCATTAGAAGGTGGGCACGAGTAGCTAATCCGCTGTTCCTACTTTTGTTCTTCGCTCTCCTCATCATCTTTTTCATCCAATGAGCTCACAGTTTCATCAATTTCTTCTTCCATAGACTCCTGCAAAATATTAGTCTCTTCTCGGACAGCGGAGACTTTCTCAATAAATTCATCAATATCATAATTATATTTATAATTCTCATAGCAATATTTAAGGATAGCTAAATTTTCAAGTCTATAAACTGAATCATCAAAATCTTCAAACTCTTTAAACAAAGATTCAATTTCATAAGCACCCATAAAAGCAACAAATTCTTATATTTGTTCCACATCATAATAATCATATATACCATTAGCATAAGAAGCCAAGGTTTCATCATCATTAAGTTCACATGAAAAGGGAAGGTGTGGAGCCTTCATCCTAGAGCAACAAGTATAATCATATCTCAAGCATAGTTGCCGAGCATACCAATGTAACATATAAATTTGATCCCATAATAGTTTCCCTTTTTTGAGTCAAGCGATAATCCCTAAAGTATTGATACGTCTCCAACGTATCTATAATTTTTGATTGCTCCATGCTATATTATCTACTGTTTTGGACATTATTGGGCTTTGTTATCCACTTTTATATTATTTTTGGGACTAACCTATTAACCGGAGGCCCAGCCCAGAATTGCTGTTTTTTTTGCCTATTTTAGGGTTTCGAAGAAAAGGAATATCAAACGGAGTCCAAAAGGAATGAAACCTTCGGGAACGTGATTTTCTCACCGAACATGATCCAGAGGACTTGGACCCTACGTCAAGAAACAAAAGAGGAGGCCACGAGGTAGGGGGCGCGCCTACCCCCCCAGGCGCGCCCTCCACCCTCGTGGGCCCCCTGTTGCTCCACCGACGTACTCCTTCCTCCTATATATACCTACGTACCCCCAAATGATCAGATCCGGAGCCAAAACCCTAATTCCACCGCTGCAACTTTCTGTATCCACGAGATCCCATCTTGGGGCCTGTTCTAGAGCTCTGCCGGAGGGGGCATCGATCACGGAGGGCTTCTACATCATCACCATAGCCCCTTCTATGAAGTGTGAGTAGTTTACCTCAGACCTACGGGTCCATAGTTATTAGCTAGATGGCTTCTTATCTCTTTTTGGATCTCAATACAATGTTCTCCCCCACTCTTGTGGAGAACTATTTGATGTAATCTTCTTTTTGCGGTGTGTTTGTTGAGACCGATGAATTGTGGGTTTATGATCAAGTCTATCTATGAACAATATTTGAATCTTCTCTGAATTCTTTTATGTATGATTGGTTATGTTTGCAAGTCTCTTCGAATTATCAGTTTGGTTTGGCCTAATAGATTGATCTTTCTTGCAATGGGAGAAGCGCTTAGCATTGGGTTCAATTTTGCGGTGTCCTTTCCCAGTGACAATAGGGGCAGCAAGGCACGTATTGTATTGTTGCCATCGAGGATAACAAGATGGGGTTTTCATCATATTACATGAGTTTATCCCTCTACATCATGTCATCTTGCTTAAGGCGTTACTCTGTTTTCATTAACTTAATACTCTAGATGCATGCTGGATAGTGGTCGATGCGTGGAGTAATAGTAGTAGATGCAGGCAGGAGTCGGTCTACTTGTCTCGGACGTGATGCCTATATACATGATCATGCCTAGATATTCTCATAACTATGCTCAATTCTGTCAATTGCTCAACAGTAATTTGTTCACCCACCGTAGAATACTTATGCTCTTGAGAGAAGCCACTAGTGAAACCTATGGCCCCCGGGTCTATCTTCATCATATTAATCTTCCAATACTTTGTTATTTACTTTGTTTTTTATTTTACTTTGCATCTTTATCATAAAAACACCAAAAATATTATCTTATCATATCTATCAGATCTCACTCTCGTAAGTGGCCGTGTAGGGATTGACAACCCCTTATCGCGTTGGTTGCGAGGATTTATTTGTTTTGTGTAGGTACGAGGGACTCGCGCGTAGCCTCCTACTGGATTGATACCTTGGTTCTCAAAAACTGAGGGAAATACTTACGCTACTCTGCTGCATCATCCCTTCCTCTTCGGGGAAAAACCAACGCAGTGCTCAAGAGGTAGCAAGAAGGATTTCTGGCGCCGTTGCCGGGGAGTCTACGCAAAAGTCAATATACCAAGTAACCATCACAATCCCTATCTCCCGCATTACATTATTTACCATTTGCCTCTCGTTTTCCTCTCCCCCACTTCACCCTTGCCATTTTATTCGCCCTCTCTCTCTACCCTCCCTCTCTTTCTCTATTTGCCTCTTTTTGCCCGTTTGCTTTTTGTTTGCTTGCTTGTCTCGATGCCTCAAGATAACACTAGATTGTGTGACTTTACCAATACCAACAACAATGATTTTGTTAGCACTCCGATTGCTCCTCTTACCGATGCCGAATCTTGTGAAATTAATACTGCTTTGCTGAATCTTGTCATGAAAGATCCGTTTTCCGGCCTTCCTAGTGAAGATGCCGCTACCCATCTAAATTGATTCATTGATTTGTGTGATATGCAAAAGAAGAAAGATGTGGATAATGATATTTTTAAATTGAAGCTATTTCCTTTTCGCTTAGAGATCGTGCTAAAGCTTGGTTTTCATCTTTGCCGAAAAATAGTATTGATTCATGGAGTAAGTGCAAAGATGCTTTTATCTCTAAGTATTTTCCTCCCACTAAGATCATCTCCCTTAGAAACGATATTATGAATTTTAAGCAACTTGATCATGAACATGTTGCACAAGCTTGGGAGAGGATGAAATTAATGATACGTAATTGCCCTACTCATGGTTTGAATTTGCGGATGATTATACAAATTTTTTATGCCGGATTGAATTTTGCTTCTAGAAATCTTTTAGATTCGGCCACGGGAGGCACTTTTATGGAAATCACTTTAGGAGAAGCTACTAAACTCTTAGATAATATTATGGTTAATTATTCTCAATGGCATACTGAAAGATCTACTAATAAAAAGGTGCATGTGATAGAAGAAATTAATGTTTTGAGTGGAAAGATGGATGAACTTATGAAATTATTTGCTAATAAAAGTGTTTATTCTGATCCTAATGATATGCCCTTGTCTACTTTGATTGAGAATAATAATGAATCTATGGATGTGAATTTTGTTGGTAGGAACAATTTTGGTAACAACGCGTATAGAGGAAATTTCAGTCCTAGGCCTTATCCTAGTAATCCCTCTAATAATTATGGTAATTCCTACAACAATTCTTATGGAAATTATAATAAGATGCCCTCTGATTTTGAATCTAATATTAAATAATTTATTACTTCACAAAAGAATTTTAATGCTTTGATTGAAGAAAAATTGCTTAAGATTGATGAGTTGGCTAGGCACGTTGATTGAATTGCTCTTGATGTTGATTCTTTGAAACTTAGATCTATTCCACCTAAGCATGATATCAATGAGTCTCTCAAAGTCATGAGAATTTCCATTGATGAGTGCAAAGAAAGAACTACTAGGATGCGTGCTAAAAAAGATGCCTTTATAAGAGCGTGTTCCTCTAGTTCCTATGAAAATAAAGATGAAGATCTAAAAGTTATTGATGTGTCCCCTATTAAATATTTGTTTTTCAATATGAATCTTAATAATTATGGGACTGAATATGATCCACCTTTACCTAGAAGACGTTCCAAGAATTCGGAGTTTTTAGATATTGATGCTAAAATTGATGATAGTGGGATCGAAGAAATTAAAACCCTAGATGTTGCTAAACCCACTATCTTGGATTTCAAGGAATTTAATTATGAAAATTGCTCTTTGATTGATTGTATTTCCTTGTTGCAATCCGTGCTAAATTCTCCTCATGCTTATAGTCAAAATAAAGCATTCACTAAACATATCGTTTATGCCTTGATGCAATCTTATGAAGAAAAACTTGAATTGGAAGTTTCTATCCCTACAAAACTTTATGATGAGTGGGAACCAACTATTAAAATTAAGATTAAATATCATGAATTCTATGCTTTATGTTATTTGGGTGCTAGTGTTTCCACGATTCCAAAGACTTTGTGTGATTTGTTAGGTTTCCGTGATTTTGATGATTGCTCTCTAAACTTGCACCTTGCGGATTCCACTATTAAGAAACCTATGGGAAGAATTAATGATGTTCTTATTGTTGCAAATAGGAATTATGTGCCCGTAGATTTTATTGTTCTTGACATAGATTGCAATCTTTCATGTCCTATTATTCTTGGTAGACCTTTCCTTAGAACGATTGGTGCAATTATTGATATGAAGGAAGGAAATATTAGATTCCAATTTCCGTTAAGGAAAGGTATGGAACACTTGCCTAGAAAGAAAATTAAATTACCTTATGAATCTATTATGAGAGCCACTTGTGGATTGCCTACCAAAGATAGCAATACCTAGATCTATCTTTGCTTTTTATGCCTAGCTAGGGACGTTAAACGATAGCGCTTGTTGGGAGGAAACCCAATTTTATTTTTATTCCTTGCTTTTTGCTCCTGTTTAGTAATAAATAATTTATCTAGCCTATGTTTAGGTTGTGTTTTTTGTGTTTAATTAGTGTTTGTGCCAAGTAGAACCGTTGGGAAAACTTGGGGAAAGTCTTGTTAATCTTGCTGTAAAAAACAGAAACTTTAGCGCTCACGAGAACTGCTGCCATTTTTAATTGGAAAGTGATATTTAGTTAAATATTTTTGCAGATGATTAATATATAAATTCATAACGTCCATCAATTTATTTTAGAATTTTTTGGGGTTCCAGATCTTGCGCTATCTACAGATTACTTCAGACAGTTCTGTTTTTGACAGATTCTGTTTTTCATGTGTTGTTTGCTTATTTTGATGAATCTATGGCTAGTAAAATAGTTTATAAACCATAGAGAAGTTGGAATACAGTAGGCTTAACACCAATATAAATAAAGAATGAGTTCATTACAGTACCTTGAAGTGGTATTTTGTTTTCTTTCGGTAACGGAGTTCACGAGATTTTCTACTTTAAGTTTTGTGTTGTGAAGTTTTCAAGTTTTGGGTAAAGATTTGATGGATTATGGAACAAGGAGTGGAAAGAGCCTAAGCTTGGGGACGCCCATGGAAACCCCAAGATAATCTAAGGACACCTAAAATCCAAAGCTTGGTGATGCCCCGGAAGGCATCCCCTCTTTTCGTCTACTTCTATCGGTAACTTTACTTGGAGCTATATTTTTATTCACCACATGATATGTGTTTTGCTTGGAGCGTATTGTATTATTTGAGTCTTTATTTGTTAGTTTACCACAATCATCCTTGCTGTACATACCTTTTAAGAGAGCCATACATGATTTGGAATTTATTAGAATACTCTATGTGCTTCGCTTATATCAATTGAGTTATATAGTTTTGCTCTAGTACTTCACTTGTATCTTTTAGAGCACGGTGGTGGATTTGTTTTATAGAAACTATTGATCTCCCATGATTCACTTAGATTATTTTGAGAGTCTTAAATAGCATGGTAATTTTCTTAAAAAATCCTTATATGCTAGGTATACAAGATTAATAATAAAATTCTCTTATGAGTGTGTTGAATACTATGAGAAGTTTGATGCTTGATAATTGTCTTGAGATATGAAGATGGTGATATTGAAGTTGTGCTAGTTGAGTAGTTGTGAATTTGTGAAATACTTGTGTTAAAGTTTGTGATTCCCGTAGCATGCACGTATGGTGAACTGTTATGTGATGAAGTCGGAGCATGATTTATTTATTGATTGTCTTCCTTATGAGTGGCGGTCGGGGACGAGCGATGGTCTTTTCCTACCAATCTATCCCCCTAGGAGCATGCGCGTAATACTTTGCTTGGATAACTTGTAGATTTTTTGAATAAGTATATGAGTTCTTTATGACTAATGTTGAGTCCATGGATCATATGCACTCTCACCCTTGCACCATTGCTAGCCTCTCTAATACCGCGCACCTTTCGCCGGTATCATACACCCACCATATACCTTCCTCAAAACAAACACCATACCTACCTATCATGGCATTTCCATAGCCATTCCGAGATATATTGCCATGCAACTTTCCACCGTTCCGTTTACTATGACACGCTCCATCATTGTCATATAGCTTTGCATGATCATGTAGTTGACATTGTATTTGTGGCAAAGCCACCGTTCATAATTCTTTCGTACATGTCACTCATGAGTCATTTCATATCCCGGTACACTGTCGGAGGCATTCATATAGATTAATATCTTGTTCTAAGTATCGAGTTGTAATTCTTGAGTTGTAAGAAAATAAAAGTGTGATGATCATCATTATTAGAGCATTGTCCCAAGTGAGGAAAGGATGATGGAGACTATGATTCCCCCACTAGTCGGAATGAGACTCCGGACGAAAAATAAAAATAAAAATAAAAAAGGAGGCCAAAGAAGCCAAATAAAAAAATGAGAGAAAAAGAGAGAAGGGACAATGCTACTATCCTTTTACCACACTTGTGCTTCAAAGTAGCATCATGATCTTCATAATAGAGAGTCTCCTGTGTTATCACTTTCATATACTAGTGGGGATTTTTCATTATAGAACTTGGCTTGTATATTCCAATGATGGGCTTCCTCAAATTGCCCTAGGTCTTCGTGAGCAAGCGAGTTGGATGCACACCCACTTAGTTGAATCAATGGATTATACGCACTCTCACCCTTCCACCATTGCTAGACTCTCTAATACTGCGCACCTTTCGCCGGTATCATACACCCACCATATACCTTCCTCAAAACAGCCACCATACCTACCTATTATGGCATTTCCATAGCCATTCCGAGATATATTGCCATGCAACTTTCCACCGTTCCGTTTATGATAAAACACTCCATCATTGTCATATTGCTTAGCATGATCATGTAGTTGACATCGTATTTGTGGCAAAGCCACCGTTCATAATTATTTCATACATGTCACTCATGAGTCATTGCATATCCCGGTACACCGACGGAGGCATTCATATAGAGTCATATTTTGTTCTAAGTATCGAGTTGTAATTGTTGAGTTGTAAGAAAATAAAAGTGTGATGATCATAATTATTAGAGCATTGTCCCAGTGAGGAAAGGATGATGGAGACTATGATTCCCCGACAAGTCGGGATGAGACTCCGGATGAAAAATAAAAAAGAAAGAAAGAAAAGAGGCCATAAAAAAAGAGAGAAAAGGCCCAAATAAAAAAATGAGAGAAAAAGAGAGAAGGGGAAATGCTACTATCCTTTTACCACACTTGTGCTTCAAAGTAGCACCATGATATTCATAGTAGAGAGTCTCTCATTTCGTCACTTTCATATACTAGTGGGAATTTTTCATTATAGAACTTGGCTTGTATATTCCAATGATGTGCTTCCTCAAATTACCCTAGGTCTTCATGAGCAAGCAAGTTGGATGCACACCCACTTAGTTTCATTTGATGAGCTTTCATATACTTATAGCTCTAGTGCATCCATTGCATGGCAATCCCTACTCACTCACATTGATATCTATTGATGGGCATCTCCATAGCCCGTTGATACATCTAGTTGATGTGAGACTATCTTCCCCCTTTTTTGTCTTCTCCACAACCACCATTCTATTCCACCTATAGTGCTATATCCATGGCTCATGCTCATGTATTGCGTGAAGATTGAAAAAGTTTTGAGAATGTCAAAAGTATGAAACAATTGCTTGGCTTGTCATCGGGGTTGTGCATGATTAAAATACTTTGTGTGGTGAAGATAGAGCATAGCCAGACTATATGATTTTGTAGGGATAACTTTCTTTGGCCATGTTATTTTGAGAAGACATGATTGCTTTATTAGTATGCTTGAAGTACTATTATTTTTATGTCAATATGAACTTTTATCTTGAATCTTTCAGATCTGAATATTCATACCACAATTAAGAAAAATTACATTAAAATTATGCCAAGTAGCACTCCGCATCAAAAATTCTGTTTTTATCATTTACCTACTCTAGGACGAGCAGGAATTAAGCTTGGGGATGCTTGATACGTCTCCAACGTATCTATAATTTTTGATTGCTCCATGCTATATTATCTACTGTTTTGGACATTACTGGGCTTTATTATCCACTTCTATATTATTTTTGGGACTAACCTATGAACTAGAGGCCCAACCCAAAATTGTTGTTTTTTGCCTATTTCAGGGTTTCGAAGAAAAGGAATATCAAACGGAGTCCAAACGGAATGAAACCTTCGGGAACGTGATTTTCTCACCGAACATGATCCAGAGGACTTGGACCCTACGTCAAGAAACAAAAGAGGAGGCCACGGGGTAGGGGGCACTCCTACCCCCCAGGCGCGCCCTCCACCCTCGTGGGCCCCCTGTTGCTCCATCGACGTACTCCTTCCTCCTATATATACCTACATACCCCCAAACGATCAGATACGGAGCCAAAACCCTAATTCCACCGCCGCAACTTTTTGTATCCACGAGATCCCATCTTGGGGCCTGTTCCGGAGCTCCGCCAGAGGGGGCATTGATCACGGAGGGCTTATACATCATCACCATAGCCCCTCCGATGAAGTGTATGTAGTTTACCTCAGACCTACGGGTCCATAATTATTAGCTAGATGTCTTCTTCTCTCTTTTTGGATCTCAATACAATGTTCTCCCCCACTCTTGTGGAGAACTATTCGATGTAATCTTGTTTTTGCGGTGTGTTTGTTGAGACCGATGAATTGTGGGTTTATGATCAAGTCTATCTATGAACAATATTTGAATCTTCTCCGAATTCTTTTATGTATGATTGGTTATCTTTGCAAGTCTCTTCAAATTATCAGTTTGGTTTGGCCTACTAGATTGATCTTTCTTGCAATGGGAGAAGTGCTTAGCTTTGGGTTCAATCTTGCGGTGTCCTTTCCCAGTGACAGTAGAGCAGCAAGGCACGTATTGTATTGTTGCCATCGAGGATAACAAGATGGGGTTTTCATCATATTGCATGAGTTTATCCCTCTACATCATGTCATCTTGCTTAAGGCGTTACTCTGTTTTCATTAACTTAATACTCTAGATGCATGCTGGATAGCGGTCGATGAGTGGAGTAATAGTAGTAGATGCAGGCAGGAGTCGGTCTACTTGTCTCGTATGTGATGCCTATATACATGATCATGCCTAGATATTCTCATAACTATGCTCAATTCTGTCAATTGCTCAATAGTAATTTGTTCACCCATCATAGAATACTTATGCTCTTGAGAGAAGCCACTAGCGAAACCTATGGCCCCCGGGTCTATCTTCATCATATTAATCTTCCAATAATTTGTTATTTACTTTGCCTTTATTTTACTTTGCATCTTTATCATAAAAATACCAAAAATATTATCTTATCATATCTATCAGATCTCACTCTCATAAGTGGCCATGTAGGGATTGACAACCCCTTATCGCGTTGGTTGCGAGGATTTATTTGTTTTGTGCAGGTACGAGGGACTCGCGCGTAGCCTCCTACTAGATTGATACCTTGGTTCTCAAAAACTGAGGGAAATACTTACGCTACTCTACTGCATCATCCCTTCCTCTTCGGGGAAAAACCAACGCAGTGCTCAAGAGGTAGCAAGTATTCACGTTGATCCAACGTTACTCCCGTTATAAAGTTGAATGGGGTTTTCTCAGGATTATCAAAGTAGTACATAGTATGTTTCACATAATGAGCATCGAGGGTTTTAGGAGGTTCCCCATCTCCATGATTAGCAAGTAAACCTAATTTTTTTGGTATTTCGTGTTCCGTATCCATAACTAAAGGTAGAGAACAACTTAGAACAACAAATAAAAATTACTTAGTGATAAAGCAAACAAGCACACACGAGAATATTCACCCCATGCTATAACTCCCCCGGCAACGGCGCCAGAAAAAGGTCTTGATAACCCACAAGTATAGGGGATCAATTGTAGCCTCTTTTGATAAGTAAGAGTGTTGTACCCAACGAGGAGCTAAAGGTAGAACAAATATTCCCTCAAGTTCTATCGACCACCGATACAACTATACGCACGCTTAACGTTCGCTTTACCTAGAACAAGTATGACACTAGAAGTACTTTGTAGGTGTTGTTGGATAGGTTTGCAAGATAATAAGAGAGCGTAAATAAAAAGTAGGGGCTGTTTAGATGAAGACACAACTAAGTTAGTTTTAGTAGAGAGCTTGTTGTCACACAAGAAAGTTATTTGTCCCTAGGCAATCGATAACTAGACCGGTAATCATTATTGCAATTTTATTTGAGGGAGAGGCATAAGCTAACACACTTTATCTTCTTGGATCGTATGCACTTATGATTGGAACTCTAGCAAGCATCCACAACTACTAAAGATCATCAAGGTAAAACCCAACCATAGCATTATAAGGCATCAAGTCCTCTTTATTCCCATACGCAAACAACCTACTTACTCGGGTCGGTGTTTCTATCACTCGCGCCACCCATCATAATAAAATCATGAACATATTGCAAACCCTATAGTGGGGATCCCTCACGCTTGCGCGACACGGAGAGCATCATAGGACAACACCAATAATAAAACATGCAACTCAAACCAATCATGATCATCAATTAACCCATAGGACAAAACGGATCTACTCAAACATCATAGGATAGCCATACATCATTGGGAAACAATATATAGCATTGAGCACCATATTTAAGTAGATATTACAGGGGGTAAAAGAGGGTTACACCGCTGCATAGAGGGGGGAAGAGTTGGTGATGAGGGCGGTGAAGTTGTTGGTGTAGATTGCGGTGATGATGATGCCCCCGGCGGCGTTCCGACGCCACCGGGGGAGAGGGGGAGAGAGCCCCCTTCTTCTTCTTCTTCTTCTTCTTCTTCCTTGACCCTCTCCCTAGATGGGAGAAGGGTTTCCCCTCGGGGCCATGGCCTCCATGGCATGGGAGGGGTGAGAGCCCCTCCGAGATTGGCTCTGTCTCTCTGTCTCTCTCTGTTTCTGCGTTCCAGATTCTGCCCTTTCACCGTTTCTTATATTCCCGGAGATCCGTAACTTTGATTGGGCTGAAATTTGGACACGATTTTTCTCTAGATATTAGCTTTCGTGCGGCAAAAGAAGGGAATCAACCGCCTTACGGGGTGGTGAAAGCACAAGTGCTCCCTAGGTGGTTTTGATAATTGATGACAACATATCTCTTGTTGGACTAACACTTCTATCTAGCATGTTTCAGATAAGTTCAACAATGGAGTGGCATGGACTAAAGGTTGTGGGAACTCCTTCAAGATGCTAAGGACAAAGGATTGGCTAAAGCTTCAAGCTCAAGACTCTTCATTTTACATTTTAGTGATCCAAGATCACATTGAGTCCATAGGAAAAGCCAATACTATCAAGGAGGGATGAGGTGTTGCTTAATGAGCCTCTTGCTTCATGTGCTTAATGATATGCTCCAAAAATCCTCAACTACTTTCCCATGTCCACATATGACCTAAACCCTAAGCCAAACTCGGTCCTACCGATTCTTCCTACCCGGCGCCACCGAGTTTCACTTGTCATAAGCCACTGCCAAACCCTAATCAGTTCGGTCTCACCAATGGGATCTCAGTCTCACCGAGATGGGCTTGCAAACTCTCTGTTACCCATTGCAATATTCTCGATCCCACCGAGATATGCAATCGGTCCCACCGAGTTTGCTTGACCAAATCTCAGTTTCACTTATTACCCAAATCGGTCCCACTGAGTTTGAGTAATCGGTCAAACCGAGTTTTGGATTTACCCTAACCCTAGCACATCGGTCCCACCGAGTTGATCCAGTCGGTCCCACCGAAATCACTAACGGTCACTAGGTTTACATTTTCGGTCCGACCGAGTTTATTGATTCGGTCCCACCGAGATTGGAAAACTGTGTAACGGTTGGATTTTGTGTGGAGGCTATATATACCCCTCCACCTCTTTCTCATTAAGTGAGAGAGCCATCAGAACACACACACCATTCCAACTCATATGTTCTGAGAGAGAACCACCTACTCATGTGTTGAGACCAAGACATGCCATTCCTACCATATGAATCTTGATCTCTAGCCTTCCCAAGTTGCTTTCCACTCAAATCATCTTTCCACCAAATCCAAATCCTATGAGAGAGAGAGTTGAGTGTTGGGGAGACTATCATTTGAAGCACAAGAGCAAGGAGTTCATTACCTACACACCATTTGTTACTTCTTGGAGAGTGGTGTCTCCTAGATTGGCTAGGTGTCACTTGGGAGCCTCCGACAAGATTGTGGAGTTGAACCAAGGAGTTTGTAAGGGCAAGGAGATCGCCTACTTCGTGAAGATCTACCGCTAGTGAGGCAAGTCCTTCGTGGGCGATGGCCATGGTGGGATAGACAAGGTTGCTTCTTCGTGGACCCTTTGTGGGTGGTTGCTTCTTCGTGGACCCTTCGTGGGTGGAGCCCTGTGTGGACTCGCGCAACCGTTACCCTTGGGTGGAGCCCTGTGTGGACTCGCGCAACCGTTACCCTTCGTGGGTTGAAGTCTCCATCAACGTGGATGTAGGATAGCACCACCTATCCGAACCACGGGAAAAACATCCGTGTCTCCAATTGCGTTTGATCTCTCCAAACCCTTCCCTTTACATTCTTGCAAGTTGCATGCTTTACATTCCGCTGCTCATATACTCTTTGCATGCTTGCTTGATATGTATTGTGTGTGTTGAAATTGTGCCTAAACTCCACTTAAACCGAAAAAGCTTAAAAATTGCAACTTTAGCACTAAGTGTCTAATCACCCCCCCTCTAGACACATCTACTTCTAGATCCTACAAGTGGTATTAGAGCTTTGGTCTCCATTGCCTTGGTTTAATCACCATTGGAGGAAGATGGATGTGTCTACATTAGGGAGTCTTAGACATAGAGTACCTATTCTTGATGGAGAGTACTTTCATGAGTGGAAAAATGAGATGCTTGTAATATTCAATCAATATCATTTGAACAAGTACATTGCTAGCCCTTGTGCACCCCATATTGATCCCTTGCATCCTACCCTAGATGAAGATATTGACATGATTCGCAATCTTAGAACTATTGAGCTCAGCATTAGAGGATTGCCCAAAAATTTGATTGCTAGTTTGCCTACTCACAATTGTGCCTATACCATATGGAAATTTCTTGAGGAATGATTTCCCAATTATTCCTTGAAAACTTTGGATGAAATTCTCCATAAATCTATTGCCTTGAGTAAGATGAACTCTAGAGATCCTAGTTTTGGTAAATGTCTTTTTGAACTTGCCAATCTTAAGCATGCTAAAGGAGATGTTGGAATCATTAATGATATCATACTCAAAGCTATAAGAATTCATAAAAGTAACCACTTTGATCATTTATCTAATGAATTACCCTCTCTAGGAAATGATGAGTCACAAGATCATGATGAACATTAATATTATGATGATGATGATAGTGACTTCGATCTTGATGATGAAATGAGACATTTTGGTCTTATGGCAAATCTTCGGGGATATGAATCAGGAGGAAAGGAATGGGTTCTTGATAGTGGATGTACTGATCATATGACCGGAGATGAAGCGATGTTTCGTGAGCTCGCTGAAAACAACGGCCCTCGAAAATATGTCACCTTTGGTGATAATTCAAAGGGTAAAGTGGTTGGCCTTGGTAAGGTGGCCATCTCACATGATAGTTCCATTCAAAATGTCATGATCGTTGAATCTCTTGGCTACAACTTACTTTCAGTATCTAGACTTGCTGATTTCGGTTTGAATGTCCTATTTACTGAGGTAGATTGCCAAGTATTTCGTCGAGACAATCATAAAATGGTCTATACGGGTATGCGTAGAGGAGATCTTTACATTGTCGATTTCTCTAAAAAGGCACAACCTAAAACTTGCTTTGTTGCTAAATCCTCAAAAGGTTGGTTGTGGCATAGACGACTAGGTCACGTTGGCATGAGAAACCTTGACAAGCTTATTAAAGGAAATCATATCCTTGGAGTTCATGATGTCATATTTGATAAGGATAGACTTTGCAGTGCTTGTCAAGCAGGTAAACAGGTTGGAGGAAGACATCCCGTGAAGAACATCATGACCACGAGGAGGCCATTAGAGCTACTTCACATGGATCTTTTTGGTCCCAACGCCTACAAGAGTCTCGGTGGAAATTCTTTTGGTCTAGTTATAGTTGATGATTTTTCAAGATTTACGTGGGTGTTCTTTCTTAATGACAAATCGCAGGTCCAGAAGATCTTCAGAAACTTTGCTAGGAAGGCCCAAAATCAGTTTGATGTGAAGATCAAGAAGGTTCGGAGTGACAACGGAACGGAGTTCAAGAACGCAAATGTGGACACCTTTCTTAACGAAGAAGGGATTTCACACGAGTTCTCGGCTACGTACACACCTCAATAAAATGGAGTTGTTGAGAGGAAGAACCGGACGCTCATCGAAATGGCAAGAACGATGCTTGATGAATACAAGACGCCAAAGCACTTTTGGGCAGAAGCGGTTGAGACAGCTTGTCACGCAACAAATCGCTTATATCTTCACAAGCTACTCGGCAAGACGGCATACGAGCTCCTCACCGGTAACAAGCCTCAAGTTGGATACTTTTGAGTATTCGGCTCAAAGTGCTACATTCTTGATAAGCATCGTCGTTCAAAGTTTGCTCCTAAATCTCATGAAGGTTTTCTACTCGGTTATGGCTCAAACTCTCGCACTTACCGTGTATACAACAATTTCACCCGAAAGGTTGAAGAGACGGTAGATGTGAAGTTTGATGAATCTAATGGCTCGCAAGTAGAGCAGTTGCCAATTGATGTAGGAGACAAAGACCCTTCAGAAGCAATTCAGGACTTGTCCATTGGCAAAGTTCGTCCAACGGAGGTGAAGGAGAGTACTTTATCCATCCAAGTGGAAGCTTCTACTTCACGACAAAGTGAACCAAGAATCGACACGGAAGCATCCACAAGTGGGACACACCAAGATGAAGAAAATGAGGAAGTACGCCAAGATGAACATCAACAACCTCCTTCTCCACCACGACAAGAGAACAACGATGTCAACAATGAAGAAGGCCAAGAAGAAGAACAAGATGAAGAATATGTTCAACAAAGACCCAAGCAAAAGCTCTCACGAGTTCGAGCAAGAATTGCCAAAGATCATCCCGTCGAGCAAATCCTCAATGATATACAAACTGGGAGAATCACTCGCTCAAAAACTCGTTTAGCTAACTTTTGTGAAAACTACTCATTTATCTCTAGCATTGAACCTATGAAGGTTGAAGAAGCATTGGAAGATCCGGATTGGATAAACGCTATGCATGAAGAGCTACATAATTTTGAGAGAAATCAAGTTTGGACATTGGTCGAGAAGCCCGACAACAACCACAACATCATTGGTACCAAATGGGTGTTTCGCAACAAGCAAGATGAAGATGGACAAGTGGTTCGCAACAAAGCACATCTCGTCGCCCAAGGTTACACACAAGTCGAAGGTATGGACTATGGTGAGACATATGCTCCCGTTGCTAGACTTGAGTCCATTCGCATCTTACTTGCATATGCTAATCACCATAATATCACCTTGTACCAAATGGACATTAAGAGTGCTTTTCTAAATGGTGAAATAGAGGAGGAAGTTTATGTCAAACAACCTCTCGGCTTTATCAATCCTAAGAAACCAAATCATGTTTACAAACTTCACAAAGCTCTCTATGGTCTTAAACAAGCTCCTAAAGCATGGTATAAATGCTTGACCAAGTTCCTTACTACAAGTGGTTTTGAAATTGGTAAAATTGATTCTACTCTTTTTACTAAAAGGGTTAATGGAGAACTATTTGTATGCCAAATTTATGTTGATGATATCATATTTGGTTCAACTAACCCTCTCTTTAGTGAAAAGTTTGGAAAGCTAATGTCAGAGAAGTTTGAGATGTCTATGATGAGCGAACTCAAATTTTTTCTCGGGTTGCAAATCAAGCAAACTAAGGAAGGTACATTTGTCTCTCAAACAAAGTACACCAAGGACTTATTCAAGAAGTTCAATATGCAAGAATGCAAAGGTATGTCTACACCCATGCCTACTAGTGGACATAATGATTTAACCAAAGATGGTGAACCGGTTGATCAAAAGGTTTATCGCTCTATGATTGGTTCATTGTTATACCTATGTGCTTCACGTCCCGATATTATGCTAAGTGTGTGCATGTGTGCACGATATCAAGCTGCTCGTAAAGATTGTCATCTTAAGGCTGTGAAAAGGATAGTGAGATATTTAATCCATACACCAAATTTTGGCATTTGGTATCCTAAGAGGTCTTCTTTTGATCTTGTTGGCTATTCCGACTCGGATTATGCCGGAGACAAGGTTGATAGAAAGTCCACTTCGGGTACTTGTCAATTTCTTGGTAGATCTCTTGTGTCTTGGTCTTCCAAGAAACAAAACTCGGTATCCTTATCCACCGCCGAAGCGGAATACATTGCCGCTGGTTCATGTTGTGCTCAATTACTTTGGATGACCCAAACTCTTAAAGATTACGGGATTTATGTGAAACATGTTCCACTGCTTTGTGACAATGAAAGTGCTATCTAAATTGGTCATAATCCTGTACAACATTCTCAAACTAAGCATATTGAAGTTCGTCATCATTTCATTCGAGATCATGTTGCTAAGGGTGACATCAATCTTAAGCATGTTCGCACCGACAAGCAATTAGCGGATATATTCACTAAACCACTTGATGAAAAAGTGTTTTGCAGGTTGAGAGGAGAATTGAACATCATTGATGCCTCGAACTTGGAGTAGAAACTCCATTGGATACATGCAAGACATGAGCTTATAACTAATCCATGATATATCTCTTATGATAACTATCTTATGTCTTGGATATATTTGCACCTTGCATGTTGCCTAACCCATGTAGGTGCTTGGTTGAATCCAATTCCATGAGATTGCGACTCACTCATATCTTGAGCAATCTCTACATCACCAAGACTCTACACAATAGTGGTTAAAGACAAGGAAGCACAAAACCACTCAAACATATCCTTTGACAAATTCTATGTTAAGCTTCATGATTGTCATTTTTGGATACACAAGTGCTCTTCCTTGCAAGAACTAACCCATGTAGGTAGATGAACTCAAACTCCAAGTGGTGCTCCCAACTCTTGATGAACTACATCGACCTTGAGCACCCACACAAGTTCAACTACATGAGCAAGAACCACATCACCACCCAAGGTATGTTATTCCATCTTAGAGAAGCTTTACTCCAAGACGTGAGTCAAAGCAACTCAACAAGATGTGAATACATCAAGATGCTTGAACGAAAAATGGTAACCCCATTTTGAGCTTAAACGATGAGTATGACCTATGATCAAGTGTTCTCACTTGACTCCTAAGTCAATATACTCTAACATAGGTGACCATGTCACCGCCCAATTCTAGATGAAGTTCTCTTGTGTTCTTTTCTGAGTTATTGCATTTGTCCCTTGCATATTTGTTTCCTTCTCTTTCAAACAAAAAAAAACTTCATCTAGAAACTTTCACTCTTTTTTCTTTTTGATTTTTGTTCTGCATATTTCTGCATCAAATTCCTTGCAAATCTTTCAACTAATTCATTGCAAATCTTTGTGAGATCTTACTTGTCTAGTGAGCTGAGGTGACAAGTGTTTTTCTCTGTGTAAACTCGGTTTCACCGACTTGCAATTTTCGGTCCAACCGAATCTTTTCGGTACCACCGAAAAATGCCACTCGGTGCCACCGACTTTGCAATCAGAAAAACAGTTTGCCACTTGTTCTACATTTCTTCTGATCCAACTCCACTCAATGAATCTTGTCCTCCACAAGCATCAAAATTTTATCCTCTGCTTTGTGCTGAATCTCAAGGACCAAACCTATTCGACGGATTCCAGGAAAAACCTTCTTGGAAATTGATGTCAAAGGGGGAGAGAGAGATCACATCAAAGCTTGTAGGAGAGAGAGATCACATCAAGGGAGAGAAACAGTCTCAAGGACCAAACCTACAAGAGAGAAAGTATTAAGGGGGAGAGAGAGACCTCAAGGGGGAGAGAAAGTCTCAAGGATCCCAGATGTTGTTAAGGGGGAGAGAGAGATTTCCAGGGAGAGAAAATACTCAAGGATCCTAGATGCTTGATGTTCAAGAGGAGAGATGCCACATGTCTTTTTGGGGGAAAGACATGTTCATATGAACTCAATTGAATTTAGTTCTATTCATATCCTACAGCTCTGATTTTCTGTTTCCTATCTTCTCCCAATATCCCATGTAAGATTCAGGGGGAGCAAGACACCTAAGGGAAAGAAATCAGTCAAATTCATTGCATATCTTTATTCTTGGGGACATGTTGAATTCTATTTGGTACCTTGTACTCTCTCTCTACATGTCATCCCAATCTTGGTATTCTTGTGGTTTCTTTTGTTTGCTCTGGCTAGTGGACGTACCTGTGTTATCTAACCTTGTTTGTGCAGGTTCATTCCATCCTAAGCCAACTCAAGACCACAAGGTAAGTATATGCATCAAAATCATGAGTATGAGGAGTTCTTGCTTATGTACACACTGTTTGCAAGAAGGACTCATGAGCATGAAGGTATTTTCCTTGATAATCTTTTGCTCTAATGCATATGGCCAAGATACATGTAACACATTGCCTACTCTGTCATGGTTATGCTCTCACATGCCTCTATATTTCATATTTACATGAGTGCATACATGTAGGGGGAGCCTATGCTTGTTACATGTTCTTCCAAAGCTTTACCTGCTGTTCTTTATATCTTTATCTAAAGCTTTGATGTATGTTGCCATCAATTACCAAAAAGGGGGAGATTGAAAGCACAAGTGCTCCCTAGGTGTTTTTGATAATTGATGACAACATATCTCTTGTTGGACTAACACTTCTATCTAGCATGTTTCAGATAAGTTCAACAATGGAGTGGCATGGACTAAAGGTTGTGGGAACTCCTTCAAGATGCTAAGGACAAAGGATTGGCTAAAGCTTCAAGCTCAAGACTCTTCATTTTACATTTTAGTGATCCAAGATCACATTGAGTCCATAGGAAAAGCCAATACTATCAAGGAGGGATGAGGTGTTGCTTAATGAGCCTCTTGCTTCATGTGCTTAATGATATGCTCCAAAAATCCTCAACTACTTTCCCATGTCCACATATGACCTAAACCCTAAGCCAAACTCGGTCCTATCGATTCTTCCTACCCGGCGCCACCGAGTTTCACTTGTCATAAGCCACTGCCAAACCCTAATCAGTTCGGTCTCACCAATGGGATCTCGCTCTCACCGAGATGGGCTTGCAAACTCTCTGTTACCCATTGCAATATTCTCGGTCCCACCGAGATATGCAATCGGTCCCACCGAGTTTGCTTGACCAAATCTTAGTTTCACTTATTACCCAAATCGGTCCCACTGAGTTTGAGTAATCGGTCAAACCGAGTTTTGGATTTACCCTAACCCTAGCACATCGGTCCCACCGAGTTGATCCAGTCGATCCCACCGAAATCACTAACGGTCACTAGGTTTACATTTTCGGTCCGACCGAGTTTATTGATTCGGTCCCACCGAGATTGGAAAACTGTGTAACGGTTGGATTTTGTGTGGAGGCTATATATACCCCTCCACCTCTTTCTCATTAAGTGAGAGAGCCATCAGAACACACACACCATTCCAACTCATATGTTCTGAGAGAGAACCACCTACTCATGTGTTGAGACCAAGACATGCCATTCCTACCATATGAATCTTGATCTCTAGCCTTCCCAAGTTGCTTTCCACTCAAATCTTCTTTCCACCAAATCCAAATCCTATGAGAGAGAGTTGAGTGTTGGGGAGACTATCATTTGAAGCACAAGAGCAAGGAGTTCATTACCTACACACCATTTGTTACTTCTTGGAGAGTGGTGTCTCCTAGATTGGCTAGGTGTCACTTGGGAGCCTCCGACAAGATTGTGGAGTTGAACCAAGGAGTTTGTAAGGGCAAGGAGATCGCCTACTTCGTGAAGATCTACCGCTAGTGAGGCAAGTCCTTCGTGGGCGATGGCCATGGTGGGATAGACAAGGTTGCTTCTTCATGGACCCTTTGTGGGTGGTTGCTTCTTCGTGGACCCTTCGTGGGTGGAGCCCTGTGTGGACTCGCGCAACCGTTACCCTTGGGTGGAGCCCTGTGTGGACTCGCGCAACCGTTACCCTTTGTGGGTTGAAGTCTCCATCAACGTGGATGTAGGATAGCACCACCTATCCGAACCACGGGAAAAACATCCGTGTCTCCAATTGCGTTTGATCTCTCCAAACCCTTCCCTTTACATTCTTGCAAGTTGCATGCTTTACATTCCGCTGCTCATATACTCTTTGCATGCTTGCTTGATATGTATTGTGTGTGTTGAAATTGTGCCTAAACTCCACTTAAACCGAAAAAGCTTAAAAATTGCAACTTTAGCACTAAGTGTCTAATCACCCCCCCTCTAGACACATCTACTTCTAGATCCTACAGGTGGCCACGAGGGCCCAGGGCGCCCCTGACCCCCTGGGGGCGCCCCCCTGCCGATCAATATGTTAGTCCCAAAAATAGTATAAAAAGTTTCCAAAAGTATATGAAAGTTGTAGAATATTGGCATGGAACAATAAAAAATTATAGATATGACGGAGACGTATCAGCGCTTAAACCTCTCTTCTGCCGATCGATGTACCACTGCTCCACCACTTCCATGGCTGACGCTCGTCGAGCCCGTGCTGACCGCCGAGCCGCCCTCAACGCTCGCGTTGCTCAGACGACGCTCTTCGGTGGGCCTCCCCGTCGCTCTCCATCACCCGCTGCCAACGCCGCCATCGGCCCGGCGGGGAACGAGCAACAAGCCTTGTCGCTGCATCCCTCTATGCGACGGGACGGACGCACCTCCCACGCTTTCCACAGGCCTGCGGACGCGCAGGCTACGCTGCTCATGGTACGCGAGCTCATGCGTTATCACCCCGTCGACGACTGTCGGTGTCAAAACCAGCGGATCTCGGGTAGGGGGTCCCGAACTGTGCGTCTAGGTGGATGGTAACAGGAGGCAGGGGACACAATGTTTTACCCAGGTTCGGGCCCTCTTGATGGAGGTAAAACCCTACGTCCTGCTTGATTAATATTGATGATATGGGTAGTACAAGAGTAGATCTACCACGAGATCAGAGAGGCTAAACGCTAGAAGATAGCCTATGGTATGATTGTTGTTCGTCCTATGGACTAAAACCCTCCGGTTTATATAGACACTGGAGAGGGCTAGGGTTACACAGAGTCGGTTACAATGGTAGGAGATCTACATATCCGTATCGCCAAGCTTGCCTTCCACGCCAAGGAAAGTCCCCTCCGGACACGGGACAAAGTCTTCAATCTTGTATCTTCATAGTCCAGGAGTCCGGCCGAAGGTATAGTCCGGCTATCCGGACACCCCCTGATCCAGGACTCCCTCAGTAGCCCCTGAACCAGGCTTCAATGACGACGAGTCCGACGCGCAGATTGTCTTCGGCATTGCAAGGCGGGTTCCTCCTCCAAGTACTTCATAGAAGATTTTGAACACAAAGGTAGTGTCCGGCTCTGCAAAATAAGTTTCCACATATTGCTATAGAGAGAATAATATTTACACAAATCTAATCTGCTGATGTATTCCGTAGCATGACATCACACCACAGCCAAGTCTTTATTCGAATCGTTTACTGTTCCACCTTAGCGCATTTAGCGAGGCGGTTTCCTTGGCACGTCTTGTCAAAGCAGAGATTGTGTCCCCTTATTCCGGGATTTTCATCAATACGGGTGTGGGTAACCCAACTGCGCCATTGATTACGGCGCTTGGGAGATAAGCGAGTTTTACCAGGCTGGTGGGGACGCATAGTCGCGTCCGCCCATATAAGGGGATAAGGATCCACCTTTTCATCCACGCCTTCTTCCTCCTTTGCCTATCCATTTCCGCGCACTCGAGCTCCAGCGCCCAAGTCCGCACACCCCACCTCAACCTTCTCCAGCCATGTCCGGAGCGGGAGGCAAGTGGATGGTCTCCTCCGTTACGGAGGGACACATCAAAAGACTGAGGAAGGTCGGATACTTGTCTAACGACTTTGCGCACTGGCTTCCCGAAGAGGGGCAGCTCATCCCCACCCCTAGGCCCCATGAGAGGGTGGTGTTCCTCCCCCATTTCCTCCGCGGACTGGGTTTCCCTCTCCACCCATTTGTCCGGGCGCTCATGTTCTACTATGGCCTGGATTTCCACGATCTGGCCCCAAACTTTGTCCTCCACATCTTGGCGTTTATCGTCGTGTGCGAGGCCTTCTTCTGCATCCGCCCTCATTTCGGCTATGGCTCAAGACTTTCAGTGTCAAGCCGAAGGTGGTGCGCGGCACCCAGGCGGAGTGCGGAGGCGCCATGGTGGGCAAGATGCCCAACGACCTATGGCTCGAGGGCTCCTTCGTGGAGTCCCTAAAGGGGTGGCAATCGGGGTGGTTTTACATCAACGAGCCGCGCAACCCTGAATGGGCCGCAGTCCCGAGTTCCGATCCGGACCCCCTACGCGGCTCGCCTCCTGGAAAGAGACGGGCCTATCTTGGGGTAAAAAGGAGAGCTGACCGGACTCCAAACATGCGTCCAAACCCTGGTGGACAAGAAGCTCAAGCTTGTCAACATAGTCCAGGTTATGCTCATCCGCCGGATCCTCCCGTGTCAACAACGGGCTTTCAACCTGTGGGAGTTCGACCCGGTGCGGCACCGAACTCTGAGCAGGCTCTTTGACACGATGTACGAAGATGCCTGGAAGGTGCTTTTCAAGGGTGCAGAGGCCCCCGCATCTGCTATCGAGGATCGCGGATTCAGCGCGTAGCGTCACGCTCGTGCGATAAGCTGTTTTTACCTTTTATAGGGTATTAGTTTTTCATAGTTTGACTCCATGCGGGATCTAAGCTCCCTTACCTTTGATAGGATTGGTAGGAGACGTCCGGATCGATCAACTGTCCGACTCCTTTGCCCGAAGGCCCAGCGGACGCTCGCTTGGCGAAGCTGCTGGTTCCGGCACCCTATGTGGTGCCGGAGAAGAAGGCCAAGAAGAAGCCGCGGGGAATCGAAAGAGTGCCCGACGCTAGGAGGTGTCGGATTCACCATCCGACGACTCCAAGGCACACTCCTCCCATGAATACGAGGAGGAGGAAGAAGAGACCTCTCCCCCTCCAGCGGGGGGAGGGAAGAAAAGGAAGGCCGCCCCAACCGGGAAGGCCGAAGGGTCCAAGAAGGGGAAGACCCCTCCTCCGGACTACTCCACCAACGCCGACGACGGCGAAGAGGAGTGGCCGCACAGGGCCAAGCCCCTGGCGAGATCGTAAGTATCCGGATACCAGAGTGATTCATAGTATTCCCCCATTGCACAGCTTTTCCTTACGTCGAACATGTTTATGCAGTCCACCCAAAGACCGGCTTGACGTGTCGTCGAGCGGTTCCCTGGATTCATCGGATGTGAATTCGCTTCCGACGGCTACCTCCCCCCATCCTACGGACGACGCCAAGGCGGCGTCCCAACAAGTTCCAAGCCAGGAGGAGGTGGTCCTGGAGGCGCCGCAAGGCGACCTCCCGGACTCCATGCGTGAAGGGGATAGAACCCCCAAGGGCTCCAAGTCCAGCTTTGAGCCGGACACCGTGCCGGAACCTTCAACGGTTCCGGACTCCGGTAGGCAGCCTCCTTCCAAGAGGAGCAAGCCTACCGAGCCGGTGACCTCCGTCCAACCAGAGGCACCGGACAATTTGCTGGAGGTGCTTAACGGCGCCTCCATCGACGAGGAGCACCGCACTATTATGAGTGCGCTGATCCAGAAGGTTCAGTCCGCCAAGAGTGGGCTGACTGAAGCCTGTGCCAGCCTTCTAATAGGCTTCGAGGTAAGTCAAGAATATGTAAAAATATTATCGCATAGACAGTAGCCCCTGATGCTCTGTTCGGCATTCGGAAAGAAAAGCCGAATAGAGGATCTAATAACGTTCGTAGGAGTCTAACAAAAGTAAGTCAATATGCGTATGCACGCTTCGCTGCTAGCATCCGCCGCACTGACTGTGGAGGTGGGCACGCGAAAGCAGAACCTCGAGCGGTCCGAGAATGAGCTCGGCCATGCCAAGAGGCAACTCGAGGAGACGGAAGGTAAGAAATACCTTATTGAAATATGTGAAAGGTGCAATTGCAAAAAGTGACAGGATTAACGCGGCTATTGTAGGGGCCACAACTGAGGTGGCGACCCTTAAGCAAGCGCTGTCCGAGGCCGAGACGAAGGCGGCCACGGAGCGCACCGAGCGGGAGAAGCATGAGACGCAGGTTGGCGAGGTGCGGCAAGAGCTCCAGGCTCTCATGAAAAAACATGAGAGTTTGGAGCTTGACTCGAAGACGCGAGAGTCTGAGCTCGCGGCGGCCATTGAAGATGCCAAGTCTGCCAAGGCCAAAGCCCAGAAGGCCCTCCAGGAGGTTGAGGCAATAAAAAAGATAGCGGCGGGTAAGGCATTCTTTATGCAAAGCAAGCACGTAAAAGTGAACTACCTGTTACTTACCCGAATCCGGAGCTCTCCAGGAGCATTCACAGATTTGCCCCGTAGCATGTCGGATGCCGCCGCCTTCTACCGAGCCGAGTTGGGAAGCTCGACGGAGAAGGTGTTCTGGTCTCAGTATGCTAAGGCCGAACACCCGGTGCCCTTAAGCGACCACCTGAAACAGCTGGTCGAGCTCCATAAGGTGGCCGAACAGGCCATGAAGGGCCTCATAGTCTGGCTGTGGCCTGGAGAGGCCATGCCTGGGAGCTACTTCGGGCTGGTGAGGCGGCTGGTGGAGGCCTGTCCAAGGCTCGAAGTCATCAAGCGCTCCGTATGCATCGAGGGTGCCCGTAGGGCGCTTGCCCATGCGAAGGTGCACTGTGGCAAGCTAGATGCTGAGAAGCTTGTGAAGGACGGGCCACCGCCGGGCAAGGAGCATCGCAAGCCCGAGATGTATTATGAGGGCGTTTTGAAGGGTGCCTGCCTTGTGGCGGATGAATGTTCCATGGATGTAATTTTTCAGTAAACTCGCTCGTTTTGTCCTGTGCACTGAAAACTTGTTCATGTGCACTAAGCAAT
Source organism: Triticum urartu (assembly GCF_056163025.1). NCBI lineage: Eukaryota > Viridiplantae > Streptophyta > Magnoliopsida > Poales > Poaceae > Triticum > Triticum urartu. The sequence continues at coordinate 291,072,328 of NC_141873.1, forward strand.
GGTTTTTGAATTTAAAATATTACCTTCTGTGCGGCCGTTTATCAAATTTGAGAGATGGCGAGTCGTCGGCTTCTGCCCCCATGGCACGAGTGCTGGGGTGTTCGGGATAAACATGAGCGCTCTTTTTCCCATTCTTGGGTCCTTCGAGGGAGGCGCTCAACACAACGAACAAGGCAATCGGACTATAATGCTTGAACACTCTCACTTAGCAATAGAATTCTATAATTTTAAATTTCGGCGAAGCCCCTAGTGTTCGGAAGACCGAGTTCGGGGCGCTATCCACGCCTAGGCCGGACAAAGCCGACTCCTCACTCTAAGCGGCATAAGTCTTTAGGGACCCGAAAACCTCTCGAACAGCGACCAACTCTCGCCTCATCATGATGGTCAGTTTTAGCTTTCTCTACTGAGGTGCTTAGCCCAACTCAACTGGGGCACAATCGCAGCAGTTCTCCTAGTGCTACCTTAGCCTATATAACGGAACGTAAGGTACCAAAACATAGGAGCCGGGCAAACCCAACTATTGACCCAAGACATGATTCGGAGCTGATGCATATAATGCTATAAGTTCGGGGTGCCGCACTTGTGAAAGTGTTCAGACTTCTCACACCATATTGTGGGGTACTTAAGCCCCTGGCGTATTGGCCGTACCAAAGTGTACGGGTGCAACATGTCATTAATGAACATATATTCGTAAAAAAAGAGTAATGCAATAATAGACGGAAGCTATGCATTGTTTATTAAAAAAGCTGCGATCAAAGCAGAATGATACAAATACTGCAATAAGCAAAAGATGGGACTATTTAACATGTCCTTTCCAGGGGCAAGCTGCGGAATGTTATGTGAAACAGGTATACTGCTCGTTATAGAGACCACCTTAGAGTTCCATAGTGTGGCGTAGTTTTCTGCTTCCCTGGTTGTATCGTTTGTGTGGCAATTGTACTACCGGACAAGCCTTCCGAAGAATGGAGTGCTGAAAATAAGAGAAAATTAAGAAATCGGCAGCCCCTAGTGCGGTTTAAGCCGCGTTTCGGGCGTGCCGTGATTGTGCCCCTCCCCTTTTGCCCATGGTATTTCCAGAGCGTAGTTATGTATGCGCAACACTGGTTTCGCAAGTTCGCGAGGGCTGGGGTTGGGGCCGCATTGCTACGCTTGCTCGGAACGTGCCCGGCGGTCTTGTTGTAGGTTACTCTGGGCGCGCTTGACGGTGTCCAGACGTTTAATGGCCGGACTGGAGAATTGCCTTGAGAGGCTGCTTTGTACTTCCGCTGTGATAGCCGCCGTATGCTCCTCCGTTCGGAGAGAGCATTCGGTGTTTCCATTGACCGTGATGACTCCTCGAGGGCCTAGTATCTTGAGCTTGAGGTATGCGTAGTGCGGTACCGCATTGAACTTGGCAAATGCGGTTCGCCCGAGCAGTGCATGATAGCCACTGCGGAACGGGACTATGTCAAAGATTAACTCCTCGCTTCGGAAATTATCCGGAGATCCGAAGACCACTTCAAGTGTAACTAAGCCTGTACAGTTGGCCTCTACACCTGGTATGACGCCTTTAAAGGTCGTTTGAGTGGGTTTAATCCTCGAGGGATCGATGCCCATTTTCTGCACTGTATCCTAGTAAAGCAGGTTCAGGCTGCTGCCGCCGTCCATAAGGACTCTAGTGAGGTGAAATCCGTCAATAATTGGGTCTAGAACCAATGCGGCGAATCTGCCATGACGGGTGCTAGTGGGGTGGTCCCTTCGATCAAAAGTGATCAGGCAGGAAGACCATGGGTTGAACTTTGGGGCGACTGGCTCCATCGCGTATACGTCCCTTAGCGCACGCTTCCGCTCCCTCTTGGGGACGTGGGTTGCGTATATCATGTTCACCGTCCGCACTTGTGGGGGAAAACCTTTATGTCCACTGTTGTTCGGCGGCCGGGGCTCCTCCTCGTCATCGCTATGCAGCCCCTTGTCTCTGCTTTCGGCATTTAACTTGCCCGCCTGCTTGAACACCCAACAATCCGTGTTGGTGTGATTGGCTAGTTTTTCGGGGGTGCCATGTATCTGGCATGAGCGGTCGAGTATTCGCTCCAAACTGGACGGGCCCGGAGTATTTCTTTTGAATGCCTTTTTCCGCTGACCGGGTTTAGAGCCTCTGAATCCGGCATTAACTGCCGTATCCTCAGCATTGTCGCCGTTAATGCGGTGCTTTTGCTTGTTGCGACGCGACCTGCCACTGCTGTCCTTGGTATCCGAATTACCAGGGCTCTTGGTCATGTTATTGCTGTGAGCTAGCCAGCTGTCTTCTCCTGCGCAAAAGAGGGTCATAAGTGTCGTGAGGGCTGCCATAGATTTCGGCTTTTCCTGTCCTAGGTGCCGTGCAAGACACTCGTCACGGATGTTATGCTTGAAGGCTGCTAGGGCCTCTGCGTCCGGACAATCGACGATTTGATTTTTCTTGGTTAGGAACCGTGTCCAGAATTGTCTGGCCGATTCCTCTGGCTGCTGAATTATGTGGCTAAGGTCATCGGCGTCTGGTGGTCGCACATAAGTGCCCTGGAAATTGTCGAGGAATGTGGCTTCCAGGTCCTCCCAGCAACCAATTGATTCTGCTGGCAAGCTGTTAAGCCACTGCCGAGCTGGTCCTTTAAGCTTGAGTGGGAGGTATTTGATGGCGTGTAGGTCATCACCGCGGGCCATGTGGATATGAAGGAGATAGTCCTCGATCCATACCGCGGGATCTGTTGTGCCATCATATGATTCGATGTTCATGGGTTTGAAACCCTCAGGGATTTGATGATCCATTACTTCATCTGTGAAGCATAGTGGGTGTGCGGCGCCTCTGTACTGGGCTATATCACGACGCAGCTCAAATGAGCTTTGTCTACTGTGTTCGGCCTGGCCGGATTGACTGTATCCGGAGTGACAATTACCGTCTCGTGCCGTGGGGCGCCCACGCGATCCTTAGATCGATCTTCTTTGCCTTGCCTTGTCCTCCAATATATCTCGTAGGTCTGGCGCATTTTCCCATGCCTTGGTATTTTTTGAGCGGCGCCGGGGTGCGGCTTGAGTGGAGGGCTGAGAGGCTTCTCCGTCGCGGCCACGGGGTGGCCGATCGGCCGCAACATGCGCTGGTGATGTAGGTTTAGGTGCTTCCTCCTCTAGTCGGGGTAGCAACTTGCGCTTTGGGTAGCTCTTGGAGGGGCGTTCGAGTTCATACTCTTCGGCCACAAGGACTTCAGTCCATCTGTCGGCTAGCAAATCTTGATCAGCTCTAAGCGGTTGCTGTTTTTTCTTGAGGCTGCTCGCCGTGGCCATAAGCCTGCGTTTGAAACGCTCTTGTTCGACGGGATCCTCTGGCACGACAAATTCGTCGTCGTCGAGGCTTGCCTCGTCTTTGGAGGGAGGCATATAATTATCATCCTCGACCTCTCTGTCTGCCGCTCTCTCACGAGGGCTGGCTTCTCCATCCTCCTGTGCTGAATCTTGCTGGAGGTGGTTGTCTTCGGCACTGTCCGGTGTGTTATTATCTCCCGTGCCGGAATCACCGTTTTTACTTTGGCGGGATTTAGAGCGGCGCTGCTGACGCCGACGCTTAGGCTGCTTCTTGGAGGGGTCATCCTCCGCTGTTCCATCGCCATTGCCTTCTTTTGGGGTGTCCACCATGTATATATCATACGACGAGGTGGCTTTCCAGTGCCCTATAGGCGCTGGTTCTTCATCGTCTCCTGCATCGGCGTCCATACCGTCGATGTCTTCGGAGTCGAAGTCGAGCATGTCGGTTAAATCATCGATAGTGGCTACGAAGTGGGTGGTGGGTGGGCTTTGAATTTCTTCATTATCCGCATCCCAACCTTGCTGACCATAGTCCGGCCAGGGCTCTCCTGATAAAGAGAGAGACTTTAGTGAATTCAGAATATCGCCGAAGGGTGAGTGCTGGAAGATGTCCACGACTGTGAACTCCATGATCGGCGCCCAATCGGGTTCGATCGGTAGGGGCGCGGAGGGCTCGGAGTCTGGAGAGGAGTCCGGCTCCTTGGAGTCACGGGCTTCGCAGAGAATAGGGCTGGTGTTCGGCTCGATCGCCGTAGAGATTGCAGCCTCCGAGGCGGTGTCCAACCACCCATCCTCGATTGGCGCAGTTGGCTCCAAATTAAGGGTCGGAGCTGATGCGGGTGCGGCCTCCAGGGCACTGTTCGGCGGCAGAGCTAGATCATGCCCATCATGACAGTGCGGCGCGCTCGGCTGCGGCTCGAATCTGTCGAAGATCAAGTCTCCGCGGAGGTCCGCTGTGTAGTTTAAACTTCCAAATCTGACCTGACGGCTAGGGGCGTAGCTTTCGATCTGCTCCAGATGGCCAAGAGAATTGGCCCGCAGTGCAAAGCCGCCGAATACGAAGGTCTGTCCGGGGAGAAAGGTCTCACCCTGGATCGCATTGCTGTTAATGATCGGACAAGCCATCGGGCCTAAAAGTGACGACACAGAGGAACTCTCAATGAAAGCACCAACGTCGGTGTCAAAACCGGCGGATCTCGGATAGGGGGTCCCGAACTGTGCGTCTAGGTGGATGGTAACAGGAGGCAGGGGACACAATGTTTTACCCAGGTTCGGGCCCTCTTGATGGAGGTAAAACCCTACGTCCTGCTTGATTAATATTGATGATATGGGTAGTACAAGAGTAGATCTACCACGAGATCAAAGAGGCTAAACCCTAGAAGCTAGCCTATGGTATGATTGTTGTTCGTCCTACGGACTAAAACCCTCCGGTTTATATAGACACCGGAGAGGGCTAGGGTTACACAGAGTCGGTTACAATGGTAGGAGATCTACATATCCGTATCGCCAAGCTTGCCTTCCACGCCAAGGAAAGTCCCTTCCGGACACGGGACGAAGTCTTCTATCTTGTATCTTCATAGTCGAGGAGTCCGACCGAAGGTATAGTCCAGCTATCCGGACACCCCCTGATCCAGGACTCCCTCAATGACCTCTACGAAGACTGGCTGGACCGCATGGCCAAGCTCGTCAGTGCCGCAGGGGGCTCTCCTGCACCGTCCCTTTCACTGCCTCGTCCGCCTCCTGCAGTGGGCTAGGTAGCCCATGGAGCACCTCCGCCACCTCCACATCAAGACGCCACCCTCGCACCAAGACACGTGGCCCTGCAGCACGACCCACCATGCAGGGCGCCCACGCGTGAAGAAGGAAGCTGCTAGGAAATCCCGTGGCTGCAAGAAGATGCTCCTGCACTCCCAGCATCACCACGTCAAGATCGTGCGCCGCCTGCAGCGGCGGCGCGTGGGTACAAAGACCAGGCTCCACCTCCATGACGGGCTCCAGTGACCACGGTGAGCTGTCGCGCCTTCACTCCCGAGATACGCAGCGTTGTCTGGCCCGGCAAGTTCAAGCCCGACCTGCCTCCGCGCTATGACGGCACCCCCGACCCCACTGAGTTCTTGCAGCTCTATGAGCTGAGCATCGAGGCAGCCAACGGCGACGAGAAGGTCATGGCAAATTGGTTTCCCATGGCCCTCAAAGACGACGCACGCTCGTGGCTCCTGAACCTGCCCGTGGGATCAATATCCTCCTGGGGCGAGATGCACAAGCGCTTCGTCGCCAGCTTCCAAGGCACTCGTGACCGCCTGCCTGCCGCTTGTGACATGCGGCGCATCAAGCAGCAGCCAGGGGAAACCCTGCAGAAGTACATCCAGTGTTTTAACATCGTTCGCCTCAAGACACCCAAGGTGATGGACGAGTCCATTATCTCAGCATTCTGTGATGGCGTCCGCGATGTCAAGATGAAGGAAGAGCTCGCCATACACGAGGACCTATGCATGGCTCTGGAGATGTTCAAGATGGCGACCAAGTGCGCGAGAGCTGAGGAGGGATGCCTCTCCCTCCTCGAGCTTCCAGCTGCCGACCCGAAAGACAAGATGGCCAAGACCAAAGACGTGAAGCGCAAGGGGACTGTCGTGCTCACAGCGGAACCAGAGATGAAGCGCGGCTGCGACCACCCAGAGTCATCCAAGGCCAACCGCCCCTTCTGCGCCTTCCACAATGTACATAGCCACAACACCAACGGTTCTCAGGAGCTCAGGGCCATCCGCGACGGGCGCTTCGGTCGATGCCCCGAGCGTAATGACCGAGGCTACGACCGCGGAGGAGGGAGAAGCGGAGGACACTGGGACGACCACGGCCCCCGCCAGGAGTGGCACGACCGACCTCGTGAGGACTGCTGGCAGGACCAACCTCGCGAGGGTGCCTGGAGGGACCATGTAACACTCACAATGCGGCTATATCTCCCATGTGTCGGGGCATGACTTAGAGGCATAGTCGCATGGTAGGTTTGTCGCAAGAGGGGTAATCTTCAAACAATCCCATGTACTGAATAAGAAAGGGATAAAGAGTTGGCTTACAATCGCCACTTCACACAATACATAAATAAACTATACATCATCCAAAGTACAATCAAAGGTCCGACTACGGAACCAAAATAAAGGAAGACAACCCCAAATGGTAGATCCCCGATCGTCCCAACTAGGCTGCACGACTGATCATCAGGAAAGGAAACATAGTAATGGCCCGAGTCCTCGTCGAACTCCCACTTGAGTTCGGTAGCATCACTTGCACTGGTATCATCGACACCTACAACTGTTTGGAAGTATCCGTGAGTCACGAGGACTCAGCAATCTCACACCCGCGAGATCAAGACTATTTAAGCTTAAGGTTAGGAAAGGATAGTGAGGTGGAGCTGCAGCAAGCACTAAGCATATATGGTGGCTAACATACGCAAATAAGAGCAAGAAGAGAAGCAACCCATGGCCGAGAAGCTAGAAGTGATCAAGAAGTGATCCTGAATCTACTTACATTCAAGCATAACACAAGACTGTGTTCACTTCCCGGACTCTGCCGAAAAGAGACCATCACGGCTACACATGCGGTTGATGCATTTTAATTAAGTCAAGTGTCAAGTTCTCTACAACCGGATATTAACAAATTCCCATCTGCCACATAACGCGGGCACGGCTCTCGAAAGTTTATACCCTGCAGGGGTGTCCCAACTTAGCCCATCACAAGCTCTCACGGTCAATGAAGGATATTCCTTCTCCCGGGAAGACCTGATCAGTCTCTGAATCCCGGTTACAAGACATATCGACACCGGTAAAACAAGACCAGCAAGACCACCCGACTGTGCTGACAAATCCCGATAGGAGCTGCACATATCTCGTTCTCAGGGCACACCAGATAAGTTAAGCGTACAGGTACCAACATAACCCAAATTGCCAAGGGACGGTCCCGCATGGTGCTCTAGTTTGGACCAACACTCAGAGGAGCACTGGCCCGGGGGTTTAAAATAAAGATGACCCTTGGGCTCGCGAAAACCCAAGGGAAAAGGCTTAGGTGGCAAATGTTAAAACCAAAGTTGGGCCTTGCTGGAGGAGTTTTATTCAAAGCGAGCTGTCAAGGGGTTCCCATAACACCCAACCGCGTAAGGAACGCAAAATCAAGGAACATAACACCGGTATGACAGAAACTAGGGCGGCAAGAGTGGAACAAAACCCCAGGCATAAGGCCGGGCCTTCCACCCTTTACCAAGTATATAGATGCATTAAATTAAATAATAGATATTGTGATATCCCAACATATCCATGTTCCAACATGGAACAAACTTCAACTTCACCTGCAACTAGCAACGCTATAAGAGGGGTTGAGCAAAAGCGGTAACATAAACAAACAACGGTTTGCTAGGAAGGTGCATTAGAGGCTTGACATGGCAATATGGGAGGCATGATATAGCAAGTGGTAGGTAGCGCGACATGGCGATAGAGCGAACAACTAGCAAAGGAAAGATAGAAGTGATTTCGAGGGTATGGTCATCTTGCCTACAAAGTTCTCTGAGTTGTCGAAAGCTTGATCATCGTTAGCATACTCAACAGGTTCCTCGATCACGTACTCATCTCCTGACTCTACCCAAGGCAAGAACACAAGCAATGGAACAACAATCAATCACTGTGCAATGCACAAGCAACATGATGCAATACATGGCATGATATGCAAGATATGATATGCCATGCATATGCGTGCTCCGGAAGGGAAAGAATGATCAAAGCATCAACTTGGAAAACCAAGTATTCCACTGGAAAGATGAGATGATTTCGGTTGAAATTGATATAAAGATCACCGGAAACGGATACACGGTTTGCAAATGGCAAGCAAAACAAGAATGACGCAAAACTATGATTAACAACACAATGGCACTTAGAATGCAACAAGAAACTAAGCTACTGCACTCCAACATAGCAACAAAGCATATGGCAGTGTTGTACAAGAGATGCTTGATAAAACATGAACACTGAGCTACGGCTAAAACACACTAGAACAGGTACAAACAAGCATGGCAAAAGTGCAAAAGATATCAGTTTCACAGACTGAAAATACTAACATGTCAAAAACAACATCAGGAAGCAATGCTTAGAGCTAGCAAAACAAGCTACAGGAACATATCATAGCAAATAAAGGCACGGCATGATCCTACTAAATGCATAGAACAAAAGTCACTTAATGAACATGAGCCAAAAAGGCACAGAAGATATGATGGTACCCATGTAAACATAGCAAGTTTCATTAACGGTTTCAGACATCATAAAAACAGAGCATGGCATAAACAGATTTGTGATAGCGACTTTGTGAGCTCATGCCACTCACCACAAGGCATTGCATGACAACATAAGCATACCAACTGTAAGAAGACATGTTCATGAAGCTAAACATGGCAAGAGAAAGTTAAAAGGATGCATGGATCACTAGCAACAACCATGCCAATATGGATTAACATGTTAACATTCTGTCAGGAACATTTTATAGCAAAAGTAGAGCAAGCAAATGACATGCTAGACAACTCCATAATTGCAACCAGGGGCATGGATGGATAGAGCAAAACCACATTTTCAAAACATCCTTACTGAACTATCCCAAACTAAGCATGGATCTCACTGTAGCATCAAGTTACATGGCATCAAAATAACAGCAGGAAAAGGACTTAGCAAAATCCTAAGTCCCTGAAAACAGCAACATCACAGAGCCTAGTTTGCATGCTTGTTCTAGTCACCACAATCATCACAAAAATACAAGACAAGCACCCCTGTAAAGATGGCATGTTGTAGTTCAAAACACATGTAGACCTCATGCTCATATGATGCACACATCAAATGCAACAAAAATGACAAATCACCATGAACTGATAAGTACCAGCAGTTAGCATTTTATAGTACTTTTGTATCAATGAAAATGGCATCATAATGAACAGTAACATGCATGGAAATGCTCCTAACATGAAGATCTCAATGAGACGAACAATTGGACATATCATATGCATGATTTGGAGCACCGAGCACCGAGATATGACAAGATGAAGTAGGCATGAAAATATCAGGGGGTTTTGGGACTTGGAGAAAATTATACCACTCCGAATCTAGGGTTCGTGCACGTGGATCGAGGCAGTCAGGATCTCGCCGGAGAAGACTGGTGCGGCAGCCTGAGTTGGAGAGGGGGTGGTCGCTGGAGTTGGGAAGCTCGCCAGAGGGGGGTCGGGGGCGCCGGATCCGGGCGGCACCGGCCCGGATCTGGCCGGAGTGAAGCGACGAGCGGCGAGGCGGCGGCCGGCATGAGGCGGAGCCGGGGCGACACAGAGAGGTTGGTGCGGCGGCCGGAGGACGGCGGACGGCGGCGGGAGGCGCGGAGGAGGCCGGGCGATGGCGAAGATGCGGTCGGGCGGCGCGGAGGGGGCCGGGCGGCGGCGGGCGAGGCGCGGGCCTGGCGGGCCGGCGGCGGTGGACGGTGGAGGAGGCCACGTGGTGGCCCGGGATTCGCCTGGCGGCAGCGGCGGACGTGTCCGGCCGTCGCGGATGCGTCCGGTGGCGGCGGGAGAGGCTAGACTAGGGTTTTGGACCCGAAATTTTGAAGGGGGGCACATATATATAGGTAGAAGGAGTTTGGAGTGTCCAAATGAGGTGAGGTTTTCTCCCACACGATCGTGATCCGACGACGGAGGACATGGAGATGGTTTAGATGGGTTATTGGGCTGTTTTGGAGGGGTGTTGAGATGAAACACACAAGGGGCTTTTGGGGTTACCCGGTTAACCGTTGGAGCACCAAACAGCCTCCACATGGAACAAAATTTGACAGGCGGTCTACTGGTGGTGTACCAAGGCCACTTGGCAAATCTTGGTCCATTCCGAGAACATTTAACACCCGCTCACGAAAAGAGACAAGAGGGGTGCGCTGGTGCATGTGGGAGTGTCGGATTGTGAAACAGACAACGGGGAAAATGCTCGGATGCATGTGACGAACACGAATGCAAATGCGATGCACATGATGACATGATATGAAATGCATGACATGAATAAAATGCAAAACGAAGACAAAACCCAACCATGAAGGGAATCTCATAACTTAAAGCCGAAAATGGCAAGAGTCGGAGTTACAAATATGGCAAGTTACATCCATGGTGTTACAACACTCCACCACCACAAGAGGATCTCGTCCCGAGATCTAGGACTGAAAGAACTCCGGATATACAGAACGGAGGTGGTCCTCGCGTTCTTAGGTGGCTTCTCGGTCGGAATGGTGTGACCACTTCACTTTCAGGAATTTGATTGACTTGTTGCGAGTCTTGCACTCTGGTTCTTCAAGAATAGCAACGGGATGCTTATGCTAAGACAAATATTCTTGGAGATCAATCTCTTCGAAGTTGATAGTGCGCTCAGGAGTCTTGAAGCACTTGCGAAGCTGTGACACGTGAAACACATCGTGCACATTTGTGAAGTTGGATGGAAGCTCAAGTTGATAGGAGAGGTCGCCTCTTTTGCCAATGATCTTGAAAGGACCCACGTATCTAGGGGAAAGCTTCCCTTTGATACCGAAGCGACGAGTGCCTTTCATTGGAGAGACGCGGAGGTAGACATGGTCTCCGATCTCGAAAGCCAAGTCATGGTGCTTGCTATCATAGTAACTCTTCTGGCGCGATTGCGCGTCTTTCAGATTTTCATGGATGACTTTACACATTTCTTCAGCTTCTGTGATTAAGTCATTGCCAAGAAGTTGGCGTTCACCAGTCTTTGACAAATTTAGAGGAGTACGACACTTTCTGCCATAGAGAATTTCGAATGGGGCCTTGCCCGAACTCGCTTGGAAGCTATTGTTGTAGGAGAACTCGGCATATGGAAGACAATCTTCCCACTTCATGCCGAAAGAAATGACACAAACCCTGAGCATATCTTCAAGGATTTGATTGACTCGCTCGACTTGGCCCCTAGTTTGAGGATGGAAAGCTGTGCTGAAGCGAATGTTGGTGCCCATGGCCTTCTGGAAGGAATCCCAGAACTTGGAGGTGAAAATGCTTCCACGATCTGACGATATCAATTGTGGAATGCCGTGCAAAGAGACAATCCTGGAGGTGTATACACTACAAAAAAAGACACATCCGTGACATTTTGGGCCGAACGAATTTTTTTCTGCATACTTATGACACTTCTATGATGATAATTGTGACAAAACCCGGTATCATCATAGATGTGGTGGGTTCCTACTTCTATGACAAAAAATCATGACAGAAAATGGGCTTTTCGTCCTGGGTGGGCCGGAGACACAGATGCATGAAATTCTTTGGGCCTTCCATGATCGAAAAAACCATGGTAGAAGCGAGGGCGAGGAAATATTGGGGTGTTCCCAGTTATGGTGGGTGGTCGGGGCTGAGCGATGCGCGTTTCTCTCGTACACGCACACGCATGGGTGCGAGGCGTTGGGCTCTAACTAAACCCGAGCGAGGCATTGGGCTCTAACTGAACCCGAGCGATTGCACCGCAGGCTACGCGTTACTGAACCCAAGCAATCGATCGATGGCTGCTAACTGAACCCGATCGAGCGATTCCTTCACTACTGCTGCTAACTGAAGCCGATCGATGCTGCCTCTGGATGAACAGTGAGCGTTGCTGGGGGGTTTTGGATGAACGGTTCCCGGTGGGGGTGGATGAACAGGACCCCGTGGTGTTGCCTCTGGATGAACAGGACCCTGATCGATCTAGCCGGTTAGGGCTGGATGAACAGGACCCCGTGGAGGGCAGGATGAACAGGACCACCCCGTGGAGGGCTGGATGAACAGTAGCCCATGGAGGAGTGGTTGAACAGGAGCCCGTGTAGAGGGCTGGTTGAACAGTAGCCGGTGGAGTAGCGCGCGGTGGAGGCTGGATGAACAGGAGCCCATGGATGAACAGTCGCAGGTGGAGGCTGGAGGAGGTCGACGGTGGATGAACAGTAGCCCATGGAGGCTAGAGGGGGTCGACGGTGGAGATGAACAGTATCCCGTGGAGTCCCGTTTTGTGGTATGCCACACCCTCCCGATGAACAAGACCCCCGTTTCGACCGTAGCGCTCCAACACAAGTCCGTTTCCTCCGTTTTGCGGTACTCCACACCCCTCTCGATCAACAGGACCCCCGTTTCGACCGTAGGAGGTCCGTTTCCTCTGTTTTGCAGTACGCCAGACCCCTCCCGATGAACGAGATCCCGTTTCGAATGTGGCCGGTCGAACACAAGGCCATTTCCTCTGTTCTGCAGTACGCCAGGCCTCGTTTCCATCGGCTGTTCTGTCCAAGCCCTCCCGATGAACACGACGACGCATTCCGTTCCGACCCAGCCAGTTGGTTCCCCATGAACACGATGACGACACAGTTTCTTCGTTCCGATCTAGCCATGTACACGAGCCCTGGCCGTACGTATGCGTGAGTAGGCGTTCGAGACCCTGCCCGTATGTACGTACATGGCCGTATTTTCTTTCTTGCACACTGGCCGATGTACGTACGTGTACATGCTACGTGCGCGCCTCTACTACGACATGTTGATTTCTACTACACAACCTTCTTCTTGTAGACGTTGTTGGTCCTCCAAGTGTAGAGGTTTGTAGGACAGTAGCAAATTTCCCTCAAGTGGATGACCTAAGGTTTATCAATCCGTAGGAGGCGTAGGATGAAGATGGTCTCTCTCGAGCAACCCTGCAACCAAATAACAAAGAGTATCTTGTGTCCCCAACACACCCAATACAATGGTAAATTGTATAGGTGCACTAGTTCGGCGAAGAGATGGTGATACAAGTGGTGTATGGATGGTAGATAAAGGTTTTTGTAATCTGAAAATATAAAAACAACAAGGGAACTAATGATAAAAGTGAGCGTAAACGGTATTGCAATGCGTTGAAACAAGGCCTAGGGTTCATACTTTCACTAGTGCAAGTTCTCTCAACAATAATAACATAATTGGATCACATAACTATCCCTCAACATGCAACAAAGAGTCACTCCAAAGTCACTAATAGCGGAGAACAAACGAAGAGATTATGGTAGGGTACGAAACCACCTCAAAGTTATTCTTTCCAATCAATCTGTTGGGCTATTCCTATAAGTGTCACAAACAGCCCTAGAGTTCGTACTAGAATAACACCTTAAGACACAAATCAACCAAAACCCTAATGTCACCTAGGTACTCCAATGTCACCTCAAGTATCCGCGGGTATGATTATACGATATGCATCACACAATCTTAGGTTCATCTATTCAACCAACACATAGAACCTCAAAGAGTGCCCCAAAGTTTCTACCGGAGAATCACAACGAGAACGTGTGCCAACCCCTATGCATAGGTTCATGGGCGGAACCCGCAAGTTGATCACCAAAACATACATCAAGTGAATCACGTGATATCCCATTGTCACCACAGATACGCATGGCAAGACATACATCAAGTGTTCTCAAATCTTTAAAGACTCAATCCGATAAGATAACCTCAAAGGGGAAACTCAATCCATTATAAGAGAGTAGAGGGGGGAGACATCATAAGATCCAACTATAATAGCAAAGCTCGCAATACATCAAAGATCATAGCACCTCAAGAACACAAGAGAGAGAGAGAGAGATCAAACACATAGCTACTGGTACATACCCTCAGCCCCGAGGGAGAACTACTCCCTCCTCGTCATGGAGAGCATCGGGATGATGAAGATGGCCACCGGAGAGGGATTCCCCCTCCGACAGGGTGACAGAACGGGTCTAGATTGGCTTTTGGTGGCTACAGAGGCTTCTAGCAGCGGAACTCCCAATCTATTGTGCTCCCCGATCGTTTTAGGGTATATGGAGATATATAGGCGGAAGAAGTACGTCAGGGGGGCCACGAGGGGCCCACGAGGGTGGAGGGCGTGCCCAGGGGGGTGGGCGTGCCCCCTGCCTCGTGGCTTCCTCGTTGCTTCCTTTACATGGACTCCAAGTCTCCCGGGTTGCTTCTGGTCCAAAAATAAGTTCCGTGAAGTTTCAGGTCAATTGGACTCCATTTGATTTTCCTTTTCTGCGATACTCTAAAACAAGGGGAAAACAGAAACTGGCACTGGGCTCTGGGTTAATAGGTTAGTCCCAAAAATAATATAAAAGTGTATAATAAAGCCCATAAACATCCAAAACAGTAGATAATATAGCATGGAGCAATCAAAAGTTATAGATACGTTGGAGACGTATCAAGCATCCCCAAACTTAATTCCTGCTCGTCCTCGAGTAGGTAAATGATAAAAACAGAATTTTTGATGCGGAGTGCTACTTGGCATAATTTCAATGTAATTCTTCTTAATTGTGGCATGAATATTCATATCCAAAAGATTCAAGATAAAAGTTCATATTGACATAAAAATAATAATACTTCAAGCATACTAACTGAGCAATTATGTCCTCTCAAAATAACATGGCCAAAGAAAGTCATCCCTACAAAATCATATAGTTTAGTCATGCTCCATTTTCGTCACACAAGAATGCTCTCATCATGCACAACCCCAATGACACGCCAAGAAATTGTTTCATACTTTAGTAATCTCAAACCTATAAACTTTCATGCAATATATGAGCGCGAGCCATGTATATAGCACTATGGGTGGAATAGAATATGATGATGGGGGTTATGTGGAGAAGAAAAAAAGGAGAAAGTCTCACATCAACGAGGCTAATCAATGAGCTATGGAGATGCCCATCGATTGATGTTAATGCAAGGAGTAGGGATTGCCATGCAACGGATGCACTAGAGCTATAAATGTATGAAAGCTCAACAAAAGAAACTAAGTGGGTGTGCATCCAACTTGCTTGCTCACGAAGACCTAAGGCACTTGAGGAGGCCCATTGTTGGAATATACAAGCCAAGTTCTATAATAAAAATTTCCCACTAGTATGTGAAAGTGACAAAACAAAAGACTCTCTATCATGAAGATCATGGTGCTACTTGGAAGCACAAGTGCGGAAAAAAGGGATAGTAGCATTGTCCCTTTTATTTTTTATTTTTTATTTGGCCTTTCTTTTTTTATTTGGCCTTTCTTCTTTTTTTATTTGGCCTTTCCCTTTTTTTATTTGGCCTTTCCTTTTTTTGGGATAATGCTCTATTAATGATGATCATCACACTTCTATTTATTTACAACTCAAAGATTACAACTCGATACTAGAACAAAGTATGACTCTATATGAATGCCTCTGGCGGTGTACCGGGATTGCGATGAATCAAGAGTGACATGTATGAAAAATTATGAACGGTGGCTTTGCCACAAATACGATGTCAACTACATGATCATGCAAAGCAATATGACAATGATGATGCGTGTCATAATAAACGGAATGGTAGAAAGTTGCATGGCAATATATCTGGAATGGCTATGGAAATGCCATAATAGGTAGGCATGGTGGCTATTTTGAGGAAGATATAAGGAGGTTTATGTGTGAAAGAGCATATCATATCACGGGGTTTGGATGCATTGGCGAAGTTTGCACCAACTCTCAATGTGAGGAAGGGCAATGCACGATACCGAAGAGGCTAGCAATGATGGAAGGGTGAGAGTACGTATAATCCATGGACTCAACATTAGTCATAAAGAACTCACATACTTATTGCAAAAATCTACAATTCATCAAAAACCTCGGCACTACGCGCATGCTCCTAGGGGGATAGATTGGTAAGAAAAGACCATCGCTCGTCCCCGACCGCCACTCATAAGGAAGACAATCAAAGAACACTTCATGTTTCAAATTTGTTACATAACGTTTACCATACGTGCATGCTACAGGATTTGCAAACTTCAACACAAGCATTTCTCAAATTCATAACTACTCAACTAGCACGACTTTGATATTATTACCTCCATACCTCAAAACAATCATCAAGCATCAAATTTCTCTTAGTATTCAATGCACTCTATATGAAAGTTTTTACTATTCTTTGATGCCTAGCATATTAGGATTATTTAAGAAAATTACCATGCTATTTAAGACTATCAAAATAATTTAAGTGAAGCATGAGAGATCAATAGTTTCTATAAAACAAATCCACCACTGTGCTCTGAAAAGATAGAAGTAAAGCACTAGAGCAAATGACAAACTACTCTGAAAGATATAAATGAAGACCAATGAGTAGTCGAATAATTATGCAACTATGTGAAGACTCTCTAACATTAAAGAATTTCAGATCTTGGTATTTTATTCAAACAGAAAGCAAAACATAATGAAATAAAATGACGCTCCAAGCAAAACACATATCATGTGGCGAATAAAAATATAGCTCCAAGTAAAGTTACCGATGAACGAAGACGAAAGAGGGGATGCCTTCTGGGGCATCCCCAAGCTTAGGCTCTTGGTTGTCCTTGAATATTACCTTGGGGTGCCTTGGGCGTCCCCAAGCTTAGGTTCTTGCCACTCCTTATTTCATAGTCCATTGAATCTTTACCCAAAACTTGAAAACTTCACAACACAAAACTTAACAGTAAACTCGTGAGCTCCGTTAGCGAAAGAAAGCAAAACACCACTTCAAGGTACTGTAATGAACTCATTCTTTATTTATATTTGTGTTAAACCTACTGTATTCCAACTTCTCTATGGTTTATAAACTATTTTACTAGCCATGGATTCATCAAAATAAGCAAATAACACACGAAAAACAGAATCTGTCAAAAACAGAACAGTCTGTAGTAATCTGGATCAATCGTATACTTCTGGAACTCATAAAATTCTCAAATAAATTGATGGACGTGAGGAATTTATCTATTAATCATCTTCAAAAATAATTAACTAAATATAACTCTCCAATAAAAAATGGCAGCAATTCTCGTGAGCGCTAAAGTTTCTGCTTTTTTACAGCAAGATCAAAATGACTTTCCCCAAGTCTTCCCAAAGGTTCTACTTGGCACAAACACTAATTAAAAGCATAAAATCACATCTAAACATAGTCTAGATGAATTACTTATTACTAAACAGGAGCAAAAAGCAAGGAACAAAAATAAAATTTGGTTGCCTCCCAACAAGTGATATCATTTAACGCCCCTAGCTAGGCATGATGATTTCAATGATGCTCACATAAAAGATAAGAATTGTAACATAAAGAGAGCATCATGAAGAATATGACTAGCACATTTAAGTCTAACCCACTTCCTATGCATAGGGATTTTGTGAGCAAACAACTTGTGGTAACAAGAATCAACTTGCATAGGAAGGTAAAGCAAGCAAAACTTCAAAAATTTAAGCACATAGAGAGGAAACTTGATATTATTGCAATTCCTACAAGCATATGTTCCTCCCTCATAATAATTTTCAGTATCATCATGAATAAATTCAACAATATAACCAGAACCTAAAGAATTCTTTTCATGATCTACAAGTATAGAAAATTTACTACTCTCCACATAAGCAAAATTCTTCTCATGAATAATAGTGGGAGCAAACTCAACAAAATAATTTTCATGCGAGGCATAATCCAATTGAAAACTAAAATCATGATGAAAAGTTTCATGGATATCATTATTATTTATGGCATACAAGTCATCACAATAATCATCATAGATAGCAACTTTGTTCTCATAATCAATTGGAACCTCTTATGAAATAGTGGATTCATCACAAAATAAAGTCATGACCTCTCCAAATCCACTTTCATCAATATAATCATCATAAATAGGAGGCATGATTTCATCATAATAAATTTGCTTATCAAAATTTGGGGGACAAAAAATATCATCTTCATCAAACATAGCTTCCCCAAGCTTGTGGCTTTGCATATCATTAACATCATGGATATTCAAGGAATTCATACTAACAACATTGCAATCATGCTCATCATTCAAATATTTAGTGCCAAACATTTTAATGCATTCTTCTTCTAACACTTCGGCACAATTTTCCTTTCCATCATACTCACGGAAGATATTAAAAAGATGAAGCGTATGAGGCAAACTCAATTCCATATTTTTTGTAGTTTTCTTTTATAAACTAAACTAGTGCTAAAACAAGAAACAAAAAGATTCGATTGTAAGATCTAAAGATATACCTTCAAGCACTCACCTCCCCGGCAACGGCGCCAGAAAAGAGCTTGATGTCTACCACACAACCTTCTTCTTGTAGACGTTGTTGGGCCTCCAAGTGCTGAGGTTTGTAGGGACAATAGCAAATTTCCCTCAAGTGGATGACCTAAGGTTTATCAATCTGTAGGAGGCATAGGATGAAGATGGTCTCTCTCGAGCAACCCTGCAACCAAATATCAAAGAGTCTCTTGTGTCCCGAACACACCCAATACAATGGTAAATTGTATAGGTGCACTAGTTTGGCGAAGATATGGTGATACAAGTGGTATATGGATGGTAGATAAAGGTTTTTGTAATCTGAAAATATAAAAACAGCAAGGTAACTAATGATAAAAGTGAGCGTAAACGGTATTGCAATGCGTTGAAACAAGGCCTAGGGTTCATACTTTCACTAGTGCAAGTTCTCTCAACAATAATAACATAAGTGGATCACATAACTATCCCTCAACATGCAAAAAAGAGTCACTCCAAAGTCACTAATAGCGGAGAACAAACGAAGAGATTATGGTAGGGTACGAAACCACCTCAAAGTTATTCTTTCCAATCAATCTGTTGGGCTATTCCTATAAGTGTCACAAACAGCCCTAGAGTTCGTACTAGAATAACACCTTAAGACACAAATCAACCAAAACCCTAATGTCACCTAGATACTCCAATGTCACCTCAAGTGTCCGTGGGTATGATTATATGATACGCAACACACAATCCCAGATTCATCTATTCAACCAACACATAGAACCTCAAAGAGTGCCCCAAAGTATCTACCGGAGAATCACGAGGAAAACATGTGCCAATCCCTATGCATAGGTTCATGGGAGGAACCCTCAAGTTGATCACCAAAACATACATCAAGTGAATCACGTGATATCCCATTGTCACCATAGATACGCATGGCAAGACATACATCAAGTGTTCTCAAATCTTTAAAGACTCAATCCAATCAGATAACTTCAAAGGGGAAACTCAATCCATTACAAGAGAGTAGAGGGGGAGAAACATCATAAGATCCAACTATAATAGCAAAGCTCGCGATACATCAAGATCGTACCATCTCAAGAACACGAGAGAGAGAGAGAGAGAGAGATCAAACACATAGCTACTGGTACATACCCTCAGCCCCGAGGGAGAACTACTCCCTCCTCATCATGGAGAGCACCGGGATGATGAAGATGGCCACCGGAGAGGGATTGCCCCTCCGGCAGGGTCATGGAATGGGTCTAGATTGGCTTTCGGTGGCTACGGAGGCTTCTAGCGGCGGAACTCCAAATCTATTGTGCTCCCCGATCGTTTTAGGGTATATGGAGATATATAGGCGGAAGAAGTACGTCAGGGGGGCCACGAGGGGCCCACGAGGGTGGAGGTCGCGCCCAGGGGGGTGGGCGCACCCCCCTGCCTCGTGGCTTCCTCGTTGCTTCCCTTACATGGACCCCAAGTCTCCCGGGTTGCTTCTGGTCCAAAAATAAGTTCCGTGAAGTTTCAGGTCAATTGGACTCCATTTGATTTTCCTTTTCTGTGATACTCTAAAACAAGGAAAAAACATAAACTAGCACTGGGCTCTGGGTTAATAGGTTAGTCCCAAAAATAATATAAAAGTGTATAATAAAGCCCATAAACATCCAAAACAGTAGATAATATAGCATGGAGCAATAAAAAATTATAGATACGTTGGAGACGTATGACATGTGCGCGCCTCTACATCGACCAGTATGTACGTACACGTTCGCGTCTAGAATGACAACGCTTACGTAGGCTTTGACCAGGTGGGTCCCGACTGTCAGGCACTTCCTTGCGTGCAAAGATGTAGCTGGTGGGTCCCAGCAGTCAGGGGGGCGAATCATTTTTTTTGCCCGGACGCACTTCCTTTTGTGCGAAGATGTAGCTGGTGGGTCCCAGCAGTCAGGGGGAAACGATTTTTTCGCAAAATACGGTGGCCCGTCCGGTGGGTCCCCACTGTCAGGTGGAGGAATAATTATTTTGTGCGTAATAAGGAGGCACTTCCTTGTTGCGGCCGTGGACCCAGCTGTCAGCCTCTCCACGTACAGTCCATGTCCGATGGAAGCCGTTCCTTGACCATGTTGACCACGCCGCGCTGAGAGCACCATGGCGGTGGACGACGGCGAGGCCTAGGAAGGGAACAACACAGAGGCAGGGAAGACTCGGCAGTTGTTTCCCACGCGGAGGGGAGTACGACTGTACGAGGGTTTACTGGTTCGTCTGCCGTCGCCGGAGAATAACAGCAGGTGTGGGTGAGTAGAGGGATGGCTAGGCCAGCGATGGGAGTATGGTGGGGCGGTGAGGCCTGCGCGACAGCACAGCCGGCTGCGGGGAGGAGGGAGCAGGCAGTCCCGCCGGTGCTTGTTTGAGCGGCTGGAGCAGGAAGAGTAGAGATTGAAGAAGCACGACGGCCGTTGGATGGAAATTCAACAGTCACTACTTGTGCATCAACCTTTTATTTAGGAAAGCCTCAAATCTGTGGAAAACAGCATACGGCCCATCTACCATTATTTCTAATAATTTACAGCCCATTTGCTAATTCTTAATGTTTTTTTGGAGCCCATATTCTTTTTGTTAGCATTACAGCCCATATTGTGGCCATGGTTAAAAAATTATACGAAATTTTGCATATTTCGGTGCGGTCCGAACTGTTTTCAATCCTGAAATTTCGAGTCACATTCAAACTGATTTTAAAAATAAATGTATATCAATATAAAATCCAACAAATTGTCCATGCATAAAAATCAATGCAATTTAAAATCTCGAAATGAAAAAAAATTTGAAACTAATTGCCGGTTTGATGTGTTTTAAAAATGTACAACCTATTTCTCATTACTGATAGGCCATTTTCTCGGCCAGCCAAATGAAGCTCTCCTCGTCTTGAAAGATTTGAAGCCCAACAGGCATGACAAAGCGACTTACTTGGCAAATCACAAAAAAACTGGGTTGTGGCCGTGGACCCAGCTATCAGCCTCTCCACGTATAGTACTCTTCCGATGGAAGTCGGTCATTGATCACATTGACCACGCCGCACCGAGAGAACCAAGGCGGTGGACGACGATGAGGCCTAGGAAGGGGACGACGCGGAGCCGAGGAAGACGCGGCAGTGGATGCCCATGCGTAGAGGAGTACAGGGGTTCACTGGTTCGGCTGCGGCGTGAGGCCGCCGTCACCGCAGAATAACAGGGGGTGTGGATGAGTAGAGGGATGCCCTGGCCAGCGGTGGGAGTAGTAGGGGGCGGTGAGGCCTCCGCGGCATCACAGCCGGCCACGGGAGGCAGGAGCACGCGGCACGACCGGCGCTGCTTTATGCGGATGGAGCAAGAAGACCAGAGGTTGAAGAAGCACTATGGCCGTTGGATGGACATCGTACGGTCACTGGAGCTAGAATCGTTCATATTGACTAAGTTGACAAAGCCCTCCGTCCCCGTCAACTTAGTAGGCCCACAAGTCAGCCACCCACTATGGTGGGTCCCAGCTAGCAGGGGGTACTCATTTTTTGTGCATAATAAGGAGGCACTTCCTTGCGTGCGAAGATATAGCTGGTGGGTCCTACCTGTCAGCGGGGGGAACACTTTTTTTCATGAAATACAGAAGCCCTTCCCACGTACAGTCCACGTACAATGCGTAATAAGGAGGAACTTTCCTTGCGTGCGACCATGGAACTCGTGGGTCCCAACCGTCAGGCTCTCCACGTACAGTCCTCTTCCGATGACTCTCGTATGTTGACCACGCCGCGCCGAGCACACCGAGGTGGTGGACGACGGCGAGGCCCCAGACTGGAATGACCCGGAGATGGGGAAGATGCGGCAGTGGAGTCACAGACGGAGAGGAGTGGGAAACTTGACTGGTTCGGGTGCGGGGTGGGCCTACACTTGGCAGAGAATAATAGGAGGTGCGGAGTGGAGGGATGGCCTGGCCGTCGGCGGGTAGCGTTTCGCTGAGGAGCGCAAAACAATGCCGCTGGACGCCGGAGGCTGGAGCAGGCGGTCTCGGCAGCATTGGGGGAAGAAGATGAGAGATTGAAGAAGAATGCCGGCCGTTGGATGTAAATCCAACGCCTTCTTAGGCTTCGACCTACTGGCCCACATGTCAGCCAGTCCATTTGTTTTTTAGTCCATTTGGTGGGCTGGGTGAAACAATGATGTAGCATCTATGCAGCCCATTTATATATATGGTAGAATTTAAAGCCCATTTGCATTTTTCTCGAAATCCACGGACTTGCTGGGCTGGGTGAAAATATCATGTTGGCTAGACGAAGAAATGTTATAAAAACATAAACACATGATTGCACGTCTATTACTGCATTGGTCAGTAAAATCTTTGCAAGCTTATGTACGCAATCACTAGGAGTTAACTTGCCAAGTTATATATAAACAATTATTATTATTATTATTATTTTGTAAGAACTTTCAACTTACGAAATAAAATATCATTTAAATTTGATGAGTTAATAGTACGTGGGGTATTATTATCTTTTAGGCTAGACGTGGGACAGTTGAGTTGGTTCTAGGGAAAAGTACTGGGAGAAAACTCAGTTTACATCGAAAAGAAAGTGGGAGAAAATTCAGATATAGGATTAATGAAAATGAAAAATAAAGAAAGTGGGAAGGTCTATAATGGTTGGATGAACGACAGGTTTAACGGAAACTTATGTTGTTTGTAATATATATATATATATTTATATGTAATAAAATAAGATATAAATATTGGTTCAGTTTTGCATTCTTATAGAAAACATGTTCAGTTTCGCATTCTTATAGAAAAATAGAACTGAGGTGTGCATTGTCTTGAAAAAACAAACATAACTTGGGCTGCTGATGTTATAGACAAGCTAGGTTGGGAGGCCCAGAGGCCACTTGATACCTGCTGGATCCCAAAAATGTTGAAACATGTCATGGGCTGCCCATGTTAAACAACAAAACCTAGGCCATGGACCTGGTGGGCCCAGGACTGTCAGCCTCTCGACGAACAGTTGTCTCCCAATTCCTCTTGTTTTGCTGACCATGTTGGGAACGACAGACGGCGACAGTTGTCTCCCGATTCCTCTTGTTTTGCTGACCATGTTGGGAACGACAGACGACGACGCCGTGGCTAGAGCACCAAGGCGAAGGACGATGTCGAGACCTTGGACCGAACAAACCGAAGCGGGGGAAGACACAGGCGGAGGGGACTACAAGAGTTGACTTGTTCGGGTGCAGGGTGGGCCAGTGGAGCTGCCGCCACCGGACAATGTGTGGTAGTAGAGGGATGGCCTGGCCAATGCCATAGGCTATGATGGTCAGCCACTGTATAGGAAGAGTACGAAAGATTGAACAAAATAAGGAAATACAAATGGATAGGTGGTTGGTCCCATATGTCTGTGTATGAGACCTGTTGGGTCCACCTGAGGAGGGGAATATGTTGGGAGGAAGGAGATTCAAAGCATGGCAGCCGAGTGAACTAGTTTTTTTTTGTAACAGACAAGTGAACTAGTTACATACATAATCAACTAGCCACTAAAAAAAGCAAACATGTTAATGGGTTCTTAAAAGAAATATTTCGGACAAAACATATAATTACGACACATAGGCTAATGCATGAAACACTCAGATGATAAAGGTGCTTATAAACAGATAAAGTACAACATCTAGACCTTCCTGGCACACTTGATCATGACGCTGCGGCAGTCCATGTACTCACCGGTTACGGGAAGCAGACACGCCCTCATGTCCAAGATCTGCCTGTACATGCCGTAACATGCGTATGCGTCCTTGGACACGTAGGTTATGTAGGCTAGATTCAGAGGTACCTCCCACGTGTTCGGGTCCTTGGTATCATTGTCTTATTTCATGTTGGCGTATCAGGGGTTGATGATGGTCTCGGCGAGGTCAACCACGGAGTCCTTCTCCTACCCGTTGCTGATGACCTTGTATTGCTTCTGGATGTCAACAAGCTTGTTGCACCAGATGGCCAAATCGTCGCGTTCTTCCTTCTCTCCACCGTAGCGAAGGTGCAGTCGGCGCTGCCGATGAAATGGGCGAATGCTCCCGAACCTCCGATGGCCCTACAAAAGTGGTAGATGAGAACCTCGTCCCGCACACATACCTGGGCGATGGCGATCCGTTGGTCCCTGTCAAGAGATAAATGGATGGGCACAAGGTCTAGTCCTACAACCTTGTGCTTTCTCGTCCTGTAGGTACTACTTG
Source organism: Triticum urartu (assembly GCF_056163025.1). Taxonomy (NCBI): domain Eukaryota; kingdom Viridiplantae; phylum Streptophyta; class Magnoliopsida; order Poales; family Poaceae; genus Triticum; species Triticum urartu. The sequence continues at coordinate 291,096,902 of NC_141873.1, forward strand.
AATTCGGTGAGGTAGAGCTTCACAGAGTCCGAATCGTTGGTGTACATCACATTCAACTTGGTGCAGCCATAGGACTGAACAGCGAACTCAAAGGGGAACTCCTTGCTGAAGTCCATATCCAGCAGGCTCACCCCTCGGATCGCCATTGGAGTCTCTTCAAGTGAACGAGTGTGTACGCAGTGGCAGCAGTTCGTTTTTCAGCTCTTGGGGAACTGGATTCAACAGTAAACTGAGTGTGTACAAGCGACAACAGTTACTACCCCTCCCTCATCCGCTGCACGCCTGGCAAAAGATGCACCCTCGGCGCATTCAAACGCCTCCATTAAGAAACCTACTCCGGCCACACGTCGGTTCACGAGCGGGTCTGTATTGGTATTGTAATAACAGGAGTTAGTGGTCACTTTACTTAAATTTAATTAGCTTTAATAGAAATTTATACTGAAAACAAGCAATGCATTGGCTCGTTCTATCAGTGCCACAGGATCAACATACACAACAATTAGAATTATTATTCTTAGGACGCACACAATCAGCACATTTGTCGCACTTTCACAAACATAATACTACCAAGTTTGAACTGTTTGTTATGGTTGTTGTCCTCTGCATCATCATGTCGTGTTTCCCAGCTTGCAAGATTCAGAACCAACAAATAAGATCCAAATAATAAGTACAACAAAGATGCCTACACATCTCATTGATTCCCAGCTTGCAAGATTCAGAACCAACAAATAAGATCCAAATAATAAGTACAACAAAGATGCCTACACATCTCATTGATTCCCAGCTTGCAAGATTGAGAACCAACAAATAAGATTCAAATAATAAGTACAACAAAGATGCCCACACATCTCATTGATTCCCAGCTTGCAAGATTCAGAACCAACCCATTAGAGCCTTTTGATAAAGTGAATATCGGGATTAAATCCATCTTGGCTAGCCATGTTATACAATCGAAGAACTTGGCGAATGCTCTTGACCGTCAGAACATCTGTAGTTGAGTATTCCTGTTTGCACATCACAAACAAGAAGAGCATGATTTCACTTTAATAGTGGCCTCCTTGAACTCAACCTGCAGCTCCACTCGGATGAGGCCTGCCTGGAGTTCCATGATTCAATCCATGCGCCTTTTTCTACAGTTCACCTGAAATGAAGCAAAGATTGCATCATTCAGCTAGGAAGAAGTACTTACTCTCGTGAGCTGGCAGGTTCTTCTTTAGTAATTGCACTAAAATTGAGGAACATTAAGGTTGGCTGTCTGGCTCATGTAAGGTGCAACTATAATTTTCTTATCCTTTTGTGTAGTTCCACTAAAATAAAGTGCCATTGTGGTGACAGTGACGGCTCATCTAGCAAAGGCTAATAAAATGTTGCACGAGATTACCAGTAGAACTTGACGGAGATTTTGGAAACTCCAATCACCATTTTGTGCAGTTCCACCAAAATTGAGAGATGTTGCCCACGTGACATTTTAGTTGAACTACACAAGACACTCATTCCAAAAAAAGTGTTTTGTGCAGTTCACCAAAAGGTCACAATAGCAACAAGGTGAAATGGATATCCCTATCTGCACAAAAAGATAGAAAGTAAACAGTTACTGGTCAATAAGAATATACGAAACATACACAAAATGAAAAGAAGCATCTTAATTATGTTCATGGCAATCACGCAAGGTCAGTAGAAATTTTAAAACGTCAGCAATGCTTCATGTTACCAGAAGCATTACGATCAACAATGAGATTCCTCACATATGGGATTACTTTAATGGTGGCATTGCTTGTTTGCCAGATACAGTAAATCAACAGTAGCTAAAGAGTTGGTTTAAGGGCATGGGACCGTGGGGACACCAGGACACTCAGCAGCATAAAAGAGCAACTTACTTATCATTCTGGGGAAAACAACAGGAGTGCCATTTGTAACACAGTTTAATTTCTCCTTATCACTGGAGGCATTAGATTAACAATAACACTGGTTAGACATGTCCCTAAGGTAACAGGGTGATCGCTTCATTTTACATGCGCCCTTATATTAACAACAACAAAAGGTTGGTATAAGGACATGCGATAGTGGACGCATAAGCACAATGTACCTACAAGGAGGAATAAAGTGGTGATGCTGAGTTTGTTCATGCTATGTGAGGGTAGCAAATCTAATCCTGGAGACCTTTTACTATGTGAGGGCAGCAAACCTAATCCTGGAGACCTTGTACTATGTGAGGGCAGCAAATCTAATCCTGGAGACCTTTTACTATGTGAGGGAAGAAAATCTAATCCTGGAGACCTTTTACTATGTGAGGGTAGCAAATCTAATCCTGAGACCTTTTACTATGTGAGGGCAGCAATTCTAATCCTGGAGACCTTTTACTATGTTAGGGCAACAAATCTAATCCTGGACATACTCTGTTGACTTGTCCACCAGCCGCCACTTTCTATCCTTTTTTCAACCAATAATAGATATGTTCCTTATCTAGTTTGTACTGCGTTTTCCCATTATTTCCCTTTTCAACCAAGAGACCGCTTGGGTATCCGGTCTCTAATACTTTCACCATATTATTTCCTCTTTGAATCAAGTCCTAAATTCATGCTACAACTTTACCCCCTTTCTTCGTTGTTTGAACAAAGCCCTAGATTCGAATGCATGAAGTAGCTTTACCTCTAATAATACTAAAAATTTAGGTGGCTTTGGAAGAGCTGATGGGAGTAGAAAAAGATGCACATGCAGACACGTGGGAAGCCAGGGCAGTAGAGCAAGGCCGCTTTCGAAGAACTTATACCTGAGGGTCGTCGGGATGTCGGTGGCGGCAGGTCGGATCTGCGGACAATACGACAGGGAGGAAGAAGGGTCAGAGGACCTCCCGAGCCAGCGCTGTGTCGAAGAGAACGACACAGGCAGAGGATCGGGCCCCTCCGGCAGCTGTGGGTTTCCTCCCTCACTGGCGATGACCGCGTGAACGATGCACCTAGTCCTCTACACACACCAGCCGAAGGGATCCGGCCGGATCGGTGACCAGCGGTGAGCAGAGAGAAAATGTCGCTACCGCTGTCTTGTTTATATCTGGAGAGGATGAGAGAATGAAGAGAGCAACCCTAGTAAAGCAAGCGCTCAGGCCTTTGCGTACATATAGTGGAGTGATTATCTTTTCCTCTCTACAACAAGCGTTTCAATTTGTGTACGTGGCATTAAAGAAAAGAAACTCTCTATTTAAGGTGACTACTTGTACGACTCCTACTTACTACTACTAGTAGTAGTATTGTTCACTTGTGCTCCCCGACCCTCCATTCATTGAACAACCCCACGGGTGAATAAACATACAGTACTACTCCCTCCGTTCCTAAATATAAGTCTTTGTAGAGATTCTACTATGGACCACATACGGATGTATATAGATGCATTTTAGAGTCTAGATTCATTCATTTTGCTCCGTATGTAGTCCATAGTGAAATATCTACAAAGACTTATATTTAGGAAGGGAGGGAGTAGTATTTATATAGAACGAACAAGCTCGAACTATTTTCGCGTAGTTGAAAGTTGAGGGCGGGGCTTTTCCCGGGCAGTACGCGCGGCAGTTTTCACGTAGGCGGTTTGACAGAGGGGCGAGGAGGGTGAGGGAGTAGTGGATTCAACTTACTTACTGCTGGAAAGGTCGGGCTGTGCGATTTGACAATGCGTTACTGTTTGGATCCATGTGTTATAGTTAGTTTGGGTTAGTTTGAACTCAACTGACCCAAAAATATCCAAACAGGAGGTTTAGTTTGGGTTACTGTTTGGATCCATGTGTTAGAGTTAGTTTAGGTTAGTTTGAACTCAACTAACCCAAAAAAATCCAACCCACCCAAGAGGTGCTTATTTGGGTTAGTTCTTCTTGGGACACTAAAAAACACATTTTTCTCTCGCTCTCCCCGCAGCAGATCCCTCCCCACTTCCTCGAAGCTTCTAGTCCTCTCCCTCCCTCCCTCTCGCACCTCCCATGAAGGCACCTCGCCGTATCTGCGCTCCATCTAACCCTGTCATCCAAACACCTCTTTTGCTAGAGTTACTTCAGGGTTAGTCCAGGATTAGAATCTAACTCTAACCTTTAACTGAGTTAGAGTATCCAAACAGGGCCAGGCGGTACGACCTGGGTGATGCCCCCCTTCCGTTTCCGCACTCTAATCTGGTGCATGACACGTATTACGTCGACCCGGATGCTGCTGGTTGTCCCACATGTCGGCGAAGTAGTATGTAGTAGTAAGAAGAAGCAAAGAATCATGCGGTATAAGTCTTTCTAGAGATTCCAACAAGTGACTAGACTACACCGCGTGCAGTATCTCAAATCTGAAATCTGAAATCTCCCTTCCGGTTTATAGGGCTCAAATCTCAAATCTCATCAACCAAGGCATTTTGTGATTGGAGGAATGTATCTCGCACTTTACAAAACTACCCTAATTAAACTCATGCATTAATTACGTAGTTCTCTCATTTTCCTCTCCGCCTTGGTCGCGGTGCACAATATTGACCACTCCTATATGACTAGCCGCTCTATCTACATGCGGGACATCAAAGCATCCGGGCCCGCGTGCCATCAACCAAATCACAGCGAGGTGCTACAGTCGAAACTCACCGGTGACCCTGGTGTGGCCGTCATGACCCGTCATATCACAAAACCTACACCTTTACCAACAGTGGTAAAGTGGCCTCGAAGTTGGACTGGACGAAGCAACCATCATTTCACTAGAGCGCTCGTTGAAGCCCTTTCTCCCCTTTCTTGAAGAAAACCTCACTCCAGGCTACTCACTTCTGCCATTTTTTTCCTGTACCGACGAAGGAAAGGTGGGCGAATCAGTGATGCTGCTATATTTTCATTCCAAGAATCTTATTTTTGCGAAGCACCGACTGATTCTCACAGCCTATTCTTTTCCCGTTTTCATTGCGATTGTGGTTTCCTTTTGATTGCTTTTTGTTTGTCAGTTCATTGATGGATCCTGGAGCACTAGGCAAAGAGTTGCCGGCAGACAACCCACTGGAGACAGCGATCTCCAGGAAGCAAGCACCGACCAACGAGTTGACCATGTTGGCGGGCCAACCCATGGAGACGAAGAACTCCAAGAAATAAGCACTGGCCAAAGAGTTGACGACATTGGCGGATGAACTCCGCAAAGAAAGTTGGAAGAACAGCAAGGGCCCCACCGTGCCTACCCCAGAAACTCTGATGGCCACCTATGCGAGGCTCATGGCCTTGTTTGAGGAGATAGTCGCTGTTGAGAAGCAGTATTCCCCTGGCAAGGTGATGGCCCCATCGAGGACGAGGAGATGGCCCCCAGAGGGATGAGATCCCCCGGTGAGCTGCACAAGGTAAAAAATAATGGCTTATTACCGAAAGTTCTGGTTTTTGATTATTTGCAATGTGCTTGCTAATATGTTAGGGTTGTGCAGGTGCCGGTGGACGTCCTTGATGATTCCGATGTCGCGGCCCGTCCTGTGGACAACGCCCCAGAGATCGTTTTCGATGTCGCGGTCCGTCCTGTTGGCATCGGCCCGGAGATCAATTCCGATGCCGCTGTCCATCCTATGGACATCGCCCCAGAGATCGATTCTGATGTCGTGGTCAGTCATGTGGACATTGCCCCAGAGATCGATTCCCATGCCGCTCTCCGTGATGTGGTCATTGCCCGAGAGATCGATTGCAAGAAATAGTTGGTCGCGCTAATCCTTCAGGATAGTTTGCATTGCCCTATGTTTAATTGCCAGAACGATGCGTGTTAACAAACCATCTTAGGGCTAGTGCACTGTCTTGTGTGGGCGGTACTTGCTACTTTTGTTTGATAGTGAATCATGCGAACCCTCTCCAAGTTATGGAAACAGATGTATCCTCACCAGCTTTTGATGTAATATATGGCATCCTTAGATGTAAGTCTGAACTGTTTATCATATCAGCAGGGCTTATTTGATGATTCTTGGTGTTAGTAGGCTAGCTACTATGCAAGCTATAGTACTTGCAAAACACTCACCGAGGAGAAATGTTGGGGCTAATGAGCTCGTGGTACGCTTATACTGATCCGTCGTCGATCGGCCAATAGCCCAAGCTCCTAAAATTGTAGGCTTAGCGATCGATCAGACAATAGTCGACACGGATACATTCAGGCCTCATTTGGTTCATAGGGTAGGAAAATCGTAGCAAAAGTATAAAGACGTACAACACAAAATCATAGAAGTACAGAGACGTCCCTCCATTCCAAAATAGATGAGTCAACTTTGTACTACAAACTTTGAAACGGAGGGAGTACAAATCCTAGGCGGGCTAGTTTGGCCTAGTTGGTTTTAGTGATATGACGTGGTACAGTGCTTTCCAGTCTTCGCGTGTGGTAGCAATACTGCGGGTAGAGTAAGTTTTCATGAAGAAGCGGAATTCAACGAAGTCATGATGGTTCCTTCGTCCGACTAACTTTGTGCATGGCAGGTGGACCAGGATAATTTTGTGCATGGCAGGTGGACCAGGATGGTCGACGTCCCACATGTCGGCGAATGAAAGTATTCTTTCTGATATAGTGGATGAGAAATGAGTATTCATTGTTTATTTTTGATGAAACCTATTGTCTCCACTGTTACGACAAAGGAGTGTGAAACACGGCAGCCCAGTGAACTTGGCATGTGCACCACTCCCTCCTTCCTCATGTAATACTACCATAGTGTTGACTATAAGGTTACAACTTTTTCTCACTCTCTCTCTCTATCTATTTCCTCTCAAATGTTTTTACCTTTCTTTTTTAGACACAATTGTTTTTTATGCCTCTTTTTTTAGAATTATTTTTTATACCTAGGAGCACATGTAGAGACGGGCTCCTGTAGATCCCACTCCTTGACTTTGTCAATGCCTCTCTCTCCTCCACATAAGCGGGCTTGTCGAGAAGACAAGAGATGATCTCTTAGCACAATATGTTTCACCATGTTTTCAGGAATAACTAGTTATTGAACATAAGGCTAAGAGATGGTCCATTGTACACATGTTTTTTGTCATCTCTAAATTACATGCAAGACTTATGATAAGACTATCTTATCAACCATTGTACATGCCCTTTATAGCCCAGAATTTTACTGGTACTACTTGCTATGAATGCGGGCAGCTGGCCTCTAAGGGGGGAGCGCGCGCCGGGAGGTGGTGGAGTGGGGGAGGGGTTCTGGTGGGCCAGGGCAGTAAGAAGCGGGCTTGGAAGCGGTGCAGACTCCCGCATGGCCCACCTCGCATTATCACCACATATTTCTTGGAGTCTGTGCACGGCGGGTGGGCGATCTCTTCTCCCTCCCCCATCTCTCTCCTCTTAGCCGACGCCCTCCAAGCGATTAGATTTTGGCTATCGACGGTTTATTCAATTGCAGTCCCACATGTCAGTGAAAATGCAAGACAACGCGTGTCCCCTCTGGTGAGCGGCGTGCGAGCTGGACTGTCGGGGGTGCAACGTGAACGCGACGCGTACGATTTGTAAGTGTGCCGCCTTTTCCTTTTGAACTTGCAAAGCGTAACATTTTCGTGCGATCGATTCATAGAAATCCAGAACAAAATGACGAGGGCGGTGCTTTCCCGCGCGTTAGGCGGGCTAGTTTGAGTGATATGACGTGCTACAGTGCCGTCCACTTGCTCCATTTTTATGTAAGCAAGAGTCTACCCTCATACGTGGGAGGAGTGCGAAACACGGCGGATCTGATTTTGATCGAGGGATAACTGTTCCCTGCGAAATAATGGAGCACTGTGAGCGATTATAGCATGATAGTTAGGGCATCTCCAACGCTGGCCCTCAAATTTACACTGGCATCTGTCCGAGGACACTGATGGATGCCATCGAATGCTGCCCGCATACCTTTCGACAACTATATGAACTAACCGGATGAAATTCGTGCAAACAAAGCAAATTTGAAATTGACCGGATGAAATTCATTACATTTTGGGAACTTTTCCTATAAAGTGGACGAAATTCATTACATATTTCGCACAAACCGTACTAAAACCTACTGTAAACCTAAACTAAACGATTGTCGGGCCCCGACCACCATGTCCGGCCATGAACCCGAGAAAGCTGGCCATTGCCTTTGCCTCCTCCTTATCCGCCTCGATAACCTTCTCCTCCGGAGCACAAGGTTATGAAGATTTATGCCTCCACGTCGCCGTCAAGCGGCTAATCGGCCGCCGATTTTTATCCCACCAAGCTTGGCGTCGACTGAGTGGAGGAGCGGTGGCCTTCCTGGGACCAGAGCGGTGACGACCTACCGTGTACTACTCTTCCTCGCTGCCGGCTGCGCCTGCGCACACGCGCTGGCTTCGTGGTCGTGGCGGCGGAGGGCGGACGGGGGGGGGGGGGGGGGGAGCCGGCGATCTCCTTCGTCTGCTCCTGCGAGAGTACGTCTAAGAGAGCTTTGGAGCGCTCCCGGAGCGGAGCCACCGATGTCCTTCGTCTGCTCCTACGACAATACGTCCAAGAGAGCTTTGGAGTGCCCGGAGGCCATGGTTGGAGTGGTGCCAACAGAAGGAAGGGACTGGAGGAGAATGAGTGTGAGTCTTTGGCTATGGCTGGGAGCTAGGGCTCAATTTAATATAGCGGGCGAATGGCAATGAGCCACGACAGACGGATGGATGGCTGGCACCGGAGTAGGTTCGTTGACAGCCATGGTGTCATTAACGCGGAGCAGTCGCTTGCACCGGGATGCCACGCGGGTGGCGCTCTCTCGACCGTCGCGCTGCTGCAATGCCGGCACCAGTGAGAGGTCGCGTCGGGCGTGAATGCGGACGCTGCTTCAATGACTTAACCGCAGGTGCATTGTCTCACTGACATGTGGGCCCAATGGGCACCAGGTCCGCATGTCAGTGACCCACCAACTGCACCTGCAGTTAAGGCCGGTGAATGCGGCATTGACGTTCTGGAGAGACGATGATCGTTTCAGGCAGGAAGCGCGCGGTAGCGATGGAAGGGGTTTCTGTAGGCCAGGGCGGTCAGACGCTGGCGTGGTGGTAAAATGTGAACTCATGGATGACGAGCCTTTGAAGCGTATGCGGCACGTATTGACAACCAGGCGTCCATGCAACGGCTCTTGTCGCCAGCTAGCATTCGACGACCACCATTAGACACCACACAACCATAAATAACTTATGAATAATGGACGAATCGATCAGACACACACTCGTGTGCAGTGGCACTATGATCGGTTGCTCACGATAGTACATACTCCGCACCATAGTACCCTCTCTAGCTAGGATGTTTTGTAGATTGTCATTGTGATGGACGATATACATGAGCAAGGCGCCGAGTCGCGAGTATGACCGTTGGTGTTGAGCCAGGTGAATACATGCTCGGTGTTCGTGGAGGCCTCCAGCAAATGTCTAAACAGTAATGTCACATACGCATAATTTTGGTTTTTATTTCTTTCTCCACTAATAGGTAGGCCCGCATAGATAGATAGATAAAGAACACGAGCTGATGAGGCGCATGCGGACTGTTTGACTGGTCCACCAGACAAATACGGAGCTATACGCTGAGCCAGTGACCGTATGAATGACCAGGATTGAAGGGGAATCCAAATTTCCTTCGTCTTCTGTCCTTGAGCGCTTGACAAACCAACGCACTTTACGGTTGTCCGGCCAGTCCACCCCAGAGCTGTCACCAAGCATCGTTCATGCCACCACGCCACACACTAACCGGTAAGGAAGCGATGGCATCCTGCCGCGCCGAGTTCCTCGCCGCCCACGACCGCACACAGAATGGTAGGCAAGCGGTGGCATCCCGCCGTGCCGAGTTCATCGCCGCTCGCGAACTCACACCTATGTGGGAGGAATTTGAAGCTGCCAAGGCTGAATGGGCGGTAGAGCAAGAGGCGGCCAAAGCCGCACAGAGGGAACGGAAAAGTCAGAAAGCACTCAAGAAAAGAGAGGCCCGCCGCCGCAAGAAAGAAGAGGACGCACGCGCTGCTGCGGAGAGGTCGGCGGAGATCCAAGCACGGCGGGGTGTCGCTGACGAATCTGGGAAGGAGAACGACGGTGTCTGGCCAGCATGTGAGAATTAGTAGTACTAGTAGTGTGTGTGTGTGTGTGTGTGTGTGTGTCTGTGTCGCCCGTATGTTTTTTTAATTAATTACGAGCATGTAATAGTACTACTAGTTACTGCTATAGTTTTTAGAGCAAATTACCAGTACATTAGCCTAGATTCAATGGAAAAATTCCTATCCTATGCATCAAATGGCATCTCTTTCTCTATAGGAATTGAGATGCATTTCATCTCACTTCCTATGATTTTCATATTCCTATAAAATTCCTATAATATGAACCAAAGGAGGCCTCTTCTGGAGTAACTACTGTAGCTAGCAGTACTGCTGGTACAGTAGTTTTCTTCAAGAAGTGGAATTCAACGAAGTCATGATGGTTCCTTCATCCGAGCAACTTCACAGTGGGTAAGGTTGGGCCTGTGATTTGACAGCTCATTAGTAATTACTGCGGCGCGACGACCGGGGTGACTCTCCCTTGGAGTTCTGCGGGCATGGCAAGTGGACCAGGATGGTCGACGTCCCACATGTCAGCGAGTGGAAGTATTCTTTCCGATATCGAGGAGCAAGGAAACCGCGTGGTATAGTATCACTGGTGATTTATATTTATTTTTTATTTCTAATGAATGCTAGCGTTTCAACTCTTACGACGAAGGAGTGCCAAACATACGGCACGTGTTGGATGTCGCACACGTCAGCGAAAGGAGTGGGACATGAACAGCGTGGTAGAGCGTCTCCACTTCTGTGTTAGAGACCACACGTAGTAGTACTACTGTACTAGTGGTATGAACGATACAAAGTGCGACCCGGAGAGAAAGACACGTCTAGTTGGAAGGTCTCGGGGCATACACGTAAACAAATATAGAACCTAATATGTGCCTCCAATTAATATAGTAGTAGTAGAGTACTTAGTCACGTACTCCATAACATCACCGGACATTGCACGTACAACATTTAGTGGTACCAAGAGACAAATGCCTATATGCCACGCATGTTCATACTATTTGTGCCTTTCTACTTCACTTACTGCGCTACATTACACATGCTCGCACGTCCACTCCTGGGTACATGTCTGTCTCGTAGTTCCAGTCCCACGTGTTCTTCATATAGATCGAACAATCCTTGCATGACACGTGCACCTTGATGCTAGATGTGTCGCGTGTTGGCAAAAGGATGAACAAAGCTCACATAAAAAATAGAGTGGAAGAACATAGATTCCCGACGACCGAGAAGGAGCAAGGAACCGCGGGGTGGAGCGTCTGCACTCATAATATTTTATATTATTCAACGATATAAAATCAACCAATCATCTCCATAGTGGACTGGAAGAGTACGAAACACGGCAGCCCAGTGTAGTTACAGCATACTAGTACGTACATGGCTAACCCACGCTATCACCATATTTCTTGGCTTCCATGCGACACCTATCTCTAGTAATCCAGCAACCCGTATCACTTCTCCCTCCTCGTCTCTCTCAAAGTGCGGCGGGCTGGCGTTTTTGCCATCTATTGAGGTCGGTTAACTCATCACATGTTAGCGACATGCCAAGAGCATTCCAAAAAAATTCCTTTCATGTTCCATTTTCAAAAAGAAAAAAATCCTTTCACGTACGAATTTGACTGTATGCTTTGAGCAACTTGCATATCCTATACTGCTCCTGTTTGGATACTCTAACTTAGCTAGACATTAGACTAACTCATGACTAACACTGAACTAACTGTAGCCAAAGAGGTGTTTGGATGACAGGGTTAGATTGACAATAAATGCACTTGATGGAGAGAGAGAAGTGATTTTTCAGTGGTCCCAATGAGAACTATCTCCAGTTAGCACCTCTTGGGTGGGATAGTTTTTTTCGGTGGGTTCAGTGCAACTTGCTCCAATTTAAACCCTCATGCTTGGATACTTTAGGGCTATTTGAGCCCCAACTAGCTCAAACTAACTCTAACCCATGGATCCAAACAGGGCCTATGGCCAGCCTCGACGCTGAGCAGTCGATGCACCGGGAAGCGGCGCTCTCTTGGCCGTCGCGCCGCTTCAAAGCCGGTGCCAGTGAGAGGTCGCCTCCGCTCTGGCCGGGCATTAATGCGGCACTGACGCTCTAGGGCGACGCTGACCATTTCACGCGGGAAGCGCAAGGGAGTATAGGTTTTGAACCGTTTCATGTGTAGTACTGGTAGTTTGCAAAACTACTCAATTATTGCACTCAGTTTCCTAAGAAATTGTGGTAAAAAACATTACTCCACAACCCGCTTCCCTTCTCCTTCCTCTTCCACCGCCCGCGCACGTCCGCGGGTGGTCAACCCTTATATAGGAGTGCTAGCACAAAAAGATGCATGCATGACCACTAAAATTTCCAGATTAAAGAGCCACTCCGGCGGGAGTATGGCGTATGTTGTTACCTTCGGTCGGGCCATGGCTACCGGGCGACGGCGACCAGAGAAGAGGCGGCGGGAGGGGAATGAATGCAGCTACTGTTTGGGTTCGCCGTCCGGCTTAAATAAATGCGCAGCATCACGTGTACCCGCGGGTGCACAAATTGTAACATATGTGTCTGCTTAAGTGGGCGTCACATAACTGGTGTGTGTGTGTGATTCTGAGAGACAGAGTGCGTGTGTGCGACTCTACTCTTCGGACATGTACTCAACCTTTTGCATCGAGATATAAGTATAATGGTATTTACTTTCGCTAGTGATTTACGTGGCCATGTTAACGTGGTTGTGTAAAAAAATGTCACTTCCTGCTCATGATTTGCGTTATATAATTACAAGCAAGATGCTCGTGCATTACACGGAACATCAATATGCATTTTTTTACAAAACACATGTTGTGATTTACCCATGCAGGAGTAATCCCATGTGTAAAAACTAATGATATTTCGAGAATTTTATTGGAAAACTGGTATCTCGAGAATGTCATAGAAAAAAATGAAAGATGAGAGATAAGGTGAGGAGGAGTGGAGCGTGGTGGTGACTGCTGGTCGGAATGGGCGGAGGCATGGGGATGCACTGCGCCGGCAGGCAGCAGCGGCCACCATGCTAGATTGTTCCGGAGACTTTCTTTTTTATTTGCTCAACAATGAGGTGTGGGAGATAAGAATGTGGAGAGAGGTGCGGCTATCTTTTGTAAAATTATCATAGTTTGCTTTCTATCCGTCAGATATAGATCAGACGGTCTATATTACAAGATGGCAGGCACACCATCATCGCCAACTCGGTTTTTATAAGGGTACAGATGATAAGTTTGCTAACTACTAAAGTAAATTCGAATTTTTCCATGTTATACAAGTAAATTAAGGTGATTGTTTATCATATGGGTAAGGGTGGATGAAGGTGGTAGGAACAAATGCTCTGCCTAGAGCATGTGTGTGTGAGATGGAGTCTGTGTGTGTGTGTGAGAGAGAGATGGAGTCTTAGTGTGTGTGTGCGTGTGTGTGATGCAGTCTTACTGTGTGTGTGTGTGTTTGTGTGTGTGTGTGTGTGTGGGTGGGTGGGTGTGTGTGTGTGTTTTGTGTGTGTGTGTGTGTCGTGGGGTCCTCGGTGGCGGATGTAATTTAAGTTTGCATGGCTTCATCATAGAGAGGTGATGTGTATGACAGATGCCACCAATGATGGGGTGCGAGAGAGAAAATGCCCATAGAGAGGGAAGAGAAGGTGTGTGCGTGTCAGAGTAGTCGACATCGAGAGAACGTGTTTGTTCGAGAGACACCGAGGAAGACTACTATATATCGATGGTGCATGTAGGCAGGAATTAAACGAAGGGATGGTCTTATTGGTTTCGGGGATATAGGGGAAGAGTGAGAGGGGGGTTAGCTACAAGGAGATTGTTAAGTGTGAGTGTGTGTTTTACCCATCCAAGCGGAAGTTATGTGCACATAAGAAGAGAACGATTCGATGTGGCATTAGGGTTGAGGGTAATTAACTACGTATGGAGACATAGAGACCTTTGATGTGCATGTGTGAGAGGTATACATGTATACGTGGGATGTGTGTGTGTGTGCGCGCGCGAATGATCGAGATAAAAGGAAGAAGATATAAGTCATAAGCTAAGATCAACGACATGGGAGAGACGGATCGGTATGACAATATGCATGCATGCGAGAATGCAGGGAAGAAGGCCCGACAATTGAGCATGTGTTTTTGTCTTTAAGAGATAGTGGCATGGGCTGGAGCATGCATCTATGGCGAGCAGAGGGAGTGAGGCACAACGATTGTGCAAAAGAGATCAACCTATAAATGAAAGAAGGTTGATGGAGAAACAGATAAATAGAAACATAAATATGCTAGCTAGTGTGCATTAGAGATAGGAGTCAAGTGGATCAGAAGGCTGAGTTATGGGTGTGTTTGTGAGAGAGATCAAGAAATGGTGCATGTGACTCACATACAGACAAATATCGGAGAGAAATGAGATCCCGAGATACGGAGTTTTGTGTCTGCGAGAGAGTAAGATATTTCAAAACGAGAGTGATAGCTAGAGAACATATGAGGGAACGCAAGATATCTCTAGAGAGAGAGAGTGTGTGTGAGCGACATACAAGAGAACAGTGGAGAAATATGAAACCCTGGGAGACAGAGTTTGTGTTTGTGTGTGAGAAAGAGATATTTAAGAGGAAGAGTCGTAGGTTCTCATACCTAAGGAGAGAAAGACATCTCTGTATGAGGGGTGTGCGAGTGGCACACATGGGAATAGTAGAGAGAAATGAGACCCCGGAAGACAATGTTTTGTGTTTGTGTGAGAGAAAGAGATTCCACATGGAGAATCATAGTTAGAGACACATAGCAGGGAGAGAGATATACTTAGAGAGAGATAGAGTGATGAAGGTCGAGGGAGAGAGTACCGTCAGTGTGTTACGAAGATAAAAGATCATTGTCGACATACAGGTAGCATGAGAGATACCCGAGAGACGATGAACGCGTATAGGTCTAGAGAGACAGTCCTATATAAGCATGAGTGATAGTTATATGAGAGGAATATCTGGATTAAATGGGATTCAAATATTTAAACTAGAGATCACGACATCGATAATATCATAACGCAAATTGGTGTATCAAACATACATATTCATTTTAATTTGGGGACACGTGTAATGTTATATAGTTTATCAATATTGGTGATCCATAGATTCTTTAATTATAAACAATGCATGGTTTATATGTAATTAATATCTAAACGGGATTACACTATATGTTGCGTGTGTGAAACACATTATACATGTTTGAGAAGTAAAAAAACCCGCATGAAACACACATTAATTGGAGACAGTTAGCGAGGAATGCATACATTGGATTTCAACATAAAAGTGGTTTCAAATATTTGAAAATCCAAATTGATGGATGCAACCTTATGAATCTGAGATCATGCCATTTGTAAACCATATTTATGTATAACGGGTGTTGTGCTTTTGAAAGTATATATAAAAAATGATGTATATAGAATTTTATTCCAATCGAAAATGGATCCCTCCCGAAAAAATAGAATACAAATGGGATTCGAATTGAGTTGACACGGTAAACATGCACTCTGCAAAATTTGAACGAAGCGGGGAAAGTCGCAGTAATCGCCCGAAACCAAAATCTGCGAGATGGAAATTACTACTGCCTATCCCTGCCACGCAAAGCCTATCTGCTCGATTTCTATAGGTTTCGATTGGGGTAGGTTTGTAATTTCACTCAAACATGACATAATCGCCTCTCACCCGGATTCATACATGGTGGGCGCCAAAACACAGTGTGTCCTCGGCCGAAATCGACTCCCTCCCTGATTCATACACGGTGGGCGCCAAAAACAAACTCTCGTCGGCGAATATTCGGTGTATGCGAGATTACTATCCTATCCCCAACCGACTAATATTGCCCTGATGTAGGAAATTAGAAACGGGGGCTAAGTTTGTAAATTTCCTGGCATTTGAGACAAGCATGCCTTGAAGACATGGTTCCCCCCTTCCTCTCCACCTCCATTTCCCCATTCGTACTCCGTGGGCACCAAAACACCCTCTCCACCCAAGTCCCCTCCGTCCGCCACCCCATCCACTGTCGTCCTCCTCCACCATGCTGGAGCTGATATCCCGACGCCACCGTCCATTACAAGAGATCTACCTCTCTCATCCACGGCTTCGGACCGAGATCCTTGGATCCCGTCCTCTCGCTTCATCCCCGCCGTCGTCCACCTTGCCGGCGCCGCTCCTACGACTGTCTCGTCCACCGCGCCCCGTCGCCACCGTCTACCCTCCTAGATCTGCTTCCACACAGCCAACAGCCATCGCTACCGCAGCACCATCAAATTCTCAGTAGATGCATACACGACGCCGCACCAGAGGCGGTACTCTTTCGTATCTGATCAACTTATTTATCGTAGCAAGAAAATAGATCGCCAGTGCTTTACTTTGATTTCTTGTCCATCACTTACTTGCTAGTTGAAAGCAAACATTGGTTGCGAAGTTGTCTTTGTCCGGTTTGCACCTTCAGATCCGCCATGGCACGCTCAACACTATACTCCCAATGCTTATGGTTTTCCCCTTTTATATTCCACACTAGTTAAATCATAGTAGACTAAATTTCAAAATTGGATCAGCCGATTTTTCAGAGCTTGCCGGAGTTCGCCGGTGCTAACGAAGGGGCTGGGGGGGCTTTGGTTGTGGGGGGAGGGCTCGCTGAATGAAGAAAACTCGACGCGGGTGGGGGCGGGGGTGGGGGTGAGGGTGGCGGAGGAACATAGGCGGTGGGGGCCGGTGGTCCGGCCGGCGGCCCGTGCGGTGTTCTGTATGGGAAGAATCAGAGACGAGGAAGAAGAAGGGTTAGGAGACGTAGGATCTTCATCCAGCCACCTGAAATGGCCGACTGACCCAAATGACAAAAGTCACACGACTTGCATGCAGACATGCCTTTATATTCAGTACCATCATCGTACCTGCTTAGCACTGCTCCTGAATCCATCAAGCTAAACAACGTGCCACTCATAATTCCAAACTTGTTGCTCAAGTACGAATCTGATATGATGCTGATATTACTAAAATAGATAACATTTAATTGGTTAGCTAATGTTCCTACTTTACTTTTGAAAAAGCACGTGCACCACCTATAGAGAGACAGCAGGGAGTTGCTTTCTTAATGCACTCTGGTTCATCATGTGTGGGCACTGCGCAACGAACATTTTATTATCGAAAATCTGCTTGCTCTTCTTTAGCATGTTCCTCTTCCGTTCTTCTTTAATAAGTACTCTCTCCGTTCCTAAATACAAGTCTTTGTATAGATTCCAACATGGACTACATATGGAGCAAAATGAGTGAATCTATACTCTAAAATGTATCTGGATACATCTGTATGTGATCCATAGTGGAAATCTCTACCAAGACTTATATTTTGGAACGAGGGGAGTATGATAGTAGTACAGTATGTTCCTTGTAGTGAAGATGAGCAGGGACATTTGCAGTGTAGAGGTCTATACGGTCGGTTGGTATGGACACTTTGAATTCTTCGGGCCTCTTTGATTCGTAGGATTTTGTAAACATGGGAATAGGATTTGTAGTGGCCTGCCCACTTGAATCCCATAAGAATAGCAAGGAAATGCGGGGAGCTGTGTCGCCTTTGAGAGTTACACTGATATTAACAGTACCGCGCCTTCAGTTGAAGAGATCTGGTATCCGAAGCCTTTCTAGCCGTACCGGCAATACTAGCACATATATTCCAGCAAGTTCCACTTTGCTGATTTTACTCTGATGATTACGGTTTTCCCGTTATATCTACACTATGATCTGTGTAGCTGCTTTGTGTCGCACTAGAAGCAGTCCACTCTTGAAGCTAAACACCGCAATGACTTACAAAATTAGCACCAAGGCATTGAGTGCCATTCTGGATGCAATGAAACTCATACGCTCCCCACCTATTGATTCTTGTTCAGAATATGATCCTAATGACTATTCTAACCTCGAGGAGTCAAAGGCAGATGGCCTGTCCTATTCACCCATCAAGGTGCCTGTTCTAATTCGGCAAGGTTTTATTGATTTCGCGTATCTTGCATATGTTGTCTTGCATTTCTTCTACTTTATTGCACCGCCATCTGCTTAGTTTACTCATCATATATGTCGAGATGCCATGCCCATCCATTATCAATACATTTTCCATCTATCATCATACCATGTTTTTCCACTCAAATGTTGTTCTTGTGCATCAAACATCAAAAAGGAAGAGGGTGATTGCCGAACCTGAAGGAGCACCAACAAAGTCCTTGAAAAACGTGGTTGTGCCACAGAAATTAGACATCACCCCACTTATATTGGTTGTACAACCAGTGACACAAAACGTAGGACCGACTCCAGCAGACTGTACCCATACTTCACTGGCCACACCACTAGCCGCACCACAAAGGACCTGCACTCCAGCAAAAGGTATGCTGATTTCAGTTGCCATAGCACCAGCCTTATCACAGAAAAATCCCACTCCAACAAAAAGTACAACAAGTCCACCGGCCGAAGACCTATCCCAACTGCAGAGACGGCCAATTCCTGCAGATTGGAACCCCATTATAGTTATTCCCGGTTTAAAAGACAATGCTTTCAATGTTGTTAGGGACTACGTGCATATATTCCCATCATGGGAAGATTATAGTGAAGACAAACACCATTTTCACATCTTCCTGTCCCACTTACGTGTAAGTGCTATTATTCATGGTGATTATTTTCCCGTTCTGCTGATTGAACACATCAATGATTTACATTAAATTGTTGTAAGTAGGCGAGGGTCAATCTGGATAGTCATGACGAGCAAACTTGCTTGTGCTTTTCAAGGAAGCATTGCAGCAGTATTGGTGTTACCTGAGGAAATCACACTTTGATGGCAAGTCTATAAACGAATTTCCGGTGAAGTCTCCTGTGCTAAATTTAGAAGACATTGAATGGAAAAACCTTGTTATGCACTGGTCTCGTTCCCACGATGAGGTATTGTCTATGAAATCACATGACAATTTGAACTTCTACTTTTCCGCATGTGCCTTATGGATCTTTTTTGCAGGAAATCTGCTCGAAGAAGAATTCCGGTTTGACAAGAACGACAGGATATCACAAATATGATGCCCGCTGCTTTGCTCTTGTTAGTACCTGTTGTCCTGTATCACTGTACTTGCATACGTACCTGGTTCATTATGTGACAGCAGTATGCATGATAGCTTGCTTATCAATTGTTCGCTCCAAATTATCTGATCTGTATGAATGGTTACATTAGTGTAGAATATATCCAATGCCAATGTTTTTTAGCTCTGCATTGTTCTTGTAAGTACATGCTGTCCTTTATCAGTGTACTTATAATGACAGGTAGTTGTTCATGTACCATCACTCTGCAGCTTATTTTCCTTTGCCCTCCATTTTCTACACATAAGATCTATATTTACTCTTACCATAAGGTTGGATAACACCGACGGTACTGAATAAGTTTAGCTCTGGATTGCTCTTGGCTGTACCTTTTGCCTGTATCATTGTACTTACATTTATAGCTACTTGGTTATGTAGCATCACTCTTCATCTTATCTTAAATATTCTCCATTTTTCCTTATATTGTCACATCTATATTTACTCTTAACAAAATGTAGAATAAAGGCAATGCTTATGAAGAAGATTCCGTGGTAAACTTCTTGAATTGCTCCCCCATCAGCATGGACAAGGGCTTTATAAAGCCTGCCTTCACCAATAATGTAAGTTTGTCCTTCTCAAGCCTGCAAACTTTTTGTGTATATTTGGTTAGGCATGACTGCAACAACTGTTTATTTTTGGTGTTTGCATTAAATTGCATGTTTAAAGTTTATTATGTAGTTCATAAACAAAAGTTTGTCCTTCTCAATTTAAGTTTTCAGTTGTACAACCAAGTTCCTTCTTCATACCATGTAAATTAAACTATACAAAGCAAGTGATCTTCTTTTGCATTGCATGTATGCTTCTGTTCTTGATCCGTAATCAAGTGGTGTGGTGAACCTACCCACTACAACACAATGTCATATTCTACAATGTCTTAACTATGAACAATGTCATATCATTCTACTATTATTTAAACTGTCTCTTTATTTGCCAATCTGAAATGGGATAAATTGACAGCACACTAACCATTGATACTTATGAGTTCTTGATCTGTAATCGAGTGGTGTCGTGAAGCTGCCAACTCCTTCACAATGTCATTTCCTGCCATGTCTTGATCTGAACAATACCATATTGTGTTAATGCAATTTTAAACTGTGTCACTTTATTGGTCAGTAAGAAATGTGATGAATTGTCAGCACTGATACTTTTATGTGCAAAACCTGTCATCTGTCTGCTTGTTTATCTTTCAGAGTGAGGAGGATATAAGTGTTAAACAAGCACAGTCTCATCAGCTTGCTCAGCTGCTTGCGCTGTAGCTCCCCAGCAGGGCTGACCTTTCTTGAACTCTATTGAAGTGATGTCGGTTTTGTATATTATTTTGTCGGTGTGTTTAGTTGCACTGGTGGCGGCCCTTGATGCCCCGTGCATGTAATCTGCTGTCTGCTTATGCTTTATTATCATAGTGGCGAACTTTGATGCCCAGTGGATGTAATATGCCGTAATTTCTTTATTGTATAGTCTAGGTGTTTTTCTTATTCACGATGCTGCAGTTATTCTACTATATATATATCCTGTCTTCGCAGTAAACCGACCAAACCGTAAAATTACGGCACATAATCGGGCCATCATGCAATCACGATGAGAATTACTAGCAGCAACCATGGCAATATGGATTAACATGTTAACATTCTGCCAGGAACATTTTATAGCAAAAGTAGATCAAGCAAATGACATGCTAGACAACTCCATAATTGCAACCAGGCGAATGGATGGATAGAGCAAAACCATATGTTCAAAACATCCTTACTGAACTATCCCAAAATAATCATGGACCTCACTATAGCATCAAGTTTACATGGCATCAAAATAACGACAGGAAAAGGACAACAAAGTCCTAAGTCCCTGAAAACAGCAATATCACGGAGCCTAGTTTGCATGCTTGTTCTAGTCACCACAATGATCACAAAAATACAAGACAAGCACCCCTTTAAAGATGGCATGTTGTAGTTCAAAACACATGTAGACCTCATGCTCATATGATGCACACATCAAATGCAACAAAAATGAGAAAGATATGATAAGTACTAGCAGTTACCATTTTATAGCAATCTTGCATCAATGAAAATGGCATCATAATGAACAGTAACATGCATGGAAATGCTCCTAACATGAAGAGCTCAATGAGACGAACAATTTGACATATCATATGCATGATTTGGTGCACCGAGCACCGAGATATGACAATATGAAGTAAGCATGAAAATATCAGGGGTTTCGGGACTTAGAGTAAATTATACCACTCCCGATCTAGGGTTCGTGCATGTGGTTCGAGGCAGCCGAGATCTCGCCGGAGAAGACTGGTGCGGTGGCCGGAGTTGGAGGGGGGTGGTCGCCGGAGTTGGGAAGCTCGTCGGAGGGGGGTCGGGGGCGCCGGATCCGGGTGGCACCGGCCCGGATCTGGCTGGAGTGCGGCGACGAGCGGCGAGGCGGCGGCCGACACGAGTCGTAGCCGGGGCGGCACGACGAGGTCAGTGCGGCGGGCGAACGACGGCGGACGGCGGCGGAAGGTGCGGAGGAGGCCGGGCGATGGCGGAGATGCGGTCGGGCGGCGCGAAGGAGGCCGGGCAGCTGCGGGTGAGGCACGGGCCTGGCAGGCTGGCAGCGGTGGGTGGTGGCGGAGGCCACGTGGCGGCCTGGGATTCGTCGGGCGGCGGCAGAGGACGTGTTCAGCCATCGCGGACGCGTCTGGTGGCGGCGGGGGAGGCTAGACTAGGGTTTTGGACCAGAAATTTTGAAGGGGATCGCATATTTATAGGTAGAAGGAGTTTGGAGTGTCCAAATGAGGTGCGGTTTTCGCCCACACGATCATGATCCGACGACGGAGGACATGGAGATGGTTTAGATGGGTTATTGGGCTGTTTTGGAGGGGTGTTGGGATGCAACACACAAGGGGCTTTTGCGGTTACCCGGTTAACCGTTGGAGCACCAAATGGCCTCCAAATGGAACTAAATTTGACAGGCGGTCTACCGGTGGTGTACCAAGGCCACTTGGCAAATCTCGGTCCATTCTGAGAACATTTAACACCCACTCATGAAAAGAGACAAGAGGGGTGTGCCGGTGCATGTGGGAGTGTCGGATTGTGAAACGGGCAACGGGGAAAATGCTCGGATGCATGAGACGAACGCGAATGCAAATGCGATGCACATGATGACATGATATGAAATGCATGACATGAAAAAAAATGTAAAACGAAGACAAAACCCAACCACGAAGGGAATCTCATAACTTAAAGCCGGAAATGGCAAGAGTTGGCGTTAAAAATATGGCAAGTTACATCCGGGTTGATACAGACCATCCTCGTGAGGACCGCCCTCAAGGCAATGCTAGCCTCGCACCGCCGCCGCCACCACCAAGCAGGAACGACGACCACCACCAGGACGATGGGGCTATGGGCTTCTAGGAGCCTCACGCCATCGCCTGCATCTTGGGTGGTGCTCAGGCTCCAGCCTCCCAACGCATCTTCAAGCAGTTCGCTCGTGAGGTGAACGCGGCCCTCCCCGGGCTCAATGCCACGGGCACGCTCAGGTGGTCCAAGTACACCATCACCTTCAGCTCGTCCGACCAGCTCAAGTGCGCGGCAACTGTCGGCACCCTCCCGATGCTCTGCTCGCCCATCATCAGCAATGTCCTTGTCACCAACACCCTCATCGATGGCGGGGCAGGGCTAAATGTTCTCTCTATCGAGACGTTCGACTGCCTCCAAGTGCCACATGACCAGCTGTAGCCCACCAAGCCCTTCTTAGGAGTAAACGACGGCTCCACCACCCCAATAGGGCAAATCTGCCTCACTGTCACCTTCGGCAAGCGCGACAACTACCGCACTGAGCTCATCGACTTTGACGTCGCCCACATACGCCTTCCGTGCAATGCCATCCTCAGGTATCCGACCCTGGCCATGTTTATGGCTGTGACCCATCATGGTTACAATGTCCTCAAGATGTCAAGAAGCTGCGGCATCATCACGGTCGCTTGCGAGTAAAAGGATGCTATGCTCCCTCGAGCGCGCCTACCAGGCTGCGGCGGCTGAAGACCGAGACAACAAAGGTGCCGCCTATCCTCGTGAGGTTGTCCCCAAGAAGAAGAAGCAGTTGTGCTGCCAAGAGCCTCGGGAGTGTCTCCAGCGGCACCATCTCAGGACCTGCGCCAACAGCTGGGGCGCCTCCCTCTATCGCATAGGAAGGTGCACCCGGCGCCCTTCTCAGGCTGGGCTCGGAGGCTCTCTTCTAGAGGGCCTCTGACTTAGCCAATGTCATGAGGGAGGTGCTCGGGCACCACGTGGAGGCATGCTTCACTACACGCTTTCCTCATGAGGGCACAAGGCATGGAATGCATGGTGCTCAGGATTTCATCACCAAGACGACAGATGGGCTTCAAGAGGCGAGAGCCATGCGAGGCGACCGCCGCCCACCACCTAGCGCAGCTCCTTGTTCTGGCGAGGACGATGAGCTGCGCGTCTGCGTCAACATCCCAGGGCTCAACAAGGCTGCATCCCAGGAGCGTTTCTGGCCTTCACGCGTTGGTCGGTGCGATGGTCCACCTCACAGTTATGTCCGCATGCTATTCGGCTTGCCAAACACGGCTGTCACCTTCCAGCGCCACCTGGGGAGCGTTCTGATGGCTCAGGAGGCCAGGCATCATGCAGTCCTGGCAGAGATGGCAGCGGTTCTTCATGAGCCTCTTGGGCCCCCAAAGCCTCCCGAGGCTCTCGAATCAGGTGTCTCGTGAGGAGAAACTTCTTCAACATGCGTCTTTAGCTGCTTCAACATCCCTCCAGCAACGGTGCCAGGTGACTCTTTCTGATTCATTCAGTCGGGGGTGCCCCTCGGGCAGCACTATCCCCAAATCGCATGGGCCTGTCCCTGCGACGTGTATCCTTTTGTGTCTTTAACTTACTCTGTTGGGGGTGCCCCATAGGCTGCATCGTCCCCAGGCCACGTGGGTCTGTCCCTGCAGCATGTATAGTTCTTACTTTTATCCAAGCTAGCACGCCTCCTCCCATGAATTACTTTATGATTATCACCTGCTTGCTTGTCGCCCTTCGCGGCCTCCCGCGTTGCTGGCCGGCCTCCTGCACATCCCGCAACGGGGGCTACACATGCTGGCACGACGCTTGTGCTGGGGTCCGTCCATGCAACGCTGATAAACCTGTGCGATCGAGCTCTGGCTCGCGGCCTGCTCCACGCACATCACCTCACCAGATCCTCAGTGCCTCCATCTTCTTGCGGAAAGAATTGCGTCATGGCAGCAGCGCGATTATGAGTCATGCTCTTCTCTCGAACTAACCCGCAGGAATCTCCAGAGCCCAACTACAGGCGACCTCGCCCGCCGCCACTTTTTCTACGCGATTCGCTTGCGCGTTAAAGGGGGGACTCCTAAGCATCGCACCTTAGGAGTTCTTACTGAATCTCCAGCCCTCACCCCCTGGCCTTGACCATGGCATCGCGACCTGGCATACCAGTGGCGGATGTGCCTCGCTCGAGGGTCGGGACCCGAGGACGCAGAGCATACAGATGAGCGGGTAAAGGGGTGACTGGCATGACCTTGCCTAGTAGTACCACCACATAAACACAAGTCGGGCGTTGATCAAGGGATCACCACCGAGTTGCCACAAGATAAGTCTCCCATGCAAAACAAAGCAAATCTCTCTGTCAGAAGCTCGTCGCTCCCGTAAACTCGCTCCGACAGAGCTGCCTTCCTTTTCGGTCTCCAGGAGCTGCTTGCACGCCAAGGGGGACATCCTGAGCATCGCGCCTCGAGAGCTCTTAGCGGACCTCGGGCCGCTCACCTCTTGGCCTTGACCACGGCATCGCGACCTGGCATACCAGCGACAGCTGGAGCCTGCCTTGGGACTGTGACCTAACGGCGTAGAGCGCTAAAGCTACTACAAGAACGAAAAGGGGGAGTAATGCCTAAGCGAGACATGCAGCCACAATCTCATGTTAAGAGTAATAAGCGATGGAACAAAAGCATTACCAGTTCTTTACATACCCCCTCAGGGTTTGTTCGATTCCTCGCAGGGAACAAAAGAAGAACGGCCTCAGGAAGCCCCGACTACGGGCACCACTGCTGACGCCATCATCAATAGTGGGCCACGTGAGGCTGACGCCAACCCCATCCAGATCACCGTCGGTGCCGGGCGGAGGCCGCCACGATGCTCCGGGAGCGACAGGAGCTCGGGGGCACGTAGCTATCGTCGCTCGACTCCGGAGACTCGCTGGGCTCAGCAGAGTCACTGGACTCGTCGCTGCTGTTGGAGGAGCCACCGCAGGACCCATGGTCGGCACTGCGCCTGCCGCCTCGCCCTGCTGACCATCTCCTCCAGGGCAGCACTCTAGGCAACGGCCTTCCTCGTTGAAGACCTTGAAGAAGAGTGTGGAGGTGCCGTCATACTCGAAATGGATGGCGAGGGGCCCCTCCGCGCGACAGACGTGGGAGACCTCGCTCCATCGAGTCATGAAGATCTTGCCAGGGGAGACGACCTCAACCTCTGCTCCCGTGGCTAGACTGCACCACACAGCGTGCTGCAGTCACAGCTCGAGCGGCCCCCTCGGTGGCATCTCTTCGGTGAAGAACTGTGGGAACCGGATCCATGTGCGTGGAGGCATCGCTGCCCACAGCACAAACTCACGGGAGGAGGCCTCGGCGTGGGTTCGTGCGGCAGAGGGCCGCACGACCTCAACCTGGTCCCCGTGACCGTGGATCGCACGGCGAGGGCCGCTACCACCTTCTATGGATCCCTTTGCTTGGATGTACAGAGGGAGCGGGTAGCCATGCGGCGGCCGCTCGTACCAAGGCCGCGTCACCTCTTGCCTCGCCCCAACGTCGTGGCGGTGCTAAGACCTCTTCTTCGGCGGAAGCAGCTCCGACTCCTCAAGGGGGGGTCTTTCCATTCTCCGCTGCGGAAAACCTCCTAATTGGCGCCATGTATGTTTCAGCAGGATATCAAGATGGAAGGACCAAGCGGAGGAAGGAGGAGCGAGCAGCGAGAGGGGCAGAGATGAGTCGGGGGGGCTATGCCACTCCCCTCATTTATAGCCAGAGGGAGGCTAACCGCCAGTCACCACGATCGTGCATAATGACGATTTTCCTTTGCATGCAGTGGCATCTCGTCAAGTCAGACGGTTGCCGAGGCAGCCCATGTCCCATCAATCGCCATGCGTCAATTAAGGCCGCATGCGGTTGGGGCCCGCGGTGTTCCGCACCTGCCCTTTGGCTTCGCCTCGAAGCCAAGTTCGAGCGCGCCTTGGGCTCGGGGGCTACTGTCGGCGTCTTTGGAACGGGGGTACCCAGACTTGCCTTCCTGCATCCCACAAGCGTGGCTCCATCAGCGGCCCGGTACGTCCCAGCTTCAGTAGCAGCAACTCAAGACCCTCACGAGGGGCCAAGCCTCGCGAGGCGGACGACACCAAGACCTCCCTGGGGGCAGCATCACTAGGCTGGCTCCCGAGGAGCCGACATATCTATGCAAGGGGCACCTCGCGTGGTTCACGTGATGTGAGCCATGACGACCAGGGCCAGGCGGGCGCCAGCGGGCGCAATGTACCAGTTTTCTCTTTGGTGCTAAGGAGGCAAGCGTAGGCGCGGGGTCCCGAGGCATCAGACAAAGGTTTCCATATCGGTGCAACAAGACCAAGACCAGAAAGACGGCAGGACGGAGGTCATTGCGGATCCCACATCAGCGTCATCACCAGAGAGGACCACTAGTTGTCCCACTTTGAATTTGGCAGTTGTGGGATCACTTCCCGCCTAAACATTTGGGAAGAGGACCAAGGCCACTATAAATAGGACCTAGCCACCATGGTAGCAAAGGGAGATCATCCCGAGAGAGGGGATGGATCATTCAGATCATCCTCACACTCACCAGCTCATCGATCTCAAGAACACCTCACCTCTTGAGGCTGTTTTTCCACTGTACTAGTTCATCCTGAGCCCCTCGAGGCAATCCACCCACAAACTAGAGTAGGTTATTACACCGCAAGGTGGCCCGAACTAGTATAAACCCCTTGTGTCTCTCTGTTCTTCGGGTTCGTCGAGCTAGGCCGTGGGATCGTTGAGCGAGCGAGTTGGGGAGAGAGTGTTCTTCGTGCGCACCCAAGTGTTCGAACCTCTCAAGGGTTTGCCGGAACCCGTAATCCGACAGTAGCAAATCACTAAAATTATTATTCAACATTGCATACTAAATGCATCTGCATATTTAATACTCCTATCCTCAAATAGAGTCATTAAACAAGCAAACATATGCAAACATAACAACAATCTGCCAAAACAGTACAGTATGTAAAGAATGCAAGAGTATCAATAGTTATTGAAGTCCAAAAATTATTAAAATTTACCACAATGTAGAAAATTTATCAGAGCTTATTTTGCAAAAAGTTTCAACATTTTATCACATTTTGAATTTTCTAGGGAATTTTTGCAACAGCGGTAAACTTTCTGTTTTCAAACAGCAACATGTATACTTGGAAAATAAGCATGGAAAAGGCTATCATTGCCACTTTTATTGAAATAAAAGATGCAAAACATTATTCTAAATAACAGCAAGCAAATCCTAACAAAATAAAATGATGCTCCAAGTAAAACTCATATCATGTGACGAATGAAAACACAGCTCCAAGTGAGGTTACCGATAATGTTGAAGACGAAAGAGGGGATGCCTTCCGGGGCATCCCCAAGCTTGTCTACATCATGTCATCGTTCTTATTGCATTAATCTGTTTCTCCATGAACTTAATACATTAGATGCATGCTAGATAGCGGTCGATGTGTGGAGTAATAGTAGTAGATGCAGGCAAGAATCGGCCTACTAATCTTAGACATGATGCCTATATAATGATCATTGCCTGGATATCATCATGATTATTTGAAGTTCTATCAATTGCCTAGCAGTAATCTGTTTACCCACTGTATGCTATTTTTCTCGAGCGAAGCCACTAGTGAAATCTATGGCCCCCGGCTCTCTTCTTTATTATATTTGCCTTTGAGATATATTTTTATTGACTTTTATTTTGAGATCTATATTTCCAAAACCCAAAAATACCTTGCGGCACTTTATTTTATTTTGCATTTATTCAAGATCTATTTATCCAATCTAAAATATTTTTATCCTGTCAACTCGATAATTTCTGGCACCATTACCCGAAAGGGATTGACAACCCCTTTAACACGTCGGGTTGCAAGTATTTGCTCTTTGTGTGCAGGTATTGTTTACGTAGTGTTGCATTATTCTCCTACTGGTTCGATAACCTTGGTCTCATCACTGAGGGAAATAGCTACCGTCGCTGTGCTACATCATCCCTTCCTCTTTGGGGAAATACCGACGTAGTTCAAGCCGCAATCAAAAGGAATTTCTGGCACCGTTACCGGGGAGATATCATCAACATCTACCGGGTTCCTAATCACAAATCTCATCTCCTTGCAATTTACATTATTTTCCATTTGCCTCTCATTTTCATCTCCCTCACTTCACAAAAATTTGCCTTTTATTTGCCTTTTTCTCGTTTGATCTTATGTTTGCTTATATTTCCATGTTCCTTCTATTTGCTTGCTTCTTCTCTTGCTAAAAATCTATTGATATGGATCCTCATCTACTTGCTAATATTTTTAAGAGATCCAGTTATGATGAACCAATTGATAGTGAATTAAGTTCACTAGATTATCTTTATGAAGTTTTGCTTGAGATTCATGAACCTGAAAATTGTGATGAAGTGTTAAACAAAGAAACTTATAAAGTGATTCATGATAATTCCTTGAATGAAAAGTGTGTTTGCAATGATGTTATTATAAATTATATTAATGTCAATTGTGTTAGTGATATGCAAAACCCAAAGCTTGGGGATGCTTGCTTTGTTATGTCCATTACTTATTGCAATGATCATGATTCGAGTGATAATGATTCTTATGATCTTGAGAATTTATTGAAACCTCATGATGAATATGCTTGCGATAATACTAAAAGTGGGTTTGGAAGAGTCTCAACTTTAGCCAAAAATAATCCCACATATTTCGAGAGTGTTCAATCTTATGAATTTTTTGATAAAAGTGGGTTTGGAGAGGTCATGATTTTATTTGATGATAATTCCACTATATTGGAAGAGTTTCAACTTTGCATTCATGTGGATCATGAAGAGAAAAATTTCTATGATAGCTATATTGTTGAATTTGATTATGATCTTACATGTAATTATTATGAGAGGAAAATATGGTTGTCGAAATTTTCATGTTACTAAATTACCTCTCGTTATGTTGAGATTACCAATGTTTTAATCCTCTCCTTCGCATGTGCTAGAAATTTCTTGTCTTGATAATTTGTTCGCTTATAAAATGCCCATGCATAGGAAGTATGTTAGACTTAAATATGTTTGTCATATGTTTCATGATGCTCTCTTTGTGTTTCAATCCTAATCTTTCATGTGAGCATCATTGAAATCTTATGCCTAGCTAGGGGCATAAAACGATAGCGCTTGTTGGGAGGCAACCAAATGAATAAAATTTATTTTTCTCTTTTTCTTTATGTTCTTGAGTGTTTGCACAATTATGCTACTGTTATGATTGTGTTTTTCATGTTTTAATTAGTGATTGTGCCAATCAAAGCCTTTGGGATCATGTTGGGTGATAGTTAATTTGATCTTGCTGAAAAACAAAAACTTTTGCACCTAGAAAAATAATTCTCATTTTTAACAGAAGCGCGATAAAATACTGAATCTTTTTGCCGAACATTAATATACAAATTTCCCACGTTGTGCTAATATTCTTGAATTTTTGGAGTTACAGAAGTATTCAAAGGTTTTAGATTACTGCAGTTTGTTCTATTTTTGACAGATTCTGTTTTCTTTGCGTTGTGTGCTTATTTCGATGAATCTATGGTTTGTATTGGAGGGTATAAGCTATACAAAAGTTGGAATACATTAGATATAATGCAAAAATAAAATATTAATGGGTTTGCAATAGTACTTATAGTAGTGATTTGCTTTGCTATACTAATAGATCTCTCGAAGGTTTTGTTGATTTTTTGTGTGATTGAAGTTTTCAAGTTTTGGGTGAGATCACGATGGATGAAGGAATAAGGAGTAAGAAGAGCCTACGCTTGGGGATGCCCCATGGTATCCCAAACCATTATCTAAAAGGGTAGCAAGCAACTAAGTTTGGGGATGCCCGAGTGGCATCCCCTCTTTGTTCTAACGACCATCAGCATTTTACTTGGAGCTATATTTTTATTCGTCACATATCATGAGTTTTTCTTGGAGCGTCTTGTATGATATGATTCTTTGCTTGTTTTGCTTCTCATTTTAAGTCATCTATCCTTGCTGGACACACCTATTTGGGAGAGCCAAAATTATGCTATGATTTGTTAGAATTGCTCTCTATGTTTCACTTAAATCTTTTTGAGCTATGGAATTGGTCTAGTGCTTCACTTATATCTTTTTTTGAGCACGGTGTGCTTTATTATTTTTGAAGAATGCTCTGTTGTTTCACTTAGATTTATGTAACATCCCAAAATTCTAAATTTTGGAATGTTATATTAAATAGATAGATTTGATTGATTGACTGAAAGTGAGTAAAATTCGAAACTTTTCGAAAGTTAAATGAGAGGGAATAAAAGGACTTTCCCAAACTTTCACTTTTTCATTTATGATCTTCGTGAATTCAAATTCTTTTCAAATACAAAACCATAGAGAGAAGATGACATGACTTCTTCCATTTAAATAAATGAAAAGGGTGTTTGAAAAATATTTGAATTCCATTGGGAAATGTTTTTCCCAATTTAGAAACTTTATGCAACTCAATGATTTTCATGAGCGAAGATAAAATGACTTCTTCAAATTATATGAAATATGAGTTGGGAGTTTCAAAGAATTAAATTCAAAGTTCTTTTGAATTTATTTTCAATTTGGAGTTATTTGAGTTTTATTCAAATTATTTTTCTCCAAAAATAAAATACATGGGAAATAGGGTAACATGATTCCCTACATTAGAAAATTGGAGAAAAATTTATTTGAAATCATTTTGGTATTTTTAAAATGATTTTTGTTGGATTTTATTAGACCAGTAGCACTCTTTGATTTATCTGATTTTCTGTGGATTTTATTTGGCATATTAAAAATGTCCCTGTTGTAGAAAAAAAATCTGCAAATTTTGGTATATTATATGCCTATATAATATTTTGATTTCTTTTTGTTTTTGTTATTTTTGTTGTCTGTGAAAAATGTTTTTTTAAACTCTTCGAACAGTGCCAAGCCGAAGCCCAGCACTGCTCTCTCTCTCTCTCCCCGCGCCAGGCCAGCCGGCCCAGCCCAGCAGCGGCCCAGCGCGCCTGCACCCGTCCCCGAGCTCCCGTCGGACTCCCGCACCTACACGGCGTCGCCGCCGCCGTACGCCGCGTGGACTTCTCGCCGCCGCCTTTGCCTGGCCCCTCCTCCACGCCAGCTCGCCCCCTCCCTCCATAAGAACACGAGGCCCCGGCCCCATTCCTCTCCTCCTCGCACTTCGCGCCGCCGCCGCACTTCTCGCCACGCTCGTGGAAGCCGCCGCTCCGGTGAGATCGAGCCACCGCTGCCCGCTCCACTCCATCGCCCCCGACCGCTACCGCCACCACCGTCGTCACTGCCGCGCCGCGCCGAGCGTCTTGACGCCCTCGCCGCAGCCGGAGACCCACCGGAGCCGCCGCCCCGTCGAGGTCCGAGCCGCCGCCGCCGTCTTCCCCGTCGCCGGCGACCTCCATGCCATGGTAACCGCCGCCTCTCTCCCTTGTCTGTTAGATCGTAGATCTAGGGCTAGGATTAGTTCACGTTTGTTTTTTTCCTTTTCGAACCGTTTTCTATTTTCCAGTGAACATTCTTCCGCTAGTTCTCCGGAGCGAACGGTTTCATCACTTAGGTTCTGTTAGCGAGCGTTCGCTCAATAGTTTTTTTTCTTTTTCTTTTTAATTTCGGCCAGGGACCTATCCGTAGTGTTTTATTTACAGATTAGTCCCTCTGTTTCAAATGACTATAACTTTTTGCTCGTTAGTCCAAATCCAACGAAACCAACGCTCACATCTTCGTTACGATCTCCTCTATCCAGTAATCCAACTCAAACATGTTTTTTAAAAGTTTAAAATTTGAATTAGATCAGATTTGAATTCAAACTTCATTTGATCATAACTTGAGTTTCGTAGCTCCGTTTGAGTTGATTCTTTTTGCAAATCGAAGCTCTTGACCTAAACTTTCTGATAAGGCCAAATTCACATAATTTTGGTATTGTTAGAAATTGTTTTATGTTGCAAGAGTTATTTGCTTGGTTTTGATGTTTTCCGAATTGTGTTCTTCGATCTTACTGATCTTTTGAATGATTGCTTATGTGTGGTTACTATTGCTTGCTTACGATAGATTGACCGGAGTGTGATGAGTAGAACTATCAAGAGTTTTGAGTGCGAATCATCTTCATCAACATTGCAGGAAAGTTCACACTTTGATCATATCCCCTTTCATACCCAGTTTTTATTGCATTAGATCAAACCTCCAACATTGCATGATTAGGATCTAATTAAATTGTGGGATGGGAAGTAGTTGAGGTAGTACCTATTACATGTTTATTATCAAACCCTTGGGAGTTACTATTACGCTATGCTTATAGTGCCATGCTATGCTCGTAGACGTGGATTGGGTTTTGAGAGTATTCATGACAGATGTGAGTTTGTTAATTAATGGTTTACTTAAGGTGGCAACTTAAACACACATCTGGGTGGATTGAGGTACCTGGTTATTCCAGGATTGCCTGTCTAGGCACCTGGGTAGACCAGGATTGCCTGTTTTTTATGGACCGCCACCCAGGCTCAAAGGTATCATGAGATTATTCATACTAGAAACTTCCGTGTGCAGCCACAAGCTATTATGGGCTCTAGCATAGTTGATTAAGTCGTGTGAACTCTTACAGTGGTAGACTAGCAGATGTAGGGGTTGTAGGTGGTACGGTCTACCCATCGTAAGGTGCAAACGCTTCTGAAAGACTATGTCTCGGTCATCCGTCTTCTCAAACACCATGTAGTGCGAGAAACCAAACGGAGGCGATTGAGTCTTGTGGGGAAAAGTGCGCAAACCTCTGCAGAGTGTATAAACTAATCATGATTAGCCGTGTCCTCGGTTATGGACGTTTTGAGTATCTAGTACCTGGATTATCATGTGAATCTCATCATGTTACTTTAAATGAATATTGTTGGGTTTTAATGAATATGCTTAATTGGGATTGAGAATGCTGTCAACCATTCTCAATGTTTAACAACCACCATGATAGTTAAATAAAATTTATTCCTTTGTAGTAGGGAAAAATTGGCTTTTCGCAAAAACCTTATAACCATAGAGCTTTTCCACCAGCCAAATATGCATGTAGTGATAGCCTTTGTTCATCATTTCTCTATGGTGTGAATTTGCCAGTACATTCAATGTACTGACCCTTTGTGGCTGCAACGTCTCATGTTGCAGGAGTATCTTACGACGAGTAAGTGGTACGTTAGGGTTACGGTTTCTACACTCAACTTTGTCGTTGGTGTTGATGGGAATCCACAACCTTGTTACTTCCGCTATTTGGATTGAGGTAATAGTATTTACGTTACTTTTACATGTGATTTACCTCTGTTATAAATCCTCGAGTACTGTGTGTGTCAGCATACCGATCCAGGGATGAAACTTAAGCATAGAGACTTGATCCATTCGGATCGGGTCGCTACAAGATGGTATCAGAGCACATGTTGACTGTAGGACGTGACCCTAGAAACTGGCAAACCCATAGGGAAGATTTTTCTCTACAACTTTCCCTTTCAAAAAGATCTTTTACCTCTCTTCTCTTCTGAGCTTATTCAAAAATTCCCTTTTAGTGAGACCATATCCCTTTTCCCTTTGGTTCACTCGAAGATTTGACGGATAAGACCACTCCAAGAAGTACAAGATATCGCACAACTAAGACCACTTCGGAATGAAGAGTATTTTCCATGCATCTGAATAATGGAAACTACAACGGTTGAAGACCGAAGACAAGTAGAATTTGAAGGCTCTAAAGAATTCCCAGATTTGTATGACCTAGGAAGGCTACCCTTATGGAACTTGGCAGACTATGGAAACTGTCAATACCCGAGATCAAGGTGTGTTGGAGAAAGACTGGAACATGGAGCATGAGAACTCAAAGTTTTGTCAAGAACACCCTAAGGTAGGAGATATCAACTATGGAGAGATAGCTCATGGAAATGACAAGAGCAGAAACACGGCTACCCCTGATGATATCGCCCGCTTATGCTATTGTCACCGTGCTGAGTTAAGGATGCATGTCTTCAGAATGGATTTGATGGAAGAAGGCTGATGGAGTATCTATCAGCAAGAGGTGAAGTTTTAACCTTAGCTAGTGTATCACCAGGATCTGGAGTGTTACATCAAGAAGTTAAGATGGACCTTTAGGAAGCTATATTTGACAAGGAGCATTTCATGGAGAACTCAGGATCCAGAAGTTGAAAGTAGCCAAGCTGGAGGAGCAAAACTTTGAGATACAAGAGATTCGTTAAGAACTGAAGGACAGCAGGATCATGGTTCAGGTCGAGTTTGATGAAACCCAGAAGTTTGGAATGCAACTCTAGAATATTAAAGGATGTCACGAGAGACTTCGCGTCAACAGAGATGATCTGGCAAAAAGGATTTGAGAAATACAAGCACGATCGGAAGAGGCCATCAGAGACATGAACAAGACCTGAAGAGTCTGGCAACGTTGAAGATTTATTGACCTTTAGAAGACCAAACCCCTGTTATATACCTACGATAGATGCGAAATTTGTGAGCTGTCATTTGTTTGATGTTTTTCCGACAGCCACAATAAAAATCTGTCTTTCTAAAACTATTGTTTGTATTGTGTGTATCCCTCTCCCTCTCTCTTATCTTACCCCAAACCCATGGACCCAATAGAGGATGAATGAAGATGAGCTTGTATTTTCTGGATCGATGAGTCAGTTGGAGACAGACCGATGGATTCAGAACATGGAGGATCACATGGAGAATAACCCTATAGTTGGAAATGATATGACCCAGCATGCTCTTCGGTGCTTTGAAAGAGGTGCTGCTACTTGGTGGAGGATGCACCAAACCATCAATGGATGGCAAGGAGTAACCACTTGGAAAGAATTTAAGTTGACTCTGCCAAAGTCTCGGCTTGTGTCCCAGAAATTGAAGCCTTACAGAAAGGATATGAAGAAACCTTGTGCATGCAAGATTTGTGGGGAAATAGGACACACCCATAAAGAACACAATGATGAATGCCCTAATTGTGAAGGAAGTCACCCAGTTGAAGAATGCCCAACTACGCAGATTACTTGTTTCTTGTGTGAAGGGACTACCCACTATCCTGCTCAGTGTCACATCTACCCCATGGTACAACGAACCATCCAGCAGAAGAAAGAAGTAATGAAAGGAGCCCTTATGGAAATTTTAGAAGAACCCGTGATGAAGGAAGATGTGGAGGACACACCTAAAGAAGACCCGAGTAAACCCTGCACTAAATCTTGCTATTCATGTGGAGAAGGACACATCTCCCAAAATTGTTTGAATGAGGATCTAGCAGAATTCCCGATAGAGGAAGTAGAATATGACCCATAGGAAATAGAAGCCATGATTAGCATGAAAAGGTCCAGGAAGAGAAGCAGATTGGATACCAGGAAGGACCTGAGTCATATCACCTATTACAGGTGCAAGGAGTCAGGGCACTACCTCAATAGTTGCCCAAAAAGGAAACCTTGATACTTGCCTGAAGTAATATGTTTTAGTTGTAATGGAGCAGGGCACTTTGCCAGAGAATGCCCCAAGGAGAAGGAAACTTGTGATAAATAGTTGAGTCTGTGAGAAGTATAGTAGTAGAAGTGAGACCATTTTCTTTTATATTGAGGTGTTGAGTTGAGACATGTAATGGAAAAGCGAGAGATTGTAATCACTTGAGAATGAATAAAGTTAGCATCGTTGGTACTGATATTTATTTTATGAGTTGTTACTCTATGAAGAAGGATTTTGACCATTTTGAGGATATGAGAAATATGGTCTATGGAAGATTTGTGCATTTTAAGGGTGGTAGTACCCTGTAAGAACCCTTGACCCCTAGAAAAGATAAGGATACTCTACTGAGTGGATTTCGGACAAAATGAATACGATTTTTGTCTCGATATGTGTGATGCCCTAAGAGTATGTGGGATGAAGTTGGAGACCGTCAGTTGTTGGACCAAATGTGATCAAGGAGTCAGAAGAGAATGGTATGTTGATTTGAGATAGACTGAAGGTAGCTCAGTCCAGGCAGAAGAGTTATATAGACTCAAAAACGCAAGGAGGTAGTCTATGAAATTGGAGACAGAACATGTCTTCGTGTGCCCCCTCTGTGAGGAGTTAAAACGATTTGGAGTTAAGGAAAAGTTAGCCCCGAGATTTGTAGGACCATACCGAGTTTTGGAGCGTATGGGAGAAGTGGCCAACAAGTTGGAGTCACCCGAAGAACTGTCAGGAGTTCATGATGTGTTTCACGTTTCCTAGTTGAAGAAGTGCCATGCAGAGATGGCCAATATTCCCCTGTAAGGACGCTTGACCCTGGAAAGGAAAATGATTTTCCACGAAGTGGAATATGGACTCCATAAGTATAAGTTTTTATCTCGGTATGTGGGATATCCCACGAGGATGAAGAGATAAATTACTATTGGATATAAATGAGGTATGATGTTGGAGATATGGATCAAGGGAAATTCCATGATGAGTCTGAGTAATCATGTCCTAGTTTGGTGCCAATAGAAGGAAGAAAGACAGTACAATTGGATGGATCTAAGGAAGCTGGAAGTTGGATGTTGGAATAACGATAAGTTGCCCGATGATAAGTTCAAGGACTACAAGTGATGAGATGGGCCATAACCCACAGGCCCCAGGACCTGCCAAGAAGCAAGCACATTCTTGCTGAAGGAAAAATCCTGGAAGAAGAAGTTACGTTTGTCGACAGACGATTTTATAGGAGTAACGCAAAACCTGAGAGTTGTGAAGGAACGATAGATGTTTGTTTGGCTTGTAGAATCAATGGATATATCCGAAATCCGTTCGTCGACAAGAGAAATTCTGCAATGCTTGTGAGGATGACCGAGTGTTAGTATGCGAGATTCGCTAAACTGTATACATGGTAATGATTTGGGTGCGGGATGGATTGATCACCATACCGACTTACTATTATTATTCGCCTTGCTATATGGGATGGTAAATTTGAGTGACTTACCTATAGTAGAGAGACGACAATCAAAACCCTGTTTAAACCTTAGAATGGTATACGAAATTTTTTCCTTGTACAAGGCAGCTTTTGCCAACCGTAGGTTATACGGTGAGGATCAACCAGACCCATTTCTTGCAGGAGAAACCATAAATTGTTGACCACCATGAGATATCGATTAGTTGTTTAGTATTGGCGCCAGACCCGTCAGCTAAGAAGACCCAGTCTCGGAATAACCTTACCAAGATGGAAGTACAAAAGAATTGAGGAAAAGGTTATGCCACTACCGGAAGAGCTCAGAGAAGGAATTTTCTCGAGGATCTGAGAAGACCGACACTGCCAAGAATAAGGATGGAGTATATGAGTTTTGATGGAACAGTAACCATGCTTCTAAGGGTGGTAGCACCCCAGACCCCTATGATGATCGATGGATTTTGAGAAGACCCCCAAACCCTAACCTTTTTCATGCTAGCCTCTCCGAATCTCGAGGACGAGATTCATTTTAAGGGTGGTAGGTTTGTAACATCCCAAAATTCTAAATTTTGGAATGTTATATTAAATAGATAGATTTGATTGATTGACTGAAAGTGAGTGAAATTCGAAACTTTTTGAAAGTTAAATGAGAGGGAATAAAAGGACTTTCCCAAACTTTCACTTTTTCATTTATGATCTTCGTGAATTCAAATTCTTTTCAAATACAAAACCCTAGAGAGAAGATGGCATGACTTCTTCCATTTAAATAAATGAAAAGGGTGTTTGAAAAATATTTGAATTCCATTGGGAAATGTTTTTCCCAATTTAGAAACTTTATGCAACTCAAAGATTTTCACGAGCGAAGATAAAATGACTTCTTCAAATTATATGAAATATGAGTTGGGAGTTTCAAAGAATTAAATTCAAAGTTCTTTTGAATTTATTTTCAATTTGGAGTTATTTGAGTTTTATTCAAATTATTTTTCTCCAAAAATAAAATACATGGAAAATAGGGTAACATGATTCCCTACATTAGAAAATTGGAGAAAAATTTATTTGAAATCATTTTGGTATTTTTAAAATGATTTTTGTTGGATTTTATTAGACCAGTAGCACTCTTTGATTTATCTGATTTTGTGTGGATTTTATTTGGCATATTAAAAATGTCCATGTTGTAGAATTTTTTTTCTGGCAAATTTTGGTATATTATATGCCTATATAATATTTTGATTTCTTTTTGTTTTTGTTATTTTTGTTGTCTGTGAAAAATGTTTTAAAAAAAACTCTTCGAACAGTGCCAGGCCGAAGCCCAGCACTGCTCTCTCTCTCTCCCCGCGCCAGGCCAGCCGGCCCAGCCCAGCAGCTGCCCAGCACGCCCGCACCCGTCCCCGAGCTCCCGCCGGACTCCCGCACCTACACGGCGTCGCCGCCGCCGTACGCCGCCTGGACTTCTCGCCGCCGCCTTTGCCTGGCCCCTCCTCCACGCCAGCTCGCCCCCTCCCTCCATAAGAACCCGAGGTCCCGGCCCCGTTCCTCTCCTCCTCGCACTTTGCGCCGCCGCCGCACTTCTCGCCACGCTCGCGGAAGCCGCCGCTCCGGCGAGATCGAACCACCGCTGCCCGCTCCACTCCGTCGCCCCCGACCGCTACTGCCACCACCGTCGTCACCGCCACGCCGCGCCGAGCGCCTTGACGCCCTCACCGCAGCCGGAGACCCACCGGAGCCGCTGCCCCGTCGACGTCCGAGCCGCCGCCGCCGTCTTCCCCGTCGCCGGTGACCTCCACGCCGCGTGACCGCCGCCTCTCTCCCTTGTCCGTTAGATCGTAGATCTAGGGCTAGGATTAGTTCACGTTTGTTTTTTTCCTTTTCGAACCGTTTTCTCTTTTCCAGTGAACATTCTTCCGCTAGTTCTCCGGAGCGAACGGTTTCATCACTTAGGTTCTGTTAGCGAGCGTTCGCTCAATAGTTTTTTTTCTTTTTCTTTTTAATTTCGGCCAGGGACCTATCCGTAGTGTTTTATTTACAGATTAGTCCCTCTGTTTCAAACGACTATAACTTTTTGCTCGTTAGTCCAAATCCAACGAAACCAACGCTCACATCTTCGTTACGATCTCCTCTATCCAGTAATCCAACTCAAACATGTTTTTTAAAAGTTTAAAATTTGAATTAGATCAGATTTGAATTCAAACTTCATTTGATCATAACTTGAGTTTCGTAGCTCCGTTTGAGTTGATTCTTTTTGCAGATCGAAGCTCTTGACCTAAACTTTCTGATAAGGCCAAATTCACATAATTTTGGTATTGTTAGAAATTGTTTTATGTTTCAAGAGTTATTTGCTTGGTTTTGATGTTTTCCGAATTGTGTTCTTCGATCTTACTGATCTTTTGAATGATTGCTTATGTGTGGTTACTATTGCTTGCTTACGATAGATTGACCGGAGTGTGATGAGTAGAACTATCAAGAGTTTTGAGTGCGAATCATCTTCATCAACATTGCAGGAAAGTTCACACTTTGATCATATCCCCTTTCATACCCAGTTTTTATTGCATTAGATCAAACCTCCAACATTGCATGATTAGGATCTAATTAAATTGTGGGATGGGAAGTAGTTGAGGTAGTACCTATTACATGTTTATTATCAAACCCTTGGGAGTTACTATTACGCTATGCTTATAGTGCCATGCTATGCTCGTAGACGTGGATTGGGTTTTGAGAGTATTCATGACAGATGTGAGTTTGTTAATTAATGGTTTACTTAAGGTGGCAACTTAAACACACATCTGGGTGGATTGAGGTACCTGGTTATTCCAGGATTGCCTGTCTAGGCACCTGGGTAGACTAGGATTGCCTGTTTTTTATGGACCGCCACCCAGGCTCAAAGGTATCATGAGATTATTCATACTAGAAACTTCCGTGTGCAGCCACAAGCTATTATGGGCTCTAGCATAGTTGATTAAGTCGTGTGAACTCTTACAGTGGTAGACTAGCAGATGTAGGGGTTGTAGGTGGTACGGTCTACCCATCGTAAGGTCCAAACGCTTCTGAAAGACTATGTCTCGGTCATCCGTCTTCTCAAACACCATGTAGTGCGAGAAACCAAACGGAGGCGATCGAGTCTTGTGGGGAAAAGTGCGCAAACCTCTGCAGAGTGTATAAACTAATCATGATTAGCCGTGTCCCCGGTTATGGACGTTTTGAGTATCTAGTACCTGGATTATCATGTGAATCTCATCATGTTACTTTAAATGAATATTGTTGGGTTTTAATGATGATGCTTAATTGGGATTGAGAATGCTGTCAACCATTCTCAATGTTTAACAACCACCATGATAGTTAAATAAAATTTATTCCTTTGTAGTAGGGAAAAATTGGCTTTTCGCAAAAACCTTATAACCATAGAGCTTTTCCACCAGCCAAATATGCATGTAGTGATAGCCTTTGTTCATCATTTCTCTATGGTGTGAATTTGCCAGTACATTCAATGTACTGACCCTTTGTGGCTGCAACGTCTCATGTTGCAGGAGTATCTTACGACGAGTAAGTGGTACGTTAGGGTTACGATTTCTACACTCAACTTTGTCATTTATGTTGATGGGAATCCACAACCTTATTACTTCCGCTATTTGGATTGAGGTAATAGTATTTACATTACTTTTACATGTGATTTACCTCTGTTATAAATCCTCGAGTACTGTGTGTGTCAGCATACCGATCCAGGGATGACACTTAAGCATAGAGACTTGATCCATTCGGATCAGGTCGCTACAATTTATTTGAGCTATGAAAAGCAACATATGAAATTAGTCCCAAAGTGATAGATATTCAAGAGGGATATAATAAAAACTTTCATGAAGATCATTGGACAAAATAAACTTGATTCCTTGTAATAGTTTTGCGATATGTTGATGTAATATGTGAGTCATGTTGATGAGTAATTATGCTTTAGTAAGAATATTGGTGTTAAGGTTTGTGATTCCCTATGCAAGCACGAAAGTCAATAGTTATGTTATGAAATTACATCCTTCTTGTGGTGCATTATTCAGTGTTAGTTATGCTTAATGCTCGCTTATGAGATTTTTTGCTTCTTGGTTGGATGCTTCTCAATCTTTTGCTAACCTTCATTTGCACTAAGTATGATCACTACTTGTGCATCCAAAATCGTTAAACCTAGTTTTGCCACATGAGTCCACTATACATACCTATATGCGGTATTCTTTTGCCGTTCTAAGCAAATTTGTATGTGCCATCTCTAGTTTTCAAAAAAAAAATCTCTTTTGTGTGCTTGTACCGCTCATGAAACGGTAGGGGTGGCTGGTATATTTCTATGCTAGATGTGTTATTCTCAAAATGAGTGTTTATTCACTTGTCACTACACGAGAGTACGGCAAAGGTATTAGGGATGCCCAGTCTCGAAATGAAAAATGAATTTACTTTATGTTGTCAAATAATAAATTCCTTGCAAAGTGTTGGTATGGACGGCACCCATGGATTCGGTTAGCCATGGAATGTGAAAGTATGGTGGAAAAGGAATAAACTTTATTTTTTGTTTGGGAACCCCCTATGATATATCTAGCATGGAAAGTATTGGGAACTACTCGATCGTTTTCGTTGAAAGGAAAAGCATGCAACCCAAAATGTTTTTATCTCTATCTTTTTCGCTTTGAGCTCTAGCACCGCTACAAA
The DNA here is from genome assembly GCF_056163025.1 of Triticum urartu. Taxonomy (NCBI): domain Eukaryota; kingdom Viridiplantae; phylum Streptophyta; class Magnoliopsida; order Poales; family Poaceae; genus Triticum; species Triticum urartu. The sequence continues at coordinate 291,138,912 of NC_141873.1, forward strand.
TCCCTACTTGCCTCTGTGAAGGGCCTTTCTACTTACCTTATGCAATTTTTATTTTGAGTCTCCATTTTCTCTTATAAAGCACCAACTAAGGGGCACTATGATCGTACTTGAGCATCGGGTGTAGCTAATATGCGAGTGTGTTTCAAGAATGGATCAATGATTGAGCATAATGGGCTAGGGATAACTTGCTTTAGTGTTGATATTTTAAAAGACATGGTTGCTTGTTGATATAATTGAGTATTGAAATCTTCATGTCAAAACTAGACTATTGCTTTGAATCATATAAAATTCCAAATGTCCATGCTACAAAGAAAAGAATATGTGATGAACATGTTAGGCAGCATTCCACATCAAAAATTCTGTTTTTATCAATTACCTACTCGAGGATGAGCAGGAATTAAGCTTGGGGATGCTGATACGTCTCCAACGTATATATAATTTTTGATTGTTCCATGCTGTTATATTATCATTCCTGGATGTTTTACAATCATTTTACAGCACCTTTATATCATTTTTTGGGACTAACCTATTGATATAGTGCCCAATGTCAGTTGTTGTTTTTTGCTTGTTTTTTTACTTCGCAGAAAATCAATACCAAACAGAGTCCAAACGCAGCGAAACTTTCTGGAGATTTTTTCTAGACCATAAGACACCTGTTGGGCCAAAGAAGTACCAGAGGGGGGGCTCCAAGGGGAGCACAACCCACCAGGGCGCGCCTGGGGGCCCAGGCGTTCCCAGGTGGGTTGTGCCCACCTCGGTGGCCTCCCGCACCGCCTCTTTGCTCTATAAATACCCCATTATTCCAGAAACCCTAGAGGAGTCGACGAAAATCAATTTCAGCAGCCGCAAGTTTGAGAAACCACAGATCCAATCTAGACACCATCACAGAGGGGTTCATCATCCTCATTGGTGCCTCTCCGATGATGCGCGAGTAGTTCATTGTAGACCCACGGGTCCATAGTTAGTAGCTAGATGCCTTCCTCTCTCTCTCTTTTGATTCTCAATACAATGGTCTCTTGGAGATCTATTTGATGTAACTCTTTTTGCGATGTGTTTGTTGGGATCCGATGAACTTTGAGTTTATGATCAGATCTATGTTTTTATCCATGAAAGTTATTTGAGTCTTTTGATCTCTTATATGCATGATTACTTATAGCCTCGTATTTCTTCTTCGAAGCTTTGGTTTAATTAGGCCGACTAGATCGATTTTTCTTGCCATGGGGAGAGGTGCTTTGTGATGGGTTTGATCTTACGGTGCTCGATCCCAGTGATAGAAGGGGAAATGACACGTATGTATCATTACTATTAAGGATAACAAGATGGTGTCTATTTCTACATAAATATATCTTGTCTACATTATGTCATCATTCTTATTGCATTACTCCATTTCTCCATGAACTTAATACACTAGATGCATGATGGATAGCGGTCGATGTGTGGAGTAATAGTAGTAAATGCATGCAGGAGTTGGTCTACTAATCTTAGACATGATTCCTATATAATGATCATTGCCTGGATACCGTCATGATTATTTGAAGTTCTATCAATTGCCCAACAATAATATGTTTACCCACCGTATGCTATTTTTCTCGAGAGAAGCCACTAGTGAAATCTACGGCCCCCGGGTCTCTTCTTTATTATATTTGCCTTTGACATCTGTTTTAATTTGCTTTTATTTTCATATCTATATTTCCAAAAACCCAAGAATACCTTGCTGCACTTTATTTTATTTTGCATTTATTCGAGATCTATTTATCCAATCTATCATATTTTTATCCCGTCAACTCGACAATTTCTGGCACTGTTACCCGAAAGGGATTGACAACCGCTTTAACACGTAGGGTTGCAAGTATTTGTTCTTTGTGTGTAGGTACTATTTACGTAGTGTTTTGTCATTCTCCTACTGGTTCAATAACCTTGGTCTCATCACTAAGGGAAATACCTACCGTCACTGTGCTGCATCATCCTTTCCTCTTTGGGGAAATACCGACATAGTATAAGCCACAATCAGCATCCCAAATGGAGCCGCTGTTGTGGGAGGAAGGCATGGTGGTGCTACAGGGGTTTCCCGCGTGGACGACGACGGACTTCGACGGTGCCGTGGAGGCGTCCGAGTACGAGGAGCTACCATAATACGAGACCGCACGACACCACCCAAGCAGACGTCTCTGGCCATCTGCCATGTTCGGCTTCCAGCCATCTCTGCATGTTGCCATGTCCGGCTCCAGCCATCTCCGCCCGCGAATTAAGCGTTTGATGCGCCTAGAGACTGTGTCGGTATTTCCCCAAAGAGGAAGGGATGAAGCAGTACAGTTATGGTAGGTAATTCCCTCAGTTGTAAAACCAAGGTATCAATCCAGTAGGAGAACCAAGCAACACTATGTAAACGGTACCTGCACACAAAGAACAAATACTTGCAACCCGACGCGTAAGATGGGTTGTCAATCCCTCCTCGGTAAAACGACAGATAAATTTGTATGAGTTAGGATAAATAGATCTGAATAAAATCCGAGATAAAATAAGTAAAGAAAAAGTGCAGCAAGGATTTTTTGGGTTTTTGGAATAATAGATCTGAAAACAAATACAAAAAAAGATAGATCAGAAAGCAAATATGATAAAAGATCGACCGGGGGCTGTAGATTTCACTAGTGGCTTCTCTCGAGAAAATAACATACGGTGGGTAAACAAATTACTGTTGGACAATTGATAGAAGAACAAATAACTATGACAATATCCAAGGTAATGATCATGAATATAGTCATCACGTCCAAGATTAGTAGACCCACTCCTGCCTACATCTACTACTATTACTCCACACATCGACCGCTATCCAGCATGCATCTATGGTGAACTACTCACGCATCATTGGAGAGGCACCAATGAGGATGATGAGCCCCTCCATGATCGTGTTCCCCTCCGGCAAGGTGCCGGAATAGGGCTCTAGATTGGATCTTGTGGTTGTGGAACTTGCGGCAGCTGTAATTGTGTTTCGTCGACTCCCCTAGGGTTTCTGGAATATTTTGGTATTCATAGTGCTGAGAGGTGGTGGAGGAGACCCCCATGGGCCCCACAACCCATCAGGGCGCGCCAGGGGCCTCTGGCACGCCCTGGTGTCTTGTGGGCCCCACAGGCCTCCCACAGGTGCTTCCTTGGTCCCAAGTTGTCTTCTGGTCCAAAAAAGCCTCCAAAAAGTTTCGTTGCGTTTGGAGTCTGTTTGGTACTGATATTTTGGGAAGTAAAAACAGGAAAAAATCAACAGCTGGCACGGTAGTAAAGGGACGGATTAAAAATGATACAAATGTTAATTGCAACAGGCTTAATAGCATCCTAATTCATGTTTTGTAAGTTTGTAGCCATTGAAATACAACTGTTAATTGCAACAGGCTTAATGTCCATTGAATTCGTTACTGATAAAAATGCAATTGGCAGAGTTAAACATCACAAGGCAGGTGCTGCCAGAGCAAAGAATGGCCCAGTTGTGTCGGTGGGAAACGACACCTATGGGATCAGTGGGATCCCTTCTACGGTTGGCGGGCGTGGGGTTGTGCAAAGAGCGGGTCTGGCGGTCACCACAAGGATCGTTTACCTAGGTTCGGGTCGCGGTGGCACGTAATACCCTAGTCCTGCTTTGATGTATATTTGAGTGTTCTTGAGTTCTTGAACTAGCTACGGTGTCTCTCTAGTTCCAAAGATCCGAATGCCCCTCTAGTACGCCTCGGGCCTCCTTTTATAGACAAAAAGGGGTCGCCACAGTGGCACACAAGAGGTGGAAAGGTGTACAGTGGATGAGTCTATCCTCTGGCACTGTTGGACAAACGCATTTAATGCGCTGCCGACATGCCCCTCTTGCTTTATCGGGGACGGCAAGGAAGCTCATCCTAGCTGTCGTCGCTTCGCCTAGCTCCGACGCACGTCCGAGCTAACGAGGCGTTGTAGCACCATGTTGGCTGGCTGCTGGGCTGGCGTGATGGCGGAGCCTTCACGAAGATCTGCATGCCACCACGCAGGTGCTTGCTGAGTCGGTGTGGAGGCCGCACGCTGCCACGCAGACTCCTGCCCAACTGGTTGAGCTAGCAGCTGCATGGGAGCGGCGATGGAGTCTTGGCAGACGTGGGCCTGGCTGCGGCCCTTCAGATCTGCTCAGCAAGGGTCTTGCCAGGGGCCCGACAATGGTCTTGCCGTGGCACCGCAGTCGTCCCCGGCAAGGATCTTGCCGGGGGTCTCATGGATTTCCTTGGCAAGGATCTCGCTAAGGACCGTCGTCTTCTGGTTCTCATCTGATCTTGCATATTTATGATCTCTACAAAGATCTTCATGCCACCTTGGAGGTGACTCCCGAGCCTTGGTTTTGATGTGGCTGATGGCATCGGAAACCATTGGGCTCAAGGGTGGCGCGCTCTGCTGGCGTTAGGCAAGTTGCCCCGGCAAGGATCTTGCCGGGGCTGCGGAAGCCACCCCGTCAAGAGTCTTGCCGGGGGAGTCCACCTCGCGCTCTTGCTCTCTTTGCGCCCCTGGTCTTGGCGTTGCTCAGGCTGTCTTGCGCTTCGGCATCCCTCCTCTACCCTGCTCAGTGCGGTCGTGGGCGCGGCTCTGACTGCCCGTGCACAAGTAAAGGGGTGCAAAAGGAGAGCCCCTACTTTTGTACACCGACAGGAGCCCCCGGGCCTGGGCCACACATAAGCGCGACGCATTGTTGGGCTAGGCCCAGAACGGTGTGTGGGCTGGCGAGGCGGATTTTTACTGCAGTAACTTTTCCGTCTGCTGCGCTTCCCCACGACCCGCGTTGAACGTGCGACGTGGGGGGGGGGGGTCATGCGTGACATGGGGATCATGCGTGGGGCGGTTTTCGCACGCACGCGTCACATCACAGTAGATGGTAAAGAGGCAGCCCGCGTCTTCCCCGTAAAAAGGAATAACCGCGGGCGCGCTGCTCATTTACCCTTTGTGCCCTCTCCAATCTCTGAACCGCCGTCCCCTCCTTCTTCCTCCTCAAGCTCTTGCTCTCGCTCGCTGCTGCCGCGTTTTCACTGCCCTTCCTCCTTCACCTCTCGCAGCTGCCATGGCACCCAAAACCAGCAAAGGCAAAAGAGTGGCCAAGGACGCTGCGGGGATGGAGCCGCCAGAGAGTGAGTCGGTGGCGCGGCGGACGCAGCTCGCCTACTTTCCCTCGACGGTCGACGCGGTCCACCTTCGGGACAACGTCAAGCCCCTGTGGGGGTGAAAGACAGGGGGAGAGACGACGGGGCATCCGGCCACGCGCATCATCCCCGCTGATTTCGCCATGGCCGGCCCGAATCGGTACCCATTCTTCGTCGTCTACTTTTCCTGCGGCTGATAACCCAAAAGTATAGGGGATCGCAACAGTTTTCAAGGGTAGAGTATTCAACCCAAATTTATTGATTCAACACAAGGGGAGCCAAAGAATATTCTCAAGTATTAGCAGCTAAGTTATCAATTCAACCACACCTGGAAACTTAATATCTGCAGCAAAGTATTTAGTAGCAAAGTAATATGATAGTAGTGGTAACGGTAGCAAAAGTAATATTTTTGGGTTTTATAGTAACTGTAACAGTAGAAACGGAAAAGTAAATAAGCGAAGAACAATATATGAAAAACTCATAGGCATTGGATCAGTGATGGATAATTATGTTGGATGCGATCGATCATGCAACAGTTATAACATAGGGTGACACATAACTAGCTCCAGTTCATCAATGTAATGTAGGCATGTATTCCGAATATAGTCACACGTGCTTATGGAAAAGAACTTGCATGACATCTTTTGTCCTACCCTCCCGTGGCAGCGGGGTCCTATTAGAAACTGAGGGATATTAAGGCCTCCTTTTAATAGAGTACCAGACCAAAGCATTAACACATAATGAATACATGAACTCCTCAAACTACGGTCATCACCGGTAAGTATCCCGATTATTGTCATGGATCATAACACATAATAGGTGACTATAGACTTCCAAGATAGGATCAAGAACTCACATGTATTCATGAAAATATAATAGGTTCAGATCTTAAATCATGGCACTCATGCCCTAGTGACAAGCATTAAGCATAGCAAAGTCATAGCAACATCAATCTCGGAACATAGTGGATACTAGGGATCAAACCCTAACAAAACTACCTTGATTACATGATAAATCTCATCCAACCCATCACCGTCCAGCAAGCCTACAATGGAATTACTCACGCATGGCGGTGAGCATCATGAAATTGGTGATGGAGGAAGGTTGATGATGACGATGACGACGGATTCCCCTCTCCGGAGCCCCGAACGGACTCTAGATCAGCCCTCCCAAGAGAGTTTAGGGCTTGGCGGCGGCTCCGTATCGTAAAACGCGATGAATCCTTCTCTCTGATTTTTTTCTCCCCGAAAGTGAATATATGGAGTCAAGGTGGATGTCGGTGGAGCATCAAGGGGCCCACGAGGCAGGGGGCGCGCCCCCACCCTCGTGGACAGGGTGTGGGGCCCCTGACATGGATTCTTCTTCCAGTATTTTTTATATATTCCAAAAATAATATCCATTGATTTTCAGGTCATTCCGAGAACTTTTATTTCTGCACAAAAATAACACCATGGCAATTCTGCTGAAAACAGCGTCAGTCCGGGTTAGTTCCATTCAAATCATGCAAGTTAGAGTCCAAAACAAGGGCAAAAGTGTTTGGAAAAGTAGATACGAGGGAGACGTATCAGCGACCTCTGCCCCCTTTCTCTGATTTCTTCAACGATGTCATGCACACCTATGGCTTCCACCTTCTAGATTTCACTCCAAATGCCGTGGCGTGCATGGCCCTTTTTTCCCATCTCTGCGAGGGCTTCGCCGGAGTGCATCCCAACACGGCGCTTTTCCGCCACTACTTCTATCCTCGGATCTAGAGGGGAGGCGCCATTTCCGCTTGTGTCGCCTGGATCCCAAGGACCCTGGAGAAGGGGACATATCCAGAGGGCGCTTAGAAGGAGAGGTGGGAGGAGTGGCGGCGGAGCCGGTGGTGTTTGATTGAGGAGGAGGACCCACAGGAATTTCGCCAGGTTCGCCAGGCGCCACCGGTTCACAGAGACGACTGGGGTGATGTCGATGCCCAGGATGGGAAGCTCACGGTCGCCATCACCAGATTCCATCGCCTCACCGTTGCCGGTCTCACCCTGGAGATGATTGGGGCGGATTTCATCCGCCGCCACATCGCTCCACTACATAGCCAGGGGAGGCCGGTTTGGCTCTTCAGGAATGCGGCTGACATCATGCGGCTCCGCCCCTGCCTGAACCACAACTTCACGGTGATGGAGCACGCCCACTTCTGCCAGCGGCTTTTTCAGCTCGACGTGAACCGCGACGGCAGGGCCGAGAGGACCGGGAAGTTCACGAAGTCCTGCAAGGTCGCCAAGGGGCCCCTGTTCGGGTTGCCGGTAGGGGTGGTCCCGCTGAGCGACAACTCCCACCAAACCTACATCATCGCCATGATGCTAAACTGTAATGCGCACGGCCTTGACCCGAATTGGGTCAACTGGAGGTGGACTAGGTGCAGAAGTTCTTTGACACCCTGTCGGAGAAGTACGTCCGTGAAGAGCCGCTGCTCATCCAGGACACCACCCAAGCGGAGCTAGACTATATCGCCGCCAGGGCGGCGGAGGCAGAGCTCGCCAAGGAGGCCGGCAGCGCTGGCGGCATGGAGGACGAGGCTGCGGCGGCCATGGAGGAGAAGGAGCTCGCCCAGTGGGAGGAATCCGCTGGGGAGGCCAGCAGCGCTGGCACCGGGGCCCCTCTCATTGAAGATGAGGTCGATGAGTCGTCCGGGGAGGAGGTTGAGGCTGTCGACCCCCAGCCATGGGGAGAGGGCGTGTCCTGCGGCGGGCCAGCTCTGGTGAGTCGGTCCGGCCCGGCAGGGCCGCACAACCGCAACAACCTCAGGAGGCGTCCGTGCGCCAGATGAGGGCCGCGGCGGCGGGGAAGGCGGTGAAGGCTACGATGGCGAAGAAGAAAGCGATTGCCTCTTCTTCGTCCAAGCATCCTCAGACTCCACCCACTTCCCCTCCTCCCGCAGACAACAACATGGAGGTCATCTTCGACCTCGGGTCCCTTAGCCCGAGGAGGAAGAGGAAGGCAGTGGAAGAGGAGGCAGAGGATGAGTAAGTATCTCGTCTTTTGTCATCTCCGCCCCTCAGATCGTGCTGCTTTTCTTGACTCGTCTTCTTCTTCGCAGGGATATGGAGACACTGGCCCAGAGGGTGGCGAAGAGGGCCAGGGCCTCGACGGGCGGCCAGCCCCCGGTGGGCACCTCAAGTACGCCACTGGTGTTGGAGAGCAGCCCAGATAGCATCCCTCGGCACAGCCCCCAACGTGCGTTCGTCACTCGCTCCCCATCAACGTGTGCTGGGACACGATCTCTTGGTGCTGACCTTGCCGTGGTTGCAAGAGAAGGACGGCAGCAGGAGGAGCCACTGAGGGCCACCCCCAACACGCCGCCCCCATCAACCACGCCGCACCGAGGGACGTCCCCGGCAAGGGCGCCAAGCACCGAGGCCATGCGCACGGAGGAGGAGGAGGTGGCGAACCCGGGCGCCGGTGGCTCTGTCCCGGCACCGAGTGTTGGTGGGGAGGGGGCCACTTCGTCCCAGCTTGGCACGGGTGAGTTGTTTGCCTCCTGTTCCCGCTCGTTTTTCTTCTTTCGAATTTTGATCTTGACTTCGCCTCATTCCCCTTCTCGGTATCCAGATCCTTCCTCGGCGAACCAGGAGGATGTGGACACTGTCATCAAGGAGGTTGCCAGGGATGACGCGGTCAAGGCCGACGAGATCGCCGCTGAGGAGGCCGCCAAGGATGTTGCTGAGGACGCCGCCAAGGGGCCTGCCGGGGAGACCGACGAGGCCGCTGCCGAGGAGGCCGACAAGGGGCCTATCGGAGAGGCTAGCAAGGCCGCTGCCGAGGAGAAGGTGGTTGACGACCATCCTTCCCCCTCCACTGCCTTTGGCTCGGGCAAGTATCTGAAGGTGAGCGACGACCTGTTCGTCCACCTCCCATGGACAGCGCGCACCAGGGCGCCCGCCGAGGGGGAGGTGTTCGGCGACGCGGTGCTTGCCGCTGCCGGGCTCGAGGTCGTTGACGAACTAAGCATTGGTGGCGGCGGTTCCCAGGAAGAGCGGCTCCTCCAGAGCATGAGCGCCAACTCCCACAAGCTTCGGGCGCTTCACCGTGCCCGCCTGGAAAAGGCCAAGTCCAGGATGGCAGCGGTAGACAAGGCGGAGGCAGACCTCGAGGGGCGTGCCTCTGAGACGCGGGCTTGGTTCCGCCAGGCCTGTGAGGAACTAAAGACCACCCAGGATCTGCTGGCTGAGCGCAAGATGGAGCTTGTCATGAAGCAGGCCGATATCGAGAAGGCCCAGGAGGCGGCGAGTCAACAGGCCGCAAAGGACGAGGCCGCTCGGCGTCAGCACCAGGCCGAGTTGAACTCACAGGAAGAGGACCTTGCCGCTCGCGAGGAGAAACTCGCCACGACACTCCGCGACAAGGACGAGGAGGTCAAGGAGCTTGTCGTGCAGCGGACCCAGGAACTGGAGCAGAGGCATGAGGAGGCCCTCAATGCTCAGGCCCAGGTCCATGCTGGCAAGGTAAATGAGCTGGAGGTGGAGTGGGACGGGCTGAAGAAGCAGATCCAGGAGCTGACGGGGGAGAGGGACGCGGCCAAGGGCGCCTTGGCTGACGCACAGGTCGCAGTCCTCGACAAGGTCGAGCTACTCTCCACGGCCAACGAGTCCATCAAGGACCTAGAGCTGAAGCTGGAGGGTCTTGAGGGGATGCTCTCGGAGGTCAGGGCCTGGGAGGAGACCCTGACCATGAATCTGGAGGAGGAGAGGCAGCTGCGAAAGAACGACGCCAACCACGCGGATTTTGTGGAGGGCGAGAAACTCTGGGTCACCTGCCTCGCCGATGTCGCCGGCAGGATCACCACACAGCTGGCTAGCATGGGGTTGCCCAACGTGAGGTACATCCCAGAGCTGAACGTGAGTCCCAATGCCAGGTTGACTCTATTCTTCGAGGGTGTTCTCGGGGCCCTGGAGCGGTTCCGCTCCAACAGGGCGGCCTCTCTGGCTGATGAAGCCCGGAGGCTTTGCCGGGTTGCCATGACCAAGGTCCTCTCGAAGGTGGCGTACTGGAACCCTGACCTCGACTTCGAAGCTGCGCTGGATAGCTTGCCGGAGGATGTGGACCCCGCGACACTCGAGGAGCGTATCGAGCCCGTCATCAGCCGCATCGACAGAGTTCAGAGGATACAAGGCCAGTGCCGGGACTAGGCACCCCATTTCTTATCATCGTTGTAGGTTCAAAACCAAGACAATTTTTATCTTTAGTTAGAACCGCAGCAACAATTGATGTAATATAACTCTGAAGTGCTTTCGAAACGATGCATGTTATTTTCCCGTTTGATCTCCCTTTGTATGTCCACCCTACGTTAATCGGGTAGGCTTGCCGGCGCGCAAACCCAGGCCGCGACGCCTTGAGGACGGATCCCCAATGGCCTGCCGGGTATGCTTGCTGCCGGGCAAACCACCTCACCACTCTTAATGCGGCCGCTCGAGCTGTCGAGCGGACTCGAGACAGAACGAGAGCATTGCCAATCGCAGAAGGTCACCCTGCCGTTCTTGACGCAGCCGCTCAAACTGTTGAGCGGTCTCGAAACAGAACGAGCATGTTGCCAATAGTGGCAGGGCCCCATTGCGTGCACGTTCTCCATACACAGGGCAAGACCGTCGAGGACGATAACCTTATATATAAAAAGGAATTACTCAAAGTTTTGCATGACTTAGCTTTTCTGCCGCCGCGTGAGCGTTCACTGCATCCACCAAGGACGCCACTTATTCGGTCATCTTCTTCCTTGGAGTGACGACCACGAGATGAAGCCGCTGCTTCAACCAGACCAGATTTCCACAACTGCGCACCCCCTACCTGGCGCGCCAGAGATGTCGGTGGGAAATGACACCTATGGGATCACTGGGATCCCTTCTACGGTTGGCGGGCGCGGGGTTGTGCAAAGAGCGGATCTGGCGGTCAGCACAAGGATCGTTTACCCAGGTTCTGGCCACGGTGACGCGTAATACCATAGTCCTGCTTTGATGTATATTTGAGTGTTCCCGAGTTCATGAACTAGCTATGGTGTCTCTCTAGTTCCAAAGATCCGAATCCCCCTCCAGTATGCCTCGGTGTCGGTGGGAACGACACCTATGGGATCACAAGAATCCCTACTGTGGTTAGCAGGGCGCGGGGTCGTGAGAAGAGCGGATCAAACAGATAGCACACGGTTCGTTTATCCAGGTTCGGGCCACGAGGATGCGTAAAACCCTACTCCTGCTTTGGTGGATTGTATATCTGTGTTCTTGAGCTAGCTATGGGGCGTGAGGAGCTCCAAAAATCTGAATCCTTCCTCTGGTTGCCTCGGGCCTCCTTTTATAGAAAAAGGGGTTGCCACAGTGGCACACAGGAGGTGGAAAGGGTACAGTGCTGTGAGGTTATCCCTCGCATCACATGACAAGGCACATTTAATGCGTCTTGCTTAGGTGTCCTTGCTTTATCGGGGACGGGGGAGAAACCTGTCTCGTCCGTCGCTGCTCCTTCTTGTGTCAACACGCGCCCTGGCCAGCGATGCCTGCGATGCCACATAGGTAGGCAGGCAGCTGAGGTGGCGCAGTGGTGGGTCTTCACGAAGATCTCCATGCCGCCATGGAGGTGCCTGCCCAGCTGGTTGGGTCGGCAGCTGCATGCATGCGGTGGTGGAGGTTTAGTCGGCGTGGGCCTGATGGTGGCCCTGCGGGTGTCCTCGGTAAGGGCCTTGCCGGGGCCCCGGCAAGGGTCTTGCCGAGGCGCCTGCTGTCATGCCCGGCAAGGCGCTTGTCGGGGGCCTTGTGGTCTTCCTCGGCTGGGATCCCGCCAAGGGTTGTCATCTCCTTAGTGCATATCTGATCTTGAATGTCTTCACAAAGATCTGCATGCCGCCACTGGGATGTCTCCCGAGTCCTTGCCCTTTGGGGGCAGTGGACTCAAGGGTGATTTGCTCCGTAGGCACGGGACGAGTTGCCGCAGCAAGGGTCTTGCTGGGGCTACTAGAACTGTCCCCCGGCAAGGATCTTGCTAGGGGAGTCCACTTCGTCCCCTTTGCTCTTCGTGGTCTTGGCCTTGGCATCGTTCTAGTTCTCTTGAGCTTCGGTCTTACCCTGGCTCACCTCCCTTGCCTTGCTTGGTGTGGTGGTATCTGCGGCTCAGACTGCCCATGCACAGTTATAGGGGTACAAAAAGTGTACCCCTCTTTTTGTACACCGACACTCGGGCCTCCTTTTATAGACAAAAAGGGGTCGCCACATTGGCACACAGGAGGTGGAAAGGTGTACAGTGGCTGAGTCTATCCTCTGTCACCGTTGGACAAACGCATTCAATGCACTGCTGATGTGCCCCTCTTGCTTTATCGGGGACGACAAGGAAGCTCGTCCCAGCTGTCGCCGCTTCGCCTGGCTCCGACGCGCGTCCGAGCTAACGAGGCGTTGTAGCGACACGTTGGATGGCTGCTGGGCCGGCATGATGGCGGAGCCTTCACGAAGATCTGCATGCCACCATGCAGGTGCTTGCTAAGTCGGTGTGGAGGCCGCACGCTGCCACGCAGACGCCTGCCCAACTGGCTGAGCTAGTAGCTGCATGGGAGCAGCGATGTAGTCTTGGCAGACGTGGGCCTGGCTGTGGCCCCGTAGATGTCCTCGGCAAGGGTCTTGCCGGGGGCCCAACAAGGGTCTTGCCGTGGCACCGCGGTCGTCCCCGGCAAGGATCTTGCCAGGGGTCTTGTGGATTTCCTTGGCAAGGATCTCGCCAAGGATCGTCGTCTTCTAGTTCTCATCCGATCTTGCGTATTTATGATCTCTACAAAGATCTGCATGCCACCATGGAGGTGCCTCCCGAGCCTTGGTTTTGATCTGGCTGATGGCGTCGGTAACCCTTGGGCTCAAGGCTGGCGCGCTCTGCTGGCGTCAGGCAAGTTGCCCCGGCAAGGATCTTGCCGGGGCTGCGAAAGCCACCCCGGCAAGGATCTTGCCTGGGCTACGGAAGCCACCCCGGCAAGAGTCTTGCCGGGGGAGTCCACCTCGCCCTCTTGCTCTCTTTGCGTCCCTGGTCGTGGCGTTGCTCTGGCTGTCTTGTGCTCCGGCATCCCTCCTCTGCCCTTCTCAGTGCAGCCGTGGGCGCGGCTCTGACTGCCCATGCAAAAGTAAAGGGGTGAAAAAGGAGAGCCCCTATTTTTGTACACCGACAAGTTGTCTATAAAAAGGTAGGGAAAGTAGCTAAAACGCGTTAGGCATGTGTAATAGAACATGCTTAATTCATCGATCGTACAGAACATAGCCATTAATTGCAACTGGTATTGGTAAGATTGAGCTGGCACTACAAAAAAAAGACACATCCATGACATTTTGGGCCGAACGAAAATTTTTTCTGTCATACATATGACACTTCTATGACGATAATTGTGACAAAACCCGGTATCATCATAGATGTGGTGGGCTCCTACTTCTATGACAAAAAATAATGACAAAAGATGGGCTTTTCGTCCTGGGCGGGCCGGAGACGCAGCTGCATGACATTCTTTGGGCTGTCCATGACGGAAAAACCCGTGGTAGAAGCGAGGGCGGGGAAAATTTCGGGGAGTTCCCGGTTATGGTGGGAGGTCGGGGGCCGAGCGATGCGTGTTTCTCTCGTACACGTACGCGCGTGTGTGCGAGGCGTTGGCTCTAACTGAACCCGAGCAAGGCGTTGGGCTCTGACTGAACCCGAGCGATTGCACTGCAGGCTGCGTGTTACTGAACCCGAGCGATCGATCGATGGCGGTTAACTGAACCCGGTCGAGAGATTCCTTTGCTACTGCTGCTAACTGAAGCCGATCGATGCTGCCTCTGGATGAACAGTGAGCGTTGCGGGGGGGGGGGGGTTGGATGAACAGTTCCCGGTGGGGGTGGATGAACAGGACCCCGTGGTGTTGCCTCTGGATGAACAGGACCTGGTCGATCGAGCCGGTTGGGGCTAGATGAACAGGACCCCGTGAAGGGCTGGATGAACAGGACCACCCCGTGGAGGGCAGGATGAACAGTAGAAGGTGGAGGGCAGGATGAACAGTAGCCCGTGGAGAGGGCTGGTTGAACAGTAGCCGGTGGAGTAGCGCGCGGTGGAGGCTGGATGAACAGGAGCCCGTGGATGAACAGTCGCAGGTGGAGGCTGGAGGAGGTCGATGGTGGATGAACAGTAGCTCGTGGAGGCTGGAGGGGGTCGACGGTGGAGATGAACAGTATCCTGTGGAGTCCTATTTTGCGGTACGCCACACCCCTCCCAATGAACAGGACCCCCGTTTCGACCGTAGCGCTCCAACACAAGTCCGTGTCCTCTGTTTTGCGGTACGCCACACCCCTCCCGATGAACAGGACCCCCGTTTCAACCGTAGGAGGCCCGTTTCGTCCGTTTTGCGGTACGCCACACCCCTCCCGATGAACAGGACCCCCGTTTCGACCGTAGGAGGTCCGTTTCCTCCGTTTTGCGGTACGCCAGACCCCTCCCAATGAACAGGATCCCGTTTCGAATGTGGCCGGTCGAACACAAGGCCGTTTCCTCCGTTCTGCGGTACGCCAGGCCTCGTTTCCGTCGCCTGTTCCGTCCAAGCCCTACCGATGAACACGACGCATTCCGTTGCCTCCCCATGAACATGACGCATTCCGTTGCCTCCCCATGAACACGACGACGACGCTGTTTCTCCGTTTCGACTCAGCCATGTACACAAGCCCTGGCCGTACGTATGCGCGAGTAGGCGTTCGAGGCCCCGCCCGTATGTACACATACGTGGCCGTATTTTCTTTCTTGCACCCTGGCCGCTGTACGTACGTGTACATGCTATGTGCGCGCCTCTACTACGACACGTGCACGCCTCTACATCGACCAGTATATATGTACGTACACGTTCGCGACCAGAATGACAACGCTACGTACGCTTCGACCAGGTGGGTCCCGACTGTCAGGCACTTTCTTGTGTGCGAAGATGTAGCTGGTGGGTCCCAGCAGTCAGGGGCAAATGTTTTTTTCATGAAATATGGTGGCCCGTCCGGTGGGTCCCCGCTGTCAGGTGGAGGAATAATTATTTTGCATGTAATAAGGAGGCACTTCCTTGCTGCGGCTGTGGACCCAACTGTCAGCGTCTCCACGCACAGTACTCTTCCGATGGAAGTCGGTCGTTGACCACATTGACCACGCCGCGCCGAGAGCACCACGGCGGTGGACGACGACGAGGCCTAGGAAGGGGACGACGCGGAGCCGGGGAAGACACGGCAGTGGAAGCCCGCGCGGAGAGGAGTACGAGGGTTCACTGGTTCGGCTGCGGTGTGAGGCTGCCGTCGCCGTAGGGCCTGGCCAGTGGTGGGAACAGTAGGGGGCGATGAGGCCTCCGCGGCAGCACAGCCGGCCACGGGAGGCAAGAGCATGCGGCACGACCGGCGCTGCTTTGGGCGGCTGGAGCAAGAAGACTAGAGGTTGAAGAAGCACTACGGCCATTGGATGGACATCATACGGTCACTAGAGCTAGAATCGTTTATATTGACTAAGTTGACAAAGCCCTTCGTCCCGGTCAACTTAGTAGGCCCACAAGTCAGCCTCCCACCAAGGTGGGTCCCAACTAGCCGGGGGAGTATTCATTTTTTTGTGCGTAATAAGGAGGCACTTCCGGTGGGTCCGAGCTGACAGTGGGGGGAATGTTGTTTTCACGAAATACGGTGGCCGGTCCGGTGGGTCCCGGCCGTCAGGGGGAAACGATTTTTTTCGCAAAATACTGGTGGCCCGTCCGGTGGGTCCCCGCTATCAGGTGGAGGAATAATTATTTTCTGCGTAATAAGGAGGCACTTCCTTGCGGTTGCCGTGGACCCAACTGTCAGCCTCTCCATGTACAGTACTCTTCCGATGGAAGTCGGTCGTTGACCACATTGACCACGCCGCGCCGAGAGCACCACGGCGGTGGAAGACGGTGAAGCATAGGAAGGGGACGACGTGGAGCCGGGGAAGACACGGCAGTGGATGCCCACGCGGAGAGGAGTACGAGCGTTCACCGGTTCGGCTGCGGTGTGAGGCTGCCGTCGCCGCGGAATAACAGGGGGTGTGGGTGAGTAGAGGGATGCCCTGGCCAGCGGTGGGAGTAGTAGGGGGCGCTGAGGCCTGCGCGGCAGCACAGCCGGCCACGGGAGGCGGGAATAGGCGGTCCAGCCGGTGCTGCTTTGGCGGCTGGAGCAAGAAGATCAGAGATTGAAGAAACACGACGGCCGTTGGATTGACATCCAACGGTTACGTCTGCTAGAATCGGTTATTGACGTATATAGTAACTAAAAAAATCTTGCATACACTTCAACTAAACAGGCCAACAAGTCAGACAACTCCCTCTTTTTCTTAATAATTTATATATAGCTCATGGCAACTTCTTATGTAATTTATTGCAGTCATTTTTTTGGTTGGCCAGGGCCAATTTCGCATATTTCTGTGGGTTCCAAACTATTTTTAATACCGAAATTTCTAGCCAGATTTAAAGTACTTTGAAGATATATTTAAATTATATTAATGCCCAGTGAAATAGGAATCTGAAAATGTAATAAAATTCAGAAATTATAAAGTAATTGCATTTTGTCATCTGTTTTTATATTTACAACCCATTTCATATTACTTTTAAGATTTGCAGGCGTCTTGAAAGAGTTGCAGCCCATCAGGGCGTAGAAAAATAAGTAGGCCTGGATTGGGTATTCTTCAGAAAAAATAAAGTGAGCTCATTTTCACAAAGAAAAAATAGCTGGGCTGGTCACATGGTGAACATAAAATATAAGCCTGGGCTAGACGGGCCACAGCCCAGTTCAAACCCTGCTCCGTCGCAACAATACCAAACAAAAGAAATACTACTCGAGTAGCTACGTCCGAGGTGTCAGCCGATCTTGTGATGTTCTCTTGTCTATTGACTATATACGCTCACAATGTCGTGGGTCCCAGATGTCAGGAAAACACTAGGAGGAAGCATTTTATTTTTTCATACGCTGACGTGGGTGGGCCCCTACTGTCATCCTCTCCACGTACTTCTGCCGATTCCTGTTGTTTGTTGACAATGTTGACAACGCGAGAGGGCGGCGCCGCGGCGAGCGCACCAAAGCGCGCGGAGGATGTCGGCGTTAACGATTTAGGAGACGGTGGGGCGGCGATGCGTGTGCTGAGACGCAGCCAGCCGTGGGAGGTGGAAGCAGGCGGCCCCGCTGGCGCTGGTTTGGTTTTGGCGGCTGGAGGAAGACAGGACTGAAGAAACACGACAGACTGTAAAAGCAGCAGGAGTACTTAACAACCTTAACTGAAACCAGCATGGGGCACTTAACAACCAAAGCTGAAAGTAGTATGAGTACTTATACAGGTTCAACCGTATAAAGCACGCCTCGAACAGTGCTACTTTGCCTACAGTTAACCAAGGGTGAGGCCGCCAAGCCCCGGGACAAGGCCCAGGCGCCGCCCCGCACATCCACAACCTTCTGAAAGCGGCTTCATCTCGCAACGTGGTCAATAAACAGGATATTCGCTTTAGAGCCATGGAAAAGCATGAACATAATCTTCTGTCCTATTCTCCAAGATGGATGGGCCTTCATTATTTGAGACCATCCATGAATATGTATCTTTTCACCTCCAAGAGGAATTGAGTAGGTCGACATAAACATCATGTTGTGACCAAGCGCAAGTCTGACCCGACCATGGTCAGGCATCTGTATAGGAACAATAGAACTCGGCAGTTCCTATTTCAAGAAGATCACAGCTATAAAACTGTGTATAAGTAATAGTTTATGAACAACATATATAACAGAAAACAGCTCATACCATAAGTTTCTCGACATAGTTGGACCTGTTCAACGAGTGCAGCAGTGGCACACATATCCCACGTGGCCTTCCACCATTGAAACGCCCCACAAGGACCTCAAGACGATCAATAAAGTGTACGAACTTGTGGATGTCGATCCAGTCAACTTCAGTGCCATTAGTAACAACCGAGTTATTACAGAGTAACAAACGAGCAGACTGCTTAACTCTGAAAAAACCTACACGTGCCACCAATTATAAGAAAATATTAGTTAGAAGTAGCATCTTCGTGAGAGATTCGTTGCTACTTCTAAAGTTAAATTGTGATTAGTTAGACATAATAGGTGGATTAAGAAGTAATCGAGGCAACAAGCAAGAACCAGATACAAAACTAACATGGATGAACAATTGGAACAATGTCGGGCTGGAAGATCGCAGTGAAGATGAGACCAGGTTCTGCTATTTCCATCAACATTCGTGCGCCAACTTTCAGTCCGTAACACTTGAGAAAGTTTATCCAAGTTCGGCCATAAAAAAGCAGCGATCTTCTTGGTTCATGAACCCAACTCGGAACTTATATGCATGGCTTGTCTTCACTGTGACCATTAAACTAGTGTATTCAGATATGGCAAGGCCGAGCATCTTGAGTACATGTGTTCTGGCAGAGCAAATAATACACTGCAGGAAAAATAATATGAGAACACAGCATGTTCAAAAAAACCCCACCCTCCCGGATAGAAAAGAGGATTCTAGGAACATACTATGCGCGTTTTAAAATGCTGTGTTAGGATGAGAAGGAACAAGTGTCGCGTCTCACCGAGGGCGCAGAAACCTGTAGGGTACTCGCACTTTGGGCACTGCAAATGAAACACACTAGATTCAGTAGGAAGAAAAATGCATCAACGGCGGCGTCTGCCATCCTAGGATTACCTGCGACCAAGGGACTTGGGTTTATCGGGGATGGATGTAGAATTTGTACCTGGTTCTCCATGAGAAAACCCTATGCTATCGCCGAGAGGGGGTTTTCTCTGAACAAGAAGACAAGGGAGAAGGGGATTCAGGCCCAGTGAAATATTGCCGCTTCGTCCGTCCAGCTTACTGCTAAAGCTAGAAAGGCGGGTTGTGATTTGACGGCTCATTGGGCATTACTGCGGCGCTATGACCGGGGTGTGTCTACCATGAAGTTGTGCACTCTAATTTGTGCATATGGCACGTGGACCCCGTTGCCGGTTGCCCCACATATCAGCGAAAGGAAGTAGAAAGACAGGAGTAACTAGTTACACATAAATATATTTTTTGACAGAGAGATACTCCCTCTGTAAAGAAATATACAAACTTTTATATCACAGGCTCACCTTGCCGAGAAATATACTCCCTCTGCAACGCACGGGCATTATGGGGGTTCAGCTTTTTTTTATCGGGGTTCAGCTGAGAATATAATACTCAGATAGGCTCATGGTTCTGGACTTTGGGCCGCAGGCCGACCCTGCATGTTTGGGGGCCCATGTGTTCTACCTCATCGCTTTTCATATTGCAAGCGATCGGTACGGCGCTGGTTTTAGATGCTGTCGCAAGGCGAATACACAAAATTGAATAAAGCACTGCAGCTGTTGGAATGAAATCAAACGACAGTTCCTAACCAGCAATCAGAGTTGCAATTCTATTAACGATATACAATGTGATAAATAATACTATCATACTACTTATACACACAGGCCACTTGTTTCACCATGCCAGATTATTACATCAAAATCTCTCGGAGGATAGATCAGTTCAGCAGTTGCGTGCTGCTACTGAAGAATTTCAAAGTTGATTTGGACCAGCTCTCCTTGCCGAGAAAGTTCGATTTTAACATCATCCCCTACCGCAAGATATGATTCAGATTGGAACCTTGACCATCCTTTAGCATCAATCATCATGCGACCATCCTTTGTACTTACGGTATATTGAGCAGGTTCATTCACACCAAGGCTGCGCATGGTAAGAGAAACTTGGCCGCGGTCGCCCGGATTGTTGAACGACTCCCTCGTTGCTCTAGAAATTCTCTGTTTGCAAACAAGAAGACATACCCAAACAGTTAGATCAACACAGTGAATCATGTGAAACAACATGGAAAGAAAAAAGAACGAAGCACTTGGGCGGCCAATGCTTACCAAGAAGGTGGACATGTCGGTTTTTGTAAGGACTTTGGTATATGAAGTGTGAACTACAGCCCAGTCTGTTGCCGGTGCAACTGCACGGGCCGGAGCAGATGCAAGTGCAAGTGTTGGTGCAAGTGCCGAAGCCGCTGCTGCTGCCGGAGATGGTGCTCCTTGTAGAATTGGTGCCGGTGTCGATGCCCGATCCTCCGATAGATCAGACTGATCCGCTGACGCGTTCGGTGCCCAATCCTTAGCTGGATCAGACTGAGCTGCTGCCACTGTCAGTGCTAGAGCAACTTCCGGTGCTTGATCTGTGCGAGACAATGGCGATCGTGTCTGGTCTGCTATGATCAGCTTTCTAACTTGACTAGGATCTGTGATCGTGATCCAGTCTTTTTCTTCATTTCTTTTAAACTCGAGAAGGACTAATTGTGGCGTTTTTGTTAAACCAAACTGCAGTTCATCATAGGGATTCATCTTGTACTCAGACAACAGACTGATCCAATTTTTTCCAGTAATATAAGTGATGGACGGTGCCTTCGTTACTTACACGACATAAGAAGTGAAACCTGCAAAAATAGCCATCATAGAGCAAACCAA
Source organism: Triticum urartu (assembly GCF_056163025.1). Lineage (NCBI taxonomy): Eukaryota > Viridiplantae > Streptophyta > Magnoliopsida > Poales > Poaceae > Triticum > Triticum urartu. The sequence continues at coordinate 291,159,538 of NC_141873.1, forward strand.
ATGGTTTATTCTGTGATGAATGTCACATGGCAAAACCTGCATAGTAAAATTGCAGGAAAAGAAAGAAAACATGACATTAAATCAATAAGATTTAGACAGTAAATCAATAAGATTTACTTGATGTGACACGAGTGAATCCTTACCAGGAAATCACTATGTTGAAGTACTAAACAGAAGATTGATCGTCCAACTACGCGTGGCATGTAGGGGCCCCGCCTACTCCCACAAGCAGGACAGTCCAAAGGTCGTGACAAATCGTATGGACCGAACATCCATGGGGCTGGAAATCCTGGTGGGTGCGATAAACCCTGCAATGCATACAGATATTGGAGTGTAACCATAATTGATAGACCGTCCTCACAAAAAATATGATATGGATACTTCAAAATATACAGACTGAATTGAGTGGACAGACATTAACATAGACCGTTCTCAGGACTGACCACACACCAAAAGCGGCAGTACTAATAAACAATACAGGGTTCACAAACACAAATCAAGTATTGGACAATAGTACTTACTACAGACAAGCAAAGTTGCACTAATTAAACTCTGCAGACTATTTTTTGCCACCGACCTATGGGATGAACCCCGCATAACTGACTAGGCCATGGACTTCGTGTGAGATGTCTACATGCACCATCACCATCTTGTCAACCTTGGAGAACCTAAAAGAGTGGTCTTTCCACTCATAAACATGATGATGAAGACATGCCGCATCATATTTGTTGGGAAGCTTTACAAGAACCACACCCTTCGTAATCGAAGGCACAGCCAGGAAATTGTTGTGGTCAAGTACAGCCTTGAGAACACGCCTGACAACAATGCTACAGGAAAACACTAGTTCAGGACACGTGGCGACAAGGACACAGCAGCTGGATAGTTCAGCAGTAGAACTCATCATCAGATCTTCCAGTTCACACGGCATGACTTTGAGAACTTCATCTCCACTGCGGACCTGGTTCTAATTCAAATAGAAACCATATTTATTACTACCTCCATTCAGAAATATACGATGATTTTCGATATTATCCTCCATATATGACTACATATACGGACAGAAATGAGTGAGCAAAGACACTAGAACATGTCTTCAAAGGCATGAGAGCAGAGGGATTACATGCAATATCCATAACACAAGTTACTGAGGCAAATATACCCTCTTAAAAGGTAGCATTGATGTTCATAAAGTACTCCCTCCGTCCCAAAATTCTTGTGTTAGATTTGTCTAGATACGGATGTATCATGTCACATTTTAGTATTAGATACATCCGTATCTAGACAAATCTAAGACAAGAAATTTGGGATAGAGGGAGTAGTTGAAAGTAATCTATAAGAAATCAGTGTCAACCTCTCGCATGGTTGGTTAAAAGAGGAATTTAGAACCGTCATTTGGCACACAAAAATCACATGCAAGATCACCCAGAAAGTTGTACTACTAGTACTAGTACTGCATGTTAGATGAAAAAACACGATCAAGATCGAGAAAAAGATCGTCAAGAAGAGATATTACCTGGACTTGCTTAATGAGGGATCCCAAAGAGGGGGGCTTGGACAGGGCGATGGCTTTGAGCTTGTCCGCGTTAGTCTCGGTGGGGTGCTTGCGCTTCTTCGTACCATGAGCCTCGACGGTTTTGGCTGGAGCCATAGACATCACTTCGGCCGGTGCTCTAGCTTCCATCAAGAAACTGTCAAATAGAAATAAAAGAAAAGAAACCATAATCACAAACCCAAAAGAAGAAAAGAGAGGGAGTCATAGGATCAGTCTCGGGGTTGCAAGACCGGGCCTTGGCTAGAATCAACACCATTGATGCGCTCACCTTTCCTTCTTTGGGAGAGAAGAACAATGGTAGAAGTAGGTCGGGGTTTTCTTGAAGAAATGAGGAACAAGATGAGGCAGAAGCGAGGGTTGGGTAGAGAGGAAGCTGAGAGAGAAGAGTGAAATGATGGTTGCTTCGTCCGTCCAACTTACTGCTGGAATGGAGGTGGTTTTGTGATTTGACGGCTCATTGGGCATTACTGCGGCGCTTCGATCGGGGTAGTCTACCGTCACTCTACTACGGAGTAATTTAGTGCATGGCTGGTGGACCCCGATGCTGGTTGTCCCACATGTCGGCGAAAGTGAGTAATTTAGTGCATGGCTGGAGGAGGATCCGCACGGTAGAGCGTGTCCACTTTTTTCTGAAGAAAAAAATGATTACAGCAAGTGTTTCCACTCTTACGACGGAGGAGTGCAAAACACGGCAGCCACTTGAACATACATAGTGCTCCTACTACTAGGCATGTGCAGTGGTTCATACGTCAGTACTACACAATATTGTTGCTAGTGTAGTAAGATATGACGATAACAAATGATGTTGTGCGCATGTCAACTACTCCTATATGTAACATAGTACCGCTTTTTCGACTGTCCGGTCGAGAATGAACGGTGAGATCAATGTTAACAGAACTAGGTCCACAGAGCACGGAGAGTATGGTGCTACAGTACTCCACAAAACATGAACCATATGAAGCACAAATAGTGTTAGGCAGGGTGTATGAAGGGTGCACGGGATGGGAGCAAAAGTTCCCTTCTCGACCCACTTTTGGGTGTTTGGCAGAGTGCATGAAGGGTGCATGAGTCCACAGTAGTAGGTTGACAAAAATACACGAAGAGGAAACAACTATATTGAGATGAGAATGCAACCAAACACACCCACACGCTTTGTGCTACAGTGACTGATCTGCACCGTCTGAGTTTGATCCAACGGTCATGTTGCGCCGAGACATGGACATGCCCATGCAGAGGGCGCCTAAACACCACCGAAGTCCCTCTGCTTCTTGAGGCGCATGACGTTGGTGATGCAGGGTGCAACCGCCCGCAGAGCCTGCTCCCGGTCGACGGGAGCCAGCTCGTCAAAGACGGCATCCAATGGCACGAATGGATTACGGTGATGGAGCCCTGAAAGGATTCGCCAGGCAACGGCGACAGAAGCCTGCAACCCCTCCTTGTCCAGCTCAGCCCCCACCATCGCGCGAAGACGGCTCAGCTCCTCGGAGATATAGGTGAAGAAGGAGACCATGTCAGGAAGCCGCAGCTCATTGAAGTCGACCAGGTGGTCGAACGGGTTTAGCCCGACGGCCGGCATCGTCGCGCTGGCACGACGGTCGGCATCGCGCAGCCGCAACACGTGCGTGGCAACTTGGTTCACCAAGTGGCTGAGGCGATCCTGGACCTCGTCACGATCAGCCCGCTCGCGCTCCAGCCGGCTCCCCTGACGGCCTATTGTATCTCCCGCTTTCTGCAGCAACGCCGCCGACGCCTCGAGCATCTTTGTGGTGGACGCCTGCCACTTTTGAAGCTCCGTGATCTCCCGCACATAACGGAGGAGCATGGCACTCCTCTCCTCCTTGAGCTCACGGAGCTCCACGTCCTTGGCCCTGAGCTCCGCATCCTTGGCATGGAGCTCCTGTGTCAGGAGCCTCACCTCGGACTCCGTGATCTGCTGCGCCGCCATGGCACCAGGTAGAAACAATGGGGAGAGGAAGCAAAGGGGGCGAAACGGCTGAAAGGCAATGCAATCTACGGGAAGGCGGAGGGAGCGGGATTTTTTGGTTTTCACCACGGTAAAACACCAGTCGACGACTTCTCACATCAGGGAGCAGTGGGTACAGGCGGAGTCATCGTGACTAATTGCTGCTGCGCCTGCTCCCGTCAATCAAAAAATTAAAAATCCTGCCGCGCCTGCTCTCGTCAATCAAAAAATTAAAAATCCTGCCGCACCCAAACACCAGAGCAACGCCGTGGTGGATATTTAAATTTACCTACCGGCAAGTAGATAAAAAAGGGGTGAAAAAAAATGTGGCGGCGGCCTAGCTAATCGGTCGAACTAGCCCAACTAGCTAGCCACCGTGCTTCACTGATGTACTCGGTGAGAAAGGTGGTCTTTCATGATTTGACGACTCATTTACTTGCTTCGGCGCTACGACCGAGGAGGACCTAGAAAACGCGTGGTAGGGCATCCCACGTTAGGAAGAATATATGCGTGCACCACCCGGGAGGACCCCGAAACCGCGCGGTAGGGTGTGCCACGTCTCGGCACGGAGGAAAAATGTGCGTGTAAAAATATACTGTATCAGACGTAGTACCTATGGTTCGACCTCGGGACCCAGCCAGTCGGTTGAAAACACCCCACTAGCCACATAGCTTCGTCATGCAAACGTGGCACGGAGGATAGATGTGGTTAGCTCCGTCTCGACCAGCCACAACGTCTCTTGTTCTAGGCGATTCTTCTATTTTCCAAGTTTTTTTAGTTGTAATAACACCCCGGCAAACTAGCGCCGCTCTTCGTGTGTGCCCGTGCAAAGGTTAGACGATGGAGAGAAGAGAGATTGAGATCGCAGACCTAGGACCCACCAGTAAGTGAGATAACGGTCATGCACGTGTTGACGAGGCACTCCCTCTACTCTACTCAACACAAGTACTGTATAAAATCAAGTTATGGGACAAAGCCAACAACCGTTCGTTTTTTCAGGCTATCGACTTACACTTTGTAGTCCAGGTTGCCAGTTCGAATCTCGTCTTTCAGATTTGTTAGTTTTAGGTCCAAATTTGATTAATGACAAGTGGGACCCCCGTGTGTTGTTCCGATATTTCAGTGTAGGATGGTTTTTTTGAACAAACACTTTGCGCGGTTAGACAAGTAACGGCACGAGTTACACGCTTTTTGCAAGTTTACGAACAAAAATGACAGTAGCATAGAATATCACATCCACCCCGCAGCTTAGATACTATGGTGATACGAGTTTTTACACCGTTGGAAGTGAGATCCAATGGCTTGGGAGTAGTCTTTATAATTATGCACAATTTCCAAACTCGCCAAAGGTTTTTTTGCAAATAAAACATTCAGGCCTCGTGTGTGCCGCTGCATCTTCGATCCAACGCCTCCCCGGTGCTCATATTAGGTGCTCCCCGTAGCTTAATTACCCGCTACGGTGATTGGAGTAGTTGTGGGCCAAATGCTACGAAAATATAATCTAAACCGACCGGAATAAATGCCTACACAAATTAATCCAAGGTTGGAGTGCCCCTCGCAATGTAAATAGCTCCGGCTTTGCGAGGGATGGAGAGGTAGTAGCTTTAACGCGTGGAAGATACGGTGTGAGAAAGCAAGGTCAATCGAGAGACATATAGATAGAGAGACAAAGTGAGTGTGGTCCGACATTCATTGAACAAATATATATGCTCTGGAGAGATATTGTCCGATTGAGCTTTTTGGCAAGGGTGATGGCTGTAAGATAGAGCTTGAGAGATGATCCAGTCACAGACGTGTAGATATATTTTGTGCGTGGGAGGAAGCAAGGTCAACCGATCACATAGGGTCGCCGTGCGATCGAAAGAGTGAGACGGGTTGGAGAGAGTGACCTAGATAGACGATGTGCGTGAGAGAGTATACAATGTGAATTGGTCGAATTGGGCTCAAACATGGTGATATATCGTTTTTTGTCCGAGAAAGAGCAAGGTCAATCGAGACATACGGAGAGAGAGAGAGAGAGAGAGATTGAGTGAGCGTGGCCCACCATGAGGTCGAAAGAGTGGTGGCGGCTTGGATGGACTGACCTAGATAGACAATCTACGTGAGAGAGTATAGAGTGTGTCGATCGAGGCCCGAACAGGGAGATATATCATTTGTGTGTGAAAGAAAACAAGGTTAAACGAGACTTAGATAAAGAGAGCGAGATTGAGCGAGTGTGGCCTGCCGTGCGGAAGAAAGAGTGAGACAGTCTCGAGGGAGTGACCTAGATATAAAGCATGCGTGCGTGCGCATGCACGAGAGGTTGGGGGCTAGATAGGCAATGCATGTATTTAGCACGAGAGGGTGAGAGGGAGACGGGGGAGAGAGAGAGCTCGGCATGGGGTGCAATGGCGGGTGTGCGAGGTAAATACATTTGGTAACAGAGTGGAAAAGGGGGTTGTGTAGTTGAGAGACTTAGAGATCGAAACATGGAGAGAAAGAATGAACCTATGTTGGAAACCGGTAGCTTCCTAAGGTGGTTAGGAGAGGAAGATTGACCGATACAGGAAGTATGTAGCATTTGTGCGGGGGGGGGGGGACAACATTTGAATGTACATAGTACGAGACTTAATATTGATGTTTCAATTTGGTGTACATTGTAAGATTTCAACCGAGGACCAGGCATACGGGTAATTATTTCGAATTCGTGCCATACTAAGTTTCGAAAAGTTGACATTGACTCAGTTTGTTATGCTATTTTGTAGGTCATATGTTTGAATCCATCCAAAAGTTTTCTCACTACCATGGTGTTCATCATATACATATGAATTTGTATTAAAAAAGTAGCATGGATACAGTGAAATGCGAAATCCACGTTAGAATTGAAGATCGCTACGTGACACACACTCTAATTCAAATAACTAACTACGTGACACAAACTCTAATTCAAATAACTAATTATGTGACACACACTCTAATCCACGTTAGCGTGGGTACCGTTTCAATTTTTTTTCAAATAACTCCTCATTAATTAATTTATAGTACTCCCTCTGTTCACTTTTATAAGACCTTGAAGACATTTCAGACAATGTGCAAAACAATTCATTTTAAGTTGTCTGAAACGACTTACAAAAGTGAACGGATGGAGTATCTCGTTTTGAATGACTAATTATTGCAAGGAACACACGGGCATGGCAATACATACAGATTCGTTTGCAAATGAAAGAAGATTCGTTTGCATTCTCAAATGTAGCACACCAGGCAAACCAGGGTCGTGTCGGGGTGGACGCTGCTTCGGTGCCTTAAAGGCAATTGCCTTTGGGTCACTGACATGTGGGCCAGCCACCTGTTGGGCCCATATGTCATGGACACAAAGGCAGGTGCCTTAAGGCACCGAAACATAGTCCTGTCGGGGTGGTCGCGTGTGTCGGACGGACGCGTAGCACCCATCCACCCCCCTTCCCCCCCAAAAAAGGACGACGACTATAAGTTCACGCTTCCACGTTTCGGATTGAAATATCTGGCGACCCCAATTCCAGCCCAGCAAAATATATCTTCTCCATCGTCCCCTTCCTCGCCCAAATTGCTTAAATCCCTAATTCGCCGCCAACCCTCGAATCGCCCCTCGTCTCGTCTCTTTCCTCACCGTTCCCCACCTCTGTGCCGGACGACGACGACGACGAAGACGACGGTCGCGCTTCACCACCGCACCGGAGCTACCTCATCTACGCCCTTGTCCACCGGACCGGGTGGTCCACCGACAACGTCGGCCGCCGCAACCGACGTGCCTCACAGACACCGAGTTCCACCTCATCAGGTGCGCTTCACCGACGCCGTCTCCCAGTTCACTAGGGCTACTTCACCGAGCACATCGTCGCACCTCCGCCACCCGAGGCCATTGAGGCTTCACCAACGGTCTCGTCCACTACATCATAGCGCTCCGCTGCCACTCAAGATCAGCATTCGTGCGCGGCCAGCCAACGCCAGCGCATCACCCTCAACGGCTCTGAAGTGACCCACACTCTAGCTAGGCGAGCATGCCCAAACGCCGGCCCGAACTTGGTATCCACACATCACTCCCTTGTGCACTGTTCCAACGATGTTTGGATATCCTTTCACTGCTCTCTTAGCTTACACGCCTATGCAACTCTGACCTTAACTCTTATTTCTTTTGGAGATATCATCTGAAACAAGCAAATCCATATTTTAGAGAAGCATGATGGCGCTATGGGATTTGGTACACATCCTGCACACCCGTATAACCTTGTAAGTATCTGTCCTCCGGTACAACATCAAGGTCGATTCCTCTTATTTGATCAACCATTCGCCATGTCAAAAATGCAGAGGGGGATGCAAGGAGCACAAGGCCTGCACATCCAAGAAAGTGGTAACATGGAATTGTACATGGAACATCCCAAGCGCAAGCAGAGCTGCAGTGAGCCTGTATAACGAGCTAGCGTAAGTCCCTGCATTTCATTTAATTCGTACTGGCATTCGTGTATGATTTGTGTGCAGTGGCTGATCCACGAATTCAAGTTACCAGGGGCGAACATTTAACTTAAAAAATACGAAGGCACTTGCACTCCGGAAATCAACATAACTTGAGAAATGTGAAGCTACATGCACTTTGAAAACCAGCTAATGATCCAAAGTAGTTCAGATTATAAACACTAAATGATGTAAGCACCAAAAAACACAAAATGCAACATGGTGTACAAGGACTACAAACATGGTCTGTACCTGCTTGAATTATTCGTTCTCTGGCTGAAAATATCGAAGTTTAATTGCATGTATAACCAGTGCGCAAACTGCATATCAATATATCTATCCTGCACAAGTATGCCAATAGTTTCAAACAACAGATTAGAAAAGTATTTATGCTATGTTGTCATGATACGGGGACTTTCTAGTAGATGGCCTTGACGTTTCCTCAAGCTATGAAAATCACTATAATTTGCTTATCATCAATGCCTGCAAATCTCTGTCTCTCTCAACATAGTAGATCATCATTAGACACTAAATCCTTCAATGATCTTGCATTAGATCCCTCATTAGACACTATATGTTCATCACCAGGAGCATGTAAAATGTTTGCATCAAATCCTTCATTAGCAGTCTGTTCATTAGACACTTCAGGCTCAAGAACAACATGAGCTTGTATGTTTGCACCGGAAACTTGATTAGATACATCAGATTCAGTCAGTTCAGTATTGATTGGGGGAGTTATAAAATAAGTAGAAATTGGTTTCATTTTCTCATAGATTCCCTACATACAAGAAGTTTTACAACACCGTCAGGTTTAACTATTGGCCAGAAATTGAAGAGTTGAATTAGATATAATCAGGGATGTGATGTACCTGCTCGTTGCGCATGCTACTCTTGCAAGCTGCGACTGTCCGTTTGCGCAAGCTCGATGCCATGCCCGTGCTGCCGCCGCTGCCTCCCACGCAGGCTACACCCAGGGTTGGATCTTCATCTTCTTGTCCTTTCGTTTGCTTGAAGCCCGGCGACCGCCCTCCAACGAGGGCGCGAGGAAGTAATGTGTCGATCTGTCCAGCGGTGGCTAGGTTAGGAGCGAACCAGACTGGAGGCTGGAGCGAATGAATTGGGATTTTTCCTGGTGTCGATCGATATGGGAGGCGCTCGTTTGGGCCGCGAGCCTGCTATAGGGCCTGCCTTGCACTTATGTTATTGGCCCATCCAAATTGAAACATTTTTCTTCATTTTTTACATTGCCTGCTCGTGCGTTGGGACGAACAAAACTAGCGTGGGCCAACCTGGACGACTCAAACTAGGTGCACACTTTCCAGCCACCTGAGGCGGCCGCCCATACCAGCCCCTATGGTGGCGTCGTACCTTTTTGCGTGTATGATTGGATAGTGAAAAATATTCCAGTGGCGCTTTTGATTTACCCACAGAATGGTTGAATTGCTTGTTTCTATGAACTGAGTTCACCAATAATGTGAAGGATGCTAGTCTTTTCATCCTATTGTAGATTGCTTAGATCTCGATATGCCAAAAGTAATCACATGAAATATACAGTAAAAGCCAGTGTGATTTGTTTGGCTACAACTAGTCTGACTACACGTCCTCATATAACATATCAAGGACGCACCATCTTACCAGATTAACCATTCGACTTACCCATGTAGTGTGGGAAGAAAGAAGTATTGGGACTGCGTATCCAAGCAGTTCATGCCATGGACTCCTTCGTATAACCTTGTAAGCGAAAAATAAGTTGAGTGTGCCTGTACAAAGAACTAGCGTAAGTTCAGTTACCCGCTTATCGGAATTTTAGTTAGCTACTTATTGCAAAATTGTTAAATTACGTTGCTTGGCTTAATTTAGTTTGCTACTGATTACATAATGCCACAGCCTGTTAATCATATTGTAGACTGCGCCTATCTATGTGTTTGATACTTACTGTTAAGAATTACCTGTTTGCCTTAACTTAAATATCTACTTGTTTGTTTAACTGCTTTGCTGCTGCAACAGCGGGTTACAATGATGTTAATAACTACTTTTCAGCATCCAATTGAAACTCTTTAATTCCTTGTTTGTTTAACTGGTTTGCTGTTATAACTCCCAGTTGAGATGTTTTGCTAACTTCAACTTTTCTTAATCCAATCGGAACTTTAATGGCAAAACAGGTTAGCCCAAGATCAAAGAGCGAGGTCCCCATGGATGTTTCATCATCCCACAGCAGTGGCACCGGCCCAATCGTGCATTATGAATTGCCAACTGCTGATGCTCTAGAGGCTAAACTAGTGGTAGAAAGAGATTCTGCTTCTGCACTTAGAGATGAAGTTGACATGTTGAGGAAGCAAACAGCACAATCACAAGCAGTACTCAAGACAACCATTAAATATTTGGTGGATTTCAAAACGAAGCAAGCTGAGACTGACCAGATTGTTAAGGTCCTGAAGGAAAAAAGGAAATTAAATTCCTACTTGGTAAATCATAGGTGAAATGTTCTTTCCATAGTTGAATAACCTTTGTGTTGTCTATTCATGTAATCAATCAAACCATTTGTTTTAGAGATCATGTAATAATTGTTTTTTTGTTTGTAATTTTATTTGAGCACAAGTCTGTATTAATTGATAAGACTCGGAGACATTTCATTTGGATTGCTGTGCCAGACCTACAAATATGCCAACCGGGCTGAATGTGCATTCAGCAATAGTAGTATAGATGGACCATAAGTGGCACGCATCAGAAAGGGCCAAGATGCTAGCTAAAAAAAGATGTTGTTGTAGCCAAAAAAAGTACAGCGGCCTGGCTTATGTATGTTAGTTGATATTATTGATCCATATACTCTATAAGTGTTTATATGTCGGTTAGTTCCGTACATTCTTGGTTGATTGACTCGGTATTTGAATCTTGATACATCGCTTGTGTACATATCTAAATGGGAGTACACATTATGCTGCGTGTGACATTTGAGTTGGACATGAAGTGTTCCAAATATTCGAATTCACCTTAAACTGGATTCTAGTTTCTGAATTTGAGTATCGGCATTTGTAAACCATATTCATATATGACAGTGGAATACATCTTTGTCGTCCTTTTGAAGATATATAAAAACACATAGAATGATTTATAAAGATTCATATAGGAATACAAAATGGATTTGAATTTAGTTGCCAGGGTAAACGTGGATGCTTATTGTCCCGAAATTCGAAAGAAACAGCAAAATGTCCACCCCCACATCGGCTGCCCGAAGCCAAGTGTTTGGGAGATGGAAATTACTGTCTACCCATTACACGGACAATCCATCGGCTCGATTTCCACTCCTCTAAATAGGGGTAGGTTAGTAACTTCAATTAGACGTGACACGACCGCCTCTGAGCCCATTTCGACACGGTGGGCGTCAAACATGGGCGGCAAAACTCATTTGATTCAAGCTCGTCCGGAAGACCTCTGTTTCTCCCTCCATTCCCCATTCATACACGGTGGGCGGCAAAGCACCCTCTCCTCGTCCAAAATAGATGTAGGATAATATTTTAAATAGGGGCAGATGTGTAACGTCCAGCAAACGTGACACAACCTCTGTTGGGCATATTACTACTGGGCGTAAACCGGCCTATCTGGGCCGGGTTAACTTCATCAGTAGTTAAGTATGTTAAAGCCCATGAAGGTAGATGAGGGCTCAAGACCCATCATCGGTTGAGAGCCTGTAGCCGTAAATCGGCGTCAATATGTAACTTGTATTGTAAGTTAGGAATAAGTAGAGACCAAACTGGACACATCTATGAGCCGGTGTTGGGACTCTGTAAACCGACGGGCGTCACCCATGTATATAAGGGGACGACCCGGCGGCGGTTCAAGGACAACAGACAACAACTCGAGACATAGGCGAAGCTTGTTTGATCCTTAGTCATCGAAACCCCATCAATTCCATCACAACTAGACATAGGCTTTTACCTTCATCGAAGGGGCCGAACTAGTATAAACTCTCTTGCGTCCTTGTGTCCGCTTTAACCCCTTCAAGCTAACCCGTCGCGATGGCTCCATGACTAAGTCCTTTCTCTAGGGCATCTGCCGTGACAAAACCACAACAGTTGGCGCCCACCGTGGGGCTATCGCACGATGGTTTCTGTTTCTTGGAGGGCCGCTTTAAAGGACTCGAGGGCTACGCTGTAGGCCGGATGACTAAGAGTCATCGCGGCAAGCTCTACATCGACGACGCAGGCTGGTGCCCCGAGGCCGGCTGAATTGAGTACGGGTACCGGGTCCCCTTTGGTAGCATTCACATTTTAATTGGCAAGATTGGTGAATCGGGCCCTGAGCCGGACATCTGCACCGACCTCGTCGAGATGGCTTAGCGTGCGCAATCCGCCCGGGTTAAACTGGCCATGAAGCGTGCCTTCGTGGGAGTCATCCATGGAGGAAGTTATGAGGACGGATCGGAGTTTCGCGGGGCGACTGTCGTTTGTTCCGGTGACGAATCTTCGACCAGAGAAACCGAATCTCTTTATCAGCAACAGGATGGCCGGATTGGGAGCTGTTCCGATGGCGACAGTATTCCGGACCCCTCTGATCTGCCCAACCGGGTTGGAATATTCATGACCGGAACACAAGCAGCGCTTCATTCTTCGACAGCCGTGGCAACGATCTCCGGTTCAGCAGCGGCGACGGCTGCCGGGGCAGGAGGCCCTGTGCGTCCGCCGGCTCAGGTTCTATCAGAACTATTTGATGCGTTGGCTGTTCTTATGACGAAAGTTAATCCGCCAGATCAGGACGTTCACAACACAGAGATTGCAAAGGTAAAGGAACAGATCACCCAGGCCAAGGCGGATCTGGCGGCTGAGGACACCAGGATGGCCACAGAGCGGGCCGCTTTAGACGCACAGGCCTACAGGCTTATGTTGGACCAGAGCGTGTTGCATGAAGTCATGAGGAGGAAGCACCGATCCCGCTTACCTCCGGTTTTCGAGGCCAGAGACCTTTTCAACACTCCAGGACCAAGAGCCGGCAATCCGCTGGAGGGGAACCGGGCAGAAGCCCCTGGGACCGGTGCACCGGTTCAGCCTCGTCAGATGGACCCGCCTCGTCAGAACACCGTTATACCTCAGGATGCTTTAACACCTCCGGGTCACTACTCCAACCCAATGGACAATCTTGTTGCCGCTGCTGCACGGCTGGAGGCCATTCCAATTGAAGGTGACTCGCCGCAGGCAGTAGAGACGCGACGGGTCAAGGAACTTCTGAGGACAGCTTTGGCCCAACAGGAAGCGTACTCGTACAGCCGCGACCGGATCCACTCGACCCCCCGTCCAAGTCGGAGCTATAGCAGACATATGGATGAACCAGCAGTGTCGAGTAATGAATGACGTGGAGCACCCCGTGGCAACAACCCGACGGGTGGTGCTGATGACGCTCAGGAAGTGGTGAACCGGGCCCGAGCGCGTAGGGAGGCCGAGTTAGCCGCACAGCATCAGGCTCGGCAGCTCACGCCGGTTCGTCCAACCATCTCGATCGAACCTGGTGTTACTTCTAGTTCTTTGGGGGTACCTTGCCTTATCCCCGCTTTACGCAACGTGTGCCTGCCCAAGGATTTCAAAGGCCCGCGCAAGGTACCAAATTACACGGCGGATCAACCTCCAGAGACATGGGTGGAGAGCTATGAGATGGCCATGGAGATGCTTGATGTGGATGACACGGCGTGTGCAAAATACTTCACCATGATGCTTGAAGGAACAACCCATACTTGGTTAAAAAGCTTGCCAGCTAATTCTATCAGTTCATGGGCCCAATTACGAGCCCGGTTTATCAGCAATTTCAAGGATACCTATAAACAGCCTATGTTGATAGTGGACTTAGCTGCACGCGTCCAGGAGGAAGGAGAATCAATGACTCATTGGGTGCGCCGGGTTTCACAAGTGTTGCACTCCTCAGACCGCATCAATGCTGACACCGCAGTATTAACCCTAGAAGGCAGCTGCCGGTTTGGGCCCCTGAAGTTGAAATTGGGACGGATGAAGCGTCATTGCACTGACATGGGGACCCTCATGGACGCTTTGGTGAAATATGCTGATTCTGATAGTACCAAGGATCCCGAATCTGATGATGACAAGACAGGGAAAGGGAAGAAGAACAGCATCTCCAAAGGTCAGCAGCATCACTGGGTAGCCAATGGCGGAGGAGGCAAGCGTAAAGCAGATGGTAACATGGATTTTGTGGCTAATACCAATGCACAGGACAATGGCCAGCGACACAAGGGTAGGCCGAAAAATCGTAGTGGAGCACCCAACCCTAACCCAAACCGCCTAAACTATCTGCTAAGCCAGCCCTGTCCAAGACATGGGACGAAGGAGGAGCCAGCAAACCACCTTTGGAAGGATTGCTTTATTATGCAGGAGTTCAAGAATTCTAATAATTTCCAGTATGATCACGGATCTGGTGGTGGCTCAGGGTCCGGGCTGGGTTACGGTGGAGGAAGTTCCGGTTCAGGATTTAATGGTAATCCGGGCGGACATAATGGTCAAAATAGTCAGAACAACCAGGGTGGTTACAACCAACAGCAGCAGCAGTCAGGTTACCAGAGCAACCCAAAGCAGTTGAGTAGTGGGCAGTACCATGTCTTTACCACTAGCTTGGACAAGCGAGACCGGAAGGTTCAGAGGCGGGCAGTCAACTCTGTTGAACCGGCCATACCACGTTATCTACGTTGGTCTGAACAGCCAATCATATGGAGCAGAGAGGATCACCCACCCCAGGTCGATAATCCGGGTCAGTTGGCTCTAGTGGTGGCGCCTCAGGTGGGAGGTTATAAGTTCACCAAGGTGCTCATGGATGGAGGGAGCAGAATTAACATCCTGTACTATGAGACCTTCCGTCGTATGGGACTAACAGATAAGAATCTCAAACCGTCTAATACAGTATTTCGCGGTGTAGTGCCTGGCAGATCAGCATATCCCGTTGGTAAGATAGCCCTCGAAGTGGCCTTTGGGGATGATCATGATTCCAGGTCGGAGACATTGATGTTTGAAGTGGTGAAAATCCAAAGTCCATATCATGCCCTGTTTGGGCGACCGGCATATGCCAAGTTTATGGCTCGGCCCTGTTATGTGTATTTGCAGCTCAAGATGCTGGGTCACAAGGGGACAATAACGGTTCACGGAAGCCGCAAAATCGCTTTCGAATGCGATGAAGGAGGTGCGGCTTATGCAGAGTCGGTTTGTTCCATCGAGGAGTTGAAGTACTATAAAGACAATGTTGATCCGGCGGACATGACTCCGTTGAAGAAGCCAACTACGGAGCATGATCCGGCCCTGAAGTTCAAACCGGCAGCAGAAACTAAGCTTGTTGACTTCGTACCTGGCGATTCGTCCAAGCAGTTCAGCATCAGTGCCAACTTGGATCCGAAATAGGAAAGCGCGCTCATCGAGTTCATCCGTGAGAATCGGGACATTTTTGCATGGAAACCCTCCGACATGCCAGGTGTACCGAGGCAACTCGCTGAGCACACACTTAATGTGGATCCTAAATATAAACCGGTGAAACAGTTCCTCCGCCGGTTTAACGAAGAAAGACGCAAGGCGATTGGAGAAGAGGTAGCCAGGCTCTTAGAAGCTGGCTTTATTGTTGAAGTTTTTCACCCCGAGTGGCTTGCCAATCCGGTGCTGGTCCTCAAGAAAAACGGCACCTGTTGCATGTGTGTGGATTACACAGATCTTAATAAAGCTTGTCCAGCAGATCCTTTTGCCCTCCCCCGTATTGATCAAATTATTGATGCTACGGCGGGTTGTGAGCGTTTAAGTTTTTTGGATGCGTATTCTGGCTATCATCAGATCAAAATGGCAGTTAAGGACCAGGAGAAGACAGCATTCATAACTCCCTTTGGAGCCTTCTGCTATGTGTCTATGCCCTTCGGGCTCAAGAGTGCCCAGGCAACTTACCAACGGTGTGTACAAAATTGTCTTCACAAGCAGATTGGCCGTAATGTACATGCTTACGTGGATGATATCGTGGTTAAATCCAGGGAGATGGAGACTCTGATTGATGATTTGAAGGAAACCTTTGATAACCTGAGAACATACAAGATGATGCTTAATCCAGACAAGTGTGTATTTGGTGTACCAGCGGGCAAGCTATTGGGTTTTCTAGTGTCCAACAGGGGAATTGAGGCTAATCCGGAGAAGATCACGGCTATCACCTCCCTGGCTAAACCGAAGTGTATCAACGATGTTCAACGCCTGGCAGGCCGGATTGCTGCGCTAAGCCGGTTTATCAGTCGCCTGGGTAAGAAGGCAATCCCTTTGTATCAGATGTTGAAAAAGACGGATCAGTTTGTCTGGAGTTCTGCTGCTGATGAAGCATTTGAGGACTTAAAGCGGCAATTGGCCAATCCGCCTGTGCTCGCCGCTCCCGTTGACAAGGAGCCGTTACTTCTATATGTTGCTGCTAATGTTCGGGCGGTCAGCGTAGCTATTGTGGAGGAGCGAAAGGAGGCAGGTAAGGAGCATCCGGTTCAACGTCCGGTCTATTATATCAGCGAGGTGCTCATTGAGTCCAAGCAAAGGTATCCGCATTGGCAGAAGCTGGTGTATGGAGTTTTCATGGCAAGCCGGAAGCTTAAACAATATTTCCAAGGGCACTCCATTACGGTGGTCAGTTCTGCTCCTTTGGGAGATATCATCCAGAACTGGGAAGCAACTGGCCGAATTGCAAAGTGGGCCATAGAGCTGGAGCCATACGGTTTGAAGTATGTGCCTCGGACAGCGGTTAAGTCTCAAGCACTTGTTGATTTCATCAATGATTGGACGGAAATGCAAGCGCCTGAAGAAAAGCCGGATCATACGTATTGGACCATCCATTTTGACGGATCCAGGCAGTTGGAAGGCTCGGGGGCTGGAGTCGTATTAACTTCCCCACGAGGTGATAAGTTTTGTTATGTTCTCCGTTTAATGTTCCCTTGTACTAACAATGCAGCTGAGTATGAAGCCTTGCTCCATGGTCTCCGGATGGCTAAGGAGATGAATCTAAGTCGAGTTAAGTGCTTCGGTGACTCAGACCTTGTGGCTCAGCAAGTGTCTGGCACTTGGGACTCCAAGGACCCACTCATGGCAGCATATCGTCGTGAGGTGGATATTGTTGCAGGTTATTTCAGAGGCTATCAGGTGGACCATGTGGACCGGTGGAAAAATGAAGCGGCGGACGCTTTAAGCCGGCTGGGCTCTCAGCGCAAACCGGTCCCGCCCAATGTTTTTCTGGATGTGCTGCACAACCCATCAGTGAAGATCCCTGGTGAAGAGGATTTGGCTATTCCTAATCCGGAGGCTCAATTGGTGGCAGCTCTTCATGTTATTCCGGATTGGACGCTTCCTTACCTGGCGTACAAGAACCGGGGCGAGTTGCCAGACGATGAGATTCTGGCCCGGCAGATAATCCGGCGATCCAAGTCCATGGCTATCATCAACGGCGAGTTGCATCATTGCAGTGTATCAGGAGCTTTTCAACGTTGCGTGTCTCCTGAAGAAGGCCGTGAAATTTTGTGTGATATCCACGAAGGAGATTGTGGTCACCACGTCGGTTTAAAGTCTCTGGTGGCTAAAGCGTTTCGCCATGGTTTCTATTGGTTAACTGCTCATGCTGATGCGGAGGATTTGGTCAGACGATGTGATGGTTGCCAAAGGTTTTCAAGACGTGCTCATGTACTGGCTCAAGAATTGAGAATGATTCCAATTACTTGGCCGTTTGCGACTTGGGGGCTGGATATGGTTGGGCCTTTCAAAAGGTCCAAAGATAAGAAGACCCACCTCCTGGTGGCGGTTGACAAGTTTACAAAGTGGGTGGAGGCAGAACCTGTTAGCAAATGTGATGCGGCCACGGCGGTCTAGTTCATCAAAAAGGTGATTTTCCGGTTTGGCTTTCCGCACAGTATTATCACAGATAATGGTACCAATTTGTCCAAAGGTGCTATGAAGGAGTTCTGCGAACGGGAGCACATCCGGCTCGACGTTTCATCAGTGGCACATCCATAGTCCAATGGTCAAGCAGAAAGAGCTAATCAACAGATCTTGAGAGGCATCAAGCCCCGGCTCATGGTTCCTTTGCAGATCATCTGTGTTATGGAGCATCAATACAACACCCAACAGGTCAACAGGATACACACCGTTCTTCATGGTTTATGGAGCAGAGGCGGTTCTCCCCAGTGATATCCGTCATGATTCACCTCGTGTCACGGCTTATATTGAAGCGGACAACGAGACAGCACGGCAAGATGCTTTGGACTGGTTGGATGAAGAGCGTGACATCGCAGCCACCCGATTGGCAATTTACCAGCAGGATCTTCGTCGTTATCACAGTCGCCGGGTCAGAACCAGAACCTTTCAGGAAGGAGATTTGGTGCTTCGGCTCATCCAAGATCAGATTGATATGCATAAGCTATCCCCACCTTGGGAGGGGCCTTTCGTGGTCAGTAAGAATCTGCACAACGGGTCATACTATCTGATCGATATTCGAGAGCATAAGGACTCACGTACATCAGAGGAGGAGACTAACAGGCCGTGGAATATAGCTCATCTTCGGCCTTACTATACCTGAGCCATTGGCTATACTTATGTACATATTACGACAATGTATATATTATGATTAAATATAATAAACCGGAACCTCAGCTGAAGCGGGGTATCTGTTCTTTTACATCATGTTAGGTTACACGGAGTTGCTCTAAAGCGGCCTCCGGTTTACCCCTTAAGTTCATTTTGCTAAAAGCATCGTGTTATATCACTTGGAGGATTGGTCGTGTCCAAACCAATACCATGCCTCTTGATAGGCGAAAGCCACCAGATCACTTGGGGACTTGGTCATGTCTGAACCAGTCATGCCTCTTGATCGGCCTAAGGCCACATAATCACTTGGGGGCTTGGTCGAACCCGAACCATGACCACGCCATTTAGTCGGCATAAATGCCACAGAATCACTTGGGGACCTGGCTGACTAGAACCATAGTTACACCTAACGGGAGCTTGGTCGTGTTTGGCCATGGTAACGCCATTTGATCAGCTTAAATAAACCTTTTTTGGCAAACGTTTTTGTCGTTGCTTTTGCTTCACACTTTTCTTTGCAGGGGGGTTTTTGCTTTTCATTGTGTTTTTTAAACCGACAAAGTTTTTTAACCAATCAATTGACGGAACACAGTTCACGTCAATCCGGAGATTATTTTTCCGGTTTGATCCTTGTTGTTAACATCATCTTATGGAGTAACACGGTGTTTATTATAACCCGGCACGGTTTACATGGTAACCAGCGTCATATGTATATACAGGAGCTGTTATTTCCTCCAACAGTGTGGGTTTGCAAAACTCCGCTTCAAGGTTGGCCAAGCCAACTTCACACTCAACGATGGCAGGTATTATGTATCTCAAAAATTTGATCATATACTTAAAATTTTGTTTTGGATGTTTTGATTTCATATATACAGACATCATATTCCGCCTGACGGTACAACCGCGGTGGCACTTGACGAATTTCTTATTTCAGAAAGTGTTTTGGAAAGTTCATTACCACAGGAAGAACAAGTTATGCACGAAGGCATATCAACATCAAAGGTATCAGCTAGCCTACTACAAGGCAACATGGTGCCCATAATAACATAATTGTTTTTCACAAAGGAGAGGCAGTTTTAAACCGGCTTCCGGTTTAAGCTTGGCCACCAGCCTGGCCTGATGGTTGTGGGTCATCCTGCGCCGCTTCAGCTTCCGTTTCTCTGCCAAGTGGCTGGAAATCCACAGTTGTCTAGTCGATTCCCATTAATGCTTGAAAAACAGCTTCATCATGGATCAGCAATGACGGGTCAATATCGGGAGCGTAAGTATGCTTACGGATTGGAGGGATCAGATTTTCCGATTCATGGATTGGTGCAGCTATTCGCTTGTTCTGACTGTCATATTGGGCTTGATAATGAGACAAGTCTGCTTCCTCAGCCAGTTGACAAGCTAGCGGATGTACCTCGCGGTTTATTGCTCGCAAATCCGCTTCACCAAATTCTGACCCGTCTTCCTTCAAGCTGGGATAGCCCTGAGCCGCTTCAATAGGATCAAAATCCGGCACCCAGGCTTTTGCCCGGATTAAGGCATTGATTGCACCGGTTCGAGCAACAGATTTCTTCAGCTCTTCAACCCGGGCAGGAAGCACTGACAGTTTCATCAGAGTATCTTGAATCAAAGTGGGCGCCGGTTTGTTATGAGACGCGGTACAGATGATCCGCTGGGCACCAGTATACAATTGTTCAACCAATGTATAGGTGGCTTTCAATTTCTTCCGCACATCTGACCCCAAGTGACCAATGCGTGTCCCTGAAATACCATAAAGGGTTAATAAACCGGCGACTCTGTAAGAAGGCAGAGCTAATTCAGAAGGCAAGCTGGCTTACCAAAGATAGCAGTGGTCATGGCATGAACGTGCCGCTTTATGCTGGTGAGTTCATCTGTCACTGGTTTTAGTGCAGCCTCGGCATCCTCTGCTCGTTTGATCAAAGCGGACTTTTCAGTGGCCCAATCCGCCCATTTCTTCTTGAAGTTCTCCTTAAGTTGTTCCATGGCGCTTAAAGCACTGGCCAATTCCTCTTTTGCTTTGGAGGTTTCAGCCTGTTGGGTTTTCAGTTTTTCTTGAAGATTGATGACTTGGTTTTCTTTCGTCTTCAGCTCCGCCTGCAGGCATACAGATATATGTTTCAACAAATTGGTAGAAGGATTCAAGTACCAACCACATAACAAGTTATGCGCTTAGCACTTGGGGGCTAATGCATATTCGATCTTCATCTTTCAATTGTTTACAAAGTCCCAAGATCAATACAAGCATTCAACTTGGCACTTGGGGGCTAATGGCTATTTGATCATATATATTCTGATGCGGCAGTTTCAATTACTTAAAGTACCGGTTTAACTACGCTAAGTTGAACCGGCCCTTGGGGGCTACATCAGCAAATTTCAAAGCATCAAGATTTATATTATTAAGTCCCGGTTTGAAAGAATATTTCAAACCGGCCCTTGGGGGCTAGGAGAGTCAGCAAGAATGGAAGCATACAAGCAGGAAGGAGCATATGGAAGTTACCTCATATTTATCTTTCATCATATTAACCAGGCCGGCTTCATAGTCACGGCTGGTATACAGCCGGTTCAGATAGCCGGAATGGATATCTTGGGCGTTCAGAGTAGCGTAAGTCGTCAGATCAGCGTTCCACTTGCCTTTGCCAAAAGCAGCAAATTCTTCCTTGGCAGGATTGCTTGGCTCAGTATGGCCAGTGCCAGTAATGACAACCTCATCATCCTTGGTACCACCGGTTTGCACTGGAGCTGTTGGCTTGTCAGTTGGTTTTCCTGGACCGGTGGAGCTTTCAATCCGGATGGAACCTGTGGGCTGATGGATAGGACCTGAGGTATCAGTAGGTCTCTCTTCAGCAATAAGATCATCATCTGGCTGTGGTGGATCGTTGGGAATATCCTCAGGAATAGCCGCTTCAGCATTGGGTGTCTTGTCTGCTTCAAGAACGACATCTTCTTCGGCCGCTTTATCCAGGCGGGCTTTCTTGCTTGGCCTAGGTTTGGTCCTGAGAAGAATAATAAAATCAAATACAGCATATGTTCTAAGGCGATGTACTGCAAACATCACAATAAGTATAGCTTACCCAAGCACCGTTTTAAGCGGTGGGAGCTGAGTAGCCGAGGACTCGCCAGAAGATGAGTGGGAAGTAACCTGGTAATCGGAGTCAGACAGATTAAGAGGTTGACGAAAGCAGCCCGCTTTAGGACAAGCACTGACAAGCAAATTAGAGACCTCTGAATGGCGTTTCCGAACCGGACTATTCGGTAAACCGGCGGAGGTAACTACCTGGCCGCTGTGCCGGGTTGTACGACGAGCTTCGTGTTGTTGGGTCTTCATAAGAAATTTAGGATCCAAATAAGCAAGAGGATGAGAAAATTTAACTTTCCGGTTTGCCTGGCGGATTTTTTGTGAAGGCAAAGTTTCTGAATCGGAAGAGAGAATAATTACCTCTGCAACATCCGCGTGGCTAGCTTCGGCATCATCCTGACAAATATCATCATCAATAAGACGTATGAAAAATAAACCAAGTGAGTCAAGCTCTACCTCAAAGTCTAGATTATCTACATCATCAGCGGCGGCCGGATTAGAAGATGCAGTGGTTCTTTTCCTGTGGGCAGTCTTCTTCACGGCTTTAGTCTTTTGCCGGGTTGCTCTTTCTGGTTTGTCTGGTTTTTCTGGTTTCTCCTGCGGCAGTTTTTTGCTCCAAAACGGATCATTTCCCTGATTATGCAGACACTGATATTAAAATAAATGACCAGATATATCAATAATAGAATCAGCAAATAGAAAAAATCAAAGTCTTACAGCTGGCGGTTTGTTGGTGGCACAGAAGGGAAGCAGGTCGGTTCTAGCGCAGACGTGTTCCGGTTCATTCAGTATCTTATGCACAGCTTCTGTGATTTCTTCATCGAAGAGCTGGAGTTTTGAGTGTCGCAGTGGGTCATCAACACTGTTAGTATACTCGCACATCAAACCGGAGCGCTGACTAAGGGGCAGTATGCTCCATGATATCCAACAGCGAGCGAGATCAACCCCTGTTAAACCGTTGGCCATAAAGGCTCTGAGCTTTGACAGCTGGGGAGCATATTTGCTTCTCTCCTGGGCAGTCAATATTTGAGGAAAAGGGTGTGTATTGCTGAGCCGCTCCGGACGAAAGCTAGGCAAGGGATTATCACCAGCAGGGGAGGTGTCTTTGCAGTAGAACCATGTCTGATTCCACTCCTTGGGGTGACTGTGCAGCTTGGCGTGAGGGTATGTGACCTCTTTCCTTTTCTGAATCGCCATGCCACCCAACTCCGTATTAGAGCCATCAGTAAACTCAGTACGGCGGTTTAGATGGAAAAGGCTCTGAACAATTCCACTGTGGGCTCCTCTTGAAAGAACACCTCACAGAGCACTTGGAAGTGGCACATATTTGTAACAGAGTTAGGGCCAGTGTCTTGCGGATGGAGTTGGAAATCGGCTAAAACATCCCGGTAAAATTTAGAACCGGGCGGCTTAAAGCCCCGGGCTAAGTGATCTACGAAAACAACAACCTCTCCTTCTCGAGGTGTGGGAGGGCATTCTTTGCCAGGAGCCCTCCAATGGATGGTATCTTTGCTGCCTAAAGTGCCAATCAGGACTAAATCGTCCAATTGATCCTCTGTGACGCGAGAAGGAACCCAATTGCACTCATATACTTGCTTGGCCATGATGGAATCTACAAGGTAGAAGATACCAGTTCAAAAATGCATTTGATCAAGGTACGTTGGTATGGGCACTGTTAAACCGGAGACAGAACTATCTGAACCAGAGTTTCATGAAGCAACCAACATCTGGCGGTTCAACAAGGGGACTAATGGTATATACCGGTTTGTCAATTTTTTCTACAAAGTGAAACCGCCTGATCTAAACATTGAACAGTCAAGACTACAGATGAGTAAGTACACAAAAATAGATTTCACAAGATTATACTACAGCTTTGGATCTGGAACATGTTTATAAAGGAGATAAATATTCAAGGCCCAAAAGGAGCAGTGCCGAATCAATGAGCGAAGGTACAGATAAGATCTATGGTCTTAATATGCGAAAGTGAAAACGGAGGATAAAAACTACTGCTACACAGAGCAAAGATTCACAGACTCGTCTAAGGATCTATCATATGAACAAGAAGCAAGCGATGAACGCTAGAGAACAGGGAAACCCTAGAACAGATCTATGATGAAAAGGATAGAAGACTTACCGGAGCTGAGGAAGAAGCGGAAGGTCGCTGCGGTGCTCTGGTACGCTCAGGGTGATGCAGCGGCCAAAGTTGGTGCAGAGGTCGACGGCGGCGGCGGAGCTCCGAAGCTGGGCGACGTGAGGAAGATGAAGCAGAAGGGCACGAAGGGGAAAAAGAAATGACCCTTCGGTCCTATTTATAAAGCAAGGGACATGGGTCAGGCGCGAAAATCAAGGGGCCGCAAGTTTGGAGACAGAGTTGTCGCCTCGATTATCGCAGATCTATTAAACAAGAAGGTATCATGGATAGTTTCTTTATGACAGATGACGTCACGCCGGTTTACAGCAATCAGAGAAGATGACATCACGGCAGTTCACCAAACCACAAGAAGATGCTGAAGATGAAGTTTTTGCTAAGGATTGACATGAACCTGTTCAAATCAATCTGGGGCCTAATGTTGGGGATATTACTACTGGGCGTAAACCGGCCTATCTGGGCCGGGTTAACTTCATCAGTAGTTAAGTATGTTAAAGCCCATGAAGGTAGATGAGGGCTCAAGACCCATCATCGGTTGAGAGCCTGTAGCCGTAAACCGGCGTCAATATGTAACTTGTATTGTAAGTTAGGAATAAGTAGAGACCAAACCGGACACATCTATGAGCCGGTGTTGGGACTCTGTAAACCGACGGGCGTCACCCATGTATATAAGGGGACGACCCGGCGGCGGTTCAAGGACAACAGACAACAACTCGAGACATAGGCGAAGCTTGTTTGATCCCTAGTCATCGAAACCCCATCAATTCCATCACAACTAGACGTAGGCTTTTACCTTCATCGAAGGGGCCGAACTAGTATAAACTCTCTTGCGTCCTTGTGTCCGCTTTAACCCCTTCAAGCTAACCCATCATGATGGCTCCACGACTAAGTCCTTTCTCTAGGACATCTGCCGTGACAAAACCACGACAACTTCCCTACCTGTCAGCCCCGTTCATACACCGTGGGCGCCAACCGTGGGCGGCAAAACACCCTCTCCTCGCCCGAAATCGATGTAGGATAATATTTTAAATAGGGGCAGATGTGTAACTTCCATCAGACATGACACAACCGCCCTACCTGTCAGCCCCGTTCATACACCATGGGCACCAACCGTGGGCGGCAAAACACCCTCTCCTCGCCCGAAATAGTTACCGGCAAATATTTGGGAGATGCGAGATTACTGTCCTATCCCCAACCGACGAGACGTCCAAATTTGAAACGGGGGATAAGTTCATAACTTTCGCATATTTCAGACAGGCGCGTCCCAAAAACATGGTTCCCCGTACCTCTCCCTCCATTTTCCCATTCATACACCGTCCGCGCTAGAACACCCCATTCCCACATCAGCCTCCGTCCGCCACCCCATCCATCGCCGCCTTCCTCCACCACATCCATCGCCACCGTCCTCCACCATGCCGGAGCGCCTACCAAGACCGCGTCATCCACTGCAAGAGATGGACGTTTCTCATCCACGGCGACGGACCAATAGCCTTGCATCGCGTCCTCTCGCTTCATCGGCGCCGTCGTCCTCTTTGCCAGGGCCGCTCAAACGACCTTCTCTTCCACCGCATCCCCCGATGCACCCGTCTACCATCACAGATCTGCTTCAATGGCATCGACAGCCATCGCACCCCCGATGCCTACACGGCGCCGCAAGAGAGGTGGTACTTCATATCTCCTCAACTTTTTGATCTCAACCAGAAAATAGATCTTAACTTGGTTACTCTACTTTCTTTTCAGCTCTTAGAATTTAGTTCTTAGTTCGAAGCAAACAATGGATGCTAAATATCATTTCTCCAGTTTGCAGCTTCAAATCTGCCATGGCACAGCCATAATACGGTTTAATTGATCATGCTTAGGGTTTAATTGATCATGTTGGTTCCGTGGTGGTTTCTTTAATAAAAATCAGAGGGGAAACCCTCTTTTGCTAAAAATATATGCTTAGAGTTTCCCCTTTTATGATCACTATACGATCAGAATACATGCTTCGTGTCATAATAACACTGCTCCACCCATCAAGCTAAACAAGCTTAGTTGTTCAAATACGAATCTGGTATTATTAAAACAGAGTTGTTTAATTGGTCAGCTAAATGTTCCTAAATTAGTTTTGAAAATGCATGTTCGCCGCTCAGGTGTGTATCTCCGTGTGTGGTCTGGTCAGCACGGTTGGGGAGGTGAACTTTGCATATGCAGGGGTTTATAGGGATACACTCTCTGAGTTGAAACCGCAATGCATTCCATAGATAATCTGACTACTTTTTATGTTTTCATGAATCTCAGATTCTGAAACAACATCGTAATGATTATGAGCTTGCGCGCATGAAAAGAATAAAGCAGAACAATGCCATGGCTGTCAAACTTGGCATTAAGGGACTGAAATCAAGTCTGGATGCATTGCAATGCAAACACTCTCCACCTACATATTCATGCTCAGAATATGATCCTAACAGTGATTCTGAGCTAGAGGGAGACCTAAGTCAATGTAGCTCCCTAGTGGAGGAGTCAGAGGAAGATGCCCTATCTTATTCACCCATCAAGGTACTTGCTCTAACTTTCCAAGGTTACATTGCTCGCACATATCTTGCAACTGATGCTTTGCATTGCTTCTACTTTGTTGAACTGTCATTAGCTTAGTTTACACATCGTGTATGTGAATACGCCCTACCTATCCATTTTCAGTACATATTCCATCTGTCATCATACCATATTTATCCATTCAAATGATGTTCTTGTGTATCAGACGTTCAAAAGGAAGAGGGCGATTGCTAATCGTGGAGGAGCACAAGCAAAGTATTTGGAAAAGGTAGTGGCACCTGATAAATCAAATAGCCCATTAGGTGTAGTTGCAATATCACCTGACCCACAAAATACCCCAACTCTAGCAGACTCTAGCCCTACTACACTGGTCATTTCTGATGCCCCAACTCAGCAGACCCCAACTGCAGCAAACAGTATGATTATGCCAGTTGACATAGCACCAGCTGTATGGCGCAAAACCCCCATTCCAGCAAAGACTACACCAAATCCAGTTGCCAAATCCCTTTTTGAACTAGAGAGAGCCCCAATTGCAGCAAATAGGACCCTTGTTCCATTTCTTCCCAGTTTAGAAGATGAAGCTTATGTTGTTGTCAGGAACTTTGTGCGTATCTTTTCTTCATAGAAAGATTATACCGCAGACACAGAACAATTTCCAGTCTTCCTCTGGAACTTACGCGTAAGTAATGTACTAATATTATTCATGGTCATTACTGCATATGTTTCTGCTGACAGAAGACACAAGATTTCATTCTTTTAAATAGGCAAGGTGCAAACTGGATTGTGATGACGAGCAAGGGTTGGTTGCGCTTTTCAAGCACTCGTTGATGAAGTATCGTTCCTACCTGAGGCAAGCGCACTTCGATGGCAAGCCTCTGAACGAAATTTCTGTGAAGTCTCTGGTGCTACATTTATCCGACGGTGACTGGAATAATCTTGTTACACATTGGTCTCGGCTGCAGCGTAAGGTACTATCTCTGATATCACATCACAATTTGAATTACATTTCTTCATTTGCCTTAATGTCTCACTTGTACGAAAACTGTTAGCAGAAGAACATTCGTTCTCAAGGGACCACAGAATCTCGCAACTATACTGCACACTGCATTGCTCTTGTGAGTACCTCTTGCCCTGTATGACCATACTTACTTTCATAGTTGTTTGATTATGTAACATCACTACACATGTTAGCCTCGTAATCGTCCATTTGGTGGACATTATAAGATCCGTATGGACTCTTACATAAATTTAGAATCAACCCAATGCTTTTGAAGAGGTTTAGCTCTCCAGTCCTCTTGTAAGGACTGAACGCGGTCTATCACTATACTTACATTAACAGATACTCCCTCCGTCCCATAATATAAGAACGTTTTGTACAGTACACCAGTGTTCAAAACACTCTTGTATTATGGGAAGAGGGATTGGTTCATTTTGTAGCATTCTGCATCTTATCTCCCTCGCCCACCATTTACTAAAAAAGATCAGATCTATATTTAATCTTACCAACAAGTAGAATACACAGACAATGCCAGTGCAGAAGTGTAGCCCATTGCTCTTGTCAGTACATTTTGTCCTGTAATGCTTGTACTTCCAGGGATTGGTAGCTGATTATGTAGCATCAATCTGCATCTTATCTTCATTATCCTCTATCCCTTCCAGTATTATCATATCTATAATTACTCTCTACAAAATGTAGAGTACAGGCAATGCTTATAAAGAAGATTTTGTGCTGAAATTCTTGAGTTATCCTTCCCTTGCCATGGAGAAGGGCATTACAAAGCCGGTGTTAACTGATAATGTAAGTTAGTCCTTCTAAAGCCTTTATCCTCAACTGCTGTTTAATTTGCCCATACTCCCTATTGTTTACTGCTGTTTAGTTTGCTGTTTCTACCAAAATGCATGTTTGTAAGAACCGTAAGTTCTATGTTTTACTTGTAAAACCAAATTCCTTATTCATACCATGCACATTACTTAATACTCCCTATATGTATGCTTGTTTTTGTGGATCTATAATCCAGTGTGTGGTGAAGCAGCCCACGTTTGCACCTTGCCATCTCCTGTTTTATCTTACTGATGTGGATGATGATATGAACAACATGCCATGCACATTATCCAAAATAGATACAATGATTTTCTTTGCCCTTCATCTATGCTTGTTATGTTGACATGGTAATCCAATAGTGTGGTGAAGCTCCCCGCATTATGAACAATGCCAAATTATGCTATTGATATTTTGAACATACTCTTTATTTTCTAATTTGAAATTGGATAGAATTGATAGAACAATTATCATCTTTGTTTATACACGTGCAAAACATGTCATCTCTCTGCTTTGTTTCAGGGTGATATGCCTCATGGCATGCACAAGTCTGGTGAAGGCTGTGAGACAAACCCAACATATATTGCAGCAAAGAAGGAAAAACATCTTGAAGATAGCGAAACAACCCCAAAGTCTTGTCTTGATGCAGTGTTCAAGTTACTTGAGACTAACAGTGTGACAAGCTCACAGAATTCGTTGTCTGAATCAGTTTGACTTCTTCAGTCCCAAGTTCTAGCAGAAAGGCATTCTCCAACTCAATTTCGACTTGAAGTCCTATCTCTAAGAAAGATTGCAGAGAACACCAATGAGAACCTCATCGCTAAACAGCTACACCTGGAAGCTATGACCGACATGCTAGGCCGGTCTCACAGCGTTGCTCAGTAGCTTGCGCAACAGTTCCCCCACAAGGCTAACCTTTCTTGAACTGTCTTGGAAGTGGTCTCGGTTCAGTATTATTTTGTTACGCTGTAATGGTGCCCAGTTTTTGTAATCTGCTTCTTCGTTGCGCTTTATGATCACTGGCGGCGAACTTTGATGCCCAGTGGATGTAATATACCTTAAATCCTTTATTGTGTAGTGTAGGTTTATTCTTAGTTACTATGCCATAATTTCTTTATTGTATAGAGTAGGTTTGTTCTTAATTCCTACTAGTTACGCAGCAGCCCGAAATGAACCCCAGCCCATGATTGTACGAATCAAATCACGGGCTTTTAACAGGCCAAAATTGTCTGGGTCCTTGTTTGGCCCAATCAGATATCGGCTGCGAGCAGGCCGGATGCAAACCGGGCCATAGTTAGGCCCAACTATATGACGGTCTTTTAACAGGCCGAAATTAATATAGGGCCGAAATGTTAAACGGGCCCTTAACAGGACAAAACTAATATCAAGCCGAATTACTAAGTGGGCCTTTAGCAAGTGGGCCCAAAAGCATAGTGTCCAGTTGACGGGCCGAATCTGATATGGGCCATAATTAAGCCCAAAGCCTCTTAAAGGGCCGGACCTGATCTGGGCCGTAATTTGGCCCAGAACGTGGTAGACTTTTAATGGGCTAGATCTCATATGGGCCACTATTAGGCCCGGAGCATGGCAGGCCATTAATGGACCGGATCAAATATGGGCCGGCATTTGGCCCAAAACATGGCAGCTAGTTAATGGGCCGGCCTACTAGGGTCCTCAAAATCTTGTGGGCCTACAGCTGGGCCGGCCCATTTATGTTGGAGAAATATTGTGGGCCTTTAGCTGGGCCAGCCCATTATGACCCGCAAGAATCTTGTGGGCCTTTACCTAGGCCGGCCCATTATGGCACACAAAAATCTTGTGGGCCTTTACCTGGGCCGGCCCATTATGGCCCGCAAAATCTTGTGGGCCTTTAGCTAGGCCAGCCCATTATGGTCCGCGAAATCTCGTGGGCCTTTAGCTGGGCCAGCCCATTATGGTCCACAAAATCTTGTGGGCCTTTAGTTGGGCTGGCCCATTTAAACTTGTTGGGTCGTGCCATGTGTCGACGTATCATAGGCGCCTTCTGTCCAGTGAGTGGATGACATCTGTCCCGATGATGAGCCAACACGTGTTTCCTCTAGCCAATGATGATTTTACACGTGGAAAATCCCCATTTGTCGGGGCTGTTAATGGGTTATTGGATTCAAAACCCGACACGATAGCTTAACGGCGTTCCGTTACGGTGGATGCCACGTGTCGGTCACCCTTGATGAAAGCACTTCTGTGACGCGCGATTTATCATCATGGAAGTGGACACTTCCATGATGATAATTTTGGTAATGTCATGGAACACTTCTACGACAGCACAGGTATGACTATCTTGATTCTGTCATAAATTTGTCATGGATGTACATGCATGACAAAAAAAGCGACCTACTGTGACAAACACGTATCATCACGGAAGTGTATTTTTTTGTAGTGTGGTGAGTACATACTTGGTAAGTCCTGAGAGATAGTTGCTGGGGCACTTCATCTTGGCCAGAGCCCGCCCAAAGTCAGCGGCGGCGGAGGCGAGCTGTTCCTCCGGGTCGAAGCATGGATCAGTGCCACTGACATGTGTACCTACAGGCAACCAGTAAATGGTAGAAGTTAAACTGCAATTGCACAAATAAAGTGAAATACTGTAACACAAGGGATGTAGCTAACCTCGACGGCAAACAACAGAATCGGCCATTATGACCTTGCATAAGTACACGGACAGGGGCCATTTAAGCAATTAGGCCAGGGCCATAATAGAGATCGGTGGGTTACCTGACTAGATCCAAGCAAAACATAGACGTGGTTGAAGTCGTGGTTGCGGCGGCGGAGGCTTGAGCTGCCGGTACGGGGAGGCGCATGGGGGGGGGGAGATACTGAGGAAATTTGATGGGTGTGGACGTGGTTGGAGGAATAAATTCTCAAATCGCGCGCCTAATGAAAATTTCGCTGCGAAACTTGAAACTTGGGTGGGGAAACACACCAGACAGATGAAGCGCGTAAAATACTCGTGTGCAAGAAAACAGAAAATTGGCAGATCATGTCTCCAAAAAAATGTACACGTGTAGTTGATTTTTTCGGTCAATGGTACGCCTAGTTTATTAGGAAACATCGCACAGGTAACTAACTTATGGAACATTAACACAAAAAATGCACACGGGTACGGCATAGAAACCGTGTGTTTTGTGATCTTCTAATGATTAACGCAAAAAAAACTCACACGCGCACACATGCTAATCAACGCTCAAAGCCCTCCAAGGATGATCTTACCAACATTGTACATTAATACTACAAACTTAAAGTACTATTGGTAATTTGCTCTAATACTACAAACTTAAACTACTTCTCACATGCTGACATCGGGGCATGCTGGCCAAACACCGGTGTTCTCCTTCCCGGCCTTTTAGGCGGCAGCCCACCGTGCTTCGTTCTCCGCCTAGCTCTCCTCACAACGGCGTGCAACATCTTCTTTCTTACGGCGGCATGACTCTCTTTTCTTGACTACTTTCTGCCTTTTCCGCTCATTCTGTGCGGCTTTGGCTGCCTCTAGATCCACCGCGCATTTGGCCATGACAGCCTCAAAGTCCGCCCACATAACTGTGGCCGGCGGCGGTGATGAACTCGGCGCAGCAAGATGTCATCGCTTCCTTACCATGTGTGCGGTCGCGGGCGGCAAGATACGTGACGCGGCGGGATGCCATTGCTTCCTTACCAGTTATTGTGCGCCGGGGTGCCATGAACAACGCTTGGAGAGAGCTCTGGGATGGATGGGCGAGGAAGCCGTATAGTGCGGTGGTATTTAAGAGCTCAACAACAAACGACAAAGGAAATTTGGCTTCCCTTACAATTTTGCTCATTCATTATCACACACGGTTCATCTTTGTCGCTTTCGGAAACAGTGTACGCTGGGCCTATTGTGTGTTGTGTTATGATTGGCCAGAAACCCAGCGTGCACCGTAGGATGCGCCGCAATCGAATGGCAATCCACATCCCTCACATCACACCTGTGCAGCTATAGCTAGATTGGATATATATATATGAGCTAAATGCCTAGAAAACGCACATAATCCCCTAAATATGGTAAATGAGCCCGAAAAAATGCCAAATTTGAACACGGTGATTTGCAGGGTGTATGTTCATCGTAGAAAAAAAAACTCCAGGGCAAAGAACGAAGAAAATTTGGATTCCCCTTCAATATTGGTGATTTCCCTCTCGAAAGCGTGGAACTTCCTCGGTGATGGTTCGATTTATGAAGGGCATGCATGACGACATAAGCCAAACCTTCTCAAATTTTTATCAGGGCATGGTGAGGTCATACCATGGCACCATACCAGGCGTCATGTTTTTCAAGCATTTATTTCATTTTTTCTATAGTTGAAAACCCAATAAACAAACGTTTGTGGTTGACTATTGCCACACATTTCGTCGAAATATCTGTCCATTCCTTGTAAAAGGCATGAGAATTTACTAAATGACACGAGCATGGGTTTCCAGGCTATTCTTGTGCACCCTTTCAGGAACCGGTTGTTTGAACTTGAATTATGTGCATTAATGCCTAGAAAATGCACATAATCCCCTAAATATGGTAAATGAACCTGGAAAAGTGCCAAATCTGAACACAGTGATTTACAGGGTGTACGTTCAATGTAGAAAAAACTCATGGACAAAGGACAAAGGAAATTTGGACCCCCCTTCAATCTTGGTGATTTCCCCCTCGAAACCATGAAACTTCCTCGGTGATGGTTTGATTTATGAAAGGCGTGCATGACGACATAAGGAAAACATTCTCAAATTTTTACCAGGGCACGGTGAGGCCTTACCATGGCACCATGCCAGGCATCATTTTTTCCAAGCATGTATTTCATTTTTGTATAATTGTTAACCCAGTAAACGTCGCGTTTATGGTCGACTATTGCCACACATTTCCTTGAAATATTTGCTCATTCCTTGTAAAAGGCATGAGAATGTACTAAATAGCACAAGCATGATTTTCTAGACCGTTCTTGTGTACCTTTTCATGCACTGATTGTTCGAATTTGAATTATGTGCATTAATGCCTAGAAAATGCAAATAATCCCCTAAATAAGAGAAATGAGCCCGAAAAAATGTCAAATTTGAACACGTTGCATTTGAGGCGGTATGTTGATCGTTGGAAAAAATTGAATGACAAACTAGGACGGAAATTTGGATTCCCTTCAATCTTGGTGATTTCCCTCTCGAAAGCATGGAACTTCCTCGGTGATGGTTCAATTTATGAAGGGCGTGCATGGCGACATAAATCAAACCTTCTCGGCTTTTAACCAGGGCACGGTGAGGCCATACCATGGCACCATGCCACGCATCATGTTTTTCAAGCACGTATTTAATTTTTCTATAGTTGATAACCCAGTAAATGACGCGTTTGTGGTTGACTATTGCCACGCATTTCCTTGAAATCTCTGCCCATTCCTTGTAAAAGGCTTGAGCATTTACTAAATAGCACGAGTATGGTTTTTCCAGACCGTTCTTGTGCACCTTTTCAAGCATCGATTGTTCGAATTTGAATTATGTGGATTAATGCCTAGAAAATGCACATAATCCCATAATATGGTAAATGAGCCCGGAAAAATGCCAAATTTGAACACATTGCATTCAAGGGGGTATGTTGATTGTAGAAAAAACTGAATCACAAGCTAGGAAGGAAATTTGGATTCCCGGCCCCTTCAATCTTGCCGATTTCCCCCTCGAAACCATGAAATTTCCTTGGTGATGGTTCGACTTATGAATGGCATGCATGACGACATAAGACAAACATTCTCAAATTTTTACCAAGGCATGGTGAGGCCATACCATGGCACCACGCCAGGAGTCATGTTTTCCAAGCATGTATTCATTTTTGTATAGTACCTAGTAAACACATTTCCTTGAAATATCTGCCCATTCCTTGTAAAAGGCATGAGAATTTACTAAATAGCACGATCATGGTTTTCCAGACCGTTCTCGTGCACCTTTTCAAGAACCAATTTTTGAATTTGAATTATGTGCATTCACTACAGAAAAATACACTTCCGTGATGATATGTGTTTGTCACGGTAGGTC
This sequence comes from Triticum urartu, assembly GCF_056163025.1. NCBI lineage: Eukaryota > Viridiplantae > Streptophyta > Magnoliopsida > Poales > Poaceae > Triticum > Triticum urartu. Next base: position 291,193,727 of record NC_141873.1, read on the forward strand.
ACGTTTTCTATCATGCATGTACATCCATGATGATTTTAGGACATAATCAAGATAGTCATACATGTGTTGTCGTAGAAGTGTTCCATGACATTACCAAAATTATCATCACGGAAGTGTCCACTTCCATGACGATAAATCGCGCGTCATAGAATTTCTATCGTCAAGGGTAACCGACACGTGGCATCCATCGCAACGGGTCGCCCTTAAGCTATCGGGTTCCGGTTTGGATCCGATAACCCATTAACAGCCCGGACCAATGGGCATTTTCCACGTGTAAAATTCAAAATGGCCAGAGGAACCACGTGTCGGCTCACAGTTGGGACAGATGTCATCCACTCATTGGACAGAAGGTGCCTATGATACGTCGACATGTGGCACAACCCAATAGAGGCCCATTCCTATGAAAAGGCCGGCCCGTTTGACTTGGTCAAAAGGTAGCAGGCCAGCCCACAGAAAGTGTGTTAACGATCTCTTCGCATATAGCCCATTTACAGCCCGCTAACTCACGACCCGTTACGGCCTATCCGAATTAGGCCCAGTAGCGTCATCTGGGCCGTCCAATATGATTCCGGCCCGTTTTAACTTCTAGCCCATATATGGCCCATGACGTCTTTCAGCCCATATGAGGCCCTTTGTAACTCTTGGCCCATTAATGGCCCGTGGTGAAACTGGCCCGTAATGAACAGTGTATCGCTTTATACCCATTAATGGCCCATTATTCCATTGGGCTGTTTCCAGCCCGTGTTACCTTTCGGCCTTCTCAGGGCCCATTTATTCTTGGGCTCATTTCCAGCATTTGGTTACTTACGGCCCGTTACTGGCCTTTTCTGCATGTGGGCCAAATTTAGCCCGTGGTTACAGTCGGCCCGTTAGTCCGTTGGGCCATTTTCATAGCATCATCAAATATGACCGATTAATGATGACCCGTTGTGGTCGGCCCATGAATGGACGATTCCAACTCTAGCCCGTTTATGGCCCATAATGTAGTCCGTTATTGGCCCATGTTTGGCCAATCGATCATATGGCCCGTAGAAGGCCCATTGATGCTACGCCCCGTAGAAGGCCCATTGTTTCTATGGCCCGTAGAAGGCCCATTGTTTCTATGACCCATAGGAGGCCCAGGGTCACTACAATAAATATGTAGCCCATGGTGTTATTGTGGCCTAGTTTTAAAAAATAGGTTATTGTGGCCACTAGCAAACCATGGAAAAAGAACTGCACTGACTACAAGCAAACAAATAAACAAGACAACAAGGAAATAAATAAGCAAGCAACTTACGCTAGGCTATCACGACTATTACACATATTACATCCACTGGGCATCAAAGTTCGCCACCAGTGAAAATATAGGGAACAAAGCAGCATATCACATACACTGGTTGTCAAAGTTGGCGACCAGTGCAAATAAACATCGCAGCAAAACAAGTCCAAAACTGAAACCACTCTAGAAGAGCTCAAGAAACAATATCCTAGGTACCCATAACGCTGGCAAGATGCTTAGCAAGCTTATTAACTTTATCTTGTTTGGCACTTAAAGCCTCCAGCGATTGTTGTTGCACCAGAAAGTATGCATCTGAATTCTGCAGGGACTTCCTGATACGTCTCCAACGTATCTATAATTTTTGATTGCTCCATGCTATATTATTTATTGTTTTGAATGTTTATGGGCCTTATTATACACTTTTATATCATTTTTGGGACTAACCTATTAACCCAGAGCCCAGTGCCAGTTTCTGTTTTTACCCTGTTTTAGGGTTTCGAAGAAAAGGAAAACCAAATGGAGTCCAATTGACCTGAAACTTCACGGAACTCATTTTTGGAAGGAAAGAAGCCCAGAAGACTTGGAGTGCACGTCGGGGGATCTGCGAGGAGGTCATGAGGCAGGGGGCGCGCCCTCCACCCTCGTGAGCCCCTCGTGGCCCCCCTGGCGTACTTCTTCTGCCTATATATCTCCATATACCCTAAAAACATCCGTGAGCACAATAGATCGGGAGTTCCGCCGCCAGTAGCCTACGTAGCCACCGAAAACCAATCTAGACCCGTTCCGGCACCCTGCCGGAGGGGGCAATCCTTCTCCGGTGGCCATCTTCATCATCCCGGTGCTCTCCATGACGAGGAGGGAGTAGTTCTCCCTCGGGGCTGAGGGTATGTACCAGTAGCTATGTGTTTGATCTCTCTCTCTCTCTCTCTCGTGTTCTTGAGATGATACGATCTTGATGTATCGCGAGCTTTGCTATTATATTTGGATCCTATGATGTTTCTTCCCCCCCCCTCTACTCTCTTGTAATGAATTGAGTTTCCCCTTTGAAGTTATCTTATCAGATTGAGTCTTTAAAGACTTGAGAACACTTGATGTATGTCTTGCCGTGGATATCTGTGGTGACAATGGGATATCACGTGATTCACTTGATGTATGTTTTGGTGATCAACTTGCGGGTTCCGCCCATGAACCTATGCATAGGGGTTGGCACACGTTTTCGTCGTGATTCTCCGGTAGAACTTTGGGGCACTCTTTGAGGTCCTTTGTGTTGGTTGAATAGATGAATCTGAGATTGTGTGATGCATATCGTATAATCATTCCCACGGATACTTGAGGTGACATTGGAGTATCTATGTGACATTAGGGTTTTGGTTGATTTGTGTCTTAAGGTGTTATTCTAGTACGAACTCTAGGGCTGTTTGTGACACTTATAGGAATAGCCCAATGGATTGATTGGAAAGAATAACTTTGAGGTGGTTTCGTACCCTACCATAATCTCTTCGTTTGTTCTCCGCTATTAGTGACTTTGGAGTGACTATTTGTTGCATGTTGAGGGATATTTATGTGATCCAATTATGTTATTATTGTTGAGAGGACTTGCACTAGTGAAAGTATGAACCCTAGGCCTTGTTTCAACACATTGCAATACCGTTTACGCTCACTTTTATCTTTAGTTACCTTGTTGTTTTTATATTTTCAGATTACAAAAACCTTTATCTACTATCCATATACCACTTGTATCACCATCTCTTCACCGAACTAGTGCACCTATACAGTTTACCATTGTATTGGGTGTGTTGGGGACACAAGAGACTCTTTGTTATTTGGTTGCAGGGTTTCTTGAGAGAGACCATCTTCATCCTACGCCTCCTACGGATTGATAAACCTTAGGTCATCCACTTGAGGGAAATTTGCTACTGTCCTACAAACCTCTGCACTTGGAGGCCCAACAACGTCTACAAGAAGAAGGTTGTGTAGTAGACACCAAGCTCTTTTCTGGCGTCGTTGCCGGGGAGGTGAGTGCTTGAAGGTATATCTTTAGATCTTGCAATCGAGTCTTTTAGTTTCTTGTTTTATCACTAGTTTAGTTTATAAAATAAAACTATAAAAAATGGAATTGAGTTTGTCTCATACGCTTCATCTTTTTAATATCTTTCGTGAGTATGATGGAAAGGAAAATTGTGCTCAAGTGCTAGAAGAACAAATCTATAAAATTTTTGGCACTAAATATTTGAATGATAAGCATGATTTCAATGTTGTTAGTATGAATTCCTTGAATATCCATGATGCTAATGATATGCAAAGCCACAAGCTTGGGGAAGCTATGTTTGATGAAGATGATATTTTTGCCCCCAAGCTTTGATGAGCAAATTTACTATGATGAAAGCATGCCTCCTATCTATGATGATTATTGTGATGACACGTATGCTTTAAAGAATAATGATAACCATGAAACTTGTCATCTTGATCTTAATTTTCAATCACATGATAGTTATTTTGTTGAGTTTGCTCCCACTATTATTCATGAGAAGAAATTTACTTATGTGGAGAGTAATAAAATTTCTATGCTTATAGATCATGAAAAGAATGCTTTAGGTGCTGGTTATATTGTTGAATTCGTTCATGATGCTACTGAAAATTATTATGAGGGATGAATATATGCTTGTAGGAATTGCAATAATATCAAGTTTCCTCTCTATGTGCTTAAAGTTTTGAAGTTATGCTTGTTTTACCGTCCTATGCAAGTTGATTCTTGTTCCCACAAGTTGTTTGCTAAAAAAATCCCTATGCATAGGAATTATGTTATACTTAAATGTCCTAGTCATATTCTTCATGATGCTCTCTTTATGTTTTAATTCTTATCTTTTATGTGAGCATCGTTGAAATCATCATGCCTAGCTAGGGGCATTAAACGATAGCGCTTGTTGGGAGGCAACCCAACTTTATTTTTATTCCTTGCTTTTTGTTCCTGTTTAATAATAAATAATTCATCTAGCCTCTGTTTATCTGTGGTTTTATGCTTTTAATTAGTGTTTGTGCCAAGTAGAACCTTTGGGAAGACTTGGGTGAAGTCTTTATGATCATGCTGTAAAAAACAGAAACTTTAGCGCTCACGAGAATTACTTCCATTTTTATTTGGAGAGTGATATTTAGTTAATTCTTTTTGCAGATGATTAATAGATAAATTCCTCAGGTCCATAAATTTATTTGAGAATTTTATGAGTTCCAGAAGTATACGTTTGATCCAGATTACTACAGACTGTTCTGTTTTTGACAGATTCTCTTTTTCATGTGTTGTTTACTTATTTTGATGAATCTATGGCTAGTAAAATAGTTTATAAACCATAGAGAAGTTGGAATACAGTAGTTTTAACACCAATATAAATAAAGAATGAGTTCATTACAGTACCTTGAAGTGGTGATTTATTTTCTTATACTAACGGAGCTTACGAGTTTTCTGTTAAGTTTTGTGTTGTGAAGTTTTCAAGTTTTGGGTAAGGATTCGATGGACTATGGAATAAGGAGTGGCAAGAGCCTAAGCTTGGGGATGCCCAAGTCACCCCAAGTTAATATTCAAGGATAGACAAGAGCCTAATCTTGGGGATGCCCCGGAAGGCATCCCCTCTTTCGTCTTCGTTCATCGGTAACTTTACTTGGAGCTATATTTTCATTTACCACATGATATGTGTTTTGCTTGGAGTGTCAATTTATTTTGTTAGGATCTGCTTGATGTTATTTATAACAATGTTTTGCATCTTTTATTTCAATAAAAGTGGCATTGATAGCCTTTACTATGCCTATGTTACAAGTATACATGTTGCTGTTTGAAAACAGAAAGTTTACCCCTGTTGCAATAATTCCCTAGAAAAGTAAGAACGTGATAAAATGTTGAAACCTTTTTAATATTAAGCTCTGATAAATTTACTACAGTGGGAATTTTATTTCATAATTTTTGGAGCTAGGGAAGTATGGATGTTGCAGCATTCTTTACAGACTATCCTGTTTAGGCAGATTGCTGTTATGTTTGTATTGTTTGCATATGTTTGCTTCTTTAATGATTCTATTTGAGGATAGGACTATTAAATATGCAGAGGCATTTAGTATGAAATGTTGAATAATAATTTTAGTGATTTGCTACAGTAGAGTATGATAAGGTTTTTGCAATGGTTTATACTAACTTATCTCACGAGTCCTTGTTGAGTTTTGTGTGGATGAAGCTTTTGAGATTTAGGGAGACCGTGATATGAGAGGAATTAAGGAGACACAAAATCTCAAGCTTGGGGATGCCCAAGGCACCCAAAGATAATATTTTAAGAAGTCTCAAGCGTCTAAGCTTGGGGATGCCCCGGTTGGCATCCCACCTTTCTTCTTCAACAACTATCGGTTAGTATTGGTTGATCCTAAGTTTTTTCTTCTTCACATGATGTTTGCCATTCTTAGAATGTCATTTTATTTTGCTTTGATTGCTGTTTGAATAAAGTATCAAGATCTGAAATTCTTAAATGTTAGAGAGTCTTCACATAGTTGCATAATTATTCGACTACTCATTGATCTTCACTTATATCTTCCGGAGTAGTTTGTTGTTGCTCTAGTGCTTCACTTATATCTTTTTAGAGCACGGTGGTAGTTTTATTTTGAAGAAATAGATGAACTATCATGCTTCACTTATATTAGTTTGAGAGTCCTAAACAGCATGGTAGTTTTCTTAAATAATCCTAATATGCTAGGTATACAAGATTAGTAAAAAACTTTCATATAGAGTATTGAATACTAAGAGAAGTTTGATGCTTGATGATTGTTTTGAGATATGGAGGTAATAATATCAAAGTCGTGCTAGTTGAGTAGTTGTGAAATTGAGAAATGCTTGTGTTGAAGTTTGCAAGTCCCGTAGCATGCACGTATGGTAAACGTTATGTAACAAATTTGAAACATGAGGTGTTATTTGATTGTCTTCCTTATGAGTGGCGGACGGGGACGAGCGATGGTCTTTTCCTACCAATCTATCCCCCTAGGAGCATGCGCGTAGTGCCAAGGTTTTTGATGACTTGTAGACTTTTGCAATAAGTATGTGAGTTCTTTATGACTAATGTCGAGTCCATGGATTATACGCACTCCCACCCTTCCATCCTTGCTAGCCTCTTCGGTACCGTGCATTGCCCTTTCTCACATTGAGAGTTGGTGCAAACTTCGCCGGTGCACCCAAACCCCGTGATATGATACGCTCTATCACACATAAACATCTTTATATCTTCCTCAAAACAGCCACCATACCTACCTATTATGGCATTTCCATAGCCATTCCGAGATATATTGCCATGCAACTTTCCATCATTCTGTTCATCATGACACATTCATCATTGTCATATTGCTTAGCATGATCATGTAGTTGACATTGTATTTGTGGCAAAGCCACCATTCATAATTCTTTCATACCTGTCACTCTTGATTCATTGCATATCCCGGTACACCGCCAGAGGCATTCATATAGAGTCATCTTTGTTCTAGTATCGAGTTGTAATCATTGAGTTGTAAATAAATAGAAGTGTGATGATCATCATTATTAGAGCATTGTCCCAAGTGAGGAATAAAAAAAGAAAGGCCATAAAAAAAGAGAAGGCCCCAAAAAAGAGAAAGGCCATAAAAAAGAGAAGGCCCCAAAAAAATGAGAGAAAAAGAGAGAAGGGACAATGTTACTATCCTTTTACCACACTTGTGCTTCAAAGTAGCACCATGATCTTCATAGTAGAGAGTCTCTCATGTTATCACTTTAATATACTAGTGGGAATTTTTCATTATAGAACTTGGCTTGTATATTCCAACAATGGGCCTCCTCAAGTGCCCTAGGTCTTCGTGAGCAAGCAAGTTGGATGCACACCCACTAGTTTATTTTCTTGAGCTTTCATATATTTATAGCTCTAGTGCATCCGTTGCATGGCAATCCCTACTCCTTGCATTAACATCAATTGGTGGGCATCTCCATAGCCCATTGATTAACCTCGTTGATGTGAGACTTTCTCCTTTTTGTCTTCTCCACATAACCCCCCTCATTATATACTATTCCACCCATAGTGCTATATCCATGGCTCACGCTCATGTATTGCGTGAAAGTTTATAGGTTTGAGATTACTAAAGTATGAAACAATTGCTTGGCTTGTCATCGGGGTTGTGCATGATGAGAGCAATCTTGTGTGACGAAAATGAAACATGACTAAACTATATGATTTTGTAGGGATGAACTTTCTTTAGCCATGTTATTTTGAGAAGACATAATTGCTTACTTAGTATGCTTGAAGTATTATCATTTTTATGTCAATATGAACTTCTGTCTTGAATCTTTCAGATCTGAATATTCATACCACAATTAAGAAGAATCACATTGAAATTATGCCAACTAGCATTCCACATCAAAAATTCTTTTTATCATTTACCTACTCGAGGACGAGCAGGAATTAAGCTTGGGGATGCTGATACGTCTCCAACGTATTTATAATTTTTGATTGCTCCATGCTATATTATTTACTGTTTTGAATGTTTATGGGCCTTATTATACACTTTTATATCATTTTTGGGACTAACCTATTAACCCAGAGCCCAGTGCCAGTTTCTGTTTTTACCCTGTTTTAGGGTTTTAAAGAAAAGGAAAACCAAACGGAGTCCAATTGACCTGAAACTTCACAGAACTCATTTTTGGAAGGAAAGAAGCCCAGAAGACTTGGAGTGAACGTCGGGGGATCTGCGAGGAGGTCACGAGGCAGGGGGCGCGCCCTCCACCCTCGTGAGCCCCTCGTGGCCCCCCTGACGTACTTCTTCCGCCTATATATCTCCATATACCCTAAAAACATCCGTGAGCATAATAGATCGGGAGTTCCGGCGCCAGAAGCCTCCGTAGCCACCAAAAACCAATCTAGACCCGTTCCGGCACCCTGCCGGAGGGGGCAATACTTCTCCGGTGGCCATCTTCATCATCCCGGTGCTCTCCATGACGAGGAGGGAGTAGTTCTCCCTCGGGGCTGAGGTTATGTACCAGTAGCTATGTGTTTGATCTCTCTCTCTCTCTCTCTCGTGTTCTTGAGATGATACGATCTTGATGTATCGCGAGCTTTGCTATTATACTTGGATCCTATGATGTTTCGTCCCCCCTCTACTCTCTTGTAATGAATTGAGTTTCCCCTTTGAAGTTATCTTATCAGACTGCGTCTTTAAAGATTTGAGAACACTTGATGTATGTCTTGCCGTGGATATCTGTGGTGACAATGGGATATCACGTGATTCACTTGATGTATGTTTTGGTGATCAACTTGCGGGTTCCGCCCATGAACCTATGCATAGGGGTTGGCACACGTTTTTGTCGTGATTCTCCGGTAGAACTTTGGGGCACTCTTTGAGGTCCTTTGTGTTGGTTGAATAGATGAATCTGAGATTGTGTGATGCATATTGTATAATCATGCCCACGGATACTTGAGGTGACATTGGAGTATCTATGTGACATTAGGGTTTTGGTTGATTTGTGTCTTAAGGTGTTATTCTAGTACGAACTCTAGGGCTGTTTGTGACACTTGTAGGAATAGCCCAACGGATTGATTGGAAAGAATAACTTTGAGGTGGTTTCGTACCCTACCATAATCTCTTTGTTTGTTCTCCGCTATTAGTGTCTTTGGAGTGACTATTTGTTGCATGTTGAGGGATATTTATGTGATCCAATTATGTTATTATTGTTGAGAGGACTTGCACTAGTGAAAGTATGAACCCTAGGCCTTGTTTCAACACATTGCAATACCGTTTACGCTCACTTTTATCATTAGTTACCTTTCTGTTTTTATATTTTCAGATTACAAAAACATTTATCTACTATCCATATACCACTTGTATCACCATCTCTTCACCGAACTGGTTGCAGGGTTGCTTGAGAGAGACCTTCTTCATCCTACGCCTCCTACGGATTGATAAACCTTAGGTCATCCACTTGAGGGAAATTTGCTACTGTCCTACAAACCTCTGCACTTGGAGGCCCAACAACATTTACAAGAAGAAGGTTGTATAGTAGACATCACTTCCTTAGTCCTTCGGCTTCTTGCTGCCGCATAGCTGACTGATGCTTTCAGCTTGTAGCTGAGACTGAAGAAGCCAAAGTGATTCAGGCAGCGACTTCGAAGAGCTTATGCCAGCGGTACTGGCCAGTAACTCAAACACTACATCAACGCAGGACTGTGGGGTTGTCTCAGTGTCTACAAGATCGTTTTTATCACCTTTCTTGGAGACCAATAGGGTTGTCTCACTACCTTGAACCTTATCTGCATTACTTTCTTTACCATTGCATAGTGGGGTGCTCTTCTCCAATATTATGTTCACATTCTACAAGAGAAACAAGCAGACACATCACACGTTTAGCATGTAGTATACGAAACTCATTTTGGTAAACTGGTTCAGTAGTATGGTGGACATGATAACAACATGAAACAAACATATATCTATGTACTATGGTCACTGTATTGTCCATATCATTCTAGTTTATGTTGCCAAATCAAGATAGAGACACAGTTCTAATCATATATTTTTGAGACACGACAACATAGACAAAATATAAGTGTGAGAAACTACACAGCACTGGCAACACTTGTAATATGCATCACATGAGAACATAATTGTTTATACATCTAAAACTGAAATCAACATAGAGCAGGAAGTTAGAACAACAATCCAGTTAAAGAAATAGGTTTAAAACATACCTGTTGCACCATTGGAGTTCCAATTGGATCCTTCAAATTCGAAAGTAGTTGGTATGAGTAAATACAGTGATGCAACAACAAAGGAGTATGGACCATAGCTACGGAATCTGACCTGAGAATAGTTGCTCTTCTACTTTAAACATGGAGTTTGGGTTCGCTATGGTGGCCTTCGTGCTTTGGGCACCGCAGTTGCTTTACAAACTACTCGTGTGGGGGTACTCTGTGGTGGACATGGTGATGTGTCAACTAGAAGTGGGTTACTCTCTGTTGGGGTTGGGGTTAGATGGGTGTAGCTGGTTCTCTGTCCAATGGTGTAAGTGTGCAATCTCGAAGAGTCTCGATTATGTGTAGTGGGGCTAGTTCATGGGCCAGTATAACCATGGTTCTATCTGCATCGACGGGTAGCACCGTCTTTTGTGAAGAACGAGTTTTTGCTCCCTTAGATACTACCATCACCCCCTCCAATTCAAATGGCTGATAAACAAGAAAATAAATTGAACGTACAGACATTGTATGATAGACAGATGTGATAATTCACATATATGTGGTCTAACCAAACAAGACAGCATGACACAATTCCACATATATGATGGCTAACTAAACAGGATAGCATGACACAGTTTCAGATATATGATGGATAACTTAACATGATATAATGGCATAATTCAACATATGATTAGTATCTAAACAGGATGACATGACAAAACTATATGATGTCTTTCTAAAATAGGTTGGGATGAAATAATTCACATACATGTCGTCTAAGTATATAGCATGGCATGATATAACTGACATAATTGATTCATATACTAAGCAGCTGTCACTCGCATGTATGATCTCTAAACTAAGTAGATGGAATTGAATATTGTGCATATGATGTCTAAACTAAGCAATGCAAGACACCATATGCATGATATGAGAAATATAAACATTGAAAATTAGATCATACACCTCACGTGAGATATAGGACTGGTCATCTGTCTCTGAATCCTCCTCTGAGGATCTAGCTGTAACCATCGAGATATATGCTTCAACAGGTACCATTGCCTGCTCTAAAGACCTTGTTTTCATGCCCGATTTTCCCATAACCGGCTCAAATGGCTGATACACATGAAGAGTAGTTCAATATACAGAGATTGTCAACAGATGGAATACATAATGAAAAAAAAGGATGGCATGATTTAATTCACATATATGATGCCTGGCTACATGGCGGTGCATAATTCACATATATGATAACTCGCTGAAAAACATGGCATTGCATAATTCACATATCTGATATAGAAAGCAAACAGGAGGCATTCACACAAAGAATGTCTAATCTAAGCAGATGGCATGGCAATGCAAGACACCATATGCATGATATGAGCAATATAACCCTGCCAAGTTAAAGCATGCACATCGGGGGGGATACGACTGGTCATCTGTCTCTGAATCCTCCTCTGAGGAGATATTTGTAACCAACAAGAAATCTGCATCGACAGGTAGCACTGACTGCTCAGAAGACCTTGTTTTCACTCGAGATTTTCCCATGACCGACTCAAATGGATGATACACAGGAAGAGTAGATGAATGTATAAACATTGTTGACAAATGGAATACATTATGAAAAAATGGCATGATACAATTCACATATACGATGACTGGCTAAACAGGATGGCATTGCATGATTCACGTATATGATGCCTGGCTAAAGAAGATGGCATTGCATAATTCCCATACACTCCCTCCGTTCCTAAATATTTATCTTTTTAGAGATTTCAAATGGACTACCACGTACGGATGTATATATATATACATATTTTAGAGTGTAGATTCACTCATTTTGCTCTGTATGTAGTCACTTGTTGAAATATCTAAAAAGACAAATATTTAGGAGTGGTGGAAGTATGATATAGAAACCAAACAGGTGGCATTCACACAAAGCAAATCTAAACTAAGCCGATGACATATAAGATGTACTACCTCCGTTCCAAAATTCTTATCTTAGATTCATCTAGATATGGATGTATCTAATACTAAAACGTGACTTGATACATTCGTATTTAGACAAATATAAGACAAGAATTTTTGGACGGAGGGAGTATACTGTAAACAATGTGAGGCGCCATATGTATGATATGACCAACATCAGCATGCCAGGTTAGAGTAAACACCTCAGGGGGTAAATAGGAGTGGTCGGCTCCCTCTGAATCCCCCTCTGGACAGTTATCTTCCTCTAGAATACAATTTGGAATGGCGGGAGGGGGCACTTCGCCCACCATGGAGCGGCGTCTGCATGACATTATATTCCAACGCAATGGTCTTGTCCTTTTCTCTACATGTTCAGTACGATTGTGTACAATAACTGACATGCATAATAAAAAACTTAGTTAGATTATGTAATGCCTAAGGGGTGCGTGCAGAAATTAAGACTAATGGTAGCAAATGAGTGGATAGATCCAAAACTAATGATAGCATGTAGATTATAGCTTCAGTTTAAAAAGATAGACGATGGATCATCTATTGTTTGTTGCCCACCCAACGTGAACCACATAGAAGACCCCAGGTGAACCAGATAGTAGAGAGATACTATTCATTGCTACCTCGATATGTGCCCCACAGGCATTTTAAAACTCAAGTTTGAACATTAGTTTGGACCTGACTCGGAGTCTAAAAGGTGAATAGGACGATAAAGTAGCGGGTAATTAAAACCGATGTATAACGTAAGCAGACACGAAAGAGTGGGACCTCTCTTTCGGAACTGTGTAGTCCTCAGGTTCATCTGCTCAGTCGATGATGGTAATGCAGTTGGCGTGGCTGCTGGCAACAGGGAAGATGATCTAAGGCGGCGAAAGAGAGTCTGCAGGGGGAATCTTTGCTGTAGTGAACGCTTTCGTCAATGGTGCACCTCGGGTGGGGTGGATGACAACACGGCAGGAGCAGGACATAACACACAGAGTTTTCTTTGACACCTATCTGAAAATGAAGTAAATCTGTAAGGGCTCCTTAGAATTGGAGGATTCTATAAATGCAAGGACAGGAAAAACACAGGAATAGGATAGGAATGCACGTGCAAAATAGAGCATTTGCAAAAATAGGATTTCTGTCAACTTGGGTGTTTGGTTCACATGAATTGGAAGAACACGGGAATGGAGAAACATGGTCAAATTAAAGTCAAACCACATGAAAATGAAAAAATAAGAATATTATTATGCCAGTAATGCAATTAGTCCTGTTCTTCATTCAAATTAATTTGAAAAGGACATCTAAGTGAATATTAAAATTCCTACGTTTTTTCTTTGAAAGAGACATCAAACAAAAAAATCCTCCAGTTTTGCTTTGCTCCATTCCTTCTAACCAAATGCACGAATAGTAGTACCATAGTAAAGTTTCCAATTCCTATGTTTTCCTTCACTTTTCTTTGAACCAGTGGCGGCAGTCTTCAACAGACTGAAGCCTGCCCTCGAAATATTTTGTGAGCTTAGATTTGGTCCACATTAGTATCATATAATGGCTATCTTGCTAAACCGATTAAAATTGCGGTTCAAAAGAGCATTTAGTTTTCTCCCTGTTAACTTTGTGACCACGATTCATTTATTTCTAGATTTGCAACTGCATTGAACCAAAGGATCCCTGAGGGATCGACATGAATGCAGAGTAACAAAGTGATGCGACGAGTGTACAACCTCTTTGGCATAGCCTTGTCGACCTCGACATCATTCGGTTGGATGTGGAGGATGGTGATGCTGGTGTGACTATCCGAGGCGGGGAAGAAGATCTAAGGCCTCTAGAAATGGCGCCGAGGGTACTGCTCCGCTGTCATGGACGGTTCCATCGTTGGAGCAGCTCCGGTGAGTTGTACGGCGGCGAGGCTGAAGCGGGACAAGACAAACAATGTTAATCTGAAGTTTAGGGTGAAACTGAATTTTACTGTCGAAACTGATTGAACTAGTAGCAGAGCATTGCAATAGAAGTTTAGGGCGTTCGAGCACTAGTAGAAGAGAAGTAGTTATCTAAATCACCAGCCGCTCGAGTAGGGAATGGACTAGCAGAGAGCAACGCATGCAGCAGCACCGCAAGTGAGTGCTAAAGCAAGAACTCCTGTAGCTGTCGGAGGTCATGCAGCCGCAGCAGCACAAGCGAGATCAAGAGTAGAGCAGCAGCACGAACAAGAGCAAGAGCAGAGTAGCAGCGCGGCCGGCGGCAATAGTAGAGCAGAGCATCAGCACGAACGAAATCAAGAGCAATGCAGCAACACGACTGATACGTCTCCGTCATATCTATATAATTTTATTGTTTCATCCAATATTATACAACTTTTACATACGTTGGCAACTTTTGTATGATTTATTGGACTAACCTATTGATCCAGTGCCTAGTGCCAGTTCCTGTTTTCTGCATGTTTTTTGTATCGCGGAGTATCCATATCAAATGAAGTCCAAATGCAATAAAATTTCATAGAGAATTATTTTGGAATACATGTGATTTTTGGGAGTTGGAATCACAGCAAACAGAAGCCCACATAGCCCACAAGACACCAGGTCGCGCCAGAGGAGCCTAGCTCGCGATGGTGGGTTGTGCTCACCTTGTACGTCGGTTGGAGCTCTACTTTGGGCGCAAGGAAGCTTATATCCGGAAAAAATCGTGTTAAAATCTCAGCGCAATCGGAGTTATGGATCTGCCGGAATATAAGAAATGGATTTCGGCCAGATCTCGGAGCGCGAAACAGAAGAGAATAGAGAGGGAGATCCAATCTCGGAGGGGCTCCCGCCCCTCCGCCACCATGGAGACCAAGGACCATAGGGGGAACTCTCCTCCCATCTAGGGGGAGGCCAAGGAAGAAGAAGAAGGAGGGGGGCTCTCTCCCCTTCGCTTCCAGTGGCGCTGGAGTGCCACCGAGGCAACAATCGGGACGGCGATCTACATCAAAATCTTTCTACCGTTGACACCAACTTTCTCACCCTATATGTAGCGGTGCAACACCTCTTCTCCCCGCTGTAATCTCTAATTAAACATGATACTCAACTCTGTATATTATTTCCCAATGATATTTGGCTATCCTATGATGTTTGAGTAGATCCGTTTTGTCCTCTGGGTTAATCGTGATCTTGGTTGGTATGATTGTATATTTTATTTATGGTGCTGCGGTCCCCTCTATTCTCACCAAAACATGAGGGGGCCCTGCTGTAGGGTGTTCCAATATGCTCATGGTTCGCTTATGGTGGGTTGTGAGAGTGACAGAAGCTTAAACCTGAGTAGGTGGGCTATGGCATATGGGATAAAGAGGACTTGATACTTAATGCTATGGTTGGGTTTCACGACCTTAATGATCTTTAGTAGTTACGGATGCTTGCTAGAGTTCCAATCATAAGTGCATATGATCCAAATAGAGAAAGTATGTTAGCTCATGCCTCTCCCTCATATAGAATTGCAAGAATGATTACCGGTACTTGTTATAGATTGCCTAGGGACAAATAACTTTATTGTTGACAAAAACCCTTTTACTAAACACCTAACTTTTATTATCTTGCAAAGTTCTCGTAGTTTTATTCTTGCAAAATAGTTCTAGCATCACTCCTACAAAATAGTTTCATACTTGTTTTGGGTAAAGCAAACGTCAAGTGTGCGTAGAGTTGTATCGGTGGTCGGTAGAACTTGAGGGAATATTTGTTCTGCCTTTAGCTCCTCGTTGGGTTTGACACTCTTATTTATCGAAGAAGGCTAGAAACGATCCCCTATACTTATGGGTTATCAAGACCTTTTT
This sequence comes from Triticum urartu, assembly GCF_056163025.1. Classification (NCBI taxonomy): domain Eukaryota; kingdom Viridiplantae; phylum Streptophyta; class Magnoliopsida; order Poales; family Poaceae; genus Triticum; species Triticum urartu. The sequence continues at coordinate 291,209,460 of NC_141873.1, forward strand.
CCTGGCGCCGTTGTCGGGAGCAATAGCGTGGGGTGAATATTCTCGTGTGTGCTTATTTGCTTTATCACTAAATAATTTTAATTTTGTGATCTTGTTTTCTATCTTTGGTTATGGGTAGGAAACGCAAAATACCAAAAAAATAGTTGTACCTACTAAACCAATGGTTGAAGAACCACCCAAAATCTATCATACTAATGAAGCTTTCTACTTGGATCATCTTCGAACCATTGGTGCTCGTGCTGAAAACCCAACTAGTTTAGTTGAGGGAAAACCATTAGATGAGCATGCTTGTTTTGTGCGACACCGTTTATCTCAAAAAGGGAAACTTTTACAGCATCAAATTAATATTATGCAATGCTATTCTTGGAATTTATGTGAATTATATGATTTTACTTGTTGTTCTGAAGACCCTAAGAAACATCTTCCCTACCAATGTGAGTTTATTGATAATGGAATCGTATCTTCTTATGCCAAAGGTGTTTATAATTACTTTGATATTGAACAAATTTAAGAATTTGTTGCTTTTAAGGGTGCTTATGAAATTGCTTCTTTGATTGAAAAGTATGATGCTACTCCTTCAAAATCTGAAAATCTTGCCATACTTAAATATTTTTATGATAATTATGCTTCTAATGCCTATGTTAAACAATATATTGAGGACTGCTCCACTGTCCAAGAAGAGACTAACATTTGGCAGGAGTCTATGAAAGAAGAAAATGATGAAACTGTGAGCTCATTGGATGAAAAAGATGAGGAGGAGAGTAAAGAACAAAAGGAGGAAGAGCGGATTGATCACCCGTGCCCACCTTCTAATGAGAGTAACTCTTTATCCCATACATTATTTAATGCCCCTTTGTTCTTATCGAAGGATGAATGCTATGATGATTGCTATGATCCCATTGATTCATTTGAAATATCCCTTTTTGATGAACTTGATGCTTGCTATGCTTGTGGCCAAGATGCCAATATGAATTATATTTATGGAGATGAACTTGCTATAGTTCCTTATGTTAAGAATGAAATTGTTGCTATTGCACCCACACATGATAGTCCTATTATCTTTTTGAATTCTCCAAACTACACTATATCAGAGAAGTTTGCACTTATTAAGGGTTACATTGATGGGTTGTCTTTTACCGTTGCACATGATGATTTTGATGAGTATAATATGCATGTGCTTGCTGCTCCTGCTTGCAATTATTATGAGAGAGGAACTACATCTCCACATTTTTATGTTTCCAACATGATAAAATTGCAACAAACTGCTTATGCTATGTATTGGCCTTTATTTGATGTGCATGAATTGTTCTTTTATGACATGCCGATGCACAGGAAGAGAGTTAGACTTCGTCATCGCATGATATATGTTGGTTTGTGCTCACTACTAAATGCCAAATCATTGTTAATTAAAATTGGCTTTGATATACCTTGGGATCTGGGTGGATCCATTACTTGAGCACTTTATAACTAGCTTAATGCCTTTAAAGAAAGCGCTACCAGGGAGACAATCCGGAAGTTTTAGAGAGTCAATTATTTCTGTTGAGTGCTTTTATAAAGTTTAAAAACAAAAAAAATATAGAGGGGAACTTAAAACTTCACAAAAATAAAAGTGAAAGTTAGAGGGACGAGTATTGTGAAAGTGGGAGCTAGCCGTTAACTTTGTTCATGCCCATGAAAACTTTGTGAATCTTGAATTACAGAAACTTTTCAACAAAAATAATTATCCCCTTTTACAAATCCATTGTATTATCCCTAATAATAAAGTGGCTCACCGTCATCACCGTTTTGCAGAAAAGCCCTTCTGTTTTTTAGTAATTGAACCCGCAATCCTCTTTTAAGTGGACCCTACTGTTTTAAGTATTTAACCCTCAGTCCCCTAGAAAGAAAAACAGAACCTACCCATCCGCACTATCCCCAATCCCATCTCCACCTCCAGAGCGCCACCAGCCACACCACCGCTCGCCGTCGGAACTCACCCTACTAGCAAGGAAGGAACCAAAAATAGTTACAGTAGATGGAACGGGGCTGAGGCCCGCCCGGGCGTCGCTGCCATGTTTGTTGTCGTCCCGACAACAGCCGCAACCGTGTCGCAGCTCTGGTGGCCTCGCATTAGTCGTACATCTGACGACCTCGACAGGACCGTAGTTCGGTGCAGCTCAGAGCAACCAGTCGAGATAGTCTTGCAGCTCCGGTGGCCTCACATCAGCCGTAACCTCGGCAGGACCACTGGTCGGTGCAGATCGGAGCAACCAACCTTCCGTCGCATCAGTGCCTTGTATCACGGGGCGCCGTCCATGAAAATTGAAGCATCATCACAGCGTCGCAGCACCTCCGCGGGGTTGTTGACGCCGTCGTATGTAGCACGCCTTGTCGCTGTGGTCCGTCGCCACCTTGCAAAATCCCGCACTGCCTGCGGCAGCGCCGTCGCCGAAAACTGCCTTCATCCCGCAACCATGGTGGGCAGCTCAGCACCACCAAGCGTAGCCGCCCAATTCGAGGCATCACCACAGCCTCGCAGCACCTCTGCGACACGCCTCGTCCCCGTGGCCCGTCACAGCCTTGCAACATTCCACAGCGCCCTCGCCGGAAACTGCCATCGTCCCGCAACCATGGTGGTCGTCGCCTTGCAGACATTGCCTCTCGCAAAAGGGCATGGCGAACTCCAGCGGCCGGGGATAGAGAGAGGGGAGCATATTAGGCATGATGTTGTTGAAGGAGGAGCGACGATTGAGAGATAAAATGGTGGCAGACGATACAAGGGGAAGAACGATGAAATTGGGGATCGGGGAAGATGACTAGTTGAGAAGATAAGGTTTGGAGGCAGCCGTGTGTGGGGCCGCTGGACACGAGTCGTGCTTCATATGACGCGTGGAACACCAGCGAGGCTGCTGGTTTCTTTTAAGAAATAAAACTGGGAGCTAGCATGTGTCCACTGATAAATTTTTTTTAATTAGAGTTGATTGGGTTTGGATCGTTCTCCGAGTGACCATGCGGACGTGTTAGCGTGCACTCATGTGGTTTCTCTCTGAATCTGTAACATTCCAAAATTCCAAATTTTGAAATGTTATATTAAATAAATAGATTTGATTAATTGTTTAATTGTGGTGTGGTTGCTTGTGTGCAATTGAGTGAAATTTGAAATTTTTGAAAGTTAAATGAAAGGGAATAAAAGGACTTTCCCAAACTTTCACTTCGCATTTTGATCTTCATGAATTCAAAATATTTTCATCACAAAACCCTCAAGAGAAGATGACATGACTTCTTCCATTTAAATAAATGAAAAGAGTTTTTGAAAATATTTGAAATTTATTTGGAAATATTTTCCAACTCAGAAACTTTATGCAACTCAATGATTTTCATGAGAGAAGATAAAATGACTTCTTTGAAACATATGAAATATGAGTTGGAAGTTTTAAAAGAATTAATTTCAAAGTCCCATTAAAATTATTTTCAATTTGTGGTTATTTGGTTTTTATTCAAACTATTTTCCTCCAAAAATAAAATATATGGAAAATAGGGTAAAATTATTTCCTACATCAAAAAATTGGAGAGAAATAAATTTAAAATCATTTTGGTATTTTTAAAATGTTTTTATTGAATTCTATTAGAGCAATGGCACTGTTTGATTTATATGAATTTGTGTGGATTTTATTTGATGCTAGAAAAATGTTCAATTCATAGAAAATCTTTTTCTGAAAATTTCGACATATAATATGCCTATATATAATTTTACTTTTATTTTGTTATTCCGTTTTTACTTTTCTGTTTCTATTAAAAAAACTATACGTACGGTCCATAATTATTTGTCGCCCACACGCGTATCATAGTACCAGCTGGTGCCCCATTTTTTTTTCTTTTCTATATGGGCCAGGCCCAGCCGGCCATATTCCTCCCCATATTTTTTTCATAGTTTTCTTTTCTTTTCTTTCTTTTCAATTGCTCAAAAAAACTACAGCGCGCGGCCGGTCCTAACTTTTAGCCCATGATTTTTTCAAATTTCATCTACGTACATATATGTTTAGTCCCACGTTGCCTAGCCTTTGATCTCTAAATATCTTTTCCACCTATAAATATGGGAAACTCTTATCATCACCCGACGGATCCAATGCTGAGCGTGCACCACCTCCAGCACATGACGCATGTCCATGTGGACCCATTGCACTGCTACATCCTTCTTTCCTTATCTCCTTCTCAGTCAGCTCTTTTTTCCCAACTTTTGCAGCATGCCATGGCGGCCACCACCTCAAGCTTCTACAACTCCACTGCCCGCACGAGCCAGCCGGCCACCGCCGCGTGCACCGGCAGCCGGTGTTCGCCGGCGAGGTAGGCTTCCTCCGTCTTACCCTTCCTACTCTTTTTCTCCTCAGCTCCCTCACTTCAAGTTGCTTTTCAGACGAGGAACGACTCATCATCGTGCTTCTGCAATAGCTGGAGTGGCGGCGCTACTGTTCTATTGCGGTCGGCGCCGACGTGCTTGCCACATGCAACATGGTAGTTGTTTCCGCAATGCAGCCATTGTTTCAGGAATTGTTTCTGCAACGCAGCCGTTGTCTCAGGAATTGTTTCTGCAATCTCCAAATTTTTGCAACATGGTAGTTGTTTCTGCAACGTAGACGTTGTTTCAGGAATTGTTTTTGCAACACGGCCGCTGTTTCAGGAATTGTTTCTGCAACGCGACCGTTTGTTTCTGCAACTGGGTTGTTGTTTCAGGAATTAATGTGTCGGGAAGACGACGCGCACGTGCGAGGAGTTAGATCGGACGGCTCGCGCGCGGAGATCTGACGGCTGTCGAGGTGGTGGATGTTTACTAGACATCGACCGGCAGACGCGTAGCGGCTCCCTATAAATATAGACCCATACAGCCTCCAAAAATCATCTGATTCGGATTAAATCAATATTTTGATTTGATTAGATTCATTAAATAAAAATATTTTACTCCTCTCCGGCTGGACTTATGGAAATTGTCTCCTCTATCCAAAATCGTCTTTTCTCTGCCTTATAAAGGTATCTTTCTTGTTTTTTTCTTTTTATACTTTCATAATTTATTATTTCTAGACTAATACGGTAGAATAATTAGATTATCAATTAGTCTCGGTATTTATATATTAGACACTGAATTCTTTTAGTCGTACTATTTTTTTCCGTAAAACAGCTTGGCCCAGATTTTTCAAATAGCCATAACTTTTTACTCGTTCATCCAAATTAGATGAAACCAGCGCCTATAGTTTTGTCTTGTTTTCACCTATCCAGTGAACTTGTCACATCAAATTTTTGAAATTTTCAAATTTCAAAATTTGTTCAGATTCATATTCAAACTTCTTTTGATTATAACTTGAGTTTTATAACTTCGATTTAATTGATTCTTTTTGCAAATCGAAGCTCTTGACCTAAACTTTCTGATAAGGCCAAATTCACATATTTTTTGTACTGTTAGAAATTGTTTTATGTTGCAAGAGTTATTTGCTTGGTTTTGATGTTTTCCGAACTGTCTTCTTCATTCTTCCCGGTCTTTTGAGTGATTGCTTATGTGTGGTTACTATTGCTTGCTCATGATAGATTGAACGGAGTGTGACGAGTAGAACTATCGGGAGTTATGAGTGCGGATCATTTTCGTCAACTATACAAGGCAAGCTCACACTTTGATCATATCCCTTTATTACCCAGTTTTCATGCATTAGCTCAACTCCCAAACATTGCATGGTTAGGAATTGTTAACATGTGGGTATTGGGAAGTAGTTGATGAGGTAGGAACCTATTGTCCTTTATATCAAACCCCTGGGAGTTAATTCTACGTTATGCTTATACTGCTATGCTATGCTCGTAGACGTGGTTTGGTTTGAGTGATCCATGACAGATGTGAGAGTTATTATTAATGGTTAACTTAAGGTGGCTACTTTAATACACATCTGGGTGGATTGGTTGGGGCACCCTGGAGCACCCAGTGCTTGCCCAAGGGGATCCCGAAGGACCCGTGTGATCACCCTATGGAATGCCACCCAGGCTCAAAGGGATCATAAGATTATTCATGCTAGAAACTTCCGTATGCAGCCACAAACTATTATGGGCTCTAGCATAGTTGAGTATGTTGCATGACCTTTTTCAGTGGTGGGCTAGAAGATGTAGGGGGAAGTAGGTGTAACTGTCCACCCAGAGTAAAGAGTTAATGTTGCTGAAAGACTGTGTCTCAGTCATCCCTTTCTCAAACACCATGTAATGCGAGAAATCCAACGGAGGAGATCGAGTCTTGTGGGGAAAAGTGCGCAAACCTCTGCAGCGTGTACAAACTAATCATGATTAGCCGTGTCCCCGGTTATGGACATCTTGAGTATCTGGTTCTTGAATCATGATGTTGATCTCATCACTTTATTTAACTAACTGGTTGGGTTAATGATTATTCTAATTGTGATTGAGTTGGAGGAACCTTCTCAATAATTTCAACAAACTATGTAGTTAAATAAAATTTATTCCTTTGTTGTAGAGAAAAATTGGCTTTATGCAAAAATAAACTTAGAGTTTTCCACCAGCCAAATATGCATGTAGTGATAGTTATTTTTCATCATTATCCTATGGTGTGAATTTGCGAGTACATTCAATGTACTGACCCTTTGTGGCTGCAACGTCTTATGTTGCAGGATTATCTTACGGCGAGTAAGTGATACGTTAGGGTTACAATTTCTACACTCAACTTTGCCGTTGCTGTTGATGAGAATCCACAACCTTGTTGTTACTTCCGCTATTTGGATTGGGGTAATAGTATTTAAGTTACTTTATACATGTGATTTACCTCTGTTATAAATCTTCGAGTACTGTGTGTGTCAGCATACTGATACGTCTCCAACGTATCTACTTTTCCAAACACTTTTGCCCTTATTTTGGACTCTAACTTGCATGATTTGAATGGAACTAACCCGGACTAACGCTGTTTTCAGCAGAATTACCATGGTGTTATTTATGTGCAGGAGCAAACGTTCTCGGAATGACCTGAAACTTCACGGAGCCACTTTTCAGAAAATAAGAAAAATACCTGCAAAAGATGAAGGCCAGGGGGCCCACCACCTTGCCACGAGGGTGGGGGCGCGCCTGCCCCCCCTAGGGCGCGCCCCCTACCTCATCGGCCCCCTGTTGCGTCTCCGACTCCAACTCCATATATTGAGTTTCGGGGAGAAAAAAATCAGAGAGAAGAAATCATCGCGTTTTATGATACGGAGCCACTGCCAAGCCCTAAAACCTCTCGGGAGGGCTGATCTGGAGTCCGTTCGGGGCTCTGGAGAGGGGAATTCGTCGCCATCGTCATCATCAACCATCCTCCATCACCAATTTCATGATGCTCACCGCCGTGCGTGAGTAATTCCATTGTAGGCTTGCTGGACGGTGATGGGTTGGATGGGATCTATCATGTAATCGAGTTAGTTTTGTTAGGGTTTGATCCCTAGTGTCCACTATGTTCTGAGATTGATGTTGCTATGACTTCGCTATGCTTAATGCTTTTCACTAGGGCCCGAGTGCCATGATTTCAGATCTGAACCTATTATGTTTTCATCAATATATGAGTGTTCTTCATCCTATCTTGCAAGTCTGTAGTCACTTATTATGTGTTATGATCCGTTAACCCCGAAGTGACAATAATCGGGATACTTACCGGTGGTGACCGTAGTTTGAGGAGTTCCTGTATTCACTATGTGTTAATGCTTTGTTCCGGTTCTCTATTAAAAGGAGGCCTTAATATCCCTTAGTTTTCGTAAGGACCCCGCTGCCACTGGAGGGTAGAACAAAAGATGTCATGCAAGTTCTTTTCCATAAGCACGTATGACTATGTTCGGAATACATGCCTACATTATATCAATGAACTGGAGCTAGTTCCGTGTCACCCTAGGTTATGACTGTTACATGATGAACTGCATCCGGCATAATTCTCCATCACTGATCCATTGCCTATGAGCTTTCCACATATTGTTTCTTCGCTTATTTACTTTTTCGTTGCTATTGCTATCATCACTACAAAATACCAAAAACATTTCTTTTACTATTGTTACCTTTTGCTACCGTTATCACTACTATCATATTACTTTGCTACTAAACACTTTGCTGCAGATATTAAGTTTCCAGGTGTGGTTGAATTGACAACTCAGCTGCTAATACTTGAGAGTATTCTTTGGCTCCCCTTGTGTCGAATCAATAAATATGGGTTGAATACTTTACCCTCGAAAACTGTTGCGATCCCCTATACTTGTGGGTTATCAAGACTATTTTCTGGCACCGTTGCTGGGGAGCATAGCTCTATTCTTTGAGTCACTTGAGATATATATCTGCCTATCATTATGAAGAACTTGAGAGATCCAAAAACCAAGATCTATCCCTCAACTACGAGGGGAGGTAAGGAACTGCCATCTAGCTCTGCACTTGATTCACCTTCTGTTATGAGTAAGTTTGCGACACCTACACATGCTTCCGCTATTCGTTCTGATATGTCGCATGTTATTGATGATGCCACTTCTGCTATGCATGATACTTATGATGAAACTAGCTCTATGCCTGATACTACTGTGCCACTTAGTGATTTTCTTGATGAACAAATTGCTAGGGCTAGAGAAATTGAAAATATTGAATCTGATGATACTGATGAAAGTGATGATGAAGAATCACTTGTTATTCCTAAGGGTTATGTTTTTGGTCAAGAAGATTTTTTCGCTATCTTAGCTTGCGAAAATAGAAATGAACTAAAAAGGTTATTAGCTAAATGGAGTAAGCAATCTCTAAGTGCTAGAATGAAACCTGATCATGCTTTTGCTACTTCACCTATCTGTGTTACCAATAAGGATTATGAATTCTCTGTTGATCCTGATATAATTACTTTGGTTGAATCTGATCCTTTTCATGGTTATGAATCTGAAACTGTTGTGGCACATCTTACTAAATTAAATGATATATCTACCCTGTTTACTAAAGATGAGAGGACTCGCTACTTTTACATCCTTAAAATATTTCTGTTCTCATTAAAGGGTGATGCTAAGATATGGTATAATTCTCTTGATCCTCGGATATATATAATTTTGTGCAAATTGAAGAAGAGAGTCTCCCACAAGCTTGGAGGAGGCTTCTCCAATTGCTTAATGCTTTGCCTGATCATCCTCTTAAGAAAAATGAAATACTTGATATCTTTTATAATGGACTAACCGATGACTCTAGAGATTACCTGGATAGTTGTGCTGGTTCTGTTTTCAAGGAAAGAACACTGGATGAAGCTGAAATTCTATTGAACAATATGTTGATAAATTAAAATAATTGGACACCTCCGGAGCCAATTCCTGAGCCTATTCCTAAACCAACTCCGAAGAAGAGGGGTATTCTATTCCTCAGTCCTGAAGATATGCAAGAGGCAAAGAAATCTATGAAAGAAAAAGGTATTAAAGCTGAAGATGTTAAGAATTTACCTCCTATTGAAGAAATACATGGTCTTAATCTACCGCCTGTTGAAGAAACATATGATCTTAATCCTTTACCTATTGAAGAAACGCATGGTCTTGATAACTCGACACAGGTAGTAAAGGTAAATTCTCTCTATAGATATGATAAAGCTTAAATCCCATTTACTAATTGCTAGCCCATGCTTAGATGAGTTTGATAAATTTATGGCTAAGCAAGATGATTTTAATGCTTATTTTGGTAGACAATTGAAATACAATTCAAATATGCTTGAGCACATGGGTGATTATATGGCTAATGCCAAAGGTGAACTTAAACTTATTAGTAAACATGCTTCTATGGTTACCACTCAAGTAGAACAAGTACTTAAAGCTCAAAATAATTTGCTCAATGAATTGAATAGTAAAGATAATGATAATGCTGTTAGAGTGGCTACTAGAACTGGTAGAATGACTCAGGAACCTTTGTATCCTGAAGGCCATCCTAAGAGAATTGAGCAAGATCCTCAGATAAATAATATAGATGTACCTAGTTCTTCTAAAAAGAAGAAAAAGAAAAATGATAGGACTTTGCATGCTTCTAGTGATCCTATTTGTTGAAACACCTGAGAATCCAAATGATATTTCTATTTCTGATGCTGAAACACAATCTGGTAATGAACCTGAAACTAATGATAATGTGTAACATCCCAAATTTTCAATTTGGAATGTTATATACTAGATCATCATTGCATATCATATTTATTGCATTTTGGTTGATCCTAGAAATTTCACGCAACTCAAGGACCCTCGGAGAGATTTGGGGATTTCGTTATTTTCATATTTGAGTTGTCTCAAATTTTGAAAATAGGATCATTTGATTTTATTTATTTTATCTTCAGTTATTTCTATTATAAAAATTATGAGAGAGGGAATAAAATGACTTTCCCAAAATAAAGAAATATTGGGGATTTAATAAAAAAATCAAATAAGATTTTATTTGGTTTTATTTGCTATTTTATTTGAATTTAGGAAAAATGCGTGTTTCTCAAAATTGCATTTAGGCTCCAAATAAATGTTCATCCTGTGCGGCTTGATTTTAGAAGCCGGGGAAAATTTATTTCGGGATTTTTGGAGTCCGTTTAGTATTCCTTTTGTTTTTTTCCCGAGCGTAATTATTAAAAAAAAGTCCGAACCTACCTTGGGCCGTAACCGGCCAAGACTCCGCCTGGCCGGGCCTTCTTATAAGCGCCCCGAGGCCCCCGCCAAGCCCAGCCGTGCCCCGCCCGAAACCCTAACCCTAGCCGCCCGCCGCCGCCGTGCCGCCCGCCCGCGCCGCCGCCGTTCGCCGGAGTCGCCGGAGGTAGACCTCGCGCCGCCGGTTTTTTTAGAAAACCGATCAGTTTTCCGTCGGTTTTGTTGTTTTTTTAGTTTCGGTTTTTTTAAATAGATCAGTTTTTCCGGTTTATTTAATTAGCGAGCGTTAGTCCGTTCGTTCGTTTTAGCGAACGTTCGTCGTTTTTCTTTTTCTCGGATTAAATCCGCGGTTTCTCTGATCGCGATTTCTGATCCGATTTTCGTTTTAGTCTAACTTTTCGCCCGTTTATCGGAATCAGGCGATTCAAGCGCCTGGAGTTTCGTATCGAAACCCTCTTTCCGTTTAACCAACTCAAACAAGTTTTTGCCACTGTAAAAGTTGCCTTAGATCCAGAATAGTAAACGAAGCCTGTTTCTTTTGCCATTTGTCTTTCGTTGCTTCGTTTGATTTGATTCTTTTTGCCAACCGGAGTTCTTAAGTTGAACTTTCTGGTTAGATCTCTTATTTGAGTTTTACCTGTGCATTAGTTGAGTACTTATTGAATGCTTGTTTGTTTGTGATAGAGTACCCGGAGTGCGCCGCTTGCTACTTTGAATCGCTAGGTTTCCCGGAGCATCAGCAAGGCAAGTAACACTTTGATCATGCTTTCCCTCTACCCAGTTTTATTGCATTAGATCAATCCTCACACATTGCATGATTAGGATCTAATTAAATTGTGGGTTTGGGGAGTAGCTGAGGTAGTACCTATTACCTGTTATTATCAAACCTTTGGGAGTTACTTCTACGTTTGCCCATTATGCCATGCTATGCTAGTAGACGTGGATTGGGTGAGTGTATCCATGACAGATGTGAGATTGTTAATTAATGGTTTATTTAAGGTGGCAACTTAAATACACATCTGGGTGGATTGAGGCACCTGCGTATTCCAACGATTGCCTGTTTTCTTTTGGACCGCCACCCAGGCTCAAAGGGATCATGAGATTATTCATGCTAGAAACTTCCGTGTGCAGCCACAAGCTATTATGGGCTCTAGCATAGCTGATTAAGTTGTGCGAACTCTTACAGTGGTAGACTAGCAGATGTAGGGGAAAGTAGGTGTAACGGTCTACCCGATCGTAAGGTGCTAGCGCTTCTGAAAGACTATGTCTCGGTCATCCGTTTTCTCAAACACCATGTAGTGCGAGAAACCAAACAGAGGTGATCGAGTCTTGTGGGGAAAAGTGCGCAAACCTCTACAGAGTGTATAAACTAATCATGATTAGCCGTGTCCCTGGTTATGGACATCTTGAGTATCTAGTACCTGGATTATCACGTGAATCTCAACATGTTACTCTAAAATTTAATTTTGTTGGGTTTTGTTTAATGATGATGCTTAATTGGGATTGAGAATGCTGTCAACCATTCTCAATGTTTAACAACTACCATGATAGTTAAATAAAATTTATTCCTTTGCAGTAGGGAAAATTGGCTTTATGCAAAACTATAACCATAGAGCTTTCCACCAGCCAAATATGCATATAGAATAGCCTATTTCATTCTATTATTCTCTATGTGTTATTTTGCCAGCATATTCCATGTGCTGACCCGTTTCGGGCTGCAACGTTAATGTTGCAGACTTTTCAGACAACGATTAAGGTGTTTTTAGGTCGTGGTTCTATACTCAGTGATGCCGTTGGAGTTGATGGACTCACTTATCTTCCAAGCCTTTCGCTGTTATCATTATTAGATGGCCTTAAGCCATATTTATTGTAATAAGTTCTCTTTTGAGACACTCGATGTAATAATTGTGTGATTGCTACTCTGTTATAAATCCTTCAAGTACTATGTGGTGTCAGCATTACTGATCCAGGGATGACACCTGAGCACAGAGATTAGACCGTTTGAGGTCTGGTCGCTACAAGATGGTATCAGAGCACACGCTGACTGTAGGACACGACCACTAAGCTAAAGACCTAGATCACTACTCACTCTCTTCTCTTTCTGACTTCTCATCTTTTCTACTCTTTTAGGATGGCGGATGGAAGGAACAAGTTCACGCAACCGGATGAAGATACACCCTTTGGACGTCACTAGATACCTGAACATAGGAGTACCAAGCTTCACCGGAACCTACAATGCCACTTTATCTGAAGAAGAGCACTGGATGATTCAAGTTCAAGTTCCAGGAAGGACGTTCATGCCAGTCACTGAGCCCATAGAGTTTTCTTTTGATGCACCAACTTGGAGTCTAGGAAAGAGCATGGCAGCTCACATCGCCATGGGCCGCATTGGAGAAGTCTACCGCAATGATCTCAAGGATACTATCTACCAGATTTGTGGGCGCCGAGATGAGCACTGGGAGATGATCAGCACCAGAAAGGATAGATCAGTCGCAGCTTTTATCCAGGAGTTAAACCAGCACATTCGACATCAGGAGAACTAGATGTGCGCTGACATGATAGATCTGAAGAAGGCGAGGACAAGAATCAAGGAACTGGAGGAAGAACTCAAGGCTACACGTGAAGATTATGAAGAGGAAATCGAAGTATTAGTGGAGAAGAATGACGATCTGATCAAGAAGATCGGAATATTTATGGGAGGCCCTACACCAGTAGAAGAAGACGAAGAACCCAAGGAGATTCTCCCGGAAGACTACATCATCATCGACGACACTGACTCGGATCCAGACGATAGCGATGATGACTATGTTGATGAAGCAGGAGCAGATATAATGGAGTCGGCAACCGAAGAATACTTCTAGTAGACCACCACATCAGTAGTAGTAGTCCATCATGTAAATATAGTAGTCCGATCACTTTTACGATAGTTAGATCGATTGTATGCCCTTGTTTGATTGATTGAATGAAGTGAATTGTTTGCTTTTGCCTCATGTGCATATGGGTAGTGTTTCTCTTTAGACCCCCTCAATTCTTAAATCTCGTCTTTTCTAAACCCTCAGATGCCTCCGAGACATGACCCCGGATTTACCTTCCCACCGGAGCTCACCCAGTTGATCCAACAGCAGAACACATTGATGCAGTTGTTAGTCCAGAATCAGAATAAGGGGAACAACAACAACAACCCACCACCACCACCTGTTGATCACTTAGCCCGTTTTCTTAGGCTGAATCCGCCGGTGTTTTCCAGTAGCACCGAGCCGAGAGTAGCAGATGATTGGCTCCGCAAGACAGCTAGAGAGTTGACCACAGCAGGATGCACGGATGCGGAAAAGGTGAAGTTTGCCGCACATCAGCTTGAAGGACCCGCAGCATCATGGTGGGAGAATTTCACAGCCACTTTCCCTATCGACACTGTCACGTGGGACCAGTTTCAGCAGGCTTTTCGAACTTCCCATGTTTCAGCAGGAGCTATGGCCATGAAGAAGCGAGAGTTTCGCAACTTGCGCCAAGGAGGACAGACAGTTGGCCAGTATGTGGAGGACTTCAGTAAATTAGCACGTTATGCCCCAGATGATGTTGCTACGGATGCAGCTAAGCAAGAGAAGTTTCTGGAAGGACTGAATGATGAGTTGAGCATGCAGTTGATGGTAGCAATCTTCAACAATTATCAGGAGTTGGTAGATCGTGCTCTCATGATTGAAGGGAAGCAGCAGCAGATTGAGAATCGCAAGAGGAAGTATGGACAAGGGAAGCACACTTCAGGAGCTCAGCAGAAGCCACGTTTTACCCCTAGACCAGGAGGACATTTTTAGCATACTCATGAAGGAGGTAGCTCGCACAATCACAATGGCACCAAGAATGGTAATGGGAATGGAGGAAGCAACGGCCAGAACCGCACCAACCCATCGACCCCAGCCAAGAGAGACCTGAGCCAAGTCACTTGTTTTAAGTGCCAGAAGACCGGACATTATACCAATGAATGTGTGACGCCCGGATAATTAAGCTACAGTAACCTTCTACTAATGATGCCATGTCACCACTGTCACTGTAGTTAATCTCGTGTTAGTTCAAAGTCAATTCGAAATTCAAATTTAAAATAAAGGCAAACAATAAAAGTTTTCTAACATTAAAACTGAAATGTTCAAAATGGGACAAATAAATCCTAAGTAACATTGGTGGAGAGACCACACTTGTAATAAATGTGTTAATACTTAAAAATGAATAAAACAACTGCAAAATAAATTAATTAAATGCCCTTTGTATTTTGTAAAATACTAAACTATTTTATTTAGCTGTCCAAGTTAATGTGGCAGTGGCATTTTTGGTAATATCAAATATGGCGCCATTTTGGTATTTTACTAAAACTAAAATAAAAGGAAACTAAAAGAAAACAGTAAAGAATAAATAAAAACAGAAAAAGAATAAATAAAAGAAAGAAAACAAACACAACAAAAAAAGAACCCCCCTCCCCCTGGGCCGAATGGCCCAGCTAGCCAGCAGGCCATCAGGCCAAAAGGCCCAACTGGCCCACCCCCACTCCCCTTATCCCTGGACCCCGAAACCCTAGCCCGCTACCCATCGCCCCACTCCCCCACTCCCCCCACGCCGCTCTCCCCTTCCCCGATCGGATCGGGGCAGCGCCCCGCTGGCCACCTCACCCGAGCCGCCTCACCGAACCTTCCCCTCCTCGCCGGCCGTCCTCGATGCCTCCTCCCTGACAAGCCCCAGCACTCGCCGCCTCCGACCCGAGCGCCGTCGTCGATCGTCGCCCGACGCCGTGCTCCTTCGACCTCGCCTCGCCATCCACCCCGAGCAACCGCTGCCACTCCCCTACACCTTCCGTGAGCACCCCCCTCTCTCCCCGTCCCCGTTGCCCGTTCCGGCCACCGCGCCGCCAAGCCCCGCCCCTGTACGCTGTCGGCGTCGACTGCGCGTGCAAGGCCGCACCCGCCTGCTCGAGCCGCTCCTCACGCCCGGCCGTGCCCTATGCATGTGCACACTCGCCGCCGCCCCGTGCTGAGGCTCCGCGCGTGCCGTGCTCATCCACCGGCCGCCCGCGCCATCCGCGGCTTGCGCGTGTCCGCCCCCATGCTCGTGATGCTCCCCTCGCTCCGATCGCTGTTGCGTCCGCCGCCGCTCGCCGTCCCGCCATTTGCCCGCGCCGCGCCTTCGCTCCCCGCCCCGGCGCCACTCCGACGTGGCCTCGCTGCTGCCGCTGTCGTCCCAGGCGGCTGGGCTTGCCGTGCCCGTGGCCGCCCCCTGTCGATCCGGGCATTTGCCCAATCGGGCCGGGTGCCTGCGCTCGTAACCCACGCGCCCGCATAGCAGCGGTGCCCGAACCGCTGCCACTTACTAGGGGGCCCCACGCCCCAGAACGTAAAATGAAAATAATAAAAAGAATAATAATATTAATTAATTAATAATTAACTTAAAATAATTCTGTTAATTAACTAATTAAACCTAATTAACCTACTAAGATAACTTAACTACTGTTAATTAGTCTTAGTCAATGACGAATGGGAGCCACACGTCTGTTGACCTAGTCAACAGAAAGTTGACTAATGACATCATGCTGACATCATAATTACATTTTCTAATTAAATTAATTCTGTTAATTCTAAAAATGAATTAAATCTTTAAAATTAATATAAAATAATCCGTAACTCGGATGGAAAAACTTTGTACATGAAAGTTGCTCAGAACGACGAGACGATTCCGGATACGCAGCCCATTCGTACGCCACACATTCCTAGCATAGAAAACACGCAACTTTCCCCCTCCGGTCCATCTGTCCAAAAACGCAAAACACCGGGGATATTTTCCCGGATGTTTCCCCCCTTCACCGGTACCACCTCATACCGATTAGGGCACCCCTAGCACCGCTACTTGTCATGTCATGCATCGCTATGCAGTTTTTTGCGTTATATTTATGGTTTCTTCCCCCTCTTCTCTCGCTAGACATCGAGACCGACGCCGCTGCTACCCAGTACGACTACGGTGTTGATGACCCCTCTCTCTTGCCAGAGCAACCAGGCAAGCCCCCCCTTGATCACCAGATATCGCCTACTCTTCTCTATACTGCTTGCATTAGAGTAGTGTAGCATGTTACTGCTTTCCGTTAAACCTATCCTGATGCATAGCCTGTCCTTGCTACTACTGTTGTTACCTTTACCTGCAATCCTAATGCTTAGTATAGGATGCTAGTTTATCATCAATGGCCCTACATTCATGTCCGTCCGCCATGCTATACTATCGGGTCATGATCACTCGGGAGGTGATCACGGGTATATATTATATACTTTATACATGATACATGTGGTGACTAAAGACGGGTCGGCTGGTGGAGCACCCGCGAGTGATTCACGGATTGGGGGCTGAAAGGACCTTTGTCCCAACGGCCCTCTGTATGGATCTTTATGGCGAAGCGATAGGGCAGGTTGAGACCACCTGGGAGAGAGGTGGGCCTGGCCCTGGTCGGCGTTCGCGGTTATTTCAAAATAACACGCTTAACGAGATCTTGGTATTTGATCTGAGTCTGGCTACTGGCCTATACGCACTAACCATCTACGCGGGGACAGTTATGGGCACTCGACGTCGTGGTATCAGCCGAAGCCTTCATGACGTTAGCGACTGAGCAGCGCGCACCGGGTTGGATTGGAACGCCTACTCTTGTATAAGGGAGGCTAGGTCTGCTCACCGGCCGCGTTTGCAACGTGCAGGTGTGCAAAGGGCGATGGACCCAGACCCTTGCGCCATAGGATTTAGACCGGCGTGCTGACCTCTCTGTTGTGCCTAGGTAGGGCTGCGACGTGTTGATCTTCCGAGGCCGGGCATGACCCAGGAAAGTGTGTCCGTCCAAATGGGATCGAGCGTGTTGGGTTATGTGGTGCACCCCTGCAAGGAAGTTAATCTATTCGAATAGCCGTGATCTTCGGTAACAGGACGACTTGGAGTTGTACCTTGGCCTTATGACAACTAGGACCGGATACTTAATAAAACACACCCTTCCAAGTGCCATATACAACCGGTGGTCGCTCTATCACAGGGCGACGAGGGGAGGATCATCGGTTAGGATTATGCTATGCGATGCTACTTGGTGAACTTACCATCTACTCTCTTCTCCTGCTGCAAGATGGAGGTTACCAGAAGCGTAGTCTTCGAAAGGACTAGCTATCCCCCTCTTATTCCGGCATTCTGCAGTTCAGTCCACATATGATACCCTTATTCCTTTTGATACCAATGCATACATATGTAGTGTAGTTCCTTGCTTGCGAGTACTTTGGATGAGTAATCACGGTTGCTTTGCTCCCCCTTTTTCCCCCTTCCTATACTTGATTGTTGCGACCAGACGATGGAGCCCAGGAGCCAGACGCCACCATCGACGACGACTACTACTACTCGGGGGGTGCCTAATACTACGTGCAGCCCGGTGACGACGACCAGGAGTAGTTTAGGAGGATCCCAGGCAGGAGGCATGCGCCTCTTTCGATCTGTATCCCAGTTTGTGCTAGCCTTCTTAAGGCAAACTTGTTTAACTTATGTCTGTACTCAGATATTGTTGCTTCCGCTGACTCGTCTATGATCGAGCTCTTGTATTCGAGCCTTCGATGCCCCTGGCTTGTAATATGATGCTTGTATGACTTATTTTATTTGTAGAGTTGTGTCGTGATATCTTCCCGTGAGTCCCTGATCTTGATCGTACACGTTTGCGTGTATGATTAGTGTATGGTCAAATCGGGGGCGTCACAAGTTGGTATCAGAGCCAACTGCCTGTAGGAATCCCCCTTCCACACTCCTTGGCCGAAGTCGAGTCTAGACATTACATAAACTTTTACTAACATGGATGTGTGCCTTACGGGCCCACGTCGCCATTGGGTGGTATTAGGATCTTTTACTCCTTATCTATACTCTGGGACTCTGATCTCTCTTCTATTCGGGTTAAATGAATTTTGCTAAATCTAACATTAGGATCTCGTTATCACTTTCACCCGAAGAGCCCCTTATTACTGATGATCGTCTGCCGCACATGAAGACCCTGAAGATACTCTCCGCTGTTAACCCGAGAACTTGTGTTCATCGCGTTTGCAATTCCCCTTCCACCGTCAACCCTTATGGATAACTACTTGAAGTTGTTATGCTTACATACATCCCTAGTTGGTCTTGTTATTACAAGATACCCCGAAATACTCGTCATTGTTTCGATAATCCTTTGAGCTTACTGCCTTGCTGTTCTTTGTCATCTGAATACCCCTATGGATAATTCCTTGCACTTGCCGAGTATCTTTTCATCCCTAGTTGTTCAAGTGTTTCATGAAGGTCTTCGAAATACTATTCGATCTTCCGAAAATCCTTAGTAGCTTAATGCTCTGTGAATACTTGTCTTCTTACATTATGGTTAATTCCATATGTCTAGTAGTCTTCGTTGACATCCCTTGACTTTGCCATTTTGACCCTAATGATTCAATATGTGCGTATGCACGCGATCATCAGGATATCCTTTTAAATTATCTTCCCGGCTCAAATGGCATTTTAAACATGAGCTAGATCTCGACCAATCTAATTGCCATCGATTATTCCCCTAAGCCTACTCGGCTTACCCATCCTTAATCAGAGCCCTTGCTTCTGATCCCTTGTCTTGGAATTCATAATTCATTTGCCTTTGAGCTTTGAGTTAGTCAGTTGTTTCTATAATCTGATCTCCTTGCCTTCTTTCTTCCTCTGGTTGAGTATCGATGCTCACGTCGGATCCCTTGTGGACCACCAGACCCTTTCCCGGATTTTATCCAACAACGTCCTTCATATTCAATAAGCCTGTGAGCCTTTTCCTTGGATACATAATGCCTTTGGTAAATTGTATCCTCTGTTTTCTCAACCATGCTTTGTTTTCGAGCTGGTGGTATTTACGATTGAAGCTTGTGGTATATGTTCCTAAGATGCCCCTATGGGTTGAACCTATACCTGCTCTAAAACCGTATGAACCCAAAAGATTTCACGGGTCATACTTATCTGGTATTGCACCAGGTAAAAACTTTCAACAAGTAATGTCATTTTTGAAATACGAGAGGTGAATGAAAGGTTATGCCTTGAACAAATGGGAGTCGACCTTGAACCCTGTGTTCATGCCCATGGACATGATGTAGATCTTATCATTAAAGCTTCTGTTAAATTAATTATTCCTTTGGTATAAGTTCATCTTATATCTGGGATCTGGCCTTTTGCAATCATGGTTCCGACCATGTTCTCCTTTAAATACCATTTCTCGTGCAAGTTGAAGCACTTGTCTTCTGCGGAGTAATGCCCCAGTCCAACCTCTACTTTGATTTGTCATCGAGTATTACCCCCCTGGTATCTCAAGATTATCATGGAACTACATAACTTCTTACGAGTTCTTCATCTAGTGCTACATTCTCATTGATTCCAATTTTTCGTGGGCTCTGAGTTATTTAACACTCGAAGACATCGATAACTGAATCGAGTCTGCACTGCGATTCAAAAACTCTTAGTAATCTTCAATGCTTACGAGTTTGTACTCGATAGTGTCATTCCTAGCTGATTGACTACATCATCATCGTACAAAGAACTGCGCTTAGCCCCCCCGCTCATGAAACGGCTCTGCTGCAATGGATGGCAGAGGGTCCGTAGTACCCGAAGCACTAGGCTGGCTGCTTGACCATTCTACCTATGTCCTTCATCCTCGGTACACAATCCCGACAGTGCTCTAAGCTTACATCAAACCTTCACCATCATATTGTTTTTCTTGAGAGACAACTCTGAATTCTGAGATGGCATCTTATCTATGGTTATAATAACCTTTTCCTTCACCATTCCCTTGGCTTGATGTCATCGCCGAGCGATTGCATCCTCATGGAGCCTCTCGACAAGATTTGTCGTGATCATCATCAACATTTTGACCCCTTCCAAGATATTAATTGAATTCATGATGAGAAGTACCCTCCTTGTCCTCGATGATTTGTGTTATCATCGACCACTTTATTGCCTTCCGTTCAACACAAACTTGTTCGTGTCTCTAGCACCCTATTGCTTTCAAGTTAATGGTCGATATTTCATTCTTAGACTATTGGTTGTTGAATCACCTTTCTAACATTGATCATGCTACCTAAGACCATATTTTGGGTGCACTTTTCAACCAATGCTTAATTGTGTATGTTTTCCTCGAGCATACATCCTTATATCATTTGGTCTGACAAATGTTGACTCCTTGTTCACATAAGTGTGGAAATCCATCTTTTGAAAATCTCAATGAATCGTCGCTGAGTTGATCAGCCACCTCTTCATTCTCCCCTTGGTTTTAATGATGAACTCTTGTTTTGGAACTCGCTTCCATAGTACATTTCCCGAGAATCTTACATTGTTGCCTCGTCAACTGTGTTGCACCTTTTCTTCTCAGGCATCCTGAGTCTGAGGCATCCTGGCACCAATAAGATCTGAATCTCGGTCAGATATGATGGTTGGAACATATTTCCAAGAGTTATTACATTGGTCCTGATATATCGGTAAGGTGGGGTCATGCCTATCACACCTGGCCGGAGGACTTGTTGTTATAGATTCCTTTTCAGCAAGGTTATCCCTTCTTCCATGAGGAAATTGTAAGACCTATTCTTCAAGTTATTCCTGATGGATCCTTTGTGTTTCCAGAGTCTGATCTTCACCCATTGACCATGTCAATGCTATCTCGAAGCATGTCTATGGTATTCTGATTTTCAACAAGAACATTGAAGCTAATGCTAAAATGTTTCCTGCTCAATTATCCAAACACCGTTGTATGGGTAATATCATGAGCTTCCTCCCCCTTACTTAAGTGGTTTTCTACCTTGTATCCGGTCTTGGATATCATACGCTGCTTGTTCTTGGGAAGGATATACCCCTAAAATATGTGTTTAAACACATTTGCCTTCCCATTGATCTGTTAATCTGATAATCACATTTTCCTTTCCATTGTTCTGTTTAATCTTCTTGAGGTTTATATGATCTAAGCAGTAATACATCATTGCTTTTATAAGCACCTCAGTGTACAACTCTGTCAGTAAGACCCTGTTACTATTGTTGTTGACATTCTAGTAACCACCGATGGACGAGAACTTTGCCTATTGGTCCGCCTCGTTCAACGAGCAGGAAAATGGTTCTCTTCGTCCCTCGCCCTTGGTACCGACATCGTTGCCGACATAACTGGCTAGCTACCCTCTGACATGCCTTGCTATCATGACCATGCAAGATGTCACCACTCCTACTTTTATCCCACATGGCGGGCCCATAACCCACAGTTCCACTGGATCGAAACCTGACTCTCCTGTACACCACCTGTTCCCAAGGTTGTTCCTCGCGCTTGACTTTGTAAGTAATTCATGGACCACCTGTCTAGTGATCTAATCTGGTATGAGGCGCAATACCTATCCTCGTTGCCCTGAAACCCTTTCACCTTTTGATTAGGCATCGTACGATTGCCTATCCGTTTGAAACTTCTCATGGTACCTTCTTACTTTGCTCTCGATATCTTCTTAAGTTTCAAATCGAGAGATACTTATGCTTCTTCCCTGAGTTAACCGTCTGATGCTTGATCTTGTTGGAATCCGTCCTTATAGAGTTTTTCCCCTCTTATCCTTTCGTAAGTACGGTGAAGTTCCCGAAGGAAGGACGACAATTTCATCATGATGCATTGGTGCATAGGAATGAAGACATACATACTATGGATTGACCTCTTCGAGAAGAGCAACCAAGACCGAGAAGATTCGTTAGAATTTCGTAACCAAACCTTTTTCTCTTTAGACCCCCTCTTAAATCTCGGGACGAGATTTCTTGTAGTGAAGGAGAATTGTGACGCCCGGATAATTAAGCTACAGTAACCTTCTACTAATGATGCCATGTCACCACTGTCACTCTAGTTAATCTCGCGTTAGTTCAAAATCAATTCAAAATTCAAATTTAGAATAAAGGCAAACAATAAAAGTTTTCTAACATTAAAACTAAAATGTTCAAAATGGGACAAATAAATCCTAAGTAACAATGGTGGAGAGACCACACTTGTAATAAATGTGTTAATACTCAAAAATGAATAAAACAGCAGCAAAATAAATTAATTAAATGCCCTTTGCATTTTGTAAAATACTAAACTATTTTATTTAGCTGTCCAAGTTAATGTGGCAGTGGCATTTTTGGTAATATCAAATATGGCGCCATTTTGGTATTTTACTAAAACTAAAATAAAAGGAAACTAAAAGAAAACAGTAAAGAATAAATAAAAATAGAAAAGGAATAAATAAAAGAAAGAAAACAAACACATCAAAAAAAAGAACCCCCTCCCCCTGGGCCGAATGGCCCAGCTAGCCAGCAGGCCATCAGGCCAAAAGGCCCAACCGGCCCACCCCCACTCCCCTTATCCCTGGACCCCGAAACCCTAGCCCGCTACCCGTCGCCCCACTCCCCCACTCCCCCCACGCCGCTCTCCCCTTCCCCGATCGGATCGGGGCAGCGCCCCGCTGGCCACCTCACCCGAGCCGCCTCGCCGAACCTTCCCCTCCTCGCCGGCCGTCCTCGACGCCTCCTCCCTGACGCGCCCCAGCACTCGCCGCCCCCGACCCGAGCGCCATCGTCGATCGTCGCCCGACGCCGTGCTCCTTCGACCTCGCCTCACCATCCACCCCGAGCAACCGCTGCCACTCTTCTACACCTTCCGTGAGCACCCCCCTCTCTCCCCGTCCCCGTTGCCCGTTCCGGCCACCGCGCCACCAAGCCCCGCCCCTGTGCATTGTCGGCGTCGACTGCGCGCGCAAGGCCGCACCCGCCTGCTCGACCCGCTCCTCACGCCCGGCCGTGCCCTATGCACTTGCACACTCGCCGCCGCCCCGTGCTGAGGCTCCGCGCGCGCCGTGCTCGCCCATCGGCCACCCGCGCCGTCCGCGGCTTGCGCGTGTCCACCCCCATGCTCGCAATGCTCCCCTCACCCCGATCGCTGTTGCGTCCGACGCCGCTCGCCGTCCCGCCATTTGCCCACGCCGCGCCTTCGCTCCCCGCCCTGGCGCCACCCCGACGTGGCCTCGCCGCTGCCGCTGTCGTCCCAGGTGGTCGGGCTTGCCGTGCCCGTGGCCGGCGCCCCCCTGTCGATCTGGGCATTTGCCCAATCGGGCCGGGTGCGTGCGCCGGTAACCCGCGCGCCCGCATACCAGCGGTGCCCGAATCGCTGCCACTAACTAGGAGGGCCCCACGCCCCAGAACGTAAAATGAAAATAATAAAAAGAATAACAATATTAATTAATTAATAATTATCTTAAAATAGTTCTGTTAATTAACTAATTAAACCTAATTAACCTACTAAGATAACCTAACTACTGTTAATTAGTCTTAGTCAATGACGAATGGGACCCACACGTTTGTTGACCGAGTCAACAGACAGTTGACTAATGACATCATGCTAACATCACGCTGACATCATAATTACATTTTCAATTAAATTAATTCTGTTAATTCTAAAAATGAATTAAATCTTTAAAATTAATATAAAATAATCCGTAACTCGGATGGAAAAACTTTGTACATGAAAGTTGCTCAGAACGACGAGACGATTCCGGATACGCAGCCCGTTCGTCCGCCACACATTCCTAGCATAGAAAACATGCAACTTTCCCCCCCGGCCCATCTGTCCGAAAATGCAAAACACCGGGGATATTTTCCCGGATGTTTCCCCCCTTCACCGGTACCACCTCATACCGCGTTAGGGCACCCCTAGCACCGCTACTTGTCATGTCATGCATCGGTATGCAGTTGTTTGCGTTATATTTATGGTTTCTTCCCCCTCTTCTCGCTAGACATCGAGACCGACGCCGCTGCTACCCAGTACGACTACGGTGTTGACAACCCCTCTCTCTTGCCAGAGCAACCAAGCAAGCCCCCCCTTGATCACCAGATATCGCCTACTCTTCTCTATACTGCTTGCATTAGAGTAGTGTAGCATGTTACTGCTTTCCGTTAAACCTATCCTGATGCATAGCTTGTCCTTGCTACTATTGTTGTTACCTTTACCTGCAATCCTAATGCTTAGTATAGGATGCTAGTTTATCATCAGTGGCCCTATATTCATGTCCGTCTGCCATGCTGTACTATCGGGCCGTGATCACTCGGGAGGTGATCACGGGTATATACTATGTACTTTATACATGATACATGTGGTGACTAAAGACGGGTCGGCTGGTGGAGCACCCGTGAGTGATTCACGGATTGGGGGCTGAAAGGACCTTTGTTCCAACGGCCCTCTGTGTGGATCTTTGTGGCGAAGCGACAGGGCAGGTTGAGACCACCTAGGAGAGAGGTGGGCCTGGCCCTGGTCGGTGTTCATGGTTATTTCAAAATAACACGCTTAACGAGATCTTGGTATTTGATCTGAGTCTGGCTACTGGCCTATACACACTAACCATCTACGCGGGGACAGTTATGGGCACTCGACATCGTGGTATCAGCCAAAGCCTTCGTGACGTCAGCGACTGAGCGGCGCACGCCAGGTTGGACTGGAACGCCTACTCTTGTATAAGGGAGGCTAGGTCTGCTCACCGGCCGCGTTCGCAACGTGCAGGTGAGCAAAGGGCGATGGGCCCAGACCCCTGCGCCATAGGATTTAGACCAGCGTGCTGACCTCTCTGTTGTGCCTAGGTAGGGCTGCGAAGTGTTGATCTTCCGAGGCCGGGAATGACCCAGGAAAGTGTGTCCGGCCAAATGGGATCGAGCGTGTTGGGTTATGTGGTGCACCCCTGCAGGGAAGTTAATCTATTCGAATAGCCATGATCTTCGGTAACAGGACGACTTGGAGTTGTACCTTGGCCTTATGACAACTAGAACCGGATACTTAATAAAACACACCCTTCCAAGTGCCATATACAACCGGTGGTCACTCTCTGACAGGGCGACGAGGGGAGGATCATCGGTTAGGATTATGCTATGCGATGCTACTTGGTGAACTTACCATCTACTCTCTTCTCCTACTGCAAGATGGAGGTTACCAGAAGCGTAGTCTTCGAAAGGACTAGCTATCCCCCTCTTATTCCGACATTCCGCAGTTCAGTCCACATATGATACCCTTATTCCTTTTGATTCCAATGCATACATATGTAGTGTAGCTCCTTGCTTGCGTGTACTTTGGATGAGTACTCACGGTTGCTTTGCTCCCCCTTTTTTCCCCTTCCTATACTTGATTGCTGCGACCAGACGATGGAGCCCAGGAGCCAGACGCCACCGTCGACGACGACTACTACTACTCGGGGGGTGCCTACTACTACGTGCAGCCCGCTGATGACGACCGGGAGTAGTTTAGGAGGATCCCAGGCAGGAGGCATGCGCCTCTTTCGATCTCTATCCCAGTTTGTGCTAGCCTTCTTAAGGCAAACTTGTTTAACTTATGTCTGTACTCAGATATTGTTGCTTCCGCTGACTCGTCTATGATCGAGCTCTTGTATTCGAGCCTTCGAGGCCCCTGGCTTGTAATATGATGCTTGTATGACTTATTTTATTTGTAGAGTTGTGTTGTGATATCTTCTCGTGAGTCCCTGATCTTGATCGTACACGTTTGCGTGTATGATTAGTGTATGGTCAAATCGGGGGCGTCACAGAATGTCCTGAATCACAGAATGGTAATGGCAATGGAAGCTCTGGGAAGAAGCCGAACCCTTTCAACAGGGGACAGGTGAACCACGTTAATGTGGAGGAGGTTGAAGAGCAGCCGGATGCAGTAATCGGTAAGTTTTGTTTAAGTCATTTACTGCACTCGTTCTTTTTGATACTGGTGCATCGCATTGATACATATCAAGGGGATTTGTGGATAAGTATAACCTGCCAACCAAAGTTCTTAGAACACCTATGTTAGTAAGCTCACCAGGAGCGGAGTATATGGCTAGCCAAGGATGTTTTCAAGTGCCATTAAGTATAGGTAGGCATGTGTTCCCCTCGGATTTGATAATATTGGAATCACAAGGTTTAGATGTAATTCTGGGTATGGATTGGTTGTCGATGTATGGAGGAAACATCGATTGTGCCAGTAAGTCGATCTTGCTTACCACCCCAGAAGGGAGAAGGATCAAGTATGTATCCCGGCATGTACCGAAGAGGACTCAAGTAAATTTTTTAACAAGAGTTGTGCAGGAGGAAGTACCAGTAGTGAAGGATTTCTTCGATGTATTTCCAGAAGAATTGCCAGGCATGCCACCGGATAGAGATATTGAGTTTTTGATTGAGCTTTTGCCAGGCACAGGGCCAATATCAAAGAGACCATATAGGATGCCCGCAAAGGATTTGGTGGAAATTAAGAAGCAGATTAAGGTTTTACTGGATAAAGGATACATTCGCCCAAGTTCATCGCCTTGGGGATCGCCAATACTTCTAGTGGAGAAGAAGGATGGATCGTTAAGGATGGTTGTTGATTATCGAGGATTGAATGAAGTAACCATCAAGAACAAGTACCCACTACCGATGATCAATGATCTGTTTGATCGATTGCAAGGAGCTAAGGTATTTTCCAAGATCGATCTGCGATCAGGATACCACCAGTTGAAGATTCGAGAACAGGATATACCTAAGATGGCTTTTACCACCAGGTATGGGCTGTACGAGTATACCGTTATGTCATTTGGTCTGACTAACGCACCTACATATTTTATGAACATGATGAACAAAGTGTTTATGGAGTTCTTGGATAAGTTCGTCGTAGTGTTCATTGATGATATCCTGCTTTACTCGAAGAATGAAGAGGAGCATAAGGACCGTTTGCGTTTGGTTCTTGGAAAGCTCAGAGAACATCAATTATATGCCAAGTTTAGCAAATGTGAGTTTTGGTTGAAAGAAGTTGGATTTCTCGGACATGTTATATCCGGAGAAGGTATAGCAGTAGATCCCACTAAAGTTGATACTGTGACCAAGTGGGAAGCGCCAACCACAGTTGGAGAGATCCGGAGTTTTCTTGGACTTGCAGGATACTACCAAAGGTTTATTGAGAATTTCTCAAAGATTGCGAAGCCTATGACGGAATTGTTGAAGAAGGATACCAAGTTCATATGGACTGAGGAATGTGAGGCTAGTTTCCAGGAGTTGAAGAAACGTTTGGTTACCTCACCAGTGTTGATTTTACCGGATCAGACCAAGGATTATGAGGTGTATTGTGACGCTTCATGTCGAGGACTTGGGGCAGTTCTTATGCAGGAAGGAAGAGTTGTTTCATATGCCTCACGACAGCTTAAGCCCCATGAGTTGAATTATGCTACGCATGATTTGGAGTTAGCAGCCGTAGTGCATGCATTGAAGACTTGGAGACATTTTCTGATTGGAAACCATTGCGAGGTGTACACGGATCACAAGAGTTTGAAGTATATTTTCACACAAAAGGAGTTGAACCTCAGACAAAGGAGATGGTTGGAGCTCATCAAGGATTATGATATGAAATTGCATTATCACCCTGGAAAGGCTAACGTAGTAGATGACGCGTTGAGCCGTAAGAGCCATGTCAACACCCTAATAACGGAAGATTTACCAAGGGAGTTAGCCAAAAATCTTCGAGAGCTATGTTTGGAAATAGTTCCAAGAGGCTATGTAGCAGCATTGGAGATTCAGTCTACTTTGATGGATAAGATTAGAGAATCCCAAAAGACTGACAAGGAGATTGCCTCTATTAAGGAGAAAATGAGCAAAGGAAAAGCTAAGGGATTTCGTGAGGATGAGCACGACACCTTATGGTTTGAAGACCGTGTCTATGTACCAAACAATTCGGAGATCAGGAAGTTAATTTTACAAGAGGCCCATGATTCACCGAATTCGATTCACCCAGGAAATACCAAGATGTATTTGGATTTGAAGGATATTTTCTGGTGGACCAGAATTGTAGCGACCAGACCTCAAACAGTCTGATCTCTGTGCTCCGGTGTCATCCCTGGATCAGTAATGCTGACACCACACAGTACTCGAAGGATTTATAGCAGAGTAGCAATCACACAGTTATTACATCGAGTGTCTCAAAAGAGAACTTATTACAATAAATATGGCTTAAGGCCATCTAATAACGATAACAGCGGAAGGCTTGGAAGATAAGTGAGTCCATCAACTCCAACGACATCACTGAGTATAGAACCACGACCTAAAAACTCCTTAATCGTCGTCTGAAAAGTCTGCAACATTAACGTTGCAGCCCGAAAACGGGTCAGCACATGGAATATGCTGGCAAGGTAACACATAGAGAGTAAAGGAATGCAACAGCTATACTATATGCATATTTGGCTGGTGGAAAGCTCTATGGTTACAGTTTTTGCGTAAAGCCAATTTTTCCCTACTTCAAAGGAATAAATTTAATTACTACCATGGTGGTTGTTAAACATTGAGAATGGTTGACAGCATTCTCAATCCCAATTAAAGTAACATCTTTAAACCCAATAAAATTTACTTTAGAGTAACATGTTGAGATTCACATGATAATCCAGGTACTAGATACTCAAGATGTCCATAACCGGGGACACGGCTAACCATGATTAGTTTGTTACACTCTGCAGAGGTTTGCGCACTTTTCCCCACAAGACTCGATCGCCTCCGTTGGATTTCTCGCACTACATGGTGTTTGAGAAACGGATGACCGAGACATAGTCTTTCAGAAGCGCTAGCACCTTACGATCAGGTAGACCGTACCACCTACATCCCCTACATCTGCTAGTCTACCCTGTAAAAGTTCGCATGACTTAATCAACTATGCCAGAGCCCATAATGGCTTGTGGCTGCACACGGAAGTTTCTAGTATGAATAATCTCATGATCCCTTTGAGCCTGGGTGGCGGTCCAAAAGAAAAACAGGCAAGTCCTGGAATACCCAGGTGCCTCAATCCACCCAGATGTGTGTTTAAGTTGCCACCTTAGATAAACCATTAATTAACAATCTCACATCTGTCATGGATATCACTCACCCAATCCACGTCTACTAGCATAGCATGGCATAATAAGCAAACGTAGACGTAACTCCCAAAGGTTTGATAATAAACAGGTAATAGGTACTACCTCATCTACTTACCATCCCACAATTTAATTAGATCCTAATCATGCAATGTGTGAGAATTGATCTAATGCAATAAAACTGGGTTGTAGAAAAAGGTATGATTAAAGTGTTACTTGCCTTGCTGATGATCCGCGAAACCTAGGGATTCAAAGTAACAGGCGGCGCACTCCAGGTATTCTATCGTAGGCAAACAAACAAGCATACAATAAGTACTCATCTAATGCACAGGTAAAACTCAAATAGAAGATCTAACCAGAAAGTTCAACTTAAGAACCGTGGTTTGCAAAAATAATCAAATCAAATGAAGCAAAAGAAAATCAAACGGCGAAAGAAAGCAACTTCGTTCTAGTAATCTGGATCTAAGTCAAATTTTACAGTAGCAAAAACTTGTTTAAGTTGATTATTCGGAAAGAGGGTTTCGAGACGAAACTCCAGGCGCTTGAATCGCCTGATTCCGATAAACGAGCGAAAAGTTATACTAAAACGAAAATCGGATCAGAAATCGCGATCAGAAAATAATCGCGGAAAAATCCGACGAAAAAGAAAACGACGAACGGATTTTTTTCCTAAAAAAAGGCACGGATTTCGAGGGCGGCGAACCTCGGGCGATCCGCGGCTCCGGCGGATCGGCGGCGGGGCGGCGGCGGCTGGCGGCGGCTGGGCTGGCGGCGGCTGGGCCTAGGGTTTCGGGGCGGCTGGCCTTCGGGCTGGCTTGCCCCGGCTTATAAAGGCCTCGGCCAGGGGAGTCCTGGCCGAGTACGGTCCATAGTCGGTTCCGCTCTTTTTTTAAAAAAAATAATTATGCTCGGAAAAAAAATAAAAATAAATACTAAACAGACTCCAAAAATCCTGAAATAAATTTTCTCGGGTTTCTAAAAGCAAGCCCGATAAAGTGAACATTTATTTGGGCCCTAAATGCAATTTTGAAAAACGCGCATTTTTCCTAAATTCAAATAAAAATACCGAAAAACTCCGAAATAAATCTTATTTGATTTTTTTTATTAAATCCTCAATATTTCTATATTTTGGGAAAGTCATTTTATTCCCTCTCTCATATTTTTGTAATAGAAATAATTGATGATAAAATAAATAAAATCAAATGATCCTATTCTCAAGAAAACTCAAATATGAAAATAACGAAATCCCCAACTCTCTCCATGGGTCCTTGAGTTGCTTAGGATTTTCTAGGATCAAAACCAAAAGCAAAATAAAATATGATATGCATGATGATCTAATGTATAACATTCCAAATTGAAAATTTGGGATGTTACAAACCTACCCCCCTTAAGATGAATCTCGCCCTCGAGATTCGGGTTGGCTAGAAAATAGGTGAGGGTGGTCCTTGAGCAAATCTTCCTCTCGCTCCCAGGTGGCTTCATCCTCCGTGTGGTGGCTCCACTGAACTTTGCAAAACTTGATAACCTTGCTGCGAGTGACTCGGCTGGCAAACTCGAGAATCTTGACTGGTTTCTCCTCATAGGTCAAATCGTTATCCAACTGAATTGCTTCTAATGGCACTGTGTCTCTCAAAGGTATGTCAGCTATCTCCGCGTGACACTTCTTCAACTGAGAAACGTGGAACACATCATGAACTCCTGTCAATCCTCCTGGCAATTCCAACTTGTAGGCCACTTCTCCCATACGCTCCAAAACTCGATATGGCCCTACAAATCGTGGCGCTAACTTCCCCTTAACTCCAAAGCGCTTAATCCCTCGAAGTGGGGATACTCTAAGATAAGCTCTGTCTCCGACTTCGTAAACTATCTCTTTGCGTTTAGAATCTGCGTAGCTCTTCTGCCTGGACTGGGCTACCTTGAGCCTATCGCGAATCAACTTCACCTTCTGTTCAGACTCTTTAATCAAATCTGGTCCAAACAACTGGCGGTCTCCAACTTCGTCCCATGACAACGGTGTCCTGCACCTCCTTCCGTACAGAGCTTCAAAAGGGGCCATCTTCAAACTGGTCTGATAGCTATTATTGTAAGAGAACTCTGCATATGGCAAATTATCATCCCAACTAGATCCATAATCTAGCGCACAAGCTCTCAGCATATCCTCCAAAATCTGATTGACTCTCTCGGTCTGTCCATCTGTCTGCGGATGAAAAGCTGTACTAAATTCTAGCCTAGTACCCAAAGTCTCATGCAACTGCTTCCAGAACTTTGAGGTAAACTGGGTTCCTCTATCTGATATGATACTCCTCGGAACTCCATGCAGACATACGATCCTGGTCATGTATATCTTTGCCAACTTAGCACTGGTGTAAGTGGTCTTTACTGGGATGAAATGAGCTACCTTCGTCAATCGATCAACTACAACCCAAATCGAGTCATAGCCTGAACGAGTCCTTGGTAATCCCGTGATAAAATCCATGCCTAGCTTATCCCACTTCCATTCGGGTATCGACAATGGTTGCAACAATCCTGCTGGCTTCTGATGCTCTGCCTTTACTCTCTGACATACGTCACAAACTGCTACATACTCCGCAATATCCTTCTTCATTCTGGTCCACTAGAAAATATCCTTCAAATCCAAATACATCTTGGTATTTCCTGGGTCAATCGAATACGGTGAATCATGTGCCTCTTGCAGAATCAACTTTCTGATCTCCGGGTCATTGGGTACATAAACACGATCTTCAAACCATAGGGTGTCGTGCTCATCCTCATGAAATCCTTTAGCTTTTCCTTTGCTCAGTTTCTCCTTTATAGCGGCAATCTCTTTGTCAGTTTTCTGAGCTTCTCTGATTCTATCCATCAAAGTTGACTGAATCTCTAGTGCTGCTACATAGCCTCTCGGAACTATTTCCACACATAGTTCACGAAGATTTTCTGCTAACTCCTTGGGTATTTCTCCCGTCATTAACGTATTGACATGGCTCTTGCAGCTTAATGCATCAGCTGCTACATTAGCCTTCCCGGGATGATAATGCAATCTCATATCATAATCCTTGATGAGCTCCAACCATCTCCTTTGTCTGAGGTTCAACTCCTTCTGCGTGAAAATGTACTTCAAACTCTTGTGATCCGTGTACACCTCACAATGATTTCCGATGAGGAAATGTCTCCATGTCTTCAAGGCATGCACTACGGCTGCTAACTCCAAATCATGCGTGGCATAATTCAATTCGTGAGGCTTCAGTTGTCGTGAAGCATACAAAAAAACTCTTCCTTCCTGCATAAGCACTGCTCCAAGTCCTCGACGTGAAGCGTCGCAATACACCTCATAATCCTTGGTCTGATCTGGCAAAATCGACACTGGTGAGGTAACCAAACGATTCTTCAATTCCCGAAAACTTGCCTCACACTCGTCAATCCATTTGAACTTAGTATCCTTCTTCAACAACTCCATCATAGGCTTCGCAATCTTTGAGAAATTCTCAATAAACCTCCGGTAGTATCCTGCGAGTCCAAGAAAACTCCGGATCTCTCCAACGGTAGTTGGGGCTTCCCACTTGGTCACGGTATCAACTTTAGTGGGATCAACAGCTATACCTTCTCCAGATATAATGTGTCCGAGGAATCATACCTCCTTCAACCAAAACTCACATTTGCTGAACTTGGCATATAATTGATGTTCTCTGAGCTTTCCAAGTACCAAACGCAAATGCTCCTTATGCTCCTCTTCATTCTTCGAATATACCAGGATATCATCAATGAACACTACGACGAACTTATCCAAAAACTCCATAAACACTTTGTTCATCATATTCATAAAATAGGCAGGCGCGTTAGTCAGACCAAATGACATAACGGTATACTCATACAGCCCATACCTGGTGGTAAAAGCTGTCTTCGGAATATCCTGTTCTCGAATCTTCAACTGGTGGTATCCTGATCGCAAATCGATCTTGGAAAACACTTTAGCTCCTTGCAATCGATCAAACATATCGTTGATCATTGGTAGTGGGTACTTGTTCTTGATCGTTACTTCGTTCAATCCTCGATAATCAACAACCATCCTTAACGATTCATCCTTCTTCTCCACTAGAAGTACTGGTGATCCCCAAGGCGAAGAACTTGGGCGAATGTAACCTTTATCCAGTAACTCCTTAATCTGCTTCTTAATTTCCACCAAATCTTTTGCTGGCATCCTATATGGTCTCTTTGATATTGGCCCAGTGCCTGGCAATTGCTCAATCAAAAACTCAATATCTCTATCTGGTGGCATGCCTGGCAACTCTTCTGGAAATACATCAGGGAAATCCCTTACCACTGGTACTTCCTCCTGCACAACTCCTGTTAGGCAATTTACTTGGGTCCTCTTTGGCACATGCCGGGATACATACTTGATCCTTCTCCCTTCTGGTGTGGTAAGCAAAATTGACTTACTAGCACACTCAATATTCCCTTCATACTTTGATAACCAATCCATGCCTAATATCACATCCA
Organism: Triticum urartu; assembly: GCF_056163025.1. Taxonomy (NCBI): domain Eukaryota; kingdom Viridiplantae; phylum Streptophyta; class Magnoliopsida; order Poales; family Poaceae; genus Triticum; species Triticum urartu. Next base: position 291,243,472 of record NC_141873.1, read on the forward strand.
ATCCTTGAGATTCCAATACTACTAGGTGAAAAACATAGTTACCAATCCTTAATGGTAACCGATCACACCATAGACTAGCCACATACTCTGCTCCTAGCGAGGTTACTAACATGGGTGACCTAAGGGCTTGGGTTGGTAGGTTATACTTATCCACAAATCCCCTTGAGATGTATGAATGTGATGCACCAGTATCAAAAAGAACGAGTGCAGTAAATGACTTAACCAAAAACTTACCTATTACTGCATTGGGCTGAGTTTCAACCTCCTCCACATTAACGTGGTTCACCTGTCCCCTGTTGAAAGGGTTCGGCTTCTTTCCAGAGCTTCCATTGCCGTTTTGGCCTTCAGGACATTCATTGGCATAATGTCCGGTCTTGGAACACTTGAAACAGGTGACTTGACTCAGATCTCTCTTGGCTGGGGTTGATGGGGTGCTGTGGTTCTGGCCATTGCTTCCTCCATTCCCATTACCATTCTTTGTGCCATTGTGATTGTGCGAGCTACCTACTCCATGGGTATGCTGAAAATGTCCTCCCGGTCTAGGGGTAAAACGTGGCTTCTGCTGAGCTCCTGAATTATACTTTCCTTGTCCATACTCCCTCTTGCGGTTCTCAATTTGCTGCTGCTTCCCTTCAATCATAAGAGCACGATCTACCAACTCCTGGTAGTTGTTGAAGGTGGATACCATCAACTGCATACTCAACTCATCATTCAGTCCTTCCAGGAATTTCTCCTGCTTAGCTGCATCCGTAGCAACGTCATCTGGGGCATAACGTGCTAGCTTACTAAACTCCTCCACATACTGGCCAACTGTCCGTCCTCCTTGGCGCAAGTTACGAAACTCACGCTTCTTCATGGCCATTGCCCCTTCTGAAACATGGGCAGTACGGAAAGCCTGCTGAAACTGGTCCCATGTGACAGTGTCGACTGGGAAGGTGGCTGTGAAATTCTCCCACCAGGATGTTGCGGGTCCTTCTAACTGATGTGTGGCAAACTTCACCTTCTCTGCATCTGTGCATCCTGCTGTGGTCAACTCCCTAGCTGTCTTGCGGAGCCAATCATCTGCTACTATCGGCTCGGTGCTACTGGAAAACACCGGCGGATTTAGCCTAAGAAAACGAGCTAAGTGGTCAACAGGTGGTGGTGGTGGTGGTGGGTTGTTGTTGTTGTTCCCCTGATTCTGATTCTGAACTAGCTATCAAATGTGAGTTCCGGCGGAAAGGCAAATCCGGGGTCACGTCTCGGAGGCATCTGAGGGTTTAGAAAAGATGAGATATAAGAATAGAGGGGGTCTAAAGAGAAAACACTACCCATATGCACATGAGGCAAAAACAAACAATTCACTTCATTCAATCAAACAAGGACATACAATCGATCTAGCTATCGCAAAAGTGCTCGGACTGCTAAATTTACATGGTGGACTACTACTACTGATGAGGTGGTCTACTAGAAATATTCTACGGTTGTAGACTCCATGATATCTGCTCCTGCTTCATCAACATAGTCCTTATCGCTACTATCTGCTTCCGAGTCGGTGCCGCTGATGATGATGTAGTCTTCCGGGCTAATCTCCTTGGCTTCTTCGTCTTCATCTATGGGCTTAGGGCCTCCCATAAATACTGCTAGCTTCATAGTTAGGTCGGCATTCTTATCCACCAATACTTCAATTTCTTTTTCATAATCTTCGCGTGTAGCCTTGAGTTCTTCCTCCAGTTCCTTGATTCTAGTCTTAGCCTTCTTCAGATCTATCATGTCGGCGCACACTGATTCTCCTGTCATCGAATGTGATGGTTTAACTCCTGGATAAAAGCTGCAATTGATCTATCTCTCCTGGTGCTGATCATCTCCCAGTGTTCATCTCGGCACCCACAAATCTGGTAGATAGTATCCTTGAGATCCTTGCGGTAGACTTCGCCAATGCGTCCCATGGCGATGTGAGATGCCATACTCTTTCCTAGACTCCAAGTTGGTGCATCAAAAGAAAACTCTATGGGCTCAGTGACTGGCATGAACGTCCTTCCTGGAACTTGAACTTGAATCATCCAGCGCCCTTCTTCAGGTAAAGTGGCGTTGTAGGTTTCCGTGAAGCTTGGTATTCCTATGTTCAGGTATCTAGTGACTTCCTTCAAGTGGCGTCCAAAGGGTGTATCTTCATCTGGTTGGGTGAACTTGTTCCTTGCATCCGCCATCCTAAAGAGTAGAAAAGATGAGAGGTCAGAAGAGAAGAGAGTGAGTAGTGATCTAGGTCTTTAGCTTAGTGGTCATGTCCTATAGTCAGCGTGTGCTCTGATACCATCTCTGTAGCGACCAGACCTCAAACAGTCTGATCTCTGTGCTCCGGTGTCATCCCTGGATCAGTAATGCTGACACCACACAGTACTCGAAGGATTTATAGCAGAGTAGCAATCACACACTTATTACATCGAGTGTCTCAAAAGAGAACTTATTACAATAAATATGGCTTAAGGCCATCTAATAACGATAACAGCGGAAGGCGTGGAAGATAAGTGAGTCCATCAACTCCAACGGCATCACTGAGTATAGAACCACGACCTAAAAACTCCTTAATCGTCGTCTGAAAAGTCTGCAACATTAACGTTGCAGCCCAAAAACGGGTCAGCACATGGAATATGCTGGCAAGGTAACACATAGAGAGTAAAGGAATGCAACAGCTATACTATATGCATATTTGGCTGGTGGAAAGCTCTATGGTTACAGTTTTTGCGTAAAGCCAATTTTTCCCTACTTCAACGGAATAAATTTAATTACTACCATGGTGGTTGTTAAACATTGAGAATAGTTGACAGCATTCTCAATCCCAATTAAAGTAACATCATTAAACCCAACAAAATTTACTTTAGAGTAACATGTTGAGATTCACATGATAATCCAGGTACTAGATACTCAAGATGTCCATAACCGGGGACACGGCTAACCATGATTAGTTTGTTACACTCTGCAGAGGTTTGCGCACTTTTCCCCACAAGACTCGATCACCTCCGTTGGATTTCTCGCACTACATGGTGTTTGAGAAACGCATGACCGAGACATAGTCTTTCAGAAGCGCTAGCACCTTACGATCAGGTAGACCGGACCACCTACATCCCCTACATCTGCTAGTCTACCCTGTAAGAGTTCGCACGACTTAATCAACTATGCGAGAGCCCATAATGGCTTGTGGCTGCACACGGAAGTTTCTAGTATGAATAATCTCATGATCCCTTTGAGCCTGGGTGGCGGTCCAAAAGAAAAACAGGCAAGTCCTGGAATACCCAGGTGCCTCAATCCACCCAGATGTGTGTTTAAGTTGCCACCTTAGATAAACCATTAATTAACAATCTCACATCTGTCATGGATATCACTCACCCAATCCACGTCTACTAGCATAGCATGGCATAATAAGCAAACGTAGACGTAACTCCCAAAGGTTTGATAATAAACAGGTAATAGGTACTACCTCATCTACTTCCCATCCCAAAATTTAATTAGATCCTAATCATGCAATGTGTGAGGATTGATCTAATGCAATAAAACTGGATTGTAGAAAAAGGTATGATCAAAGTGTTACTTGCCTTGCTGATGATCCGCGAAACCTAGAGATTCAAAGTAACTGGCGGCGCACTCCGGGTATTCTATCGTAGACAAACAAACAAGCATACAATAAGTACTCATCTAATGCACAGGTAAAACTCAAATAGAAGATCTAACCAGAAAGTTCAACTTAAGAACCCTGGTTTGCAAAAAGAATCAAATCGAACGAAGCAAAAGAAAATCAAACGGCGAAAGAAAACAACTTCGTTCTAGTAATTTGGATCTAAGTCAAATTTTACAGTAGAAAAATTTGTTTAAGTTGATTATTCGGAAAGAGGATTTCGAGACGAAACTCCAGGCGCTTGAATCGCCTGATTCCGATAAACGAGCGAAAAGTTATACTAAAACGAAAATCGGATCAGAAATCGCGATTAGAAAATAATCGCGGAAAAATCCGACGAAAAAGAAAACGACGAACGGAATTTTTTTTCCTAAAAAACGGCACGGATTTCGAGGGCGGTGAACCTCGGGCGACGCGCGGCTCCGGCGGATCGGCGGCGGGGCGGCGGTGGCTGGCGGCGGCGGCGGCGGTTGGCGGCGGCGGCGGCTGGGCTGGCGGCGGATGGGCCTAGGGTTTCGGGGCGGCTGGCCTTCGGGCTGGCTTGCCCCGGCTTATAAAAGCCCCGGCCAGGGGAGTCCTGGCCGAGTACGGCCCATAGTCGGTTCCGCTCTTTATTTTTAAATAATTACGCTCGGAAAAAAAAGAAAAAGAAATACTAAACGGACTCCAAAAATCCTGAAATAAAATTTCCCGGGTTTCCAAAATCAAGCCCGATAAAGTGAATATTTATTTGGGCCCTAAATGCAATTTTGAAAAACGCGCATTTTTCCTAAATTCAAATAAAAATACCGAAAAACTCCGAAATAAATCTTATTTGATTTTTTTTTAAATCCTCAATATTTCTATATTTTGGGAAAGTCATTTTATTCCCTCTCTAATATTTTTGTAATAGAAATAATTGATGATAAAATAAATAAAATCAAATGATCCTATTCTCAAAATTTGAGAAAACTCAAATATGAAAATAACGAAATCCCCAACTCTCTCCGTGGGTCCTTGAGTTGCTTAGGATTTTCTAGGATCAAAACCAAAAGCAAAATAAAATATGATATGCATGATGATCTAATGTATAACATTCCAAATTGAAAATTTGGGATGTTACAAGAATGAAGAAGGATATCGCGGAATATGTAGCAGTTTGTGATGTATGTCAGAGAGTAAAGGCAGAGCATCAGAAGCCAGCCGGATTGCTACAGCCATTGCCGATACCCGAATGGAAGTGGGATAAGATAGGCATGGATTTTATTACAGGATTGCCCAGAACACGTTCAGGCTATGACTCGATATGGGTTGTAGTCGATCGTTTGACAAAGGTAGCTCATTTCATTCCAATGAAGACTACCTATACCAGTGCAAAGTTGTCAAAGATATACATGACTAGAATCGTTTGTCTGCATGGAGTTCCAAGGAGCATAGTCTCAGATAGAGGAACCCAATTTACCTCAAAGTTCTGAAATCAGTTGCATGAAACTTTGGGTACCAGACTGGAGTTTAGCACAGCTTTCCACCCACAGACAGATGGACAGACTGAGAGAGTCAATCAGATTTTGGAGGACATGCTAAGAGCTTGTGCGCTAGATTACGGATCTAGCTGGGACGAGAATTTGCCGTATGCAGAGTTCTCTTACAACAACAGCTATCAATCCAGTTTGAAGATGGCCCCTTTCAAAGCCTTGTACGGAAGAAGGTGCAGGACCCCATTGTCTTGGGATGAAGTTGGAGATCGCCAGTTGTTTGGACCGGATCTGATAAAGGAGTCTGAACAGAAAGTGAAATTGATTCGCGATAGGCTCAAGGTAGCTCAATCCAGGCAGAAGAGTTATGTAGATTCTAAACGCAAGGAGACAGTTTACGAAGTTGGAGACCGAGTTTATCTTCGAGTATCACCACTTCGAGGACTTAAGCGCTTTGGAGTTAAGGGAAAGTTAGTGCCACGTTTTGTAGGCCCATAGAAAGTTTTGGACCGTATGGGAGAAGTTGCCTATAAGTTGGAATTGCCCGAAGGATTGTCAGGAGCTCACGACGTGTTCCATGTATCCCAGTTGAAGAAGTGCCACGCAGAGATGGCTGACATACCGCTGAGAGATACGGTACCACTGGAAGCGATTCAATTGGACAGTGATTTGACCTATGAGGAGAAACTAGTTAAGATTTTAGAGTATGCCAGTCGAGTCACCCGCAGCAAGGTTATCAAGTTTTGCAAGGTTCAGTGGAGCCACCACACGGAGGATGAAGCCACCTGGGAACAAGAGGAAGATTTGCTGAAGGACCACCCTCACCTATTTTCTAGTCAACCCGAATCTCGAGGGCGAGATTCATCTTAAGGGGGGTAGGTTTGTAACATCCCAAATTTTCAATTTGGAATGTTATACACTAGATCATCATTGCATATCATATTTATTGCATTTTGGTTGATCCTATAAATTTCATGCAACTCAAGGACCCTCGGAGAGAGTTGGGGATTTCGTTATTTTCATATTTGAGTTGTCTCAAATTTTGAAAATAGGATCATTTGATTTTATTTATTTTATCTTCAATTATTTCTGTTATAAAAATTATGAGAGAGGGAATAAAATGAATTTCCCAAAATAAAGAAATATTGGGGATTTAATAAAAAAATAAAATAAGATTTTATTTGGTTTTATTTGCTATTTTATTTGAATTTAGGAAAATGCGTGTTTTTCAAAATTGCATTTAGGCCCCAAATAAATGTTCATCCTGTGCGGCTTGATTTTAGAAGCCGGGGAAAATTTATTTTGGGATTTTTGGAGTCTGTTTAGTATTCCTTTTGTTTTTTTCCCGAGCGTAATTATTAAAAAAAGTCCGAACCGACCTTGGGCCGTAACCGGCCAGGACTCCGCCTGGCCGGGCCTTCTTATAAGCGCCCCGAGGCCCCCGCCAAGCCCAGCCACGCCCCTCCCGAAACCCTAACCCTAGCCGCCCGCCACCGCCGCCCGCCGCCACCGTTCGCCGGAGTCGCCGGAGGTAGACCTCGCGCCGCCGGTTTTTTTAGAAAACCGATTGGTTTTCCGTCAGTTTTGTTGTTTTTTAGTTTCGTTTTTTTAAAATAGATCGGTTTTTTCGATTTATTTAATTAGCGAGCGTTCGTCCGTTCGCTCGTTTTAGCGAACGTTCGTCATTTTTATTTTTCTTGGATTAAATCCGCGGTTTTTCTGATCGCGATTTCTGATCCGATTTTCGTTTTAGTCTAACTTTTCGCTCGTTTATCGGAATCAGGCGATTCAAGCGCCTGGAGTTTCGTCTCGAAACCCTCTTTCCGTTTAACCAACTCAAACAAGTTTTTGCCACTCTAAAAATTGCCTTAGGTCCAGAATAGTAAGCGAAGCCTGTTTCTTTTGCCGTTTGTCTTTCGTTGCTTCGTTCGATTTGATTCTTTTTGCCAACCGAAGTTCTTAAGTTGAACTTTCTGGTTAGATCTCTTATTTGAGTTTTACCTGTGCATTATTTGAGTACTTATTGAATGCTTGTTTGTTTGCGATAGAGTACCCGGAGTGCGCCGCTTGCTACTTCGAATCGCTAGGTTTCCCGGATCATCAGCAAGGCAAGTAACACTTTGATCATGCTTTCTCTCTATCCAGTTTTATTGCATTAGATCAATCCTCACACATTGCATTATTAGGATCTAATTAAATTGTGGGTTTGGGGAGTAGCTGAGGTAGTACCTATTACCTGTTATTATCAAACCTTTGGGAGTTACTTCTATGTTTGCCTATCATGCCATGCTATGCTAGTAGACGTGGATTGGGTGAGTGTATCCATGACAGATGTGAGATTGTTAATTAATGGTTTATTTAAGGTGGCAACTTAAATACACATCTGGGTGGATTGAGGCACCTGGGTATTCCAGCGATTGCCTGTTTTCTTTTGGACCGCCACCCAGGCTCAAAGGGATCATGAGATTATTCATGCTAGAAACTTCCGTGTGCAGCCACAAGCTATTATGGGCTCTAGCATAGTTGATTAAGTTGTGCGAACTCTTAAAGTGGTAGACTAGAAGATGTAGGGGAAAGTAGGTGTAACGGTCTACCCGATCGTAAGGTGCTAGCGCTTCTGAAAGACTATGTCTCGATCATCCGTTTTCTCAAACACCATGTAGTGCGAGAAACCAAACAGAGGCGATCGAGTCTTGTGGGGAAAAGTGTGCAAACCTCTGCAGAGTGTATAAACTAATCATGATTAGCCGTGTCCCCGGTTATAGACATCTTGAGTATCTAGTACCTGGATTATCATGTGAATCTCAACATGTTACTCTAAAATTTAATTTTGTTGGGTTTTGTTTAATGATGATGCTTAATTGGGATTGAGAATGCTGTCAACCATTCTCAATGTTTAACAACTATCATGATAGTTAAATAAAATTTATTCCTTTGCAGTAGGGAAAATTGGCTTTACGCAAAACTATAACCATAGAGCTTTCCACCAGCCAAATATGCATATAGAATAGCCTATTTCATTCCATTACTCTCTATGTGTTATTTTGCCAGCATATTCCATGTGCTGACCCGTTTTCGGGCTGCAACGTTAATGTTGCAGACTTTTCAGACGATGATTAAGGTGTTTTTAGGTCATGGTTCTATACTCAGTGATGCCGTTGGAGTTGATGGACTCACTTATCTTCCAAGCCTTCCGTTGTTATCGTTATTAGATGGCCTTAAGCCATATTTATTGTAATAAGTTCACTTTTGAGACACTCGATGTAATAAGTGTGTGATTGCTACTTTGTTATAAATACTTCAAGTACCGTGTGGTGTCAGCATTACTGATCCAGGGATGACACCTGAGCACAGAGATTAGACCGTTTGAGGTCTGGTCGCTACATAATGTTAATGATAAGCTCAAGATGATGCTCAACCTAGTAATGATAATGATATAGAAATTGAACCTGTTGTTGATCTTGATAACCCACAATCAAAGAATCAACGTTATGATAAGAAAGACTTTGTTGCTAGGAAACATGGTAAAGAAAGAGAACCATGGGTTCAGAAACCCATGCCTTTTCGACCCAAACCATCCAAGAAAAAGGATGATGAGGATTTTGAGCGCTTTGCTGAAATGATTAGACCTATCTTTTTGCGTATGCGATTAACTGACATGCTCAAAACCAATCCTTATGCTAAGTACATGAAAGATATTATTACTAATAAAAGAAAGATACCAGAAGCTGAAATTTCCACCATGCTTGCTAATTATACTTTGAAGGGTGGAATACCAAAGAAACTTGGAGATCTAGGTGTACCAACTATACCATGCTCCATTAAAAGAAATTATGTTAAAACTGCTTTATGTGATCTTGGAGCCGGTGTTAGTGTTATGCCTCTCTCTTTATATCGTAGACTTGATTTGAATAAGTTGACACCTACTGAAATATCTTTGCAAATGGCTGATAAATCAACTACTATACCTGTCAGTATTTGTGAGGATGTGCCTGTTGTAGTTGCAAACGTTACTATTTTAACGGACTTTGTTATTCTTTATATTCCCGAGGACGATAGTATGTCTATTATTCTTGGAAGATCCTTTTTGAATACTGCAGGGGCTGTTATTGATTGCACTAAAGGCAATAAAGGCAATGTCACTTTTCATGTTAATGGTAATGAGCATACGGTACACTTTCCGAGGAAACAACCTCAAGTGCATAGTATCAACTCTATTGGAAAAATTCCATCGATTATATTTGGAGGTTTTGAATTTCCTCTTCCTACTGTCAAGAAGAAATATGATATTCTTATTATTGGAGATGTGCATATTCCCGTTGAGGTAACATAGTGTTATTCGAAATTTCTCCGGTTCCATGTTATTCGGAATGAGTTCATTAACAAGACTTGATCAACCTTGTTAGTGGATTCCTTTTGATGACCATGAGATGGATGAAACTAGAAGGCACAACCTTCTGTACCCCACTTTTACTTTCTGTTATTTATATTAGATAAAATAAAAATAAGTATTTTTCTGTCTGTTATCTGATTATCCGTGCAATATAAAAATACCTCGAAAATTAAAGTTCTCCAAATGCCCTGAAATTTAAATATGATTTTTTCTAGAATATTTGAGAATATTTGGCACTGAGAACACAGCAGGGGAGTCAACCACCAGCCCACGAGGGTGGAGGGCGCGCCCTACCCCCTAGGCGCCCCCCTGCCTCATGGGCCCATGGTGGCACTCCTCCACTTATTCCTGCACCCACACACTTCTTCTTCCTCCCACAAACACGAATATCCAGCTCAAGCACGAGTTCTAGCTCATCTTGCTGCCATTTTCGATCTCCTTGCTCAAAGCACCTCATACAAAACTGCTTGGGGAGATTGTTCCTTGGTATGTGACTCCTCCATTGGTCCAATTAGTTTTTGTTCTAGTGCTTTATTCATTGCAATTTTTTGCTGCTTAGGTGACCCTGTTCTTGAGCTTGCATGTCAAATTTATATGGTCAAAAGTAGTTTTGATGCATGATATAGGCCCTAGGCACTTGTAGGAGTAGTTGCTATCAATATTATTGAGTTTGGTTTACTTTTATTTTGAAGTTACTAAAAAATTTCAGAATTTTTCAGAGGAAGAAATATGCTTAGGAAAATGTTCCAAGGTGGTTCCTCAAGGAAGCAAGGACCCAGGCTTGCAATGCATGATGTTGATGAAGAGCCACCAAGAAACGCTCCAGTGCGTCCTTGTGAATGGCCTTCTGAGAACTTTATGGATCGAGCGGGAATTAAAGAAGAATTTAACGCATATTTGCGTAACGCTGATCTTGTGAGCTTCGAGGAAGAGAAGTGCAGCTAGTATCACAACCTCACCAGTACCTTTGTGAGGAGGTTTGAATTTTCAACTTCACGTAATTCTCCAATTGTCCCGTTTGATCTTTATGATAAATCTTACACTATGGACTTAGAGGATTTCACCACTGCATGCAAACTTCCACAATGGGGTAGTATAAGGGATCCTCGCAAATCTGAATTTAGAGATTTTCTTGCTAGCATAACTGTGGGAGAATCTAGTGATATCACAAAAGCCACCATAGGGAGCATTCACTTTCCTGCTATACATTATTTTGCTCTCTTGTTATGTAGATGCATCAATGGTAAAGATGAGGCATGTCACATGTGTGTCCCCGATCTCAGAATTCTTAGGAGTGCTGTGTTAGGAGACCAATCTTATAATTTGGGAGCCATTATTGCACGTAGGTTGCACCTTAATAGATATAATGGAGATTTCTTTGGAGGAATTTATGCTACCCGCATAGCTAATTTTCTTGGTATAGACATACGCGAAGATGATATTGAATCACCTCCTGCTTACCTAGACTTTAATGCTATGGTTCACCATCAGTTTGTCGAGAGGAATGAATCACCTCTCCAGTATCGACTAATCTTTGATAGACGTCGTGCTGTCCATATTACTCTCCCTGCTTCTGCCTTCTTTGATTATCAGGCAAGAGGAAGATATACTATTACCAGAGAGGAGGTAGATGAGTACGAGAGGAGAGAGGAGGCCGCTCGTCGTCACGCCGTAGCCCAGCAGGCGATAGCCACTGCATCGCAGTACGACCCCAACTACTATTATGGATATCCGCCAGGCCAGCCGTGGCCATAGACCAACTTAGGCCAAAAGCCTAATCTTGGGGGAGTACGTATTTCTCACCGACATTACATTTATGTTCACACACTCATTTCTAGATGTCGGTGTTCATACTTTTTCATTGTATCATCCATGCTAGTTTATTTCATTTTTATGCTTTCTTCTTGTGTGTTTAATAAACCTTAAGAAAAACCAAAAAAATCAGTTGTAGATTTTAATCAGTTTAATTTCCATGCTTGTAGTAGTAATTAAAAAGAAAACCCAAAAATATTTCCTGTTCTTCTTTTGCTTGTTGGGAGCTTTCTCGTGTAAATAGTTTTATTCCTTTTCTTTCCTTTGGGGGTCGATAGGAGAAGACCATGATTAAATTGTTGAAATGGCTCTTATATGCATTATTGTTTATCTGACAAAAGAGCCCATATTGCCTTGTCTTCTCCTGTTTATTGAATGCCGGCAGATTCCAGCTTAGTCCAATGCACGTGCACTATTATTATTATTCACACCATTCGGTCGTGCAAGTGAAAGGCAATTATGATGATATATGATGGACTTATTGAGATGAGAAAAGCTGGTATGAACTCGACCTCTTTTGTTTTTGTAAATATGATTAGTTCATCGTTCCTGATTCAGCCTATTATGAATAAACATGTTTGCAATGACAATTAGAGATCATAGTTTCTTGTGCCATTCTTGATTAGCTATGAGTTATAATGGTTTACCTTGAGTGCCAACATGCTATTGAGATGGTTATGATGTGGTATGATAGGGTGGTATCCTCCTCTGAATGATTTAAGTGACTTGACTTGGCGCATGTTCATGCATGTAGTTGAAACAAAATCAACATAGCCTTCACGATATTTATGTTCATGGTGGATTATATCCTACTCATGCTTGCATTCGGTGTTGATTAATTTTAATGCATGTTCATGACTGTTGTCGCTCTCTAGCTGGTTGCTTCCCAGTCTTTTGCTAGCCTTCATTTGTACTAAGCGGGAATACTGCTTGTGCATCCAAATCCTTTAAACCCCAAAGTTATTCCACATGAGTCCACTATACCTACCTATATACGGTATCTACCTGCCGTTCCAAGTAAATTTGTATGTGCCAAACTCTAAACCTTCAAATAAATATCCTGTTTTGTATGCTCGAATAACTCATGTATCAACTAGGGTTGTCTGTATCTTCCATGTTAGGCGGGTTATTCTCAAGAGGAGTGGACTCCGCTCCTCACTCACGAGATAAATGGCTGGTCACCGGGATGCCCAGTCCCATGATTTATGCAAACTAAATCAAAATAATTGCAAACAAACTCCCCCTGGGACTCTTGTTAGTTGGAGGCACTCGTTGTTTCAAGCAAGCCATGGATTGATGCTTGTTGGTGGAAGGGGGAGTATAAACTTTACCATTCTGTTTGGGAACCGCCTATAATGTGTGTAGCATGGAAGATATCGCCATCTCTTGGTTGTTATGTTGACAATGAAAGTATACCGCTCAAAATATTATTCACCTCTGTTTCAAAACCGAGCTCTGGCACCTCTACAAATCCCTGCTTCCCTCTACGAAGGGCCTATCTATTTACTTTTATGCTGAGTCATCATCCTCTTATTAAAAAGCATCAGTTGGAGAGCACCGCTGTCATTTGCATTCATTACTATTAGTTTACATTGAGTATGACTTTACTGGATCTCTTTTACCATGAATTACAATGTCTAGTCAGTCCTTGGTCTTTAAAGGTGCTCTGCATTTATGTTTTGCAGTCTCAGAAAGGGCTAGTGAGATACCATCCTGTTATATCATATTAGGATTGTTTTGAGAAAGTGTTGTCATCCGAGATTTATTATTATGGCTCGCTAGTTGATTATGCTATTGATATGAGTAAACTTGAGACCTGAGTGTTATTGCAAATGTGGTTAGTTATAATCTTTGCTGAAAACTTGAATGCTGGCTTTACATATTTACAACAACAAGAGCAAACAGAGTTTGTAAAAGTTTTTCTTTATCACTTTCAGTTTGTCAACTGAATTGCTTGAGGACAAGCAAAGGTTTAAGCTTGGGGGAGTTGATACGTCTCCAACGTATCTACTTTTCCAAACACTTTTGCCCTTGTTTTGGACTCTAACTTGCATGATTTGAATGGAACTAACCTGGACTGACGCTGTTTTCAGCAGAATTACCATGGTGTTATTTATGTGGAGGAGCAAACGTTCTCGGAATGACTTGAAACTTCACGGAGCCACTTTTCAGAAAATAAGAAAAATACAAGCAAAAGATGAAGGCCAGTGGGGCCCCCACCTTGCCACGAGGGTGGGGGGCGCACCCCCCTACCTCGTGGGCCCCCTGTTGCGTCTCCGACTCCAACTCCAACTCCATATATTGAGTTTCGGGGATAGAAAATCAGAGAGAAGAAATCATCACGTTTTATGATACGAAGCCGCCGCCAAGCCCTAAAACCTCTCGGGAGGGCTGATCTGATGTCCGTTAGGGGCTCCGGAGAGGGGAATCCGTCGCCATCGTCATCATCAACCATCCTCCATCACCAATTTCATGATGCTCACCGCCGTGCGTGAGTAATTCCATCGTAGGCTTGCTGGATGGTGATGGGTTGGATGGGATCTATCATGTAATCGAGTTAGTTTTGTTAGGGTTTCATCCCTAGTGTCCACTATGTTCTGAGATTGATGTTGCTATGACTTTGCTATGCTTAATGCTTGTCACTAGGGCCCGAGTGCCATGTTTTCAGATCTGAACCTATTATGTTTTCATCAATATATGAGTGTTCTTGATCCTATCTTGCAAGTCTATAGTCACCTATTATGTGTTATGATCCGTTAACCTCGAAGTGACAATAATCGGGATACTTACCGGTGATGACCGTAGTTTGAGGAGTTCATGTATTCACTATGTGTTAATGCTTTGTTCCGGTTCTCTATTAAAAGGGGGCCTTAATATCCCTTAGTTTCCGTAAGGACCCCGCTGCCACGGGAGGGTAGGACAAAAGATGTCATGCAAGTTCTTTTCCATAAGCACGTATGACTATGTTTGGAATACATGCCTACATTATATCAATGAACTGGAGCTAGTTCCGTGTCACCCTAGGTTATGACTGTTACATGATGAACCACATTCGGCATAATTCTCCATCATTGATCCATTGCCTACGAGCTTTCCACATATTGTTTCTTCGCCTATTTACTTTTCCGTTGCTATTGCTATCATCACTACAAAATACCAAAAACATTTCTTTTACTACTGTTACCTTTTGCTACCGTTATCACTACTATCATATTACTTTGCTACTAAACACTTTGCTGCAGATATTAAGTTTCCAGGTGTGGTTGAATTGACAACTCAGCTGCTAATACTTGAGAGTATTCTTTGGCTCCCCTTGTGTCGAATCAATAAATTTGCGTTGAATACTTTACCATCGAAAACTGTTGCGATCCCCTATACTTGTGGGTTATCACATACCGATCCAGGGATGACACTTAAGCACAGAGACTAGATCCATTCGGGTCGGTCGCTACAAGATGGTATCGGAGCACATGTTGACTGTAGGACGTGGCCCTAGAAACTGGCAAGCCCATAGGAAAGATTTTCTCTAAACCTTATTTTCAAAAGGATCTACCTCTCTTCTTTTTTGAGCTTTATCAAATATTCCCTTTTAGTTAGACTATACCTCCTTTCCCCCTTTTGACCACACGAAGATTCGACTGATGAGACCACTCCAAGAAGTACAAGATATCGGGCAACGAAGACCACTTCGAAATGAAGAGGATTTTACCATGCATTATAACAATGGAAACTACAACCATTCAAGACTCCGAAGACTAGGAGATTTTGAAGGCTCTAAAGAATTTCCAGAGTGGTATGACCTAGGAAAGTTACCCGTATGGAATTAGCCAGACTATGGAAGCTGTCAATACCCGAGATCAAGGTGTGTCGGAGAAAGACAGGAACATGGAGCATTAGAACTCAAAGTTTTGTCAAGAAAGCCCTAAGGCAGGAGATATCAACTATGGAATGATAGCTCATGGAAATGACAAGAGCGGAAACATGGATATTCATGATGTTATCGTTCGCCTGTGCTATTGTCACCGTGCTGAGTTAAGCATACGTTTCTTCAGAAGGATTGGATGACAAAAGGGCTAATGGAGCACCTATCAGCAAAATATGAAGTTTTAACCTTAGCTGGTGTATCACCGGGATCTGGAGTATTACATCAAGAAGTTTAAGATGGACCTGCAGGAAGCCGTACTTGACCAGGAAGCATTTCGTGAAGAACTCATGATCGAGAAGCTGAAAGTACCCAAGCTGGGGGAGCAAAACCTCAAGATACCAGGAGATTCGTCAGTAACTGAAGGACAGTAAGACCAAGGTTCATGCCAATGATGTTGAAACCTAGAAGTTTGGAATGCAACTCCAGAATATTAAAGGACGTCACGAGAAACTTTTTGTCAACAGAGAGGATCTGGCAAAAGAACTTGAGAAGGAGAAACACGATCGGAAGAAGCCATCGGAGACATGAACAAGACTTGAAGAGTTTGGCGACTTTGAAGATTATTTAACCGTTAGAAGACTAAACCACTGTTATATACCTACGTTAGATGCGACGTTTGTGAGCTTACATTTGTTTGATGTTTTTCCGACAGCCACAAAAAATCTGTCTTTTCAAAACTATTGTGTGTATTGTGTGTATCCCTCCCTATCTCTCTCTCACCCCAAAATCCTTGGACCCAATAGAGGATGAATGGAGATGAACTCATATTTTCTGGACTGATAAGTCAATTGGAGACAAACCTATGGATTCAGAACATGGAAGATCATATGGAGAATGACACTATAGCCAGAAAGGATATGGCCCAACATGCTCTTCAGTGCTTTGAAAGAGGTGCTGCTGCTTGGTGGAGGATGTACCAAACCATCAATGGATGGCAAGGAGTAACCACTTGGAAAGAATTTAAGTTGACTCGACTAAAGCCTCGGCTTGTGTCCTGATGACCCACAAGTATAGGGGATCTATCATAGTCCTTTCGATAAGAAAGAGTGTCAAACCCAACGAGGAGAAGAAGGAAATGATAAGCGGTTTCCAGCAAGGTATTCTCTGCAAGTACTGAAATAAGTGGTAACAGATAGTTTTGTGATAGGATAATTTGTAACGAGCAACAAGTTACAAAAGTAAATAAAGTGCGGCAAGGTGGCCCAATCCTATTTGTAGCAAATGACAAGCCTGGACAAACTCTTATATAGAGAAAAACGCTCCCGAGGACACATGGGAATATCGTCAAGCTAGTTTTCATCACGTTCATAAGATTCGCGTTCGGTACTTTGATAATCTGATATGTGGGTGGACCGGTGCTTGGGTATTGTCCTTACTTGGACAAGCATCCCACTTATGATTAACCTCTATTGCAAGCATCCGCAACTACAACAAAAGTATTAAGGTAAACCTAACCATAGCATGAAACATATGGATCCAAATCAGCCCCTTACGAAGCAACGCATAAACTAGGGTTTAAGCTTCTGTCACTCTAGCAACCCATCATCTACTTATTACTCCCCAATGCCTTCCTCTAGGACCAACTAATGGTGAAGTGTTATGTAGTTGACGTTCACATAACACCACTAGAGGAGAGACAACATACATCTCATCAAAATATCGAACGAATACCATTCACATGACTACTAATAGAAAGACTTCTCCCATGTCCTCAGGAACAAATGTAACTACTCACAAAGCATAAACATGTTCATAATTAGAGGAGTATTAATATGTATATAGGATCTGAACATATGATCTTCCACCAAATAAACCAACTAGCATCAACTACAAGGAGTAATTAACACTACTAGCAACGTACTTGCACCAATCCCGGACTTGGAGACAAGAATTGGATACAAGAGATGAACTAGGGTTTTGAGAGGAGATGGTGTTGATGAAGATGTTGATGGAGATTGCCCTCTCCCGATGAGAGGAGCGTTGGTGATGACGATGGCGATGATTTCCCCCTCCCGGAGGGAAGTTTCCCCGGCAAAACAGCTCCGCCAGAGCCCTAGAATGGTTCCGCCAAGGTTCCGCCTCGTGGCAGCGGAGTTTCGTCCGAGAAGATGGCTTATGATTTTTTTCCCATCGAAAGACTTCATATAGCAGAAGATGGCCACCGGAGGGCCACCAGGGGGCCCACGAGGTAGGGGGCGCGCCCAGGGCGCCCCCCACCCTCGTGGGCAAGGAGTGCCCCCCTGGTGAACTTCTTCCGCTGAGTATTTTTTATATATTCTGAAAACATCTTCCGTGAAGTTTCATGACTTTTGGAGCTGTGCAGAATAGGTCTCTAATATTTGCTCCTCTTCCAGCCCAGAATCCTAGCTGTCGGCATTCTCCCTCTTTATGTAAACCTTGTAAAATAAGAGAGAATAGGCATAAGTATTGTGACATAATGTGTAATAACAGCCCATAATGCAATACATATCGATATAAAAGCATGATGCAAAATGGACGTATCATGTCCCAGAAGTTGAAGCCTTATGGAAATGATATGAAGAAGCCTTGTGCATGCAAACTTTGTGGAGAGATAGGACACACCTAGGAGGAGCACAAGGATGAATGCCCTCATTGTGAAGAAAGTCACCTAGCTGAAGAATGCCCAACTAGGCAGATTACTGGTTTCTTATGTGAAGGGACTACCCACTACCCTGCTCAGTGTCACATTTCCCCCATGGTACAACGAACTATCCAACAGAAGAAAGAAGCAACGAAAGGAGCCCTTATGGAAATTTTAGAAGAACATGTGATGAAGGAAGAGGTGGAGGACACACCCGAAGAAGACCCAATTAAACCCTGCACCAAGTCATGCTATTCATGTGGAGAAGAAGGACACATCTCCCAGAATTGTATGAATGGGGATCTAGTAGAATTCCCGACAGAGGAAGTAGAGTATGACCCATAGGAAATAGAAGCCCTGATTCGAATGGAAAAGTCTAGGAAGAGAAGAAGATTGGATTTCAGGAAGGACCTGAGACATATCACCTGTTTCAGGTGCAAGGAGTCGGGGCACTACTTCAGTAGTTGCCCAAAAAGGAAACCTCGAGACATGTCAGAAGTAATATGTTTTCGTTGTAATGAAGCAGGGCACTTTGCCAGAGATTGTCCCAAGGAGAAGGAGACTTGTGATAATTAGTTGTGTTTGTGAGAAGTATAGTAGTAGTAGTGAGAACATTTTCTTTTATATTGAGGTATTGAGTTGAGGCATGTAATGGAAATGCAGGAGATTGTAAGAATTTGAGAATCAATAAAGTTAGCATCGTTGGTACTGATTTGGATTTTATGAGTAGTTATTCTATGAAGGAAGATTTTGACCATTTTTAGAGGATATGAGAAATATGGTCTATGGAAGAATTGTGCATTTTAAGGGTGGTAGTACCCTATGAGAACCCTTGACCCCTGGAAAGGATAATGATATTCCACGAAGTGAACTTCAGACAAATAAGTATGAGTTTTGTTTCGATATGTGGGATATCCCAAGAGTAAGAAGGGGTGACGTACTACTAGATATAAAGGAGGAATAATGTTGGTAATATGGAGCAATTGTAACTCCATGATGAGTTGAGTAATCACATCTTAGTTTGGTTCCAATAGAAGGAAGAAGGAAAGTACAATTGGATGGAATTAAGAATGCTAGGAAGCTGGAAGTTAGAATAACGAGCAGTTGCCCCGATGATGAGTTCAAGGTTTACAAGTGATGAGATGGGCCATAACCCACAGGCCCCAGGACCTGCCAAGAAGCAAGCACATTCTTGCCGAAGGAAAAACCCTGGAAGAGGATATGCCTTTATCAATAGACGATCTTATATGAGTAACTCAAAACCTGAGAGTTGTGAAGAAATGATAGATGTTTGTTTGGCTTGCAGAATCAATGGATTATTCCGAACGCAGTTCATGGACGAGAGAAATTCTGCGATGCTTGTGAGGATGACCGAGTGTTAGAATGCGATATTCGCTGAACCATATACACGGTAATGAATTGGGGTGTGGGATGGATTGATCACCATACCGACTTACTCTTATTATTCGCCTTGCTATATGGGATGGTAAATCTAAGTGACTTACCCATAGTAGAGCGACGACGACCAAAACCTTGTTTGAACCTTAGAATGGTATAAGAATTTTCCCTTGTACAAGGTAGCTGTTGCCAATCGTAGGTCATACGGTGAGAATAAAGCCCAGACTCATTTCCTACAGGAGAAACCAAAATTGTTGACCACCATGAGATATCGATAGTTGTTTAGTATTGGCGCCAGACCCGTCAGCTAAGAAGACCCAGTCACAAAAGAACCGCACCAAGATGAAGGGATAGAAGTATTAAGAAAAAGGTTATGCCACTACCGGAAGATCCCAGAGTAGGAATTTTCCCGAGAATCTAAGAAGACTGACCCTGTCAACAATAAGGACAGAGTATATGAGTTTTGATGGAACCGTAACCATGTTTCTAAGGGTGGTAGCACCCCACACCCCCTGTGACAGTCAATGGATTTTGAGGAGACCCCGAACCTAACCTATTTCTTACTAGCCTCTCCAAATCTCGAGGACGAGATTCATTTTAAGGGTGGTAGGTTTGTGTGACGCCCGGATAATTAAGCTACAGTAAATCCCTGTTAATGATGCCACGTCACCTCAGTCACTGTAGTTAGTCTCGAGTTAGATCAAAACCGATTCACATTCAAAATTAAATTAATGTCAAACAATTAAAGTTTTCAAAAGTCAAATCTAAAATGCTCAAAGTGTAGCAAATAAATCATAGATGATTATGGTGGTGGATCCAAATTAACATACAATGATTAAACGCACTAGATAATAGGAACAGTCGTTGAAACAATTATTTAAATCTCTCTTAAATAATTACATTATTAAAAACTACTTTTTATAACTACAAGAATAATTGTGGCGGTGATATAATTACTATTAGTAATTTAGGTGCTAACTATATGTTTTACAAAACTAAAACAATTAAGGAAATGAAATAAAACAGAAAGGGAAATAAAAGAAAAACAAAAATACAAAAAAAAGATAAAAGAGAAGCCCCCCACCCCCGCGCTGGGCCACGGCCCAGATGGCCTCGGGGCCAATTAGGTCGGCCCAGCCGGCTCCTACAACACCCCTGGGGTGACCAAACCCTAGCCCAACCGAACCCCACTCCCCCCTCGCACGATTCCCTCCACCCCCCACTCTTCCCTCGCACCCCTCCACTCGGTCTCGATCTGGATAGGGGCAGGCAACCGGCGCCCTGGTGCCTCATCGTTCGCTGCCCGTCGCCTCTGTCGCCGCCGCACGGAGGACCACCTCGCCGGAGCTTACCTCCCGCTGGATCTGGATCGGCACCCGAGCCAATCCCCGGTGCCAGCGCTCGCCACCACTCTGCCGTCGCCACGCCACCTCGACCTCGTCTCCTCTCCACCTCGCGTCGTCCCCAGCCTCCTCCTCACCGGCTCCACTGAGCCTCGCCGCCCCTGTACCCCTGCAACGAACGTGAGCAGGACCCTCCCTCCTTCCCTCCTGCCCAGTGGTCATCGTTGTACGCTCGCGCTTCGCCCCTCGCCGTGGCCATTGCCCGGAACAGATCTGCCCTGCGCCCCGCCCACGGTTGCCGTGGACCGCGCACGCCTGCGCTCGCGCGCCCATGACCGCGCTGGCCGCTTCATCGATTCCCCCCACCTCGGCTGCTCGCCGTCACCGTAATGCACGCCGCACGCGCCGGCCCCGAACCTTCCATGTTGCTGCTCCCTACGCCGGCGTTCCGCTCGCCTTTCCCTTGCACCCCACGATGCGCTGCGCCGCTGCCTGACCGACCCCGCGTGCTCCTGCCTCGGCGGCCCGCGGCCGTGAACCCCCCATGCCCTGCCTGCGTCGTCCGGCCCGGCCACTCTGGCAGTGCCGGAGCCGCCGCCCGTTAGCCCGCTGACCGCGCCAGGTCCGCCCCGCTACGCCGCCCCCTTCGCCCGCTAACCACCGCGCCCGCTCGGGCTGTGCCCGGCGCCCGCCCCCGCTAAGGCCCACTGGCCCTATGACAAGTGGGGCCCAGCCCAGAACGTTATTAAAAAAGAGGTTTAAAAGAAATAATAATAAAATATAATAAATAAATAAATTAGTAATTAATTAATCAATAAGTTAATTAATCCTGCTTAACTAATCTAACTAAAATGAATTAACCTAATCACTTAGTTAGTCTAATCAACAGGTTTAGTTAGTCTGAGACGATGAAAAATGGGGCCCACGCGTCAGTTTGACCAAGTCAACTGTCATGGTACTACATAACTTCTTATGGGTTCTTCATCAAATGTTATTTCTCCCCTAATCCAATTTTTCTTGGGTTCTGGGTTGTCATCAACCGAGAACACCGAATAGTGAATCGAGTCTGTACTCCGATTCAATAACTCCTAAGTAATTTTCATTGCTTACGAGTTTCATAACCCTTCAAGTCATTCCTAGCCTGATTGGCCATATCATTATCCTGCAAAAATTTAACTGTGCTACCTGGTCCTTCTTCCCGGAGCAAAATCTTCGATGATGAGCTAAGCTTACGTCGATCTTCCTCGTCATAACACTTCGCCTTGAACTATGAGCTTGTTTCGAGTTTGTGTCATACCCTTGGTTTTAGTAACCTTTCGCTTCATCATTCCTTTGGCTTGATGTCATCACCGACCGATTACATCTTCATGAAATCTCTCAACAATTGTGTCGTGATCATCATCGGCATTCTGAGCTCTTCCAGGATGTCAATTGAATTCATGATGAGAAGTACCATCCTTGCCCTTGATGTTTTGTGTTATCATCGACCACTTTATTGCCTTCCGTTCAACACAAACTTGTTCGTGTTTCGTGATATACCTTGAGATCCTTGCTATCCAGCATTTGTTCTTTACGTTGGAGTATTACCATCTTTTATGTCAAGAATGTCGTGAGAATTTTACCACCTCTTAAGAATTCTTGATACAAGTGCTACTCCTTGCCATATCCGTTCACTCCTTGGTCCCCGTGTTGTTTCTAATCGGAAAACCAACAATTGAACTATGATGTGCGACTTCAAAACTTCTAGCAACCCTATTGCTTTCAAGTTAATGGTCGATATTTCATTCTTAGACCATTGGTTATCGAATCACCATTCTAACATTGATCGTACTACCTAAGCCCATATCTCGGGTGCGCTTTTCAACCAATGATTAATAGTGTGTGTTTTCCTCGAGCATACATCATTAAGTCAGTTGATTTGACAAATGATATCTCTGTGTTCACGCAATTGTGGTAATCCATCTTGTTGGAATTCTTGATAAATTCTCGCTGAGTCCATCAGCCACATCCTCGTCTTCTCCTTGGTCTCTTATTTCAGAACTTGCTTCCATAGTTCATTTCCGAGAATCTTGCAACGCTATCTCATCAAATTGAGTTGCGCCTTTTTCTTCTCGGGCATCCTGAGTTTGAGGTATCCTGACACCCATCAGACCTGAATCTCGGTCAGATATGATGGTTGGAAATTATCTCCATGAGTTATAACATTGGTCTTTATATGACCCGGTAAGATGATGTCATGCTTAACACCCCTGGCCAGAGGACCTATTGTTATAGTTTCCTTTTCAGCAAGGTTATCCATTCTTCCATGAGGAAATTGTAAGACTCATTCTACAAGTTATTCCTGATGGATCCTTTAGGTTTCCAAAGTCTGATCTTCACCTGATGACCATGTCAATGCTTCTCTAAGCATGTCTATGGTACTCCAATTTCAACAAGAACATTTGAAGCCCAATGCTAAATGTTTCCTTCTCAATTATCCAAAACACCGTTGTCAAGAAATTTCTCTCCCCTTACCTAAAGAGTTTTCTACATTATATCCTGTCATGGATATCACGCTCTGTCAGTAAGACCCTGTTACTATTGTTGTTGACATCCTGGTAACCCCCGATGGACGAGAACTTTGCCTATTGGTCCGCCTCGTTCAATGATCAGGAAAATGGTTCTCTTCGTCCCTCGCCCTTGGTACCAATGTTGTTGCCAACATTACTGACATGCTATCTGCTGACATGTCTTTCCTACATGTTCATGCAAGACGTCACCGCCTTTCCTACCGTTAACTCACATGGTGGGCCCATAACCCACAGTTCCCAGGATCGAAACCTGACTCTCCTGTACACCTCTATCTCCGAAGTTATTCCTCGCGCTTGACTTCGTATGTAGTTCACAGGTCACCTTCCTAGAGATGATCTACTCTGGTATCAGAAACAATACCTATTCCCGCTGCTCTAAACCCTTTTCGTGCCCCATTCCAGACAGCGAACGATTGTCTAAACCACTTGAAACTTCTTACTGTACCTTCTTGCTTGGCTCTCAATGTGTTTCATTTGACCAACTCGAGAGATACTCATGTAATCATTCATGGGATAACCCCTGGTGATTACCCCTTATAGCCTTCCATCGTTGTCGAGCCGCCCCTGTCCTAGTCGTAAGCACGATGGAGTTCCAGAAGAAAGGATGCGTACTACATCATGATGACCTGAAGGAGAGAAATGAAGACATCAACATAATGGATCGACCACTTCGAGAAGAGCAACCAAGACCGAGAAGGTCCGTTAGAATTTCGTAACCAAATTCCCCTCACTTCCCCTCTTAAATCTCGGGACAAGATTTCTTGTAGTGGAGGAGAATTGTGACGCCTGGATAATTAAGCTACAGTAAATCCTTGTTAATGATGCCACGTCACCTCAGTCACTGTAGTTAGTCTCGAGTTAGATCAAAACCGATTCACATTCAAAATTAAATTAATGTCAAACAATTAAAGTTTTCAAAAGTCAAATCTAAAATGCTCAAAGTGTAGCAAATAAATCATAGATGATTATGGTGGTGGATCCAAATTAACATACAATGATTAAATGCACTAGATAATAGGAACAGTCATTGAAACAATTATTTAAACGTCTCTTAAATAATTAAATTATTAAAAACTACTTTTTATAACTACAAGAATAAGTGTGGCGGTGATATAATTACTATTAGTAATTTAGGTGCTAACTATATGTTTTACAAAACTAAAACAATTAAGGAAATGAAACAAAACAGAAAGGGAAATAAAAGAAAAGAAAAACAAAAATACAAAAAAAGGTTAAAAGAGAAGCCCCCCCCCACCCCCGCGCTGGGCCATGGCCCAGATGGCCTCGGGGCCAATTAGGCCGGCCCAGCCGGCTCCTACAACACCCCTAGGGTGACCAAACCCTAGCCCAACCGAACCCCACTGCCCCCTCGCACGATTCCCTTGACCCCCCACTCTTCCCTCGCACCCCTCCACTCGGTCTCGATCTAGATCGGGGCAGGCAACCGGCGCCCTGGTACCTCATCATTCGCCGCTCGTCGCCTCTGTCGCCGCCGCACGGAGGACCACCTCGCCGGAGCTTCCCTCCCGCTGGATCTCGATCGGCACCCGAGCCAATCCCCGGTGCCAGCGCTCGCCACCACTCCGCTGTCGCCACGCCACCTCGACCTCGTCTCCTCCCCACCTCGCGTCGTCCCCAGCCTCCTCCTCACCGGCTCCACCGAGCCTCGCCGCCGCTGTACCCCTGCAACGAACGTGAGTAGGACCCCCCTCCTTCCCTCCTGCCCTGTGGTCACCGTCGTACGCTCGCGCTTCGCCCCTCGCCGTGGCCATTGCCCAGAACCGCTCTGCCCTGCGCCCCGCCCGCGGTTGCCGTGGACCGCGCACGCCCACGACCGCGCTGGCCGCTTCGTCGGTTCCCCCCACCTCGGCTGCTCGCCGTCGCCGTAATGTATGCCGCACGCGCTGGCCCCGGACCTTCCCTGTTGCTGCTCCCTGCAACGGTGCTCCGCTCGCCTCTCCCTTGCGCCCCACCATGCGCTGCGCCGCTGCCTGACCGCCCCCGCGTGCTCCTGCCTCGGCGGCCCGCAGCCGTGAACCCCCCATGCCCTGCCTACGGCATCCGGCCCGGCCACTCTGGCAGCGCCGGAGCCGCCGCCCGTTAGCCCGCTGACCGCACCAGGTCCGCCCCGCTACGCCGCCCCCTTCGCCCGCTAACCACCGCGCCCGCTCGGGCTGCGCCCAACGCCCACCCCCGCTAAGGCCCACTGGCCCTATGACAAGTGGGGCCCAGCCCAGAATGTTATTAAAAAAGAGGTTTAAACGAAATAATAATAAAATATAATAAATAAATAAATTAGTAATTAATTAATTAATCAATAAGTTAATTAAGTTAATTAATCCTGCTTAACTAATTTAACTAAAATGAATTAACCTAATCACTTAGTTAGTCTAATCAACATGTTTAGTTAGTCTGAGACGATGACAAATGGGGCCCATGCGTCAGTTTGACCAAGTCAACTGACTGTTGACTGCTGACATCACCCTGATGTCATGCTGACATCATAATGGCATTTCCAAATTAATTTAATTCTGTTAATCCCAAAAATGATTGAAAACTTTGAAAATTAATATAAATTAAACCGTAGCTCGGATGAAAAACTTTGCTTATGAAAGTTGCTTAGAACAACGAGACGAATCCGGATACGCAGCCCGTTCGTCCGCCACACATCCCTAGCATAGCGAACACGCAACTTTCCCCCTCCGGTTCATCTGTCCGAAAACACGAAACACCGGGGATATTTTCCCGAATGTTTCCCCCCTTCACCGGTATCACCTCGTACCGCGTCAGGTCACCCCTAGCACAACGTAATGCCGCATCTTGATTTTTGTTACATTGATTGCTCTGTTATTTATTGTGTTCCCCCTCCGTTACTTCTTTTCGGTAGACCCCGAGACTGCCGGAGACTCCCAGTACGACTACGGAGTTGACGACCCCTCTCTCTTGCCAGAGCAACCAGGCAAGCCCCCCCTTGATCACCAGATACCGCCTACTCTTCTCTATACTGCTTGCATTAGAGTAGTGTAGCATGTTACTGCTTTCCGTTAATCCTATCCTGATGCATAGCCTGTCCTTGCTACTACTGTTGTTACCTTTACCTGCAATCCTAATGCTTAGTATAGGATGCTAGATTATCATCAGTGGCCCTACACTCTTGTCCGTCTGCCATGCTATACTACTGGGCCGTGATCACTTCGGGAGGTGATCACGGGCATATACTATATACTTTGCACTGTTACATTACCTGTGGTTGAAGGAAATATGCCCTAGAGGCAATAATAAAGTTATTATTTATTTCCTTATATCATGATAAATGTTTATTATTCATGCTAGAATTGTATTAACCGGAAACATAATACATGTGTGAATACATAGACAAACAAAGTGTCACTAGTATGCCTCTACTTGACTAGCTCGTTAATCAAAGATGGTTATGTTTCCTAACCATGAACAATGAGTTGTTATTTGATTAACGGGATCACATCATTAAGTGAATGATCTGATTGACATGACCCATTCCATTAGCTTAGCACCCGATCGTTTAGTATGTTGCTATTGCTTTCTTCATGACTTATACATGTTCCTATAACTACGAGATTATGCAACTCCCGTTTACCAGAGGAACACTTTGGGTGCTACCAAATGTCACAACGTAACTGGGTGATTATAAAGGAGTACTACAAGTGTCTCCAAAGGTACATGCTGGGTTGGCGTATTTCGAGATTAGGTTTTGTCACTCCGATTGTCGGAGAGGTATCTCTGGGCCCTCTCGGTAATGCACATCACTTAAGCCTTGCAAGCATTGCAACTAATGAGTTAGTTGCGGGATGATGTATTACAGAACGAGTAAAGAGATTTGCCAGCAACGAGATTGAACTAGGTATTGGAATACCGATGATCGAATCTCGGGCAAGTAACATACCGATGACAAAGGGAACGACGTATGTTGTTATGCGGTCTGACCGATAAAGATCTTCGTAGAATATGTAGGAGCCAATATGGGCATCCAGGTCCCGCTATTGGTTATTGACCGGAGACGTGTCTCGGTCATGTCTACATTGTTCTCGAACCCGTAGGGTCCGCACGCTTAAGGTTATGATGACAGTTATATTATGAGTTTATGCATTTTGATGTACCAAAGGTTGTTCGGAGTCCCGGATGTGATCACGGACATGACGAGGAGTCTCGAAATGGTCAAGACATAAAGATTGATATATTGGAAGCCTATGTTTGGATATCGGAAGTGTTCCGGGTGAAATCAGGATTTTACCGGAGTACCGGGAGGTTACCGGAACCCCCCGGGAGCTATATGGGCCATGATGGGCCTTAGTGGAAAAGAGAAGAGGCAGCCCCTCATGGGCCGCACGCCCCTCCCCTCCCTTGGTCCGAATAGGACAAGGAGAGGGGGCCGGCCCCTCTCTCTCTTTTCCCCCCTTCGCGAATCCTATTCCAACTAGGATTGGGGGGGGGGGAATCCTACTCCCAGAGGGAGTAGGACTCTCCTGGCGCGCCCTCCTTGGCCGGCCAGCCTCCCCCCTTTAGTCCTTTATATACGGAGGCAGGGGCACCCCAGAGACACACAAGTTGATCCACGTGATCTATTCCTTAGCCGTGTGCGGCGCCCCCAGCCACCATAGCCCTCGATAATATTGTAGCGGTGCTTAGGCGAAGCCATGCAGCAGTAGTACGTCAAGATCGTCACCACGCCGTCGTGCTGACGGAACTCTTGCCCGACACTTTGCTGGATCGGAGTCCGGGGATCGTCATCGAGCTGAACGTGTGCTAGAACTCGGAGGTGCCGTAGTTTCGGTGCTTGATCGGTCGGATCGTGGAGACGTACGACTACATCAACCAAACGCTTCCGTTGTCGATCTACTAGGTATTTAGATCATACTCCCCCTCTCGTTGCTATGCATCACCATGATCTTGCGTGTGCGTAGGAAATTTTTTGAAATTACTACGAAACCCAACAGTGGCATCCGAGCCTAGGTTTTATATGTTGATGTTATATGCACGAGTAGAACACAAGTGAGTTGTGGGCGATATAAGTCATACTACTTACCAGCATGTCATACTTTGGTTCGGCGGTATTGTTGGACGAAGCGGCCCGGACCAACATTACGCGTACGCTTACGCGAGACTGGTTCTCCCGACGTGCTTTGCACAAAGGTGGCTAGCGGGTGAGAGTTTCTCCAACTTTAGTTGAACCGAGTGTGGCTACGCCCGGTCCTTGCGAAGGTTAAAACAGCACCAACTTGACAAACTATCATTGTGGTTTTGATGCGTAGGTAAGATTGGTTCTTGCTTAAGCCCGTAGCAGCCACGTAAAACTTGCAACAACAAAGTAGAGGACGTCTAACTTGTTTTTGCAGGGCATGTTGTGATGTGATATGGTCAAGACATGATGCTAAATTTTATTGTATGAGATGATCATGTTTTGTAACCGAGTTATCGGCAACTGGCAGGAGCCATATGGTTGTCGCTTTATTGTATGCAATGCAATCGCGCTGTAATGCTTTACTTTATCACTAAGCGGTAGCGATAGTCGTGGAAGCATAAGATTGGCAAGACGACAACGATGCTACGATGGAGATCAAGGTGTCGTGCCGGTGACGATGGTGATCATGACGGTGCTTCGAAGATGGAGATCACAAGCACAAGATGATGATGGCCATATGATATCACTTATATTGATTGCATGTGATGTTTATCTTTTATGCATCTTATCTTGCTTTGATTGATGGTAGCATTATAAGATGATCTCTCACTAAATTATCAAGAAGTGTTCTCCCTGAGTATGCACCGTTGCGAAAGTTCTTCGTGCTGAGACACCACGTGATGATCGGGTGTGATAGGCTCTACGTTCAAATACAATGGGTGCAAAACAGTTGCACACGCGGAATACTCAGGTTATACTTGACGAGCCAAGCATATACAGATATGGCCTCGGAACACAGAGATCGAAAGGTCGAGCGTGAATCATATAGTAGATATGATCAACATAGTGATGTTCACCAATGAAACTGCTCCATCTCACGTGATGATCGGACATGGTTTAGTTGATTTGGATCACGTGATCACTTAGAGGATTAGAGGGATGTCTATCTAAGTGGGAGTTCTTAAGTAATATGATTAATTGAACTTAAATTTATCATGAACTTAGTCCTGGTAGTTTTTTGCAAATTATGTTGTAGATCAATAGCTCGCATTATTGTTTTCATATGTTTATTTTGATATGTTCCTAGAGAAAAAATGTGTTGAAAGATGTTAGTAGCAATGATACGGATTGGATCCATGATCTGAGGTTTATCCTCATTACTGCACAGAAGAATTATGTCCTTGATGCACCGCTAGGTGACAGACCTATTGCAGGAGCAGATGCAAACGTTATGAACGTTTGGCTAGCTCAATATGATGACTGCTTGATAGTTTAGTGCACCATGCTTAACGGCTTAGAATCGGGACTTCAAAGACATTTTGAACGTCATGGACAATATGAGATGTTCGAGGAGTTGAAGTTAATATTTCAAGCAAATACCCGAGTTGAGAGATATGAAGTCTCCAACAAGCTCTATAGCCAAAAGGTGGAGGAGAATCGCTCAACTAGTGAGCATGTGCTCAGATTGTCTGGGTACTACAATCACTTGAATCAAGTGGGAGTTAATCTTCCAGATAAGATAGTGATTGACAGAATTCTCTAGTCACCATCACCAAGTTAGTAGAACTTCGTGATGAACTATAGTATGCAAGGGATGACGAAAACGAATCCCGAGCTTTTCATGATGATGAAATCGATGAAGGTAGAAATCAAGAAAGAGCATCAAGTTTTGATGGTTGACAAGATCACTAGTTTCAAGAAAAGGGCAAAGGGAAGAAGGGGAACTTCAAGAAGAACGGCAAGCAAGTTGCTGCTCAAGTGAAGAAGCCCAAGTCTGGTCCTAAGCCTGAGACTAAGTGCTTCTACTGCAAAGGGACTGGTCACTGGAAGCGGAACTGCCCCAAGTATTTGGCGGATAAGAAGGATGGCAAAGTGAACAAAAGTATATTTGATATACATGTTATTGATGTGTACTTTACTAGTGTTTATAGCAACCCCTCAGTATTTGATACTGGATCAGTTGCTAAGAGTAGTACTCGAAACAGGAGTTGCAGAATAATCAGAGACTAGTTAAGGGTGAAGTGACGATGCATGTTGGAAGTAGTTCCAAGATTGATATGATCATCATCGCACACTCCCCTATACTTTCGGGATTAGTGTTGAACCTGAATAAGTGTTATTTGGTGTTTGCGTTGAGCATGAATATGATTTGATCATGTTTATTGTAATACGGTTATTCATTTAAGTAAGAGAATAAATTGTTGTTCTGTTTACATGAATAAAACCTTATATGGTTACACACCCAATGAAAATAGTTCGTTGGATCTCGATCGTAGTGATACACATAATCATAATATTGAAACCAAAAGATGCAAAGTTAATAATGATAGTGCAACTTATTTGTGGCACTGCCGTTTAGGTCATATTGGTGTAAAGCGCATGAAGAAACTCCATGCTGATGGGATTTTGGAATCACTTGATTATGAATCACTTGATGATTGCGAACCATGCCTCATGGGCAAGATGACTAAGACTCCATTCTTCGGAGCGAGCAACTGACTTATTGGAAATAATACATACTGATATATGCGGTCCGATGAGTGTTAAGGCTCACGGCAAGTATCGTTATTTTCCGAACTTCACAGATGATTTGAGCAGATATGGGTATATCTACTTGATGAAACAAAGGTCTGAAACATTTGAAAAGTTCAAAGAATTTCAGAGTGAAGTGGAGAATCATCGTAACAAAATGAAAGTTTCTACGATATGATCGCAGAAGTAAAATATTTGAGTTACGAAGTTTGGTCTTCAATTAAGACAATGTGGAATAGTTTCACAAACTCATGCCACCTGGAACACCACAGCACAATGGTGTGTCCGAATGTCATAACCGTACTTTATTAGATATGGTGCGATCTATGATGTCTCTTACCGATCTACCACTATCGTTTTGGGGTTATGCATTAGAGACAGCTGCATTCACGTTAAATAGGGCACCATCTAAGTCCGTTGAGATGACACTATCTGAACTGTGGTTTGGCAAGAAACCAAAGTTGTCGTTTCTTAAAGTTTGGGGTTGTGATGCTTATATGAAAAGGTTTCATCCTAATAAACTCAAACCCAAATCGGGGAAATATGTCTTCATAGGATACCCAAAGGAGACTGTTGGGTACACCCTCTATCACAAATCCGAAGGCAAGACTTTTGTTGCTAAATTCGGAGTTTTTCTAGAGAAGGAGTTTCTCTCGAAAGAAGTGAGTGGGAGGAAAGTAGAACTTGATGAGGTAACTGTACCTGCTCCCTTATTGGAAAGTAGTTCATCACAGAAATCTGTTCCTGTGACTACTACACCAATTAGTGAGGAAGCTAATGATGATGATCATGTAACTTCAGATCAAGTTACTACCAAATCTCGTAGGAAAACCAGAGTGAGATCCGCACCAGAGTGGTGCGGTAATCCTGTTCTGGAAGTCATGTTACTAGACCATGACGAACTTGTGAACTATGAGGAAGTGATGATGAGCCCAGATTCCGCGAAATGGTTTGAGGCCATGAAATCTGAGATATGATCCATGTATGAGAACAAAGTATGGACTTTGATGGATTTGCCCGATGATCGGCAAGCCACAGAAAATAAATGGATCTTCAAGAGGAAGACGGACGCTGATAGTAGTGTTACTATCTACAAAGCTAGAATTGTCGCAAAAGGTTTTCGAGAAGTTCAAGGTGTTGACTACAATGAGATTTTCTCACTCGTATCTATGCTTAAGTCTGTCCGAATCATGTTAGCAATTGCCGCATTTTATGAAATCTGGCAAATGGATAAAGAAAACTGCATTCCTTAATGGATTTACTAAAGAAGAGTTGTATACGATGCAACTAGAAGGTTTTGTCGATCCTAAAGGTGTTAACTAAATATGCAAGCTCCAGCGATCCATCTATGGACTGGTGCAAGAATCTCGGAGTTGGAATATACGCTTTGATAAGTTGATCAAAGCATATAGTTTTATACAGACTTGCGGTGAAGCCTGTATTTACAAGAAAGTGAGTGGGAGCACTACATCATTTCTGATAAGTATATGTGTATGACATATTGTTGATCGGAAATAATGTAGAATTATTCTGCAAAGCATAAAGGAGTTTTTCAAAGAAAGACCTCGGTAAAGCTGCTTACATATTGAGTATCAAGATCTATAGAGATAGATCAAGACGCTTGATAAGTTTTTTCAATAAATACATACCTTGACAAGATTTTGAAGTAGTTCAAAATGGAACAGTCAAAGAAAGAGTTTCTTGCCTATGTTACAAGGTGTGAAATTGAGTAAGACTCAAAGCCCGACCACGGCAGAAGATAGAAAGAGAATGAATGTCATTCCCTATGCTTTGGTCATAGGTTCTATAAAGTATGCCATGCTGTATACCAGATATATTGTATGCCCTACCACTGAGTTTGGCAAGGGAGTACGATAGTGATCTAGGAGTAGATCACTGGACATCGGTCAAAATTATCCTTAGTGGAATAAGGATATGTTTCTCGATTATGGAAGTAAAAAAAAAGGTTCGTCGTACAGGGTTACGCCGATGCAAGTTTTAACACTAATCTAGATGACTCTAAGTCTCGGTCTAGATACATATTGAAAGTGGGAGCAATTAGTTAGAGTAGCTCCATGCAGAGCATTGTTGACATAGAAATTTGCAAAATACATGCGGATCTGAATGTGGCAGACCCGTTGACTAAGATTCTCTCACAAGCAAAACATGATCACACCTTAGTACTCTTTGAGTGTTAATCACATAGCGATGTGAACTAGATTACTGAATCTAGTAAACCCTTTGGGTGTTGGTCACATGGCGATGTGAACTATGGGTGTTAATCACATGATGATGTGAACTATCAATGTTAATCACATGGTGATGTGATCTAGATTATTGACTCTAGTGCAAGTGGGAGACTGAAGGAAATATGGCCTAGAGGCAATAATAAAGTTATTATTTATTTCCTTATATCATGATAAATGTTTATTATTCATGCTAGAATTGTATTAACCGGAAACATAATACATGTGTGAATACATAGACAAACAAAGTGTCACTAGTATGCCTCTACTTGACTAGCTCGTTAATCAAAGATGGTTATGTTTCCTAACCATGAACAATGAGTTGTTATTTGATTAACGGGATCACATCATTAAGTGAATGATCTGATTGACATGAC
Source organism: Triticum urartu (assembly GCF_056163025.1). Lineage (NCBI taxonomy): Eukaryota > Viridiplantae > Streptophyta > Magnoliopsida > Poales > Poaceae > Triticum > Triticum urartu. The sequence continues at coordinate 291,276,934 of NC_141873.1, forward strand.
CCATTCCATTAGCTTAGCACCCGATCGTTTAGTATGTTGCTATTGCTTTCTTCATGACTTATACATGTTCCTATAACTATGAGATTATGCAACTCCCGTTTACCGGAGGAACACTTTGGGTGCTACCAAACGTCACAACGTAACTGGGTGATTATAAAGGAGTACTACAGGTGTCTCCAAAGGTACATGTTGGGTTGGCGTATTTCGAGATTAGGTTTTGTCACTCCGATTGTCGGAGAGGTATCTCTGGGCCCTCTCGGTAATGCACATCACTTAAGCCTTGCAAGCATTGCAACTAATGAGTTAGTTGCGGGATGATGTATTACAGAACGAGTAAAGAGATTTGCCGGCAACGAGATTGAACTAGGTATTGGAATACCGACGATCGAATCTCGGGCAAGTAACATACCGATGACAAAGGGAACGACGTATGTTGTTATGCGGTCTGACCAATAAAGATCTTCGTAGAATATGTAGGAGCCAATATGGGCATCTAGGTCCCGCTATTGGTTATTGACCGGAGACGTGTCTCGGTCATGTCTACATTGTTCTCGAACCCGTAGGGTCCGCACGCTTAAGGTTACGATGACAGTTATATTATGAGTTTATGCATTTTGATGTACCAAAGGTTGTTCGGAGTCCCGGATGTGATCACGGACATGACGAGGAGTCTCGAAATGGTCAAGACATAAAGATTGATATATTGGAAGCCTATGTTTGGATATCGGAAGTGTTCCGGGTGAAATCGGGATTTTACCGGAGTACCGGGAGGTTACCGGAACCCCCCGGAAGCTATATGGGCCATGATGGGCCTTAGTGGAAAAGAGAAGAGGCAGCCCCTCATGGGCCGTGTGCCCCTCCCCTCCCTTGGTCCGAATAGGACAAGGAGAGGGGGCCGGCCCCTTTCTCTCTTTTCCCCCCTCCGCGAATCCTATTCCAACTAGGATTGGGGGGGGGGGGGCAATCCTACTCCCAGAGGGAGTAGGACTCTCCTGGCGCGCCCTCCTTGGCCGGCCAGCCTCCCCCCTTTAGTCCTTTATATATGGAGGCAGGGGCACCCCAGAGACACACAAGTTGATCCACGTGATCTATTCCTTAGCCGTGTGCGGCGCCCCCAGCCACCATAGTCCTCGATAATATTGTAGCGGTGCTTAGGCGAAGCCCTGCAGCAGTAGTACGTCAAGATCGTCACCACGCCGTCGTGCTGACGGAACTCTTCCCCGACACTTTGCTAGATCGGAGTCCGGGGATCATCATCGAGCTGAACGTGTGCTAGAACTCGGAGGTGCCGTAGTTTCGGTGCTTGATCGGTCGGATCATGGAGACGTACGACTACATCAACCAAACACTTCTGTTGTCGATCTACTAGGTATGTAGATCATACTCCCCCTCTCGTTGCTATGCATCACCATGATCTTGCGTGTGCGTAGGAATTTTTTTGAAATTACTACGAAACCCAACAGTGGCATCCGAGCCTAGGTTTTATATGTTGATGTTATATGCACGAGTAGAACACAAGTGAGTTGTGGGCGATATAAGTCATACTGCTTACCAGCATGTCATACTTTGGTTCGGCGGTATTGTTGGACGAAGCGGCCCGGACCGACATTACGCGTACGCTTACGTGAGACCGGTTCTCCCGACGTGCTTTGCACAAAGGTGGCTAGCGGGTGAGAGTTTCTCCAACTTTAGTTGAACCGAGTGTGGCTACGCCCGGTCCTTGCGAAGGTTAAAACAGCACCAACTTGACAAACTATCGTTGTGGTTTTGATGCGTAGGTAAGATTGGTTCTTGCTTAAGCCCGTAGCAGCCACGTAAAACTTGCAACAACAAAGTAGAGGACGTCTAACTTGTTTTTGCAGGGCATGTTGTGATGTGATATGGTCAAGACATGATGCTAAATTTTATTGTATGAGATGATCATGTTTTGTAACCGAGTTATCGGCAACTGGCAGGAGCCATATGGTTGTCGCTTTATTGTATGCAATGCAATCGCGCTGTAATGCTTTACTTTATCACTAAGCGGTAGCGATAGTCGTGGAAGCATAAGATTGGCGAGACGACAACGATGCTACTATGGAGATCAAGGTGTCGCACCGGTGACGATGGTGATCATGACGGTGCTTCGAAGATGGAGATCACAAGCACAAGATGATGATGGCCATATGATATCACTTATATTGATTGCATGTGATGTTTATCTTTTATGCATCTTATCTTGCTTTGATTGACGGTAGCATTATAAGATGATCTCTCACTAAATTATCAAGAAGTGTTCTCCCTGAGTATGCACCGTTGCGAAAGTTCTTCGTGCTGAGACACCACGTGATGATCGGGTGTGATAGGCTCTACGTTCAAATACAATGGGTGCAAAATAGTTGCACACGCGGAATACTCAGGTTATACTTGACGAGCCAAGCATATACAGATATGGCCTCGGAACACAGAGATCGAAAGGTCGAGCGTGAATCATATAGTAGATATGATCAACATAGTGATGTTCACCAATGAAACTGCTCCATCTCACGTGATGATCGGACATGGTTTAGTTGATTTGGATCACGTGATCACTTAGAGGATTAGAGGGATGTCTATCTAAGTGGGAGTTCTTAAGTAATATGATTAATTGAACTTAAATTTATCATGAACTTAGTCCAGGTAGTTTTTTGCAAATTATGTTGTAGATCAATAGCTCGCGTTATTGTTTTCATATGTTTATTTTGATATGTTCCTAGAGAAAAATTGTGTTGAAAGATGTTAGTAGCAATGATACGGATTGGATCCGTGATCTGAGGTTTATCCTCATTGCTGCACAAAAGAATTATGTCCTTGATGCACCGGTAGGTGACAGACCTATTGCAGGAGCAGATGCAGACGTTATGAACGTTTGGCTAGCTCAATATGACGACTACAGACCTATTGCAGGAGCAGATGCAGATGCAGATGCAGGGTCCGCACGCTTAAGGTTATGATGACAGTTATATTATGAGTTTATGCATTTTGATGTACCAAAGGTTGTTCGGTGTCTCGGATGTGATCACGGACATGACGAGGAGTCTCGAAATGGTCAAGACATAAAGATTGATATATTGGAAGCCTATGTTTGGATATCGGAAGTGTTCCGGGTGAAATCGGGATTTTACCGGAGTACCGGGAGGTTACCGGAACCCCCCGGGAGCTACATGGGCCATGATGGGTCTTAGTGGAAAAGAGAAGAGGCAGCCCCTCATGGGCCGCGCGCCCCTCCCCTCCCTTGGTCCGAATAGGACAAGGAGAGGGGGCCGGCCCCTCTCTCTCTTTTCCCCCCTCCGCGAATCCTATTCCAACTAGGATTGGGGGGGGAATCCTACTCCCAGAGGGAGTAGGACTCTCCTGGCGCGCCCTCCTTGGCCGGCCAGCCTCCCCCCTTTAGTCCTTTATATACGGAGGCAGGGGCACCCTAGAGACACACAAGTTGATCCACGTGATCTATTCCTTAGTCGTGTGCGGCGCCCCCAGCCACCATAGTCCTCGATAATATTGTAGCGGTGCTGAGGCGAAGCCCTGCAGCAGTAGTACGTCAAGATCGTCACCACGCCGTCGTGCTGACGGAACTCTTCCCCGACACTTTGCTGGATCGGAGTCCGGGGATCGTCACCGAGCTGAACGTGTGCTAGAACTTGGAGGTGCTGTAGTTTCGGTGCTTGATCGGTCGGATCATGGAGACGTACGACTACATCAACCAAACGCTTCTGTTGTCGATCTACTAGGTATGTAGATCATACTCCCCCTCTCGTTGCTATGCATCACCATGATCTTGCGTGTGCGTAGGAAATTTTTTTGAAATTACTACGAAACCCAACAGTGGTACTATTCGGAGTTGGGGGCTGAAGGGGGAGGTGGCTCCAACCCGGTAGAGGTGGGCCTGGGTTCTCGACGGCCCTCGACTGTTACTTTGTGGTGGAGCGACAGGGCAGGTTGAGACCACCTAGGAGTGAGGTGGGCTTGGCCCTAGTCGGCGTTCGCGGATACTTAACAGGTTTAACGAGATCTTGGTATTTGATCTGAGTCTGGCCACTGGCCTATATGCACTAACCATCTACGCGGGGATAGTTATGGGCACTCGACGTCGTGGTATCAGCCGAAGCCTTCGTGACGTCAGCGACTGAGCGGCGCGCGCCGGATTGGACTGGAATGCCTGCTAGGCTAGGTCTGCTTCTGGCCGCCCTCGCAACATGCAGGTGTGCAATGGGCGATGGGCCCAGACCCCTGCGCCATAGGATTTAGACCGGCGTGCTGACCTCTCTGTTGTGCCTAGGTAGGGCTGTGACGTGTTGATCTTCTGAGGCCGGGCATGACCCAGGAAAGTGTGTCCGGCCAAATGGGATCGAGCGTGTTGGGTTATGTGGTGCACCCCTGCAGGGAAGTTAATCTATTCGAATAGCCATGATCTTCAGTAACAGGATGACTTGGAGTTGTACCTTGACCTTATGACAACTAGAACCGGATACTTAATAAAACACACCCTTCCAAGTGCCAGATACAACCGGTGGTCGCTCTCTCACAGGGCGACGAGGGGAGGATCATCAGTTAGGTTTATGCTATGTGATGCTACTTGGTGAGCTTACCATCTACTCTCTTCTCCATGCTGCAAGATGGAGGTGGCCAGAAGCGCAGTCGTCGACAGGATTAGCTATCCCCCTCTTATTCCGGCTTTCTGCAGTTCAGTCCACATATGATACCCTTATTCCATTTGATACCAATGCATACATATGTAGTGTAGCTCCTTGCTTGCGAGTACTTTGGATGAGTACTCACGGTTGCTTTGCTCCCCCTTTTCCCCCTTCCTATACTCGATTGCTGCGACCAGACGATGGAGCCCAGGAGCCAGACGCCACTATCGATGATGACTACTACTACTCGGGAGGTGCCTACTACTACGTGCAGCCCGCTGACGACGACCAGGAGTAGTTTAGGAGGATCCCAGGCAGGAGGCCTGCACCTCTTTCGATCTGTATCCCAGTTTGTGCTAGTCTTCTTAAGGCAAACTTGTTTAACTTATGTCTGTACTCAGATATTGTTGCTTCCGCTGACTCGTCTATGATCGAGCTCTTGTATTCGAGCCTTCGGGGCCCCTGGCTTGTAATATGATGCTTGTATGACTTATTTTATTTGTAGAGTTGTGTTGTGATATCTTCCCGTGAGTCCCTGATCTTGATCGTACACGTTTGCGTGTATGATTTGTGTACTGTCAAATCGGGGGCGTCACAGTTTGTAACATCCCAAAATTCTAAATTTTGGAATGTTATATTAAATAAATAGATTTTATTGATTGTTTGATTGTGGTGTGGTTGCTTGTGTGCAATTGAGCGAAATTAGAAACTTTTGAAAGTTAAATGAGAGGGAATAAAAGGACTTTCCCAAACTTTCACTTTGCATTTTGATCTCCATGAATTCAAATCTTTTCATCACAAAACTCTGGAGAGAAGATGACATGACTTCTTCCATTTAAATAAATGAAAAAAGTTTTTGAAAATATCTGAAATTTATTTGGAAATATTTTCCAACTCAGAAACTTTATGCAACTCAATGATTTTCACGAGAGAAGATAAAAAATTACTTCTTCGAAACATATGAAATATGAGTTGGAAGTTTTAAAAGAATTAATTTCAAAGTCCATTGAAATTAATTTCAATTTGGGGTTATTTGGTTTTTATTCAAATTATTTTCCTCCAGAAATAAAATATATGGAAAATAGGGTAAAATGATTCCCTACATCAGAAAATTGGAGAGAAATAAATTTGAAATCATTTTGGTATTTTTAAAATAATTTTTATTGGATTATATTAGAGCAGTGGCACTGTTTGATTTATTTGAGTTTGTGTGGATTTTATTTGATGCTAGAAAAATGTTTAAGTCGTAGAAAATCTTTTTCTGAAAATTTTGATATATAATATGCCTATATATAATTTTAATTTCATTTTTGTTATTCCGTTTCTCCTTTTCCGTTTCTATTAAGAAAGAAAACTGTACATACGGCCCATAATTATTTGTCACCCACACACGTATCATAGTACCAGTGGGTGCCCATTTTTTTCTTTTCTTATATGGGCCAGGCCTAGCCGGCCATATTCCTCCCCGTATTTTTTTCCATAGTTTTTTTTCTTTCTTTTCAATTGCTCAAAAAAAACTACGGCACGCCGCGGGCCTAACTTTTAGCCCATGATTTTTTCAAATTTCATCTATGTACGTATATGTTTAGTCTCATATTGCCTAGCCTTTGACCCCAAAACCTCTTTTCGATCTATAAATATAGACCCATAGAGCTTCCAAAAATCATCCGACTCGGATTAAATCAATATTTTGATTTGACTAGATTCATTAAATAAACATATTTTTCTCCTCTCCGGCGGGACTTATGAAAATTGTCTCCTCTTTCCGAAATCGTCTTTTCTCTGCCTTATAAAGATAACTTTCTGTTTTTTTTCTTTTTATACTTTCGTAATTTATTGTTTCTAGACTAATACGGTAGAATAATTAGATTATCAATTAGTCACCATATTTATATATTAGGCACTGAATTCTTTTAGCCGTAGCTATTTTTCTTCTGTAAAACAGCTTGGCCCTGATTTTTCAAATAGCATAACTTTTTACTCGTTCATTCAAATTAGATGAAACCAGCGCCTATAGTTTTGTCTTGTTTTTACCTATCCAGTGAACCTGTCACATCAACTTTTTGAAAATTTTAAATTTCAAAATTTGTTCAGATTCATATTCAAACTTCTTTTGATCATAACTTGAGTTTTATAACTCCGATTTAATTGATTCTTTTTGAAAATCGAAGCTCTTGACCTAAACTTTATGATAAGGCCAAATTCACATAATTTTGGTACTGTTAGAAATTGTTTTATGTTGCAAGAGTTATTTGCTTGGTTTTGATGTTTTCTGAACTGTCTTCTTCGTTCTTCCCGATCTTTTGAGTGATTGCTTATGTGTGGTTACTATTGCTTGCTCACGATAGATTGAGTGGAGTGTGACGAGTAGAACTATCAGGAGTTATGAGTGCGAATCATCTTCGTCAACTGTACAAGGCAAGTTCACACTTTGATCATATCCCTTTATTACCCAGTTTTTATTCATTAGCTCAACTCCCAAACATTGCATGGTTAGGAATTGTTAACATGTGGGTATTGGGAAGTAGTTGATGAGATAGGAACTTATTGTCCTTTATATCAAACCCCTGGGAGTTACTTCTACGTTATGCTTACACTGATATGCTATGCTCGTAGACGTGGTTTGGTTTGAGTGATCCATGACAGATGTGAGAGTTATTATTAATGGTTAACTTAAGGTGGTTACTTTAATACACATCTAGGTGGATTGGTTGGGGCACCCTGGAGCACCCAGTGGTTTGTCCGGGCACCTGGAGAACCCAATGCTTTCCAAGGGGATCTCGGAGGACCCGTGTGATCACCCTATGGAATGCCACCCAGGCTCAAAGGGATCATAAGATTATTCATGCTAGAAACTTCCGTGTACAGCCACAAGCTATTATGGGCTCTAGCATAGTTGAGTATGTTGCCTAACCTTTTTCAGTGGTGGGCAAGCAGATGTAGGGGAAGTAGGTGTAACTGTCCACCCAGAGTAAAGAGTTAATGTTTCTGAAAGACTGTGTCTCGGTCATCCGTTTCTCAAATACTATGTAGTGCGAGAAATCCAACGGAGGAGATTGAGTCTTGTGGGGAAAAGTGCGCAAACCTCTGTAGAGTGTACAAACTAATCATGATTAGCCGTGTCCCCCGTTATGGACATCTTGAGTATCTGGTTCTTAAATTATCATGTTGATCTCATCACTTTATTTAACTAACTGGTTGGGTTAATGATTATTCTAATTGGGATTGAGTTGGAGGAACCTTCCCAATAATTTCAACAAACTATGTAGTTAAATAAAATTTATTCCTTTGCTGTAGGGAAAAATTGGCTTTATGCAAAAATAAACTTAGAGTTTTCCACCAGCCAAATATGCATGTAGTGATAGTTATTTTTCATCATTATCCTATGGTGTGAATTTGCGAGTACATTCAATGTACTGACCCTTTGTGGCTGTAACGTCTCATGTTGCAGGATTATCTTACAACGAGTAAGTGATACGTTGGGGTTACGATTTCTACACTCAACTTTGCCGTTGGTGTTGATGGGAATCCACAACCTTGTTGTTACTTCCGCTATTTGGATTGAGGTAATAGTATTTACGTTACTTTATACATGTGATTTATCTCTGTTATAAATCCTCGAGTACTGTGTATGTCAGCATATCAATCCAGGGATGACACTTAAGCATAGAGACTTGATCCATTCAGGTCGGGTCGCTACAGAACCTATATGCACGTGTTGCAGGATTTGATGCTTGGTATTTTTGTTACACGATTGAATTTATCTTTGTTTGTGTCACTCATGAAACCATACTAACTGACTACACGATGTGAAAACTATAAGACTAATATATATACATATATATATACACGGGTTAGGTCACACATATAAAAGGCCGTGCTATGCGTCGGCCGGCAGATCTTTCTTAAAGATCCGCCATCTCGGTAACTGTTAGTTGTACAACTATCCATAATCCAATGTCGTTCTCATTATTGCAACAAGGACAGTGTTGCAAAAATACTTTGCAACAAAGCTTGTGTTGCAGAAATCTTTTCCAACAAAATCGATGTTGCAGATTTTTTTCATCAGTATTTTTGCAAGATGCATGTTGTTGTGGAAATCAAATTGCAACACAGACAATGTTGTGAAAATATTTATCACTTTTTATGTCTTCATTTTTCAGCAACTTGAGTGTTGTTGCGAAAGGCAATTTTGTAACATACATGATGTTGCAGGAAGAGAGACCCGAAGGATACATGTACACGCGTCACATGGAGGAGGCGGCGGATCGCTCACGTGCAATCCATCGGGTGAAGGCAAGAGTTTCCCTATAAAAAACATATAAACTACATGCCAACGAGAATAAAGTGTCTTCCGACATTGTTGATGCCCGTTCAGACGAGTGCATATATAATAAACCACCGACACCAAAACACAGACGTTTACAAATTGGCACCATGATTTAAGACATCAATGAGTCTATGTACGATAAACTTTGCTTTAATTAGTGATAATCATGTAAAGAGGAGATAGATAGAATATAGTAGTTGGCTAATATCAACTTGAACATCAAGCCAAAATGGTTCGCAATTTTAAAAAGGGATTGCGGGAACGAAGTAAAACATTACTATACAAACAACACATATATTCAGTGTAATCAATTTAATTTGTGAGTAGCTACGCATGATCTATTTATTATGATACAAAATCTAATCATTTTATTTTTTAATAAACACATTCTAAAAAGCTCTAATGAACGCAAGTAATTTGGGTCGCAATCTACAGTCAAGGATATCAAGGAACAAAGAAGGAAAAGAGATAGAAAACAATACACACTGATGACGAATGAAGAAAAACATGAAAAACTAAGTGTCGTGAAGCCTATCAGCAAAACAAAAGAATTGAAGATTCAAACCCGTTGAGAAAAAAATGTACACAAGGCAGGAAGAAATATGCAGTATGAAGCCAACATAGAGTGCAAAAAAATGTGCATGAGAAAAGCAGAAATATACAAATATACAGCCATAACAAAGAAAGATAAAGTAAATTACATCTAACCATGAATTGAGGCGCAAAAGACCAAGGAAAAAATTCATTTGTGGTGGAGAATCTTGCTTATATCGCAATAGAACTAGACTTATAACATCTATATGACAAAGACTTCATGGTTAGCACACATGACAGAAGCATACATGCTTGGACGCAGAATGAAGTATATCACATAGCAGTAAATGAAAATAAGCATTGCGCCTACGATACTTTTATTATCAGTTTGATAATCTAAAGACGGTGTTGTTCACCTGATTAATTGACTAGGATTCTTGTCCCATGTTTCGAACTAGCGCCCAAAGAATCTTTTGTTAATTAATCCATCATTTTTATCATTATCAAACTTATACTCTATCTGGCCAACCCAATCAAGACAATTGACATTTGCTTCACAGCAAAGCATGTCGATTTATTGTCTCCCATTGCAACGCACGGGCATATGTGCTAGTAAAAATAATATGCCAAGATTTGCCTTTAGGATGTTTAGATTGCTTGTTGGTATGTGCGGTGCAGAAACAGAAACTTTGGCTGTAGTGCGTGATTTTACATTTTTTACTGGAATGCCAAAAGCTTCTGAAACTTTTTGCACAGCCTTTCTATACAAATTTTTTATTTTTCCTAATTGTTTCAGAATTTTTGGAGTAACAGAAGTATGGTGGATGTTCAGATTACTACAGACTGTCCTGTTTAAGACAGATTCTGTTTTTTGATGCATTGTTTTGCTTGTTTTAATGGAAATATCGATTCTATCAGTGGATTAAGCCATGAAAAAATTATATTAAAGTAGCTACAATGCAAAAGCAAAATATGAATTGGTTTGCAATAGTACTTAGAGTAGTGATTTGCTTTATTATATTAATGGATCTTATTGAGCTTTCTGTTGAGTTTTGTGTGGATGAAGTGATCAAAGATCGAGGAGGTCTCGATATGAGGAGAAGGAGGAGAGGCAAGAGCTAAATCTTGGGGATTACCAAGGCACCCTAAGTAAATATTCAAGGATACTCAAGCATCTAAGCATGGGGATGCTCCGGAAGGCATCCCATCTTTCTTCAACAAGTATCGGTATGTTCTCGTTCTTGTTTCGTTCATGTGATATGTGTGAATCTTGATAGTCTTTTGTGTTTAATTTTCATTTTTATTTTATGCACCATGCTGGTATGAGATATTCCATGGTTGATTTATAGAATGCTCATTGCACTTCACTTATATCTTTTGAGTATGGCTTTATAGAATGCTTCATATGCTTCATTTATATCATTTGAAGTTTGGATTACCTGTTTCTCTTCACATAGAAAACCGTTGTTTGAAGAATTCTCTTTTGCTTCACTTATACTTGTTGGAGCATGGTCTTTTGTAGAAAGAATTAAACTCTCATGCTTCACTTATATCTATTTAGAGAGTCAACCGGAATTGGTTAATTGCATGGTTGGTCATGAAATCCTACATAAAACTTATGGATCACCGAATATGATATGTTTGATTCCTTGCAATAGTTTTGCGATATAGAGATAGAATATGTGGGAGATACTAGTAAACGGTTGTGGTTAGTAAGAACTTTGGTGTTAAGGTTTGTGATTCCCGAAGCATGCACGTACAGTCTCTCGTTATGCTATGAAGTTGGAGCATGATTTATTATTGATTGTCTTCCTTATGAGTGACGGTCGGGGACGAGCGATGGTCTTTTCCTACCAATCTATCCCCCTAGGGGCATGCATAGTAGTACTTTGATTCGAGGGCTAATAAACTTTTGCAATAAGTATATGAATTCTTTATGACTAATGTGAGTCCATGGATTATACACATTCTTACTGTTCCGCAATTTGCTAGCCTCTACGGTACCGTGCATTGCCCTTTCTCACCTCGAGATTCGGTGAAAACTTCGCAGGTGCATCCAAACCCCGTGATATGATACGCTCTATCACACATAAGCCTTATTATATCTTCCTCAAAACAGCCACCATACCTACCTATTATGGATTTTCCATGGCCATTCTGAGATATATTGCCATGCAACTTCCACCACTTCCGTTTGATGACTTAAGCATTCATTGTCATATTGCTTTGCATGATCATATAGCTGACATAGTAGTTGTGGCTCAGCCACCGTTCATCATTTTCATACATGTTATGCTAGATCATTGCACATCCTAGTACATGCCAGAGGCATTTATATAGAGTCATACTTTGTCATAGGTATCGAGTTGTAATTTTTATTTTCTTTTCAGTTACAAGTAAATAGAAGTGTGATGATCATCATTATTCATTTTTAGAGTATTGCCCCAGTGAGGAAAGGATGATGGAGACTATGATTCCCCCACAAGTCGGGATGAGACTCCGGACAATGAGAGAAAAATAAAAACAAAAAAAGCAAAAAAGGAAAAAAGAAAAAGAAAAAAGAAAAAAAAGAAAAAAAAGAAAAAAATAAATAAACAAAGAGAAAAGGGGCATTGTCAGTATCCTTTACCACACTTGTGCTTCAAAGTTGCATAATGTTTTTCATATGGAGAGTCTCCTATGTTGTCACTTTCATATACTAGTGGGAATTTTTTATTATAGGATTAGATGCACACCCACTTAGTTTTCATATTGAGCTTTCATACACTTATAGCTCTTAGTGCATTCGTTGCATGGCAATCCCTACTCCTCATGTTGATATCAATTGATGGGAATCTCCATAGCCCATTGGTTAGCCGCGTCGATGTGAGACTTTCTTACTTTTTGTCTTCTCTATATTTACCCCTATCATCATACTCTATTCCACCCGTAGTGCTATATCCATGGCTTGCGCTCATGTATTGCGTGAGGGTTGAAAAAGCTGAAGCGCATTAAAAAGTATGAACCAATTGCTCGGCTTGTCATCGGGGTTGTGCATGATAAATACATTGTGTTAAGAAGACAGAGCATGATAAGACTATATGATTTTGTAGGGATAGCTTTCTTTAGTGTTGATATTTTGAAAGACATGATTGTTTGTTGGGATGCCTAAGTATTGATGTCTTTATGTCAAATTATAGACTATTGCTTTGAATCACTTATGTCTTAATATTCATGCCATGATTGGATATATGATGAAGTTTATGCTAGGTAGAATTCCACATCAAAAAAATATCTTTTTATCATTTACCTACTCGAGCATGAGCATGAATTAAGCTTGGGGATGTTGATACGTCTCTGTCGTATCTATAATTTTTGATTGTTTCATGCCAATATTTTACAACTTTTACATACTTTTGGCGACTTTTTATATGATTTATTGGACTAACATATTGATCTAGTGCTTAGTGTCACTTCCTATTTTCTACATGTTTTTGTATCACAGAGTATCCGTATCAAACGAAGTCCAAATGCAATAAAATTTCACAAAGAACTATTTTGGAATATATGTGATTTTGGGGAGTTGGAATCACCGCAAACGGAGGCCCACACAGCCCACAAGACACCAGGGCGCACCAGAGGAGCCTGGCTCATGGTGGTGGGTTGTGCTCACCTCGTACGTCGGTTGGAGCTCTACTCCGGGCACAAGGAAGCTTATATCCGGAAAAAAAATCGTGTTAAAATCTCAGTGCAATCAGTGTTACGGATCTCCCGGAATATAAGAAATGGTTTTCGGCCAGATCTGGGAGCGCAAAACAGAAGAGAACAGAGAGGGAGATCCAATCTCGGAGGGGCTCCCGCCCCTCCGCCGCCATGGAGACCAAGGACCAGAGGGGGAACTCTCCTCCCATCTAGGGGGAGGCCAAGGAAGAAGAAGGAGGGGGCTCTCTCCCCCTCACTTCCGGTGGTGCTAGAGTGCCACCGGGGCAACGATCGGGACGACGATCTACATCAACAATCTTGCTACCGTCAACACCAACTTCCTCCCCCTCTATGCAGCGGTGTAACACCTCTTATCCCCGCTGTAATCTCTACTTAAGCATGGTGCTCAACTCCATATATTATTTCCCAATGATATTTGGCTATCCTATGATGTTTGAGTAGATCTGTTTTGTCATGTGGGTTAATCTGATCTTGGTTGGTATGATTGTATATTTTATTTATGGTGCTGTCCTATGGTGCCCTCCGTTCTCACGCAAACGTGAGGGGGCCCCGCTGTATGGTGCTGTCCTATAGTCTAAGATAGCATGTACCGTGCCTCTAAGCTTAAAATTGTTGGAGTCGGCTCCATGCTATGAGGCTGTCTCAAAGCATTTTTGATTAAAATAATCTTTTAGCCCTACCTGTCATCCTGGTGAGTGTAGTTTGCATGTTCATCTGGTCAAGACAGGAATATATATTTTAATTTGTGGTGGGGTAAATGTCAGAGGTTGCAGCAAATATATTGTACACTATGGGTCTTTTAGCCAAGTTTAGAGGCAAGCATGTGGGGCCAGTGCTATGATGTGTCGCGTCAACTTGTATAACAAGGAGAAGCTTGATTTTACTACTACACGCCTTCTCCCTCACCCATGCGCGCGGTGGCTCACAGACAAGGAAAGGCTTCTGCTTACTACAACAAGCTATCCCCCCTCCCCCCGCACATGGTGGACGGTCATGCAGTAGTTGATTCGATATTGTAGAAGTAGTAACATCATTGTTCGTCTTCTCGAAGAGGTGAAGAGCCAAGCGCAACTCGAACATGGCAGTTGTGAACGCTCGCATGGCAGTCTTTGTGTAGGGGTGGGGCATGGTGCGAAGCCTTGGAGTACGCATATAGCTAGGCTCTTGCATGAGACAAAATTGCCATGTAAGCAGGCATAAGCCCACTATTGTACTTGCTCTTAATAGTATAACCCTGTAAACCGGAAAGGAGGGACTACTCCCTCGGTTACTAAATACTCCCTCCATTTTTATTGTCCTCGCATTAGCTTTGGTAAAAGTCAAGCTTTATAAACTTTGACCAAGTTTATAAAAATATATATTAACATAAGCAATAACAAATCAATACAATTAGATTTATTATTGAATGTACTTTCACATCATATATATTTGTTATGATAAATGTTTATATTTTTTTAAACTTGGTCAAACTTTATGAAAATTTGACCTTACTCAACTCTAATATGCAGAGTAAATAAAAACGGAGGGAGTATTTGTCTTTCTAGAGATTTCAACAAGTGACGACACCCTAAATGAGTACATGCGGAGCAAAATGAGTGAATCTACACCGTAAATAAATGTGTAGTTCTCTCGTTTTCCTCTCCGCCTTGGTCGCGGTGCACAATATTGAGTATACTACTACTGACTAGTCTTTTTTTGACATGCATTTACGTTGATACGGCTTGAATGCCAACGAGGCATAGAGTAGCGGTTCCCGAGACGTTGAACGGTTAATGATGCCTCCGCATTCAATTAGCATGCAGAGGTAGGAGTAAGTAATTGGAGAAGCAGAATGGAGCCAGCACGATGTGAATGCAACGCAGTTTGGACTCTCATGTAAAGGCACCCCACCAATCCAATCCATCTACTCCTAGTCTCTGCGCAACACTGCCCACTCCAATCCAAGACCAAGTGACCAAAAGACATAATCACCCATGGCGTCGATGGACGCGAGCGGCAGTCGGCTGTGTCGTTGCCTTCCACACTCATTGGTCTCCAAGGTTACGAACTCTTTAATGCACTAGTGGCCCTACAACAGCCAGAGGTCGCAACAAAGAATGTGCACCTCGAGGCCGCGCTCACCGCGCAGCGCCTCGCCGTGCAAAAAACCGTCGACCTGCACATCCACGTCTATGAGGAAATCATCTACATAGGCCACTACAAGGCCAGCAAGGACAGAAAGACGTTGGCCTTCTTCCAGCGGCTAGAATCTCTGGACGCCATTGTTCAGAAGCACGTCGACCTGGCCACGAAAGCCGCTGCTACTTAGCCGTCGTTCGGTGGGCCGGCGCCCTGAGTCGAGGAGGTGGCCGTTGTCGATGGATGCATTTTTCTTCTTGCCTCCTGTAACCAGCACGACATCGCCTCATGGCCTTAATGTTTTATTAGTGTGTGGCATTTTTATTCCAGTCGTAACATTTTCACTATGAGGTGGGGCCACAGTTGAGCAAACCAACCATCGGCAAATCCCCACCCCGCCCACCGCGCGCCGGCTGAGTTAGAATTAGAAGAGAGAAATGAGGGAGAAGAGCTAGCTGTAGCATGGACACTATTGTCAGATGAGACTCGTGTGGATAGAATAGGAGTACTGGGTACTCGTACCTCTTTTTTTGAGGGATAAAGTAGTCGTACGTCTAGTACCACTAGTTGGGTGCGTGCGACCTATACCTGTAATCACTTTAGGTCTCCTTTTCGAACCGCGGCTATGCTTCATAGTACATATTTTTTCACGCATTTATCCTCCTATATGTACTCCTAGGCTATTTCCACGTGCTCCCTTTTGCTGACATGTGGGACATAGAGCATCTGGGTCGTAGTGCATGCACGACTTGAAGTATATGCAACCATGCTGACATACTTCACATTTCAGACCTCACGAATTACATGCAAACCCCACGTAGAAGAATAAATAAATAAATGGATTACTACATGCAAACCGGATTATTTTCATAGAAACCGGAGCACGTTCATTAAATTTTGGACATAACACATTTACAAAAAAGACTGGACCTAAACCAATCTAAGGGCCTCTTTGATTCATAGGATACTGAATACATAGGAATGGGGAAAGTATGATGGCGATCAACCGAGATGAGGAGGAAGAGGAGTAGTATTGTACATGCTATAGATTGGATTGTAGCACATTGTTTTTTATGGCCATATCATCACATTGTTTTCTATGGCCTATTGCCTGCTAGTTCACTGGGTTGTCGTGGTTCGCACTCCTCCAATGTGAGTAATAGTACTAGTATATACACTATATACCGCATGATTCTTTGCTCCTTTTTACGTACTTCGCCGACATGTGGGAGTGCCAGCATCCGGGTCGACGTGTCATGCACCAGATTAGAGTGGGGAACGGAAGGGGGCATCACCCCGGTCGTCACGCTAGTAATTCATGACTATAGTGAGCAGTCATATCACAAGACCCCGTCTTTCCAGCAGTAACTCGCTGTCAAATCGCACAGCCATACCTTTCCAGCAATAAGTTGAATCCGCTACTCCCCCACCCTCCTCGCCTCTCTGTCAAACCGCCTACGCGAACACTGTCGCGCGTATGATACGTCTCCAACGTATCTATAATTTTTGATTGTTCCATGCTATTACCTCCTTTTTATATTATTGTTGGGACTACCCTATTAACCAAAGGCCCAGTGCAAATTGCTGTTTTTTTTGCCTATTTCAGTGTTACACAGAAAAGGAATATCAAACGGAATCCAAACGGAATGAAACCTTCGGGAGAGTTATTTTTGTAACAAACGTGATCCAGAAGACTTGGAATGGGGGTCAAGAAAGAAGCGAGGAGGCCACGAGGCAAGAGGGCGCGCCCAGGGGGTAGGCGCATGCCCCCACCCTCGTGGGCCCCTCGCAGCTCCACCGGCGTACTTCTTCCTCCTATATATACCCATATACCCCGAAAACATCCAGGAGCACCACGAAACCCTATTTCCACCGCCGCAACCATCTGTACCCGTGAGATCCCATCTTGGGGCCTTTTCCGGCGCTCCGCCGAAGGGGGAATCGATCACGGAGGGCTTCTACATCAACACCATAGCCTCTCCGATGATGTGTGAGTAGTTTACCACAGACCTTCGGGTCCATAGTTATTAGCTAGATGGCTTGTTCTCTCTCTTTGGATCTCAATACAAAGTTCTCCTCGATTCTCTTGGAGATCTATTCGATGTAATTCTTTTTGCGGTGTGTTTGCCGAGATCCGATGAATTGTGCATTTGTGATCAAGATTATCGACGAACAATATTTGATTCTTCTCTGAAATCATTTATGCACGATTTAAATATCTTTGCAAGTCTCTTCGAATTATCCGTTTGGTTTGGCCTACTAGATTGATCTTTCTTGCAATGGGAGAAGTGCTTAGTTTTGGGTTCAATCTTGCAGTGTCCTTTCCCAGTGACAGCATGGGCAACAAGGCATGTATTGTATTGTTGCAATCGAGGATAAAAAGATGGGGTTTATATCATATTGCTTGAGTTTATCCCTCTACATCATGTCATCTTGCCTAATGCGTTACTCTGTTCTTATGAACTTAATACTCTAGATGCATGCTGGATAGCGGTCGATGCGTGGAGTAATAGTAGTGGATGCAGAATCGTTTCGGTCTACTTGTCGCAGACGTGATGCCTATATACATGATCATGCCTAGATTTTCTCCTAACTATGCGCTTTTCTATCAATTGCTCGACAGTAATTTGTTCACCCACCGTAGAATTTGCTATCTTGAGAGAAGCCACTAGTGAAACCTATGGCCCCCGGGTCTATCTTCCATCATATTATTTTCCTATCAACTTGCTATTTCTATTTTGCAATCTTTATTTTCCAATCTATACAACAAAAATAACAAAAATATTTATCTTATTATTTTTATTAGTGTAACATCCCAAAATTCTAAATTTTGGAATGTTATATTAAATAGATAGATTTGATTGATTGTTTGATTGATTGACTGAAAGCGAGTGAACTCGAACTTTTTGAAAGTTAAATGAGAGGGAATAAAAGGACTTTCCCCAAACTTCCATTTTTGTATTTATGATCTCCATCAATTCAAATTCTTTTCAAATACAAAACCCTCGAGAGAAGATGACATGACTTCTTCCATTTAAATAAATGAAAAGGGTTTTGAAAAGATTTGAATTTCATTTGGAAATATTTTTAATTCAGAAACATCAAGCAACTCAATGATTTTAATGATAGAAGATAAAATGACTTCTTCAAATTATATGAAATATGAGTTGGGAGTTTAAAAGGATCAAAATTTAAAATCCTTTTGAAATTATTTTCAATTTGGAGTTATTTGGGTTTTATTCAAATTATTTTTCTCCAAAAATAAAATATACAGAAAATAGGGTAACATGATTCCCTACATTAGAAAATTGCTGAGAAATAAATTTGAATTAATTTTGGTATTTTTATAATGATTTTTATTGGATTTTATTAGACCAGTAGCACTCTTTGAATTATCTGAATTTGTGTGCATTTTATTTAATGCTAGGAAAATGTTCAGCTTGTAGAAAATCTTTTTCTGAAAATTTTGATATATAATATGGCTATATAAAGTTTTATTTCTATTTTCGTTTTTCAGTTTATCGCTTTCTGTTAAAAAAACAAATAAAAAATCTGCGTGCGCACCTGAAACTAAATGTCGTCCACGTGCGCATCGTAGTACTAGCAGGCGCCCCATCTTTTCTTTTTCTTTATCCTAAGTGGGCTAGGCCCAGCCAGCCTTTTCTTTCCAGATTTTCTTTTCTTTCTTTCTTTGAAAAAAAAACCTACCGCCCCAGTTTACGCGCGCGGCCAGGCCGAACTTTTAGCCCATGCAATCCTTTTCAAATTTCATCTACGTACGTATAGATTTAGTCCCACATTGCCTAGTCTTTAATCCCTAAGCCTCTTTTTCTATCAATAAATATAGACCCATAGAGCCTCCAAAAATTATCCGATTCGGGTTAAATCAATATTTTAATTTGACTAGATTCTTTAAGAAAAATATATTTCTCCTCTCCAGCGCGACTTCTGAAAATTGTTTCTTCTCTCCAAAGTCGTCTTTTCTCTATCTTATAAAGGTATCTTTTTTGTTTTTCTTTTCTTTTTCTTCTTCTTATACTTTCGTAGTTTATTATTTTTTTAGACTGATACGATAGAATAATTAGATTATCAATTAGTCTACGTATTTATACGTTAGACCTTAACCGTAGCTATTTTTCTTTCGTATAACAGCTTGGCCCTGATTTTTCAAATAGCCATAACTTTTCACTCGTTTATCCAAATTAGATGAAACCAGCGCATATAGCTTCGTCTCGTTTTCACCTATCCAGTGAACCTGTCACATCAACTTTTTGAAATTTTCAAATTTTGAATTTTATTTAGATTTATATTCAGACTTCTTTTGATCATAACTTGAGTTTCGTAACTCCGATTTAGTTGATTCTTTTTGCAAATTGAAGCTCTTGACCTAAAACTTTCTAATAAGGCAAAATTCACATAATTTTGGTACTGTTAGAAATTGTTTTATGTTGCAAGGGTTATTTGCGTGGTTTTAACGTTTTCCGAATTGTCTTCTTCGTTCTTCCTGATCTTTTGAGTGATTGCTTATGTGGGGTTACTATTGCTTGCTTACGATAGATTGACTGGAGTGTGACGAGTAGAACTATCAAGAGTTTTGAGTGCGAATCATCTTCATCAACATTGCAGGCAAGTTCACACTTTGATCATATCCCTTTTATCACCCAGTTTTTATGCATTAGTTCCAATCCTCAAATATTGCATGATTAGGATGTCATTAACATGTGGGTTGGGAAGTAGTTGATGAGGTAGAACCTATTACCCTATTACATTCAAACCCTTGGGAGTTACTTCTATGCGTTGCTTAATTTGCTATGCTATGCTCGTAGACGTGGTTTGGGTGAGTGAAATCCATGACAGATGTGAGATTGTTAATTAATGGTTCAACTTAAGGTGGCAACTTAAATACACATCTGGGTGGATTGAGGCACCTGGAGTACCCAGTGTTGCCTGTATTTTTTGAAATCCCGGAGTACCCGTGTGATTTTCCTATGGACCACCACCCAGGCTCAAAGGGATCATAAGATTATTCATGCTAGAAACTTCTGTGTGCAGCCACAAGCTATTATGGGCTCTAGCATAGTTGAGTAAGTTGCGTGAAGCTCTTGAAGAGGTGGATCAGCAGGTAGAGGGTTGTAGGTTTGGTATGGTCTGCCCGGAGTAGAGAGTTAATATTTTTGAAAGACTGTGTCTCGGTCATCCGTTTCTCAAACACCATGTAGTGCGAGAAATCCAACGGAGGCGATCGAGTCTTGTGGGGAAAAGTGCGCAAACCTCTGCAGAGTGTATAAACTAATCATGGTTAGCCGTGTCCCCGATTATGGACAATTTTGAGTCTCTGGTCTTTGGATATTCATGTTGATCTCAACACTCTATTTAATCAACTTGATTGGGTTAATGATTATTATTTTGGGATTGAGTTGGAGGAACCTTCTCAATATTTTCAACCAACTTTGTAGTTAAATAAAATATATTCCTTTGCAATAGGGAAAAATTGGCTTTTCGCAAAAACATTATAATCATAGAGCTTTTCCACCAGCCATATATGCATGTAGTGATAGCTATTATTCATCATTATCCTCTGGTGTGAATTTGCCAGTACATTCAATGTACTGACCCTTTGTGGCTGCAACATCTCATGTTGCAGGATTCTTATGAAGAGTAAGTGATACGTTAGGTTTACGATTTCTACACTCAACTTTGCCGTTGGTGTTGATGGGAATCCACAACCTTGTTGTTACTTCCGCTATTTGGATTGAGGTAATAGTATTTACGTTACTTTATACATGTGATTTACCTCTGTTATAAATCCTTGAGTACTGTGTGTGTCAGCATACCGATCCAGAGATGACACTTAAGCACAGAGACTTGACCACCTGAGGTCGGGTCGCTACAAGATGGTATCAGAGAACATGTTGACTGTAGGACATGACCCCTAGAAACTGGCAAGCCCGTAGGAAATATTTTCTCTACAACTTTCTTTTAAAAAGGATCTTTTACCTCTCTTCTCTTCTAAGCTTATTCAAATATTCCCTTTTAGTGAGACTATATCCCTTTTCATTTTTTTGACCACTCAAAGATTCGGCTGATGAGACCACTCCAAGAAGTACAAGATATGGGACCACTAAGACCACATTAGAATGAAGAGGATTTTACCGTATATTATAATGATGGAAACTAAAACGGTTGAAGACTCCAAAGACTAGGGGAATTTGAAGGCCCTGTAGAATTTTCCAGATTTGTATGACCTAGGAAGGCACCCCTTATGGAACTTGGCAGATTAAGGAAGCCGTCAATACCTGAGATCAAGGTGTATCGGAGAAAGACCGAGCATGGAGAGTTAAAAACCTCAAAGTTTTGTCAAGAAAACCCTAAGGTAGGAGATATCAATTAGGGAAGATAGCTCATGGCAATGACAAGGGCAGAAACACGGCTATCCCTGATGATATCGCCCGTTGATGCTATTGTCACCATGCTGAGTTAAGGATGCATTTCTTTAGAATGGATTGGATGGAAGAAGGCTGATGGAGCACCTATCAGCAAAAGATGAAGTTTTAACCTTAGCCAGAGGAACACTTTGTGTGCTACCAAACGTCACAACGTAACTGGGTGATTATAAAGGAGCTCTACAGGTGTCTCCAAAGGTACATGTTGGGTTGGCGTATTTCGAGATTAGGATTTGTCACTCCGATTGTCGGAGAGGTATCTCTGGGCCCTCTCGGTAATGCACATCACTTAAGCCTTGCAAGCATTGCAACTAATGAGTTAGTTGCAGGATGATGTATTACAGAACGAGTAAAGAGACTTGCCGGTAACGAGATTGAACTAGGTATAGGATACCGACGATCGAATCTCGGGCAAGTAACATACCGATCACAAAGGGAACAACGTATGTTGTTATGCGGTCTGACCGATAAAAGATCTTCGTAGAATATGTAGGAGCCAATATGAGCATCCAGGTTCCGCTATTGGTTATTGACCGGAGACGTGTCTCGGTCATGTCTACATTGTTCTCGAACCCGTAGGGTCCGCACGCTTAAGGTTACGATGACAGTTATATTATGAGTTTATGCATTTTGATGTACCGAAGGTTGTTCGAAGTCCCGGATGTGATCACGGACATGACGAGGAGTCTCGAAATGGTTGAGACATAATGATTGATATATTGGAAGCCTATTTTGGATATCGGATGTGTTCCGCGTGAAATCGGGATTTTACCGGAGTACCGGGAGGTTACCGGAACCCCCCGGGAGGTATATGGGCCTTAGTGGGCCTTAGTGGAAGAAGAGAAGAGGCAGCCAGGGCTGGGCCGTGCACCCCTCACCCCTAGTCCGAATAGGACAAGGAGAGAGGGGGCCGGCGCCCCCCTCCTTCTCTCTCTCTCTCTCTCTCTCTCTCTCTCTCTCTTTTCCCACCCCACGAATCCTATTCCAACTAGGAAAGGGGGGAGTCCTACTCCCAGAGGGAGTAGGACTCCTCCTGGCGCGCCACACCTTGGCCGGCCGCCCCCCCCCTCCCTTGAACCTCTATATACGGAGGCAGGGGCACCCCTAGAGAGACAAGTTGATCCACGTGATCATACTCTTAGCCGTGTGCGGTGCCCCCTTCCACCATAGTCCTCGATAATATTGTAGCGGTGCTTAGGCGAAGCCCTGCGACGGTAGTACATTAAGATCATCACCACGCCGTCGTGCTGATGGAACTCTTCGCCAACACTTTGCTAGATCGGAGTCCGGGGATCGTCATCGAACTGAACATGTGCTAGAACTCGGAGGTGCCGTAGTTTCGGTGCTTGATCGGTCGGGCCATGGAGACGTACGACTACATCAACCAAACGCTTCCGTTGTCGATCTACAAGGGTACGTAGATCATACTCTCCCCTCTCGTTGCTATGCATCACTATGATCTTGCGTGAGCGTAGGAATTTTTTTGAAATTACTACGAAACCCAACAAGACAAGCATGATCGGAAGAAACCATTGGAGGCATGAACAAGGCTTGAAGAGTTTGGAGAAGTTGAAGATTTATTGACCTTTAGAAGACCAAACCCCTGGTATATACCTACGTTAGATGCGACATTTGTGAGCTGTCATTTGTTTGATGTTTTTTCCGACAGCCACAGATAAAATCTGTCTTTTCAAAACCATTATTTGTATTGTGCATCCCTCTCCCTCTGTCTCATCTCACCCCAAAACCCTTGGACCCAATAGAGGATGAATGGAGATGAGCTTGTATTTTCTAGACCGATGAGTCAATTGGAGGCAGACCGATGGATTCAGAACATGGAGGGTCACATGGAGAATAACCCTATAGTTGGAAATGATATGACCCAGCATGCTCTTCAGTGCTTTGAAAGAGGTGCTGCTACTTGGTGGAGGATATACCAAACCATGAATGGATGGGAAGGAGTAACCACTTGGAGAGAATTAAAGTTGACTCTGCAAAGATCTCACCTTGTGTCCCAGAAGTTGAAGCCTTATGGAAAGGATATGAGGAAACCTCGTGCATGCAAGATTTGTGGAGAAATAGGAGACACCCATAAAGAACACAAGGAGGAATGCCCTAATTGTGAAGGAAGTCACCCAGTTGAAGAATGCCCAACTAGGCAGACTACTTGTTTCTTGTGTGAAGGGATTACCCACTATCCTACTCAGTGTCACATTTACCCCATGGTACGAAGAACCATACAGTAGAAGAAAGAAGTAAAGAAAGGAGCCCTTATGGAAATTTTAGAAGAACCCGTGATGAAGGAAGATGTGGAGGACACACCTAAAGAGGACCCGAGTAAACCCTGCACTAAGTCTTGCTATTCATGTGGAGAAGGACACATCTCCCAAAATTGTTTGAATGGGGATCTAGTAGAATTCCCGACGGAGGAAGTAGAGTATGACCCACAAGAAATAGAATCCATGATTGGAACAGAAAAGTCCAGGAAGAGAAGTAGATTGGATACCAGGAAGGACCTGAGTCATATCACCTATTACAGGTGTAAGGAGTCAGGGCACTACCTTAGCAGTTGCCCAAAAAGGAAACCTCGAGACTTGTCAGAAGTAATATGTTTTCGTTGTAATAGAGCAGGGCACTTTGCCAGAGAATGCCCCAAGGAGAAGGAAACTTGTGCTAGATAGTTGAGTTTGCAACAAAAGAAATGGAGTAGTAGAAGTGAGAACATTTTGTTTTATATTGAGGTGTTGAGTTGAGACATGTAATGGAAAAGCGAGAGATTTTAATCAATTGAGGGTGAATAAAGTTAGCATCGTTGGTACTGATATGGATTTTATGAGTTGTTACTCTATGAAGAAGGATTTTGACCATTTCTGAGGATATGAGAAATATGGTCTATGGAAGATTTGTGCATTTTAAGGGTGGTAGTACCCTGTAAGAACCCTTGACCCCTGGAAAAGATAAGGATACTCCACTGAGTGGATTTCAGACAAAATGAATACGAGTTTTGTCTCGATATGTGTGATACCCCAAGACTATGTGGGATGAAGTTGGAGACCGTCAGTTGTTTGGACCAAATGTGATCAAGGAGTCAGAAGAGAATGTTAATTTGATTCGAGATAGACTGAAGGTAGCTCAGTCCAGGCAGAAGAGTTATGCAGACTAAAAAACGCAAGGAGGTAGTCTATGAAATTGGAGACAGAGCATGTCTTCGTGTGTCCCCTCTGCGAGGAGTTAAACGAATTGGAGTTAAGGGAAAGTTAGCCCCGATATTTGTAGGACCATACCGAGTTTTGGAGCGTATGGGAGAAGTGGCCAACAATTTGGAGTCACCCGAAGGACTGTCAGGAGTTCATGATGTGTTTCACATTTCCCAGTTGAAGAAGTGCCATGCAGAGATGGCCAGTATTCCCCTGTAAGGACGCTTGACCCTGGAAAGGATAATGATGTTCCACGAAGTGGAATATGGACTTCATAAGTATAAGTTTTTATCTCGGTATGAGGGATATCCCACGATGATGAAGAAATAAATTACTATTGGATATAAAGGAGGTATGATGTCGGAAATATGGATCAATGGAAACTCCATGATGAGTCTGAGTAATCATGTCCTAGTTTGGTGCTAATAGAAGGAAGGAAGATAGTACAATTGGATGGATTTAAGAATACTAGGAAGTTGGAAGTTGGAATAATGATCAGTTGCCCGATGATAAGTTCAAGGACTACAAGTGATGAGATGGGCCATAACCCACATGCCCCAGGACCTGCCAAGAAGAAAGCACATTCTTTCTGAAGGAAAAACCCTGGTGGAAGATACGACGTTTATTGGCAGACAATTTTATAGGAGTAACGCAAAACCTGAGAGTTGTGAAGGAACGATAGATGTTTGTTTGGCTTGCAGAATCAATGGATTATTCCGAACGCAGTTCATGGACAAGAGAAATTCTGCAATGCTTGTGAGGATGACTGAGTGTTAGAATGAGAGATTCGCTAAACCGTATTCAAGTTAATGATTTGGGTGCGGGATGGATTGATCACCATACCGACTTACTCTTATTATTCGCCTTGCTATATGGGATGGTAAATCTGAGTGACTTACCTATAATAGAGAGACGACGATCAAAACCTTGTTTAAGCCTTAGAATGGTATAGGTATTTTTCCCTTGTACAAGGCAGTTTTTGCCAACCGTAGGTTATACGGTGAGGATCAACCCAGACCCATTTCCTGCAGGAGAAACCATAAATGGTTGACCACCATGAGATATCGATAGTTGTTCAGTATTGGCGCCAGACCCGTCAGCTAAGAAGACCCAGTCACAGAAGAACCTTACCTAGATGAAAGACACAAGGATTGAGGAAAAGGTTATGCCACTACCGAAAGAGCCCAGATAAGGAATTATCCTGAAGATCTGAGAAGATCGACACTGTTAACAATATGGATGAAGTATATGAGTTTTGATGGAACCGTAACCATGCTTCTAAGGGTGGTAGCACCCTAAACCCCCTCCTGCGAAAATCAATGGATTTTGAGGAGACCCCAAACCTAACCTATTTCTTTCTAGCCTCTCCGAATCTCGAGGACGAGATTCATTTTAAGGGTGGTAGGTTTGTAACATCCCAAAATTCTAATTTTTGGAATGTTATATTAAATAGATAGATTTGATAGATTGTTTGATTGATTGACTGAAAGTGAGTGAATTCGAACTTTTTGAAAGTTAAATGAGAGGGAATAAAAGGACTTTCCCCAAAGTTTCATTTTTGTATTTATGATCTCCATGAATTCAAATTCTTTTCAAATACAAAACCCTCGAGAGAAGATGACATGACTTATTCCATTTAAATAAATGAAAAGGGTTTTGAAAAGAATTGAATTTCATTTGGAAATATTTTTAAGTCAGAAACTTCAAGCAACTCAACGATTTTCATGAGAGAAGATAAAATGACTTCTTCAAATTATATGAAATATGAGTTGGGAGTTTAAAAGGATCAAAATTTAAAATCTTTTTGAAATTATTTTCAATTTGAAGTTATTTGGGTTTTATTCAAATTATTTTTCTCCAAAAATAAAATATACAGAAAATAGGGTAACATGATTCGCTACATCAAAAAATTGGAGAGAAATAAATTTGAATGAATTTTGGTATTTTTATAATGATTTTTATTGGATTTTATTAGACCAGTAGCACTATTTGAAATATCTGAATTTGTGTGCATTTTATTTAATGCTAGGAAAATGTTCATCTTGTAGAAAATCTTTTTATGAAAATTTTGATATATAATATGCCTATATAAAGTTTTATTTTTATTTTCGTTTTTCAGTTTATCGCTTTCTATTAAAAAAACAAATAACAAATCGGCATGCACACCTGAAACTAAATATCGCCCATGTGCGCATCGTAGTACTAGCGGCGCTCCATCTTTTCTTTTTCTTTATCCTAAGTGGGCCAGGCCCAGCCACCCTTTTCTTTCTAGATTTTCTTTTCTTTCTTTCTTTATAAAAAAAAACCGCGCTAGTGTACGCGCGCGGCCAGGCTGAACTTTTAGCCTATGCGATCTTTTTCAAATTTCATCTGCGTATATATAGATTTAGTCCTACATTGCCTAGCCTTTGACCCCTAAACCTCTTTTTCTATCAATAAATATAGACCCATAGAGCCTCCAAAAATTATCCGATTCGGGTTAAATCAATATTTTGATTTGACTAGATTCTTTAAGAAAAATATATTTCTCCTTTCCGGCGTGACTTCTGGAAATTGTCTCTTCTCTCCAAAGTCGTCTTTTCTCTGCCTTATAAAGGTATCTTTCTTTATTTTTCTTTTCTTTTTCTTCTTCTTATACTTCTGTAGTTTATTATTTTTTAGACTAATACGATAGAATAATTAGATTATCAATTAGTTTACGTATTTATACGCTAGACCTTAACCGTAGCTATTTTTCTTTCGTAAAACAGTTTGGCCCTGATTTTTCAAATAGCCATAACTTTTCACTCGTTTATCCAAATTAGATGAAACCAGCGCCTATAGCTTTGTCTCGTTTTCACCTATCCAGTGAACCTATCACATCAACCTTTTGAAATTTTCAAATTTCAAATTTTATTCAGATTTATATCCAGACTTCTTTTGATCATGACTTGAGTTTCGTAACTCCGATTTAGTTGATTCTTTTTGCAAATCAAAGATCTTGACCTAAAACTTTCTGATAAGGCCAAATTCACATAATTTTGGTACTGTTAGAAATTGTTTTATGTTGCAAGAGTTATTTGCGTGGTTTTGACATTTTCCGAATTGTCTTCTTCATTCTTCCCGATCTTTTGAGTGATTGCTTATGTGTGGTTACTATCGCTTGCTCACGATAGATTGACCGGAGTGTGACGAGTAGAACTATCAAGAGTTTTGAGTACGAATCATCTTCATCAACATTGCAGGCAAGTTCACACTTTGATCATATCCCTTTTATCACCCAGTTTTTATGCATTAGTTCCAATCCTCAAACATTGCATGATTAGGATGTCATTAACATGTGGGTTGGGAAGTAGTTGATGAGGTAGAACCTATTACCCTGTTACATTCAAACCCTTGGGAGTTACTTCTACGCGTTGCTTAATTTGCTATGCTATGCTAGTAGACGTGGTTTGGGTGAGTGAAATCCATGACAGATGTGAGATTGTTAATTAATGGTTCAACTTAAGGTGGCAACTTAAATACACATCTGGGTGGATTGAGGCACCTGGAGTACCCAGTGTTGCCTATATTTTTGGAAATCCCGGAGTACCCGTGTGATTTTCCAATGGACCGCCACCCAGGCTCAAAGGGATCATAAGATTATTCATGCTAGAAACTTCCGTGTATAGCCACAAGCTATTATGGGCTCTAGCATAGTTGAGTAAGTTGCGTGAAGCTCTTGAAGAGGTGGATCAGCAGGTAGAGGGTTGTAGGTTTGGTATGGTCTGCCCGGAGTAGAGAGTTAATATTTCTGAAAGACTGTGTGTCGGTCATCCGTTTCTCAAACACCATGTAGTGCGAGAAATCCAACGGAGGCGATCGAGTCTTGTGGGTAAAAGTGCGCAAACCTCTGCAAAGTGTATAAACTAATCATGGTTAGCCGTGTCCCCGATTATGGACAATTTTGAGTCTCTGGTCTTTGGATATTCATGTTGATCTCAACACTCTATTTAATCAACTTGATTGGGTTAATGATTATTATTTTGGGATTGAGTTGGAGGAACCTTCTCAATATTTTCAACCAACTTTGTAGTTAAATAAAATATATTCTTTTGCAGTAGGGAAAAATTGGCTTTTCGCAAAAACATTATAACCATAGAGCTTTTCCACCAGCCAAATATGCATGTAGTGATAGCCTTTGTTCATCATTTCTCTATGGTGTGAATTTGCCAGTACATTCAATGTACTGACCCTTTGTGGCTGCAACATCTCATGTTGTAGGATTCTTACGAAGAGTAAGTGATACTTTAGGGTTACGATTTCTACACTCAACTTTGCCGTTGGTGTTGATGGGAATCCACAACCTTGTTGTTACTTCCGCTATTTGGATTGAGGTAATAGTATTTATGTTACTTTATACATGTGATTTACCTCTGTTATAAATCCTCGAGTACTGTGTGTGTCAGCATACCGATCCAGGGATGACACTTAAGCACAGAGACTTGACCGCCTGAGGTCGGGTCGCTACAATCAGATCTCACTTTCGTAAGTGACCGTGAAGGGATTGACAACTCATTTATCGCGTTGGTTGTGAAGTTCTTGTTTGTTTGTGCAGGTACGAGGGACTTGCGTGTAGTCTCCTACTGGATTGTACCTTGGTTCTCAAAACTGAGGGAAATACTTACGCTACTGTGCTGCATCACCCTTTCCTCTTCAAGGGAAAACCAACGCAAGCTCAAGAGGTAGCAAGAAGGATTTCTGGCGCCGTTGCCGAGGAGATTTGCACCAAGTCATGTCAAGATTTGATCTCCCATCAACTAAGCCATTTCTGGCGCCATTGCCGGGCAGATCTACGCACAAGTAAAGACATACCAAGTACCCATCACAAACTCTTATCCCTCGCATTACATCATTTGCCATTTGCCTCTTGTTTTCCTCTCCCCGACTTCACCCTTGCCGTTTTATCTGCCTCTTTTCTGCCCGTCTCTTTTTGCTTGCTTCTTGTGTGTCTGTGTGTTAGATCATTGGTTTTGCTGTTATGGCTAGTCCTTTTCTGCTCCTTTGTCTCCCGAGTTTGGAGTTCTTCACTTCAAACAAAGACAAGGAGAAAACTTAAAAGATGCTTGGTATAGGATGATGGAATCTTATCGTAATTGCACCTTAGAGGTGAGCTTTAGAATTTTACTTCATAATTTTTATGTTGGACTAAATATTTCCCATAGACAACTCTTGGATTGCGTTGCCAAAGGAAATTTTATCAAAATTGATCCCAGTATTGCTCATAAAATCATAGAGGGAATAGTGGGAACACTACCTCAACAAAAGGGGCCACATCATAACCAGGAAGAGACACAAGTTTTTGAGAAGATTTGCGAAGTAATGAAAATTTTATAAAAGTCTCTCGAACCTCTTAAGAGTGTTAGCAGAAACCTTCACCGCATGAATATGTTGATTATCCTTTGCAATAAGCGGTTGGACTATTTAGATCTAAAAATTTCCAAATATGAAGGGAAACATAAAGAACCTCCCGGATTCGAGCATGATTTTGCTAAAAGAAATTAAAACCAAAGATGACAATACCTAGATCTATTCTTGTTTTTATGCCTAGTTAGGGGTGTTAAACGATAACGCTTGTTGGGAGGCAACCCAATTTTATTTTTGTTTCTTGCTTTTTGTTCCTGTTTAGTAATAAATAATTCATCTAGCTTCTGTTTAGATGTGGTTTTTTGCTTTTAATTAGTGTTTGTGCCAAGTAGAACCTTCGGGAAGACTTGGGGGAAGTTTTTGCGATCTTGCTGTAAAAAACAGAAACTTTAGCCCTCGCGAGATTTGCTGCCATTTTTTACTGGAGAGTGCGATTAGGTTGATTCTTTCTTCAGATGATTAAAAGACAAATTCCTCACGTCCAAATTTTTTTTTCATAATTTTTGGGGTTACATAAGTATTCAAAACCTACAGATTACTACAGACTGTTCTGTTTTTGACAGATTCTGTTTTTTCGTGTGTTGTTTGCTTATTTTGATGAATCTATGGCTAGTATCGGGGGATATGAACCATAGATAAGTTGGAATACAGTAGGTTTAACACAAATATAAATAAAGAATGAGTTCATTACAGTACCTTGAAGTGGTGGTTTGTTTTCTTATACTAACGGAGCTCATGAGATTTTCGGTTGAGTTTTGTGTTGTGAAGTTTTCAAGTTTTGCGTAAAGATTTGATGGATTTTGGAATAAGGAGTGGCAAGAGCCTAAGCTTGGGGATGCCCAAGGCACCCCAAGGTAAAATTCAATGACAACCAAAAGCTTAAGCTTGGGGATGCCCCGGAAGGCATCCCCTCTTTCGTCTTCATCTATCGGTAACTTTACTTGAGGCTACATTTTTATTCACCACATGATATGTGTTTTGCTTGGAGCGTCTTGTATGATTTTAGTATTTTATTTTTAGCTTAACACAATCATCCTTGCTGTACGCAACCTTCTATACCCATGAGATCCCATCTTGGGGACTTTTTCGGCGCTTCGCCGGAGGGGGAATCGATCACGGAGGGCTTCTACATCAATAACATAGCCTCTCTGATGATGTGTGAGTAGTTTACCACAAACCTTTAGGTCCATAGTTATTAGCTAGATGGCTTCTTCTCTCTCTTTGGATCTCAATACAAAGTTCTCCTCGATTCTCCTGGAGATCTATTCGATGTAATTCTTTTTGCGGTGTGTTTGTCGAGATCCGACGAATTGTGGGTTTATGATCAAGATTATCTATGAACAATATTTGATTCTTCTTTGAAATCTTTTATGCATGATTTAAATATCTTTGCAAGTATCTTCGAATTATCGGTTTGGTTTGGCCTACTATATTGATCTTTCTTGCAATGGGAGAAGTGCTTAGCTTTGGGTTCAATCTTGCGTGTCCTTTCCCAGTGACAGCAGGGGAAGCAAGGCACGTATTGTATTGTTGGCATCAAGGATAAAAAGATGGGGTTTATATCATATTGCTTGAGTTTATCCCTCTACATCATGTCATCTTGCCTAATGCGTTACTCTGTTCTTATGAACTTAATACTCTAGATGCATGCTGGATAGCGGTCGATGTGTGGAGTAATAGTAGTAGATGCATAATCGTTTTGTTCTACTTGTCGCGGACGTGATGCCTATATACATGATCATGCTATATATTCTCATCACTATGCGCTTTTCTATCAATTGCTCGACAGTAATTTGTTCACCCACCATAAAATTTTCTATCTTGAGAGAAGCCACTGGTGAAACCTATGGCTCCGGGTCTATCTACCATCATATTATTTTCCTATCAACTTGCTATTTCTATTTTGCAATCTTTATTTTCCAATCTATACAACAAAAATACCAAAAATATTTATCTTATTATTTTTATCAGATCTCACTTTCGTAAGCGACCGTGAAGGGATTGACAACCCCTTTATCGCGTTGGTTGTGAGGTTCTTGTTTGTTTGTGCAGGTACGAGGGACTTGCGTGTAGTCCCCTACTGGACTGATACCTTGGTTCTCAAAACTGAAGGAAATACTTACGCTAACGTGATGCATCACCCTTTCCTCTTCAAGGGAAAACCAACGCAAGCTCAAGAGGTAGCAGCGTACTGTCCGGGAAAAGCCCCGCCCTCAACTTTTAACTACTAATATAATTTTGTATCGATGAATTGCGCCATGGAGCAGAAAACCAAAAGAAAAATGTGGTACATGTAAAAAAATACAGTTCAAGCTCTAGCTAGCGATTCGGAATGTAAGCCATGCATGTGTTTATACGTATAGGTTACTTCAAAGTACTGAGTCCGTTGATGCAATGTGGTCAAACTGTACCATCGATATCTCAAAGCCAAAATAGTTCGAGCTTATTCATTCTATATAAATACTAGTACTGTATGTTTATTCACCCATGGGGTTGTTCAATGAATGGAGGGTCGGGGAGCACAAGTGAACAATACTACTACTAGTAAGTAGGAGTTGTACAGTTAGTCACGTTAAAATAGAGTTTCTTTTCATTAATGCCACATACACAAATTGAAACTCTTATTGTGGAAAGAAAAAGATAATCACTCCACTATATATAATAGGCAGGGGCCTGAGCGTCTGCTTTACTAGGGTTGCTCTCTTCATTCTCTCATCTCTCCAAATCTAAACAAGACAGTGGTAGCGACATTTTCTCTCTGCTCACCGCTGGTCATAGATCTGGTCGGATCCCTTCGGCTGGTGTGTGTAGAGGACTAGGTGCATCATTCATGCGGTCATCAGCGTCGAGGGAGGACACCCACAGCTGCCAATGGGTCCCGATCCTTTGCTCGTGCCATTGTATCTGACACAGCGCCGGCTCAGGAGGTCCTCCGACCCTTCTTCCTCCCTACCGTATTGTGCGCAGATCCGACCTGCCGCCGCCGACATCCTGACGACCCTCGGGTATAAGTTCTTCGAAAGCGGCCTTGATCTACTGCCTCAGCTCCCCACGTGTCTGCATGTGCATCTTTTTCTACTTCCATCATCTCTTCCAAAGCCACCTAAATTTTTAGTATTATTGGAGGTAAAGCTACTTCATGTAGTCGAATCTAGGACTTGGTTCAAACAACGAAGAAAGGGGGAAAGTGGTAGCATGAATCTAGGACTTGATTCAAAGAGGAAATAATAGGGGGAAAGTAGTAGAGACTGGATACCCAACCGGTCTCTTGGTTGAAAAGGGAAATAAAGGGAAAAGGCAGTACAAACTGGATATGGAACAGATCTATTATTGGTTGAAAAAGGGATAGAAAGTGGCGGATGGTGGACAAGTCAACAGAGTATGTCCAGGATTAGATTTGCTGCCCTCACATAGTAAAAGGTCTCCAGGATTAGATTTGCTGCCCTCACAGAGTATGAACAAACTCGGCATCACCACTTTATGCCTCCTTGTAGGTACATTGTGCTGATGCGTCCATTGTTGCATGTCCTTATACCTACTTTTTGTTGTTGTTAATGTAAGGGCGCATGTAAAATGAAGTGATCATACTGTTACCTTAAGGACATGTCTAACCAGTGTTATTATTAATCTAATGACTCAGTGATATGATGCAATTAAACTGTGTTACAAATGGTACTCCTGCTATTTCCCCCAGTATGATAAGTAAGTTGCTTCTTTACGTTCATGAGTGTCTTGGTGTCCCCACGGTCCCATGCCCTTAAACCAATTCTTTAGTTGTTGTTGATCTACTGTATCTGGTAAACAAGCAATGCCACCATTAAAGTAATCCCATATTTGACGACTGTCATTGTTGATCGTAATGCTTCCGGTAACATGAAGCATTGCTAATGTTTTAAAATTTCTATTGTCCTTGTGTGATTGCCATGAACATAATCAAGATGCTTCTTTTCATTCCGCGTATGTTTCGTATCTTGTTATTGACCAGCAACTGTTCTCTTTCTATCTTTTTGTGCAGATAGGGATATCCATCTCACCTTGTTTCTATTGTGTCCTTTTGGAGATCTGCACAAAATACTTATTTTTGGAATGAGTGTCTTGTGCAGTTCAACTAAAATGTCACGTGGGCAACATCTCTCAATTTTGGTGGAACTGCACAAAATGGTGATTGGAGTTTCCAAAATCTCAGTCAAATTCTGCTGGTAATCTCGTGCAACATTTTATTAGCCTTTGCAATATGAGGCATCACTGTCACCACAATGGCACTTTATTTTAGTGGACCTGCACAAAAGGATAAGCAAATTATAGTTGCACCTTACATGAGCAGGAGAACCAACCTTAATGTTGCTCAATTTTAGTGCAACTACTAAAGAAGAACCTGCCAGCTCACGAGAGGAAGTACTTCTTGCTAGCTGAATGATGCAATCTTTGCTTCATTTCAGGTGAACTGCATTAAAAGTCGCATGAATTGAATCATCGAGTGGAGCTGCAGGTTGAGTTCAAGGAGTGCCACTATTATAGTAATCATGCTATTTCTTATCTGTGCTGTGCAAACAAGAATACTCAACTACAGATGTTGTGATGGTCAACACCATTCGCCAAGTTCTTGGGTTGTATGACACGGCTAGCCAAGATGGATTTAATCCCAATATTCACTTTATCAAATGTATCTAATGGGTTGGTTCTGAATCTTGCAAGTTGGGAATCAATGATATGTGTAGGCATCTTTGTTGTACTTATTATTTGAATCTTATTTGTTGGTTCTGAATCTTGCAAGCTGGGAATCAATGAGATGTGTAGTCATCTTTATTGTAATTATTATTCGAATCTTATTTGTTGGTTCTGAATCTTGCAAGCTGGGAAACACGGCATGATGATGCAGAGGATAGCAACCATAACAAATAGTTCAAACTTGGTCGTATTATCTATGTGAAAGTGTGACAAATGTGCTGATCGTGTGTGTCCTGAGAATAATAATTCTAATTGTTGTGCATGTTGATCCCGTGGCACTGATAGAACGAGCCAATGCATTGCTTGTTTTAAGAATAAATTTTAATTAAAGCTAATTAAATTTAAGTAAAGTGACCACTAACACTTGTAATTACAGTACCAACCGCTCGTGAACCAACGTGTGGCCGGAATAAGTTTCATAATGGAGGCGTTTGAATGCGCCGAGGGTGCATGTTCTACCGGGCGTGCAGTGGGCAATGGAGGGGTAGTAACTGTTGTCTCCTGTACACACTCAGTTTACTGTTGAATCCAGTTCTCAAGAGCTGAAAAACAAACTGATGCCGCCGTGTAGGGGTACGCAACAGAAAACAAAAAAATGCCAACTTACGCACCAGCCTAGGACCACTATGGAGACTGCATACAAGTTTTGATCTTTTTCGTTACTGACTTGTAGCGCAACGGGAAGTAGAGTCGATGACGATCGGTGGTGCAGATCCCCGTAGCTAGGATTTACAACCTCCCAACTACGAGGATGTATACCCTCATCTACCCCTCGGATAGCCCTTCGGGAGGCGGTCGGACAGTCCCCCGGACGGTGTCGCGGACAGCCCTTCGGGAGGACCTTCGAAACTCAGACGGTCACTCGGACAGTCCTTCGGGAGGACCTTCGAAACTCGAACGTTCACACGGACAGCCCTTCGGGAGGCACTCTCAAACTAAGACTGAAACTACGATCCCTCTATAGATTTGCACACATACGGTGTCATCTATCCGGCAGGGCTTCGCCATCCAAAACTAGTTCCCACCGGAACCTAGACAGCCTTTCGGCTCTACGAAATTATTTCGAGGGGAGGGAGAGAGAAGCCAGATCATTGCAATGGAACTTGTATGTGAGAAAGAGTGTGTCTTTAGGCAGCCCCCTCCACCCCTATTTATAGGCCAAGCCCAAGGGTGGCGTCTCCAAGAAGACAAGGGGATAATACCAAAAGGCCCTCAAGGTGGCTTCTCCAAGAAGCCAAGCAAAAAGCACTTTCACTATTCATGATGACATTTTTCAGCGTCCGTTCGAACCGAAAATAATTATGCGGGCCTAGAACATTTCTAGTACCCACTAAAATAATTTTTGACGTGTTCCAAAAGAATTTTGGATTAGTGATTTTCATCTGCGAAAAGCAAACAAGAATGCGTTTTCACTATTCATGAAGACAATTTTCGCGTCCATTATTTCTGTGGGTCTTAGAATAATTCCAGTACCCACTAAAATTATATCTCAAAAAATTCCCAAAAGTTTCCAGAATAATTTTGGCACCCTCCAAGAATTATCAGGCGTGTCCCGAAACCAATTTAACTTAATGGTATACCACGAAACAACTTTCCGGTTTTACAAAACTATTTTGCTATTCTCTCTCTGCTGAACTTTTCCGCTGTCCGAAACTTTTCCGGCGATTTTCTCTCAAACTCCCTGTCTAGTATTTAGCAGACAGATGACCCTTAAGTGTGTGACCCTATAGGTTCAGTGAAGCATAGACATGACCGGAACACTTTCCCATCAACGATCAACATCGGAGCCGTGGACACCCATATTGACCCCTATACCCACACGAATGAATATTCGAGTGAACGTCCAGTTGCCGTGCGCTATTCCTATTGCTTCGCGATATGTTACAAATACCCAAGGTGATATTTACTTGCATCCCCGTGGATCAACAACTTGTCCACTATGCTAGTTACCTCTTTACCGGTTTTGTTCTATTTTCTCGTTTCTGTGTTCCGGCATCCCTGTCATAAAATCACACTGTGTCTGGCCAGACGATGATGGATACCCTAACACTGAGAGGGCCCAACAATATCTCTCCATCGTCGGAGGAGCAAATCCCAATCTTGAGCTATCAAGTTACTTGACACACTTTTCCATCAACCTATAAGCCGCTGTAATAGCCACCCATTTACGGATGACGTTTAACAAACCCCAAAGTTCATGAAGCAAGTATGAAGAAACTCGATACTCTCATGGTCTAAGGAATTATGCAAACATTAACCATCTCTGTGTTATTAACCATAAACTTGTGACGAATGTTTCTCACAGCATAATGAAGGAAATATGCCCTAGAGGCAATAATAAAGTTGTTATTTATATTTCCTTATATCATGATAAATGTTTATTATTCATGCTAGAATTGTATTAACCGGAAACTTAGTACATGTGTGAATACATAGACAAACAGAGTGTCACTAGTTTGCCTCTACTTGACTAGCATGTTGAATCAATGATGGTTATGTTTCCTTACCATAGACATGAGTTGTCATTTGATTAATAGGATCACATCATTAGAGAATGATGCGATTGACTTGACCCATCCATTAGCTTAGCACGATGATCGTTTAGTTTGTTTCTATTGCTTTCTCCATAACTAATACATGTTCCTATGACAATGAGATCATGCAACTCCCGAATACCAGAGGAACACTTTGTGTGCTACCAAATGTCACAACATAACTGGGTGATTATAAAGGTGCTCTACAGGTGTCTCTGATGGTGTTTGTTGAGTTGGCATAGATCGAGATTAGGATTTGTCTCTCCGATTGTCGAAGAGGTATCTCTGGGCCCTCTCGGTAATGTACATCACTATAAGCCTTGCAAGCAATGTAGCTAATGAGTTTGTTACGGGATGTAGCATTACGGAATGAGTAAAGAGACTTGCCGGTAACGAGATTGAACTAGGTATTGAGATACCGATGATCAAATCTCGGGCAAGTAACATACCGATGACAAAGGGAACAACATATATCGTTATGCGGTTTGACCGATAAAGATCTTCGTAGAATATGTAGGAACCAATATGAGCATCCAGGTTTCGCTATTTGTTATTGACCGGAGACATGTCTCGGTCATGTCTACATAGTTCTCGAACCCATAGGGTCCGCACGCTTAATGTTCGGTAACGATCGGTATTATGTGTTTAAGTGTTTTGATGTACCGAAGATAGTTCGGAGTCCCGGATGATCACGGACATGACGAGGAGTCTCGAAATGGTCGAGACATAAAGATTGATATATTGGACGACTATATTCGGACACCAGATGAGTTCCGGGGGTCATCGGAGTGACGGGGGGTTATCAGAAACCCCGGGGAACTAATGGGCCTACATGGGCCTTGTGAGAGAGAGAGGAGGGGGCCTAGGGCTGGCCGCACCCCCCCCTTGGGAGTCCGAATTGGACAAGGAGGGGGGCGGCGCCCCCTCTTTCATCCCTCTCTCCTCTCCTTCCTTTCCCCTTCCCCCTTCCTAGTTGACTAGGAAAAGGGGAGTCCTACTCCTACTAGGAGGACTCCCCCTCTCCTTGGCGCGCCCCTAGGTTGGCCGGCCTCCCCCCTTGCTCCTTTATATACGGGGGCAGGGGGCACCCTAGAACACACAAGTTGATTGTTTCGAGCCGTGTGCGGTGCCCCCCTCCACCATAATCCACCTCGGTCATATCATAGTGGTGCTTAGGCGAAGCCCTATTCCGGTAGCATCATCATCACCGTCTTCATGCCGTCGTGCTGATGAAGCTCTCCGTCGACACTCTACTAGATTGTGAGTTCGTGGGATGTCACCCAGCCAAACGTGTGCAGATCGCGGAGGTGCCGTACCTTCGGTGCTAGGATTGGTCAATCATGAAGATGTACGAGTACATCAACCGCGTTGTCATAACGCTTCCGGTTACGGTCTATGAGGGTACGTGGACAACACTCTTCCCTCTCGTTATTATGCATCACCATGATCTTGCGTGTGCGTAGGATTTTTTTGAAATTACTATGTTCCCCAACAACAGTATTAGAGCCAGGTTTATGCGTAGATGTTATATGCACGAGTAGAACATAAAGGAGTTGTGGGCGTGGGTATATACATATTGCTTGTCGTCACTAGTTGATTCTTGATTCGGCGATACTGTTGGATGAAGCGGCCCAGACCGATATTATGCGTATGCTTACGCGAGACTGGTTCTACCGACATGCTTCGCACACAGGTGTCTGGTGGGTGTAAGTTTCTCCAACTTTAGTTGAATTAGATTCAATGAACATGGTTCTTTCTGAAGATCAAAAAGCAATCACTATACCGCCTTGTGGTTTTCGATGCATAGGTAAGAACGGTTCTTGCTCAGCCCATGGCAGCCACGTAAAACTTGCAACAACAAAGTAGAGGACGTCTAACTTGTTTTTGCAGGGCATGTTATGATGTGATATGGTCAAGACATGATGCTAAATTTTATTGTATGAGATGATAATGTTTTGTAACACAGTTATCGGCAACTGGCAGGAGCCATATGGTTGTCACTTTATTGTATGAAATGCAATCGCCATGCAATTGCTTTACTTTATTACTAAATGGTAGCGATAGTCATAGATGCAATAGTTGGCGAGACAATAATGATGCTTCGATGGAGATCAAGGTGTCAAGCCGGTGACAATGGTGATCATGACGGTGCCTTGGAGATGGAGATCATAGGCACAAGATGATGATGGCCATATCATATCACTTATATTGATTGCATGTGATGTTTATCCTTTATGCATCTTACTTTCTTTAGTTCGGTGGTAGCATTATAAGATGATCTCTCACTAAATTTCAAGGTATAAGTGTTCTCCCTGAGTATGCACCATTGCTATAGTTCGTCGTGCCGAGACACCACGTGATGATCGGGTGTGATAAGCTCTACGTTCACATACAACGGGTGCAAGCTAGTTTTGCACACGCGGAATACTCGGGTTAAACTTGACGAGCCTA
This sequence comes from Triticum urartu, assembly GCF_056163025.1. Taxonomy (NCBI): domain Eukaryota; kingdom Viridiplantae; phylum Streptophyta; class Magnoliopsida; order Poales; family Poaceae; genus Triticum; species Triticum urartu. The sequence continues at coordinate 291,317,008 of NC_141873.1, forward strand.
GCATATGCAGATATGGCCTCGGAACACCGAGACCGAAAGGTCAAGTGTGAATCATATAGTAGATATGATCCACATAGTGATGTTCACCATTGAAAAATACTCCATCTCACGTGATGATCGGACATGGTTTAGTTGATATGGATCATGTGATCACTTAGATTACTAGAGAGATGTCTATCTAAGTGGGAGTTCTTAAGTAATTTGATTAATTGAACTTTAATTTATCATGAACTTAGTACATGATAGTATTTTGCATGTCTATGTTGTTGTATAGATGGCCCGTGCTATTGTTCCGTTGAATTTTAATGCGTTCCTTGAGAAAGCTAAGTTGAAAGATGATGGTAGCAACTACACGGAATGGGTCCGTAACTTGAGGATTATCCTCATTGCTGCACAGAAGAATTACGTCCTGGAAGCACCGCTAGGTGACAAACCCGCTGCAGGAGCAACGCTAGATGTTGTGAACACCTGGTAGAGCAAAGCTGATGACTACTTGATAGCTCAGTGTGCCATGCTTTACGGCTTAGAACCGGGACTTCAACAACGTTTTGAACGTCATGGAGCATATGAGATGTTCCAGGAGTTGAAGTTAATATTTCAAGCAAATGCCTGGATTGAGAGATATGAAGTCTCCAATAAGTTCTATAGCTGCAAGATGGAGGAGAATAGTTCTGTCAGTGAACATATACTCAGAATGTCTGGGTACCACAACCACTTGACTCAGCTGGGAGTTAATGTTCCTGCTAATAGTGTCATTGACAGAGTTCTTCAATCACTGCCACCAAGCTAGAAAAGCTTCATGATGAACTATAATATGCAAGGGATGGATAAGACGATTCCTAAAGCTCTTCGCAATGCTAAAGGCTGCGGAGGTAGAAATCAAGAAGGAGCATCAATTGTTGATGGTCAACAAGACCACCATTTCAAGAAAAGGGTAAAGGGAAGAAAGGGAACTTCAAGAAGAACAACAAGCAGTTGCTGTCAAGTGAAGAAAACCAAGTCTGGACCTAAGCCTGAGACTGAGTGCTTCTACTGCAAAGGAACTGGTCACTGGAAGCGGAACTGCCCCAAGTATTTGGCGGAGAAGAAGGATGGCAAAGTGAAAGGTATATTTGGTATACATGTTATTGATGTGTACCTTACTAATGCTTGCAGTAGTGCCTGGGTATTTAACACTGGTTCAGTTGCTAACATTTGCAACTCGAAACAGGGGCTACAAATTAAGCGAAGATTGGCTAAGGACGAGGTGACGATGCGCATAGGAAATGGTTCCAAAGTCGATGTGATCGCCGTCAGCATGCTACCTCTACATCTACCTTCGGGATTAGTTTGAGACCTAAATAATTGTTATTTGGTGCCAGTGTTGAGCATGAACATTATATCTGGATTTTATTTCATGCGAGACGGTTATTCATTTAAATTAGAGAATAATGGTTGTTCTATTTATATGAGTAATATCTTTTATGGTCATCCACCCTTGTTGAGTGGTCTATTTTTACTAAATCTTGATAGTAGTGATACACATGTTCATAGTATTGAAGCCAAAAGATGCAGAGTTGATAATGATAGTGCAACTTATTTGTGGCGCTGCCGTTTAGGTCATATTGGTGTAAAGCACATGAAGAAACTCCATTCTGATGGACTTTTGGAATCACTTGATTATGAATCACTTGGTACTTGCGAACCATGCCTCATGGCAAGATGACTAAAACTCCGTTCTCCGAAACAATGGAGTGAGCAACCGAGTTATTGGAAATCGTACATACTAATGTATGTGGTCCAATGAACATCAAAGCTCGCGGCAGATATCATTATTTTCTCACCTTCACAGATGATTTGAGAAGACATGGGTATATCTACTTAATGAAACATAAGTCTGAAAGATTTGAAAAGTTCAAAGAATTTCAGAGTGAAGTGGAAAATCATCTTAACAATAAAATCAAGTTTCTACAATCTGATCGTGGAGGTGAATATTTGAGTTATGAGTTTGGACTTCATTTAAAACAATGCGGAATAGTTTCGCAACTGACGCCACCTGGAACACCACAACGTAATGGTGTGTCCGAACGTCGTAACCGCACTTTATTAGATATGGTGCGATCTATGATGTCTCTCACTGATTTACCGCCATCATTTTGGGGTTATGCTTTAGAGACGGCTGCATTCACGTTAAATAGGGCACCATCTAAATCCGTCGAGATGACACCTTATGAACTGTGGTTTGGCAAGAAACCCAAGTTGTCGTTTCTTAAAGTTTGGGGCTGCGATGCTTATGTGAAAAAACTTCAACCTGATAAGGTCGAACCCAAATCGGAGAAATGTGTCTTCATAGGATACCCAAAGGAGACTGTTGGGTACACCTTCTATCACAGATCCGAAGGCAAGATATTCATTGCTAAGAATAGATCCTTTATAGAGGAGTTTCTCTTGAAAGAAGTGAGTGGGAGGAAAGTAGAACTTGACGAGGTAATTGTACCTTATCCCTTATTGGAAAGTAGTTCATCACTGAAATCAGTTCCAGTGATTCCTACACTATTAAGTGAGGAAGCTAATGATAATGATCATGAAACTTTTGATAAAGTTACTACCGAACCTCGTAGGTCAACCAGAGTAAGATCCGCACCAGAGTGGTATGGTAATCCTGTTCTAGAAGTCATGTTACTTGACCATGACGAACCTACGAACTATGAGGAAGCGATGACGGGCCCAGCTTCCGCAAAATGGCTTGAGGCCATGAAATCTGAGATGGGATCCATGTATGAGAACAAAGTATGGACTTTGGTTGACTTGCCCGTTGATCGACAGGCCATAGAGAATAAATGGATCTTCAAGAAGAAGACTGACACCGACGATAATATTACTGTCTACAAAGCTTGACTTGTTGCAAAAGGTTTTCAACAAGTTCAAGGAGTTGACTACGACGAGACCTTCTCACCCATAGCGATGCTTAAGTCCGTACGAATCATGTTAGCAATTGCTGCATTTTATGATTATGAAATTTGGCAAATGGATGTCAAAACTGCATTTCTTAATGGATATCTTAAAGAAGAATTGTATATGATGCAACCAGAAGGTTTTGTCGATCCAAAAGGTGTTAACAATGTGTGCAAGCTCCAGTGATCCATTTATGGACTGGTGCAAGCCTCTCGGAGTTGGAATATACGCTTTCGGAGAAGCCTGTATTTACAAGAAAGTGAGTGGGATCTCCGTAGCATTTCTGATATTATATGTAGATGACATATTGTTGATCGGAAATGACACTGAATTTCTGAATAGCATAAAAGGATACTTGAATAAGAATTTTTCAATGAAAGACCTCGGTGAAGCTGCTTATATATTGGGCATCAAGATCTATAGAGATAGATCAAGACGTTTAATTGGATTTTCACAAAGCACATACCTTGGTAAAGTTTTGAAAAAGTTCAAAATGGATCAGGCAAAGAAAGGGTTCTTGCCTGTATTACAAGGTGTGAAGTTGAGTCAGACTCAATGCCCGACCACTGCAGAAGATAGAGAGAAAATGAAAGGTGTTCCCTATGCTTTAGCCATATTCTCTGTCATGTATGCAATGCTGTGTACCAGACCTAATGTGTGCCTTGCTATCAGTTTAGCAGGAAGGTACCAAAGTAATCCAGGAGTGGATCACTGGACAGCGGTCAAGAATATCCTGAAATACCTGAAAAGGACTAAGGATATGTTTCTTGTATATGGAGGTGACAAAGAGCTCGTCGTAAACAGTTACGTCGATGCAAGCTTTGACACTGATCCGGATCACTCTAAATCACAAACCGGATATGTGTTTTTATTAAATGGTGGAGCTGTCAGTTGGTGCAGTTCCAAGCAGAGCGTCGTGTCGGGATCTACGTGTGAAGCGGAATACATAGCTGCTTCAGAAGCAGCAAATGAAGGAGTCTGGATGAAGGAGTTCATATCCGATCTAGGTGTCATACCTAGTGCATCGGGTCCAATGAAAATATTTTGTGACAATACTGGTGCAATTGCCTTGGCAAAGGAATCCAGATTTCACAAGAGAACCAAGCACATCAAGAGACGCTTCAATCCCATCCGCGATCAAGTCAAGTAGGGAGACATAGAAATTTTCAAGATACATACGGATCTGAATGTTGTAGACCCGTTTACTAAGCCTCTCTCACGAGCAAAACATGATCAGCACCAAGACTCCATGGGTGTTAGAATCATTACAATGTAATCTAGATTATTGACCCTAGTGCAAGTGGGAGACTGAAGGAAATATGCCCTAGATGCAATAATAAAGTTGTTATTTATATTTCCTTATATCATGATAAATGTTTATTATTCATGCTTGAATTGTATTAACCGAAAACTTAGTACATGTGTGAATACATAGACAAACATAGTTTCACTAGTTTGCCTCTACTTGACTAGCACGTTGAATCAATGATGGTTATGTTTCCTAACCATAGACATGAGTTGTCATTTGATTAACGGGATCACATCATTAGAGAATGATGTGATTGACTTTACCCATCCATTAGCTTAGCACGATGATCATTTAGTTTGTTGCTATTGCTTTCTCCATAACTTATACATGTTCCTATGACTATGAGATCATGCAACTCCCGAATACCAGAGGAACACTTTGTGTGCTACCAAACGTCACAACATAACTGGGTGATTATAAAGGTGCTCTACAGGTGCCTCCGATGGTGTTTGTTGAGTTGGCATAGACCGAGATTAGGATTTGTCACTCTGATTGTCGGAGAGGTATCTCTGGGCCCTCTCGGTAATGTACATCACTATAATCCTTGCAAGCAATGTAGCTAATGAGTTAGTTACAAGATATAGCATTATGGAACAAGTAAAGAGACTTTTCGGTAACGAGATTGAACTAGGTATTGAGATACCGATGATCAAATCTCGGGCAAGTAACATACCGATGACAAAGGGAACAACATATATCGTTATGCGGTTTGACCGATAAAGATCTTTGTAGAATATGTAGAAACCAATATGAGCATCCAGGTTCTGCTATTGGTTATTGACCGGAGACGTGTCTCGGTCATGTCTACATAGTTCTCGAACCCGTAGGGTCCGCACGCTTAACGTTCGGTGACGATCGGTATTATGAGTTTATGTGTTTTGATGTACCGAAGATAGTTTGGAGTCCCAGATGTGATCACGGACATGATGAGGAGTCTCGAAATGGTCGAGACATAAATATTGATATATTGGACGACTATATTCGGACACCAGATGAGTTCCGGGGGTCACTGAATATTTATCGGAGTGCCCGGGGGTTATCGGAAACCCCCGGGGAACTAATGGGCCTACATGGGCCTTGTGTGTGTGAGAGAGGAGGGGGCCTAGGGCTGGCCGCGCCCCCCCCCCCCTTGGGAGTCTGAATTGGACAAGGAGGGGGGCGACGCCCCCTCTTTCGTCCCTCTCTCCTCTCCTTCCTTTCCCCTTCCCCCTTCCTAGTTGGACTAGGAAAAGGGGAGTCCTACTCCTACTAAGAGGAGGACTCCCCCTCTCCTTGCCGCGCCCCTAGGCCGGCCGGCCTCCCTCCTTGCTCCTTTATATACGGGGGTAGGGGGCACCCTAGAACACACAAATTGAATGTTTCCAGCCGTGTGCGGTGCCCCCTCCACCATAATCCACCTCGGTCATATCATAGCAGTGCTTAGGCGAAGGCCTGTTCCAGTAGCATCATCATCACTGTCATCCCGCCGTCGTGCTGACGAAGCTCTCCCTCGACACTCTACTGGATCATGAGTTCGTGGGACGTCACTGACCCGAATGTGTGCAGATCGCGGAGGTGCCGTACCTTCGGTGCTAGGATCTATCGATCGTGAAGACGTATGACTACATCAACCGCGTTGTCATAACACTTCCGCTTACGGTCTATGAGGGTACGTGGACAACACTCTTCCCTCTCGTTGCTATGCATCACCATGATCCTGCGTGTGCGTAGGAAGTTTTTTGAAATTACTACGTTCCCCAACTCATAACATCAATTCAGGTCGATTCAACACAAGTGTTCTCCTAACATTGTGCCCTCAAAGTTGCCGGCATAGTCATGCCCATGATCAGGAAAACAGAACCATCATGCAACACATGAGCTAGTCTTAGAGGTGAGACTATGAATACATTTTTCCGTTTATTATTCCACACATGCATATGAGTCTTCCTCTGAGCCTCGTGTTATTGCAGACTCGAGAACCATAGCAGTTGTAGCATGGAACATAAACATAATTATGAACTTGGAGATAAATAATATCATTTATTATTGCCTCTAAGGCATATCTCCTATAGACTCCCACTTGCACTAGAGTCAATAATCTAGTTAATGCTAATGCACTTTACACCTATGGCATATCGGTGTAAAAAATGATTCGCTTGTGGTATAGCCTGATGTCCATCGGATCTGACAACTTCAACTCTGTGTGTATCTTTGCATATCCTCGCGTTTTCACGCTTTCACAAAATTCATATTTTGTGTGGACATGGCTTTGTATATATGTGAATCATTGGTCGAAACCTGATTCCTCAGACAAAGCTATGGAGCAACTTGCTGCAATAGTGTCCCATTGACCAAAGCCTTCTTGGAACCATACTAAGTTCATGAATGAACTATATGATTCAACATCTTTGTCTCTGTTGCTTCTAAAGCGGCAACATACTTCGCCTCTATTATAGAATTCGCCACAGTAACTTGTTTGGAACAATTTCCAACTAAATGCACCACCATATTGTGTGTTACACAAAGCCCTCACTTTAAATCAAAAATCGCATGGAGAAATGATGAAGACTGTATCGATGTAACCTTTTACAACGAACTATTCATGATCTCCACTTGCGAGAAAACATGTCATCAGTGCTACTTTAGTACTCAATGATCTTTTTTCACTATTGTCCCATGATCAGTACTTTTGATCACTTTGGTATCTATACTCGCAACATCTTGGGAGTATTGGACATATCTGGTTGTTTTACATACCATGGAATACATGATTAATCCAAACACAGGTGTGTGTGGAATATCCATCATGTATTTTGCTCATCAGTGTTTTGGGACACTGATTCTTGCAAAAACTCTTTCCATGTGACTTTGGCAAGAATCACTCCTTGTCGTTCTTAGTGCTAAACGTTTTTAGCATCTTGTCAATATGTATTTTTGCTCATCCCCATTAGGTAAATATATCTCCATAGATCATTATTCCTAATATCAAGGCTATTTATCCCAAGCACTTCATCCAAAAACTATTTTCAAATGAAGTCCTAATTCGTGTCAAGAAATTTATTTCTAAGTAACAATGTGTCAAGCACACAAGGTTTTCAGAAATATTATTATGCGCCCACTTTTTTTGTTGAAACCACACGCATCTTCATTACCCATTCATGAAGTCAAACCCCTTTTACCATTCCACCAAAAACGAAGATTCCAACTCCAATTTGCTCTCTTCTGTCCATTGCTAGAACTCTGAAGCTATCATACTAACTAACATCATCTGGACCGACAAAATACTTTGGATTGTATCACATACAAGTCCTAGGTTGTATTTCCATTTCATGGAAATTCCTTTGCCATCCATGTTTCATATATCATGTTTGAAATATGTATTAATTGCTGGTTTAACCCGAACCGACTTTGAGCATTACTACGGTGAGACAATCTCATTTTAGTCAACTCCTTCAACTTGTTATTGCAACAGGTCGAGCTTAATGGATAAAACATTTTTATCTGTATCAGTTTATAGTCCCATTACAATCCATTAGACTCTAAGTCTTTCAGAGGGTTTATCAAGATTTAAATATTGAATCATTTATGGAAACTATCTCGGATTATATTGGAATTTAGCCAATTCCGGAGTCAGGGCCCATCAACACTTCCTTGTGTATCGTAGGTATACTGTTGTCTAACCACAATATCTCATTTGCGCACCTAAGAGGTTTGCACGAGCTTTGCCTACGTTTCTTAGATGCAAGTTCGGCCGAAGTCCATACATCTCATGTAGAGGCTTCCGTATCAGTCGCAGTAGGAAACTCTGGAATCACTTCCAAGGTTCCTTTCCTCTGACCTGATGATGAAGATACTAGTTATCTCGTTGAGTTGCACTGTCCTGCCACTCACCCTTTTGCAAGAACTATTCTGTTTAAAAGCATATCATTTTCTGGCAAAATCCTTTGCCTCGGTATAATGGTGGGGGAATACCCAATGACTTGGGATAACTTACAAAATAGCACTTGTCTGATTTGGAATAGGTTTGTAACCTTTTACACAAGCGCCATATTCCAAATGTTAAGAAAAGGTATAACATGGTTGGGCGTACCATACCATGCCATCATTTCAACAGACCTGATGGAGCTCTTTTCAGTGTAAAAGCCGTTGTCTCTAAAGCATTACTCTTTAAAAGTGATAATGGCAATTTTATTTATGTCATCTTTGATCTTACCATGTTATAAATGGTTTTTTTACATCTTCACAGACATTCCACTCGTAGTGGTGGTCCGGGAGGTGTAAGTTATGAAATTCTTTTCACAACTCATTAGACATTCGCTAAACTTGTAATTCAAATATTCCTTTCTGTAATCAAATTGCAGAAACATAATTTTGTTGTTACAATAACTTCTACTTCATTTTTGAAAACCTTTTGAATGATTTCAAAAGATCCAGACTTACGTCTCATCAAGCAAATGACCAATAAGTTTGTTGCTCGTTCCTTATGGCCCGTGAATGGTATTTCAATCACTTCACTTTTTGGAAGAAAGTTGCATTTGTCAATGATTCAAAATCATCCGACTTCAAAATCCATCATAATAGAATTTTTCCATCCAGGTTTCTCCAATGTGACCAAATGCAGTGCCACACATGTGTGGTATTCTCATAGTCTTGCGACATTTAGCGTCAGTGTTATGGATGTATCATTTTACCATCAATATTCGTAACATACATCCCATCTTGGATGAAAGCATGGCCCTTCATGTTATTCATAATACTAAACAACAATTGTTCTTTTATGAACAACCCTTTTGCAATAAACATTGTGCAATGGGCCAGAGTGTATGAAAATCTAAAATGAATTATGAAAGTTAACACAAAGGTGATATATTGTCAGGACCCCGATTCCATGTCACATCGATCTAGCCGGTAACACCTCATATCACTTTGTGGCCTCACGCACGGTATTCCCACGGGTGTCGCCTTACCATGGCCCGGGATCGTTTGCGCCTTTTGGCTCACGTATATGATAGTGTCGCTAGCATCCATATGACAGAGAACCCGGACCGACATGGCTAGTCATGAACCTAAAGCGGCGCTAACCCATGGGGACAGGCATACATGAATCAACTTCGAACATGTCGGTCAGCAGTGTGTGAACCCGGGCTGTAGCACTAGGCTAACAGGACTCCGGTAACCCGGGCTGTAGCAGGCTAGGCAGGACTCCGGAGGTCACCGCGTGACATTTCCCCGAAGGGACAGACACAGGAACAAAGTGAAACACATGCCGGCTAGTCAAATGTCATGAGCAGTAGTGCTGGGCTAGCAGGACTCCGGTGAACCGGGCTGTAGCGGACTACTATGGCTCATGGAAGCACAAGACTACATTTCCCCCTAAGAGAGGCTGCCAAAGATAAACAACTAGATTGTCGGATCCCACACATACCAAGCATTTCAATCATACACACAATATGCTCGATATGTGTAAATACAACATGGCATCACAACATAACTCTACAACTCAAGTATTTATTCATTAGGCTCCGAGGAGCGAGACATTACAAACATGGGTCTCATGACCCAACAATCATAGCATACAATGCAAAGCACATGCAGAAGCTTAACATGTCTGAGTACAGACATCTACAAATGAGAAAGGCTAAGAAGCATGTCTATCTACCAGGTCCTGCCAAGGACACAAGATCGTAGCTAAGGTATCAAGCTAAACGTCGAAGTCCACGCGGAACTACTAGAGAGACTGAAAACTCTCTACAAAACATAATTTAAGCAAATGTGAGTACAAAGGTACTCAGCAAGACTTACATCAGAACTAGCTACATATGCATCGGTATCAACAAGGGGGGGTGGAGTTTGACTGCAGCAAGGAAGCTTTGACTCAGTGGCTAACCTGAACTACGATTGCAAGCAACTCTTTTGAGGTGGCGCACACGAGTCCACATATTCACCATTTAATACACCACTATGGATCCGCTCACGTCTCCCTACGAGAATACCGAGAAGGCCATCCATAGCACTCACACTTATCTTGCGAGTTTTAGAGTATCCACTATCACTTGTCTATGAACTGTTATAGGCAACCTAGAAGTCCATTACCGCGGACACGGCTATTCGAATAGATGATGTTAACCCTGCAGGGGTGTACTTCTTCACACACGCTCTCACCACTTACCGCCATCTACGCGACATGTACTCGGCAACCTTCAAGCGGAAGCCCAACGAGGGTGTTGGCCACGGCCTACCTAAACACTCAAGTCTCTAGTCCAGGTTTATCGCCTATCCAGGTTCCATCCACAGGAAGTCCGGCCGAGGTTTCCACATACGGCCCCGAACGATGTGAACAGGGTTCCCGAGACACCAAACGGGTGCCCGGTACACCGTGCCACGGTGTATCTACCGCATCATAGCCCACCCCTAGGGTCAGCGCTATGCACGGCCACCAACACATATCCAAAAAACACCAGAAACTAGATGCAACTCCTGGACAGAGGACAAGGGTGATCAAGAAGCCGAGAGGGTCCATTGGTTTCGGGCCCAATGCGTGGTAGTAACTCTTTGATGGATCACGAACATAGAACTCAGATCCTAAGGACGGCTTCAATGAGACAACCCACCATGTACTCCTACATGGCCTCTCACCGCTACCTTTACCAAATCATGTTCACACACTTAGCTCTCAACAGGAGGACATGTTTACACACCTCTGATTCATCTCCGATGAATCAGACCTGACTCAACTCTAAGCAGTAGCAGGCATGACAAACAAGCATGAATGAGTAGGCACATCAGGGCTCAAACAACTCCTACTCATGCTAGTGGGTTTCATCTATTTACTGTGGCAATGACAGGTCATGCAGAGGATAAGGGGTTCAACTACCGCAGCAAGTAACAGAGGAATCATGTTGTCCTAATGCAGTAAAAGAGAGCAGGAGCAGGAGAGTGGGATTGTATCAGAATGAACAAGGGGGTTTTGCTTGCCTGGCACTCCTGAAGATAACATAGTTCTTCATCGGTGTCATCGATCTCATCGTCGAAACCACGTCTATCGAGAGGGGACAAATACCGGCAATAGAGAAAGAAACACAATCAATGCAATGCACAATATGATGCATGATCATGACATGTCAATATGCCGTGGTTTGAGCTAGTGCAACTAGCAACATGTTAAATGGAGTTGGTTTGAACCCTAGGTTCAAATTCAAACTCCATATGTGAGAGTTTAAATTCCATTTATATGAATTGGCCTAGTCAGCAGCCAAAAGTTGTTCTAACATGCATGAAAATGCCATAAACAGATTCCTTGAATTTTTCTAATAATTTTTCATATATAATTTATTTAATTTGGAGTTACGGTTGAATTTCTATGAATTTTAGAAGTTTAGAGCATTTTCTGAAATTTATAAATCATTTCTGATTTATTTTAATTCCAGAAAACAAATACTACGTCAGCATTGAGTAAGCATGACATCAGCAAGTCAACTGCGGTTGGCCAGGGTCAAACCTGACCAGTGGGGTCCACTGGTCAGTGACCCAGGGCTGTGTTGTGTGGCTGGCAGGTGGGACCAGGTCAACGGCCACGTCAGCAAGTTAATACTGATGCGTGGGTCCACGGATTTATTAATTAATCTAACTATTTTGGTTATCCGGTAATCCCAACTAAGTGGTTCCCACTGTCAGTGTCTAAATGTTAATCCAGAGGTTGGTTAGCCCCTAATCTAATGACGGCCACGTCGGCTAACCGACGATTAGCCGCCGGCACTAAACAGGACGCGGCGGCGCTCCTCATCCGGGCGATTCCGGCGATGAGAGGAGGCGGGGTTGGGCTCGTTGGAACGGCCGTGATGCGGCGCGTCCAATGGTGGTGGTTGTAGGGGCTGGGGCGGCCGGAGACGACGGCGAGGAGCTCAGCCGCGGCGGCCGGTGTTCGGGTGTGCGCGGCGATGCAGTTGCGGTGGCCATAGCGGTGCGAGCGTGGCACCTACGGGCTCTATGCAGCACGGCGAGCAGGTTGGGCACGACGGCCGGTCCATTAGTTGGCCGGGAGCACGCCGGCGACGAGGGCAGGCGGCGGCGCATACGGGTGAGCGCGGCGCAGCAGCTACGGCATGCAAGAGAGGGAGCGGGGAAGGGGAGCAGGGGCAGGAGCTCACTGCGGTTGCGAGGAGGCCAACTGCGAGCTCGGGGAGGAACCGGAGTGAAGCGGGGCAGCGAGGGGATCTCCGGCGGCCGAAGCTTCAAGATGAGGTTGGGGGAGACGATGCGGGGCTTCTGGCGTCGTTTGAGTCGGTGATGATGAAGAGGGGGTCACGGCGGACCTCGGGAATAGCTCGGAGAGGCGAGTAGGTGGCTGTGGACGCGGTGGCTTTGGACGGCGGCGATGGACGCGTTCGGTCCGGGCGAGAGGGAGGGAGCAGAGGAGAGGGGAGAGGTTGCGGGCGAGGGAGAGAGAGGTCAGGGGTCTCTGGGCGTCTCCAGGCGCGAGGGAGAGGCAGGAGGTGGCAAGCAGGAGCTGGAGCCTGTGGCCTGCGCGGGCGCTCTCTCGCGGCGACAGCAGCAGCTTTGGGGCGAGGGGAGGAAGACGACAGGAGGAGCCCCTGGTGGGCTGGGCTGGCTTTTCCCAGTGTTGGGCCGGTTGGTGGGCTGCACAGGTGAGGCCAGGTACGATTTCTTTTCTCTCTTTTATTTCAGTTTTCTATTTCTTTTATTCTGTTTTGAATTAGTAAAAATACTAATCCACTTTGTAAAATCCTGAAAATAATTGTGGGTAGTGTTTGGATTATTTCCAACAACCCAAAACTAGTTTTAGAGTTATTAGAGCATTTAAAAATATTTATAGGATTTAAATGCTCCAATTCAAATACGATATGGGTTAATTCAAAGATCCAGAATGTCCTGGAAATATATTCATCATTTTTGGCAGAGGTTTTCACCTTTATCAAAAATCATGAACATTTTCAAAAGATAATTTGGAATCTCTGAAAATATTTTTTTACCGAGCCTAGTTAAATTCATTTGGTGCTAGGGTTTCGACAATCCCCATTTCAACTTTCATAGAAACTTAGACATCATGCATGGATGCTTGTGCAACTATTTGCAATCAAGTTCTAGGGCTGTGACAACTCACCCCCACTAAACAAGAATCTCATCCCGAGATTCAAGACGTGAGGTAAGTAGAAAGAGGGGACACAAAGCTAACACGATCTCATGATCCACTTTCCCTTCTCAAAGATGTTGATTCATTGCTTCGTGTTGATCTTGACGTCTTTGCTTTCGAGTTCTTCATACAACACGATGACGACAAAAGGAAACTCTACAGGAAACGATCTCCTCGAAGATCGGGCACTCAAGATCAACTCATGGAGTGAGACGTTAGAACATCTCTTGAGCTGAGACATGAAACACAGATCAGGAGTGATGGAAAAGGAGGTAGATGACAAGGTTCTACTGGGTAGGCAAAAATTCCACGCTGAAAAGGATGGTGCATGATTTCAAGATAGCGATGAAATAATTGCCATGATTCCAAAATGGGGCACCTTAGGGGAGATGACCCGTGGGATTTTTCCCTTAAGTGGCAAAAAGAATTACTTTTGTCACAAAGATCATTGAAACTCTCTATACCAGCCTAAGGCAATCACAAACGATCGTTTGAAGAAGTTCGAAGAATGGCATACTCTGACTAGAATGGATGATGTGGACTATCTTATTGAAGACAACGCAATGGATGATTTTTGCTTATCATCGGAAATGGATGGGACCCATGGTAAGTCCACTTTTGAAGATGATCCTGAACAACAACTACTGAGGTGCAAGCTGGGAACAAAATGCAAATGTTGGGAATGATTCTGGTAACTGGGGAAGAACTCAACAGTCAAGAGTGAGTCCACTGTTTGAAAAGGTTATAACATAACCGAGGAAACTGGAAGCAAATCCCAGTTAACACCAATAGTAAAATCTGGTGCTTGCGCGTGCCCTCAAGAACTTGAGCATCTCCATATTCATCAAGGTTTTACCAATATCCGTGTCAAGGATCCTGGCAACACAACATACCACCATGATGAATGGTGATGGGTGATGCAGATGCAAAGGAAGATAGCACTTTCTCAGATTTCACCTTAGCGAGGCCAAGGGAACAAAATCTGGATGATCGACCAAGAGACATATAGCACTCCGCTTCTAATGTTCTCCTTGATGTGCTAGTGTATCCCAATCATAGATATGGTTTGATATATAGAACATCAAGTAAAAGATCGGACTTTGGAAGCACAAGAATCCGTAAGGATTAACTACTGAGGTAAATCCTACGAAATCCTCATGGGAAGGTGGCCAACTTTCTTCAATTGAGATACTACAATAATAGGTCTTCCGGCTGGATGTGTTGGTCACGACATCCACTTTATCGGTTATCGAGAGACCAATATTATAGTTCTTGGAAAATGCTCCAACCATCATATCTGCCTGAGATTTAGATCTGGTTGGTGTCAGGATATTCCAGACTCATCGAGTCTAGAAAGGAAAATGAAGTTTTGCAACACAATTTGACGAGATGACGTTGCGAGATTCTCGGGGAATGAACTGCGATAGCAAGCTCCAAAACATGAGCTGGTTCTACTACAAACCTATGAACACGCTATCCAAGACGAGCATGACCACATAGTAGTCTTATAGTAAAACACTATCGAGTTCAGGTGGGGAACCATCATCAAGGATTTCAAAGTCTTTATGCAAGTCCATGGATTAGATCCCAAGCGTAGACTTCTTTGCCTTGAACAAGTCAATCAGTGGCTTGGTGTGCTGGGGAATACATATGGAGTGGAGGTAATTAATCTACCAAACCATAGAATACATTCACACATGCATAACTAACTTGGGATGGTGCCAGGGGAAAACAAAAACAATCTTTCTCGAACTCACGGCGGCAACTTGCACCAAATGCACATGAATTCGAGGAAGTCACTTCTTCCATCCAAGCATAAGCTTCATGAACGGAACACGAAGGCATTGCTTATAAAGTTTCCAACACTAGGTTGATGTTCAACATGAATCATGGGGGAGACAAAATGCTGTTGATGGGCTCAACAACAACTCATTGGAATTTCCATATCACTGGACTTCCACCATCATGTGAACACGGTGATAGCATTGGTTAGACCAAAAGATGTAATGGTGTATGCTCGAGGAATCAACCACGAGTAAGACAACATTACGAATATCATTGGTTTTAACTTGATTTGACGATAGCCCATACTCAAATCAGGGTTTGGACAAGACAATAGGTTCAACAACTGATCACGGGGATCAGTCGATGAAGATATCATCTATCTTCAACACACACACACACCAGGATATCCCTTAACATGAACTAAGTCAGACAAGCTTCCATCTTCCAACTCTCCAAATTGTTGTTTAGCTCAACCAACTAACTCAGGGATATCCAACACAGATTCTTGGAGAAGGGGTGATTTATAAGAAAACCAACTTGATCACGAACTCAACATAGCGGTCAGGTGACAGCCAGGTAATACTTCCGAGAAGATCTTCGGAAAATCACGAACCACCGATATGTTTTTAAGCTCGAGAACAATCTTGCTTTTCAGGCAAGATGATATGATCAAGGAGCGAGGGATTGTCACAATCCTAACTCCTTGGTCGATGAGTGCACCCGAAAATATGGACTAGGTAGCATGATCAATCTTAGAATGGTAGCTCAATAACCAACACGCTAAGAATGAGAAATTGTCCATTTACTACCAAGCAACGAGTTGCTCGGAGTATTGATTTCACACATCACGATTCATTTGTCGGCATTCCAGTTGCGACAGCACGGGACCGAGGAATGAACGATGATGGCAAGAAGTATCACTGTATTAAGAGTTCATAGGAGGTTGTGCAATTCCTATGATATTCCTGACATAAAGAGGGCAATACTTCAGGGCAGATCATAATCAAAAGCTGGATTGGCATTTTGAGCTGCGGAATACAACTGCTTTGATCCAATTCTAGATATGGATGAGGTACTGGAGTTTGTTTCTCCTAGTCATTCTGAAATAGAACGGCTCGATGGACCACGAGAAAAATAAGCATCGATAACACGAATGCACAACTAAAGAGGGACAACTCAAAGGAACATATAACTTCCTGAGTTGTGGATGCATAGATTAGTATGTCGAATCAAGTTCAACAGGTTTCTTCCGGATAACCCATGCAGAAAGGTAGAACTGACAGAATCACAATTATGAATGGAGAACTCCTCAAGAGTACTCTGATTGTGATATTTTGGTTCAAAGAACTTCTGCCTTAATGGTTCATGGTATTTGGAAGGAAGAAATACCATGGACCTCGAGGGCTGTCGCAAGGTTACTAATATCCTAAAGGAACTATCAAACACTATCAACATGAGGTAAGTAGGGTGAATCTCGGGTTCAAGAACCCATGAATAGAATACCTACCACTACATGGCATCACGGGATGCTTTTGAGAATAATGGCAGAATCACACACTGGGGATACAAAACATGGCTAGATCACTAGGTGACTCCCTAAAACACCTAGGGTCATAGTAATAGCTCCAACATATATGTCGAGGCAACAAAGTACCTCAACTCACCGATTAATGTGATTAATCTGGCCCAAATGGACATCAGGAACAGGAGGAAGGGATTTGCAAATGCATCAGACTATTTAGAAACCTGGGATGACTCGGACAGCATAACGGCTGTGAATGCTCAAAATATTTGAGACATCCTGCAAAATAGTGGCATGACCACTCAACATTACAATATCAAGGTTCTTAGGCCAGCTATGAGCATACGGAGGTAAAAGGAACTGAACTGAGACTTGAATCCAACAATCCTATAAGTCTATGGATCAGTAACACGTCATCCTGATAGATAGATGAGAAGGCCTAGTTCTTAATTCCCGTAGAAAAGAAGAGCATGACTCAGATTAGAGGGCCTGAGGTATAAGGAGTAAAAAGAGCCTTACGTTCCCTTCCACAATCAATTCCCTTACATAACTAAAGCATTTCTAGAATCGACTTCGACCAGTTTGGCTTGGTAATCCTACAGGCAGTCAGGCTCTGGTACCAACGCTGTCAGGACCCCGATTCCAAGTCACATCGATCTAGCCGGTAACACCTCATATCACTTTGTGGCCTCACGCATGGTATTCCCACGGGTGTCGCCTTACCATGGCCCGGGACTGTTTGCGCCTTTTGGCTCACGTATATGATAGTGTCGCTAGCATCCATATGACAGAGAACCCGGGCCGACATGGCTAGTCGTGAACCTAAAGCGGCGCTAACCCATGGGGACAGGCATACATGAATCAACTTCGAACATGTCGGTCAGCAGCGTGTGAACCCGGGCTGTAGCACTGGGCTAACAGGACTCCGGTAACCCGGGCTGTAGCAGGCTAGGCAGGACTCCGGAGGTCACCGCGTGACATTTCCCCGAAGGGACAGACACAGGAACGAAGTGAAACACATGCCGGCCAGTCAAGTGTCATGAGCAGTAGTGCTGGGCTAGCAGGACTCCGGTGAACCGGGCTGTAGTGGACTACTATGGCTCATGGAAGCATAAGACTACATTTCCCCCTAAGAGAGGCTGCCAAAGATAAACAACTAGATTGTCGGATCCCACACATACCAAGCATTTCAATCATACACACAATATGCTCGATATGTGTAAATACAACATGGCATCACAAAATAACTCTACAACTCAAGTATTTATTCATTAGGCTCCGAGGAGCGAGACATTACAAACATGGGTCTCATGACCCAACAATCATAGCATACAATGCAAAGCACATGCGGAAGCTTAACATGTCTGAGTACAGACATCTACAAATGAAAAAGGCTAAGAAGCCTGACTATCTACCAGATCCTGCCAAGGACACAAGATCGTAGCTGAGGTATCAAGCTAAACGTCGAAGTCCACGCGGAACTACTAGCGAGACTGAAAACTCTCTGCAAAACAATATTTAAGCAAACGTGAGTACAACGGTACTCAGCAAGACTTACATCAGAACTAGCTACATATGCATCGGTATCAACAAGGGGGGGGTGGAGTTTGACTGCAGCAAGCCAGCTTTGACTCAGTGGCTAACCTGAACTACGATTGCAAGCAACTCTTTTGAGGTGGCGCACACGAGTCCACATATTCACCATTCAATACACCACTATGGATCCGCTCCCGTCTCCCTACGAGAAGGCCATCCATAGCACTCACACTTATCTTGCGAGTTTTAGGGTATCCACTTTCACTTGTCTATGAACTGTTATAGGCAACCCAGAATTCCATTACCGCGGACACGGCTATTCGAATAGATGATGTTAACCCTGCAGGGGTGTGCTTCTTCACACACGCTCTCACCACTTACCGCCGTTTACACAACATGTACTCGGCAACCTTCAAGAGGAAGCCCAACGAGGGTGTCGGCCACGGCCTACCTAAACACTCAAGTCTCTAGTCCAGGTTTATCACCTATCCAGGTTCCATCCGCAGGGAGTCCGGCCGAGGTTTCCACATACGGCCCCGAACGATGTGAACAGGGTTCCCGAGACACCAAATGGGCGCCTGGTACACCGTGCGATGGTGTATCTACTGCATCATAGCCCACCCCTATGGTCAGCGCTACGCACGACCGCCAACACATATCCTATAAACACCAGAAACTAGTTGCAACTCCTGGACAGAGGACAAGGGTGATCAAGAAGCCGAGAGGGTCCATTGGTTTCGGGCCCAATGCGTGGTAGTAACTGTTTCATGGATCACAAACACAGAACTCAGATCCTAAGGACAGCTTCAATGAGACAACCCACCATGTACTCCTACATGGCCTCTCACCGCTACCTTTACCAAATCGTGTTCACACACTTAGCTCTCAACAGTAGGACATGTTTACACACCTCCGATTCATCTCCGATGAATCAGACCTGACTCAACTCTAATCAGTAGCAGGCATGACAAACAAGCATGAATGAGTAGGCACATCAGGGCTCAAACAACTCCTACTCATGCTAGTGGGTTTCATCTATTTATTGTGGCAATGACAGGTCATGCAGAGGATAAGGGGTTCAACTACCGCAGCAAGTAATAGAGGAATCATGTTGTCCTAATGCAGTAAAAGAGAGCAGGAGCGGGAGAGTGGGATTGTATCGGAATGAACAAGGGGGTTTTGCTTGCTTGGCACTCCTGAAGATAACATAGTTCTTCATCGGTGTCATCGATCTCATCGTCGAAACCACGTCTATCGAGAGGGGAAAAATACCGGCAATAGAGAAAGAAACACAATCAATGCAATGCACAATATGATGCATGATCATGACATGTCAATATGCTATGGTTTGAGCTAGTGCAACTAGCAACATGTTAAATGGAGTTGGTTTGAACCCTAGGTTCAAATTCAAACTCCATATGTGAGAGTTTAAATTCCATTTATATGAATTGGCCTAATCAGCAGCCATAAGTTGTTCTAACATGCATGAAAATGCCATAAACAGATTCCTTGAATTTTTCTAATAATTTTTCATATATAATTTATTTCATTTGGAGTTACGGTTGAATTTCTATGAATTTTAGAAGTTTAGAGCATTTTCTGAAATTTATAAATCATTTTTGATTTATTTTAATTCCAGAAAACAAATACTGCGTCAGCATTGAGTAAGCATGACGTCAGCAAGTCAACTGCGGTTGACCAGGGTCAAACCTGACCAGTGGGGTCCACTGGTTAGTGACCCAGGGCTGTGTTGTGTGGCTGGCAGGTGGGACCAGGTCAACGGCCACGTCAGCAAGTTAATGCTGACGCGTGGGTCCATGGATTTATTAATTAATCTAACTATTTTGGTTATCTGGTAATCCCAACTAAGTGGGTCCCACTGTCAGTGTCTAAATGTTAATCCAGAGGTTGGTTAGCCCCTAATCTAATGACGGCCACGTCGGCTAACCGACGATTAGCCGCCGGCGCTAAACAGGACGCGGCGGCGCTCCTCGTCCGGGCGATTCCGGCGATGAGAGGAGGCGGGGTTGGGCTCGTTGGAACGGCCGTGATGCGGCGCGTCCAACGGTGGTGGTTGTAGGGGCTGGGCGGCCGGAGACGACGGCGAGGAGCTCGGCCGCGGCGGCCGGCGTTCGGGTGTGCGCGGCGATGTGGTTGCGGTGGCTGTAGCGGCGCGAGCGTGGCACCTACAGGCTCTACGCAGCACGGCGAGCAGGTTGGGCACGACGGCCGGTCCATTAGTTGGCTGGGAGCATGCCGGCGATGAGGGCAGGCGGCGGCGCGTACGGGTGAGCGCGGTGCAGCAGCTACGGCGTGCAAGAGAGGGAGCGGGGAAGGGGAGCAGGGGCAGGAGCTCACTGCGGTTGCGAGGAGGCCAACTGCGAGCTCGGGGAGGAACCGGAGTGAAGCGGGGCAGCGAGGGGATCTCCGGCGGCCGAAGCTTCAAGACGAGGTTGGGGGAGACGATGCGGGGCTTCTGGCGTCGTTTGAGTCGGTGATGATGAAGAGGGGGTCACGGCGGACCTCGGGAACAGCTCGGAGAGGCGAGTAGGTGGCTGTGGACGCGGTGGCTTTGGACGGCGGCGACGGACGCGTTCGGTCCGGGCGAGAGGGAGGGAGCAGAGGAGAGGGGAGAGGTTGCGGGCGAGGGAGAGAGAGGTCAGGGGTCTCTGGGCGTCTCCAGGCGCGAGGGAGAGGCAGGAGGTGGCAAGCAGGAGCTGGAGCCTGTGGCCTGCGCGGGCGCTCTCTCGCGGCGACAGCAGCAGCTTTGGGGCGAGGGGAGGAAGACGACAGGAGGAGCCCCTGGTGGGCTGGGCTGGCTTTGCCCAGTGTTGGGCCGGTTGGTGGGCTGCACAGGTGAGGCCAGGTACGATTTCTTTTCTCTCTTTTATTTCAGTTTTCTATTTCTTTTATTCTGTTTTGAATTAGTAAAAATACTAATCCACTTTGTAAAATCCTGAAAATAATTGTGGGTAGTGTTTGGATTATTTCCAACAACCCAAAACTAGTTTTAGAGTTATTAGAGCATTTAAAAATATTTATAGGATTTAAATGCTCCAATTCAAATACGATATGAGTTAATTCAAAGATCCAGAATGTCCTGGAAATATATTCATCATTTTTGGCAGAGCTTTTCACCTTTATCAAAAATCATGAACATTTTCAAAAGATAATTTGGAATATCTGAAAATATATTTTTACTGATCCTAGTTAAATTCATTTGGTGCTAGGGTTTCGACAATCCCCATTTCAACTTTCATAGAAACTTAGACATGATGCATGGATGCTTGTGCAACTATTTGCAATCAAGTTCTAGGGTTGTGACATATATTAATATCATTATTCATAACATACATCTCATTCATAATGAAAGTATGGCCCTTATGTTTATTCATAATACTGAACATCAAAAGTTCTCTTATGAACAACCTTCTTGCAAGATACTTTATGGAAAGGGCTAGTGTGTATGAAACTCTAAAATGAATTATGAAAGAAAATACATAGGTAATACACTAATGGAAGGTATAGTAACTTTTACTATGTCCCCAACACGTATTAAAACCTCATTCCTGGCTAGTCTTTTTAGGCCATAGTAGCTCTTACATCGATTCACAATATAATGCAATCAAGAAGTATCTTTGTGATTAACTCACAATACCCAAGAATTAGTGATTAACATGTTTAACCATAATTCCCAAGAACTATATCTTTGACCAGCCTTCTATACATCAAAAACTTGTATGACATTCATACATGAGCTGGATATTCCAGTCTTCTATCTTTCTTCCTTTATACATCTAATAGTTTAACTTTTAGTATTTCTCCTACTCTTAGAAGAAGCACCCAACTTAAGAGTGGCATTTAGCCCTGGACATCCTAGGGGTGAAAGTCTCACTAACACCCTTTTGGACATTCCCTTTCTCTTTAAGTTGTTGTTTTATTCACCTTTCATCATATGACAGGTGTTCTTCTGGATCCCTCTCTTATCAGTCTAATGCATAGTAAAGACCTGTACTAATAGTTTGCAGACAAACATCGCTTTGGATATTTCATATCTTTCAGCCTTTGTTTGTAACTGAAAATTAATTTTTAGTTCCATGAATATCACATAACTATCCCAAAATATCAAAGTTTGGGATCATGGAAGCAAACATATTGCACTTGACCATAACGGAATTCTAGCTTTTGGATCGAAGGACGAGAGTCTCATCATCCATAGCATTTAGCGGGAGTATACGGAAAGCATGCGATAGGACAAAGTCCTTCTCGGCACTCTTGAGGAGAATCCTCACATTACGTTACCAACTATAATGTTTTAACCAAATATTTAACAACTATTCAATTTTAACAGGGAAGGTGGAAACGCGAGCCATTATTCTACAACTATTATGCAATTTTCACTTAGACAACATTCATAATTAATTGCACGGAGAATTAAACAAGTTAATTCTGCAGTGCGCTCCCACTCAAATCAATATCTCTCATAATTGATTGTGAGTGATTGAAGATCCATATTACAATTCAACGCCAAGGATGCATCCATCTCAAGTGACGAGAATTGCAATCGGTAGGCCAACTTGCCAATCACATCTTTATGTGACTCTTGTTCATCTTTCGATGTGTGTGTTCCGAGTTCATGACTTTCATGCCTGAACATCAAGACAACCAAGTGATCTTGCTGCTAGGTCTCAACTCACCTGCCTCACACTTCTCTAATCGTTCGTACCCATGCATCCATGTGATACCCCGAAGAGATAGGTGCCGTGACGGTGCTACACTTGGGAGAACACTAACTACTTGATATTTTAAGTGAGAAATCACCCTAATAAAAAGCGACTACCGCACAATCAAGAAGGGTGCATCATAAGGGATAAACATCTTAGGCAATTCATAATAGCATGATATGGTATAGCCCTTTCTGACAGAGAAGTCTTTCATTTCTTCGTCTTCGGCATTTGCATCGGTGTTCACCTTTGCGAAGATTGCCACCACCTTGTCGATGCACTAGATAATATTGCTATCTCTATAGCTAATAAAATAAGTGCATTACTTAAGGTTGACACGCAGGTCATTAAAGTGACAATCATATGGCTCCAGCCATCATGCCGAATCATGACACCTGTTGGGGACATTACTACTGGACGTAAACCGCCCAGGAGTAACCAGATTAACTCTATGAAGATAGAAGCCCATAAAGACGTGAGGATGGTGGCGCTTTACGAAGGCCCAAGGCCCAAAGGCGGGTTAAGGCACGTAGATGTAAACTGACTTTCTCATGTAACTTGCATTGTAAGATAGGAAGGATAGAGACCGAGCCGGACACGTTTATGATCCGGCCTTGGGACTCTGTAAACCAGCAGGCGTCAACCTGTGTATATAAAGGGACGACCCGGCAGCGGTTTAGGGAGAACACACAACAACTCGAGAACCAGGCAAAGCTGATTCGCTCCCTGGTCATCAAAACCCTAGCAATACCAACACAACTAGATGTAGGCTTTTACCTTCATTGAAGGGGCCGAACTAGTATAAAAACTCTCGTGTCCCTTGTCCGGTTTAACCCCTTTAAGCTAACCCGTAGTGATGGCTCCATGACTAAGTCCTTTCACGAGGACATCTGCCATGACAAAACCATGACAGTTGGCGCCCACTATGGGGCTATCGCATGATGGTTTCGAGTTCTTGAAGGGCAACTTCGAAGGACTCAAGGGATGCGCTGTGGGCCAAATGACTAAGAGTGATCGCGGCAAGCTCTACATCGACGATGCATGATGGGGTCCCGAGGCCGGTTCAATTGAATACGGGTACCGGGTCCCCTTTGGCGGGATTCACGTCTTCATCGGCAAGATCAGCGAACTGGGCCCTGAGCCAGACACCTGCACTGACATCATCGAGATGGCTCAACGTGCAAGCCCTGCCCAGATTCAGCCCGCAGCAAGGCATGTTTTCGTAGATGTCATCCATGGAGCGGAGTATGAGGATGGACCGGCATCTGATGGGGAAACCATTGTTTGTTCTGATGACGAGTCTTCAACTGGAGAGACCGAGTCGCTGTATCAGCTGCAGGATGGCCGGATTAGTGGAGGTTCTGATGGCAACAGTATTCCGGACCCCCTCGATCTGCCAAGCCTGGTCGCGGTCTTCATGACCGGTACACAACCAGCGCAACACTCTTCTACCGCCGAGGCAATGCTCTCCGGTTCAGCAACAGCAACGCCAGCAGGAGCAGGGGCTCTGCGGCGCCTCCGGCTCAGGTTTTGTCTGATTTGTTCGATGCCTTGGCAACATTGCTGGCAGCAGAAGTGGATGCGGCAACCCGAGATCAGCACAATGCGGAGATTGCAAAGGTGAAAGATCAGATAACTCAGGCTAAAGCAGACCTGGCAGCAGAGAACGCCAGGATGGCTACAGAACGGGCCGACTTAGAAGCTCAGGCCTACCGGCTTAGGGTGGATCAGAGTGCCTCAGACAATGTCATGAGGAGGAGATACGGTCGCACCTCCCGCCGGGCTATGAACCAAGAAATCTCTTCAACACGCCAGGAGCAGGAACCAGTAACCAGCCGGTGGTAAACTGGACTGAGGCACCGGTAACAGGAGCACCGGTTCAGCCGCGCACGATGAACTCGCCTCGTCAGAACAACATTGTACCACAGTACGTTCCGACGCCCCCGGGGAATTACTCCAACCCGTTGGATAACATTGTGGCTGTCGCTTCACGATTGGCAGCCCTGCCAATTGACGGCGAGTCACCAGTGGCGATTGAGACACGACAGGCCAGAGAGCTCCTCCAAACAGCTTTAAACCAGCAGCAGGCTTATTCGCATAGTCACGAGAGGATTCATTCCACCCCCCGTCCAAGTTGTAGCTACAGCAGGCACGTTGAGGATGAACCGGCCGTGTCAAGCAGTGCACGTCACCGTAACTCGCCGCGAGGGCATAACCCAGCAGGTGATGGTGCTAATGCGTAGGATGTGGTGGATCATGGTCGTGCACGTCGAGAAGCCGAGTTAGCAGCATAGCATGCGGCCCGTCAGCTTACTCCGGTTCGTCCTACCGATTCAGTGGAGCCAGGCGTGGTCTTCAGTTCTTTAGGGGTGCCATGTCTCACCCCCGCTTTGCGTAATGTATGACTGCCCAAGGATTTTAAAGGCCCTCATAAGGTGCCCAATTATACTGCCAATTTACCCCCTGAGTCATGGTTTGAGAGTTATGAGATGGCGATGGAGATGCTGGATGTGGATGAAGCACTGTGTGCTAAGTACTTCACCATGATGTTGGAGGGGACAGCTCGTACTTGGTTAAAGAGCTTACTGGCTAACTCCGTCGGGTCATGGGCTGAGTTAAAACACCGGTTTATCCGAAATTTTAAGGATACTTGTAAGCAGCCTATGTCGATTGTGGACCTAGCCGCTTGTGTTCAAGAGGATGGGGAGTCCACAACCCATTGGGTGAAGCGAGTCTCAGCTATTCTGCATTCGTCGGACCGCATCAACGCGGATACATCAGTTTTGACATTGGAACGCAATTGCCGGTTTATGCCATTAAAACTGAAGTTGGGAAGGCTCAAACGTCACTGCACTGACATGTCAACCCTTATGGATGCTTTGGTGAAATATGCCGATTCAGATAGTACCAAAGACCCCTGAGTCTGAGGATGACAAGCCGGGGAAGGGGAAAAAGAACGGCAATGCCAAGGGGCAGCAACATAATCCGGCAGGTCATGGGAACAATGGTAAGCGCAAGGCAGACAATAGCTTGGACTTTGTGGCTAACACCAATGCCCAGGATAACGGTTAGCGTCGCAAGGGTAAACCGCCCCAACGGGGTGGAGGGTCAGGTCCTAATCTTGAACGACTGCTAAATCAACCTTGCCCAAAACACGGATCGAAGGAGAGGCCAGCTTTGCATCTTTGGAAGGATTGCTTTATTATGCGGGAGTTTAAAAATCCCAATATGTTTCAATATGGCAGTGGCCCACCTGGCGGTTCAGGAGGTGGATTTCATGGGCTAGGTTATGGAGGTAGCAACTCCGGTTCAGGGTTCCAAGGAAATCAAACCGGACATGGTAATCATGGCAATCAGGGTAATCAGGGACGGTATAACCATCAGGGAAATCAGCAGCAGCAACAATTGGGTTATCAAAGTAATCCGAAGCAGTTGAATAGTGTGAAGTATCATGTCTTCACCACTAGCTTGTGTAAACACGATCAGAAGCTTCATAAAAGACCCGTGAACTCTGTTGAACCGGCGGTGCCTCAGTATCTGCGCTGGTCTGAGCAACCCATTTTATGGAGTCGAGAGGATCACCCACCTCGGGTTGATAATCTGGGTCATCTGGCCTTAGTGGTGGCACCTCAAGTTGGGGGGGGGGGTATAAGTTCACCAAGGTGCTTATGGATGGGGGAAGCAGTATCAATATCCTTTACTATGACACCTTCCGCCGTATGGGATAGACAGATAAGAATCTTAAACCGTCGAACACCGCCTTTCATGGTGTGGTGCCTGGTAAATCGGTGTATCCAGTGGTCAAGATAGCCTTAGAGGTGGCTTTTGGATATGATCATGATTCAAGGTCAGAAACATTGACTTTTGAGGTGGTGAAAATCAAGAGTCCGTATCATGCCCTGTTCGGATGACCGGCTTATGCCAAGTTCATGGTGAGGCCGTGTTTTGTTTATCTACAACTTAAGCTGTCGGGTCACAAGGGGACCATCACAATACATGGGAGCAGGAAGATTGCTTTGGAATGTGAAGAGGGTGATGCGGCTTATGCTGAATTAGTTTGAGCAACAGAGGAGCTGAAGTTTTATAAGGACAATGTTGATCCGGCAGACATGACTTCTTTGAAAAAACCAACTACAAAGCATGATCCGGCGTTGAAGTTTAAATAGGCTACAGACACTAAGATGGTTGATTTTGTTCCTGGCGATTCATCCAAGTAGTTCAGCATCAGCGCTAACCTGGATCCCAAATAGGAAAGCCCGCTCATCGAGTTCATCTGTGAGAACCGGGACATCTTTGCATGGAAGCCTTCTGACATGCCAGGTGTACCGAGGGAACTCGCTGAGCACACACTTAATATAGATCCTAAGTTTAAACTGGTCAGGCAGTTTCTCCGCCGCTTGAACGAAGAAAGGCGTAAGGCTATTGGTGAGGAGGTAGCTCGACTGTTGGCCGCAGGGTTTATCGTGGAGGTCTTTCACCCAGAGTGGCTGGCGAATCCGGTGCTGGTTCTTAAGAAAAACGACACTTGGCGTATGTGTGTGGACTACACAGATTTGAACAAGGCTTGTCCAGCGGATCCCTTTGCCCTCCCTCGTATTGATCATATTATTGATGCTACGGCGGGTTGTGACCGTTTGTGTTTTCTGGATGCTTATTCTGGTTATCATCAGATCAAAATGGCAGTTAAGGACCAGGAGAAGATAGCTTTCATAACTCCCTTTGGAGCCTTCTGCTATGTATCTATGCCTTTTGGGCTCAAGAGTGCCTAGGCGACTTATCAGTGTTGTGTTCAGAATTGTCTTCATAAGCAGATTGGGCGCAATGTTCATGCATATGTGGACGACATTGTGGTGAAGTCCAGGAAGGAGAAAACATTGATAGATGACTTGAGAGAGACTTTTGACAACCTCCGGGTCTACAAGATGATGATTAATCCAGCTAAATGTGTTTTTGGTGTTCCGGAAGGCAAGCTCTTGGGCTTTCTGGTGTCCAGGAGAGGCATTGAGGCTAACCCAGAAAAAATTTCAGCTATCACGTCCCTAGCTAAACCGGCGTGTATCAATGACGTTCAACGTTTAGCAGGCCGGATTGCGGCTTTGAGACGGTTTATCAGTCGTCTTGGGGAGAAGGCTATCCCTTTATATCATATGTTAAAGAAAACGGATGACTTTGTCTGGAGCGATGCGGCTGATAAAGTGTTTGAGGATTTGAAGAGACAGTTAGCTGAACCACCTATCCTTGCGGCTCCGGTCGATAAAGAGCCTTTACTGCTATATGTGGCTGCTAATGCCCGGGCAGTTAGTGTGGCTATTGTTGTGGAGCGTAAGGAGGCGGGAAAGGAGTATCCGGTTCAACGGTCGGTTTATTATATCAGTGAGGTGCTTATCGAATCTAAGCAGAGGTATCCGCATTGGTAGAAGCTGGTGTATGGGGTTTTTATGGCAAGCCGGAAGCTCAAGCATTATTTTCAAGGTCATCCTATCGCAGTGGTCAGTTCAGCCCCTCTGGGAGATATCATTCAAAACAGAGAAGCAACTGGCCGGATTGCCAAGTGGGCTATTGAGCTTGGACCTCACGGGCTCAAATATACACCTCGCATAGCGATCAAATCTCAAGCACTTGTGGACTTCATCAATGATTGGACAGAATTGCAGGCACGAGAGGAAAAGCCAAACAACACTTATTGGACTATTCACTTTGATGGGTCTAGGCAATTGGAGGGCCCGGGGGCTGGAGTTATATTAACTTCCCCACGAGGTGACAAGTTTTGTTATGTTCTTCGCTTAATGTTCCCTTGTACTAACAATGCAGCTGAGTATGAGGCCTTACTCCATGGTCTGCAGATGGCTAAGGAGATGAACTTAAGACGGGTTAAGTGCTTCGGTGACTCGGACCTGGTGGCTCAGCAGGTATCTGCACTTGGGATTCTAAGGATCCACTCATGGCTGCATATCGACGGGAGGTGGACATAGTGGCTGGTCATTTCAAAGGTTATCAAGTTGACCATATAGACCGGCGAAAGAATGAAGCAACGGACGCTTTAAGTCATCTAGGCTCTCAGCGTAAACCGGTGCCACCTAATGTCTTCCTCGACGTACTTCATAATCTCTCGGTCAAGATACCAACAGAGGAGGAGTTGGCTATTCCTGACCCGGAGGCCTAGTTGGTGGCGGCTTTGCATGTTATACCGGATTGGACAGTCCTGTACCTGGTTTACATGAACCGGGGCGAGTTACCGGAGGATGAAACCTTGGCCTGGCAGATAATCCAGCGATCCAAGTCAATGACCATTATCAATGGGGAGTTACATCGTTACAGCGTCACAGGAGCAATTCAGCGTTATGTGTCTCCTCAAGAGGGTTGTGAGATTTTGCGAGAAATCAACGAAGGAGATTGTGGTCACCACGCCGGTTCAAAATCCTTGGTGGCTAAGGCTTTTCGTCACGACTTCTATTGGTTGACGGCTCATGCTGATGCTGAGGATTTAGTAAATAGGCGTGATGGTTGTCAAAAATTTGCACACCATGCTCATGTTCCGGCTCAGGAGTTGAGAATGATTCCAATCACTTGGCCATTTGCAACTTGGGGGCTCGATATGGTTGGACCCTTTAAGAGATCCAAGGACAAAAAGACCCACCTGTTGGTGGCGGTTGACAAGTTTACCAAGTGGGTAGAGGCAGAGCCAGTCAGTAAGTGTGATGCAGCCACGGCGGTTCAATTCATCAAAAAGGTGATATTCCGGTTTGGTTTTCCACACAGCATTATAACTGATAATGGTACTAATCTTTCCAAAGGTGCTATGGAGGAATTTTGTCAATGTGAGCACATCAGGCTTGATGTAGCATTAGTGGCCCACCCTCAGTCTAATGGTCAAGCAGAGAGGGCAAATCAAGAAATTTTAAGAGGTATCAAACCCCGGCTTATGGTTCCTTTAAAATGGACGCGGGTTGTTGGGTGGAAGAGTTACCTTCTGTGTTATGGAGTATTAACCCCACACCAAACAGATCGACGGGTTACACGCCTTTCTTCATGGTTTATGGAGCAGAGGCGGTTCTTACTAGTGACATCCGTCATGACTCGCCCCGGGTGGCGGCTTACGTTGAAGCTGAGAATGAGAAAGCACGTCAGGACTCACTGGACCTGTTAGATGAGGAGCGTGATTTAGCAGCAGCACATTCGGCGATTTATCAACAAGATCTCCGACGTTATCACAGCCGCCGGGTTAAGACCAGAACTTTTCAAGAAGGCGATCTGGTGCTCCGGCTCATCCAGGATCAGACTGATATGCACAAGTTATCCCCACCTTGGGAAGGACCTTTTGTGGTCAACAAAACCTGCACAATGGGTCTTACTACCTTATCGATGTTCGAGAGCACAAAGACTCACGCAAGTCGGAGGAGGAGACCTAGCGGCCATGGAATATATCTCTCCTTCGGCCTTACTATACTTGAGCCACAAGCTCTTCTTATGTACATACTTATGACAATGTATAAATTATATAATAAACCGGAGCCTTAGCTAAAGCGGGGTCTCTGTTCTTTTTTACATCATGTGTGGTTCCATGGGGGCTTCTACTTACAAAGCGGAGTTCTATTTACCCGGCCTAT
Source organism: Triticum urartu (assembly GCF_056163025.1). Lineage (NCBI taxonomy): Eukaryota > Viridiplantae > Streptophyta > Magnoliopsida > Poales > Poaceae > Triticum > Triticum urartu. Next base: position 291,347,555 of record NC_141873.1, read on the forward strand.
AAAGCCACATGGATATAAAGGAAATCACTAGGGGGCTTGGTTGTATCCGAACCATAGCTACACCTCTTGATCGGCTTAAGACCAAAAAGGGAAATCACTAGGGGGCTTGGTTGTATTTACACCATAGCTACACCTTTTGATAGGCTTAAAGCCAAAAGGAAATTATGTGGAACCAAAGAGAGTCTGTTGCATAAAGCACAACTCAAACATAGGTATCCACTGAGCATAGCTCAAATATTACTTGGGGGCTCCTTGCTTCTCAAAGAACAATGAGCTTGCACCCTTGTAATAGGCTATCAAGCCAGGCTTGGAAACCAGGTGTATTCACCTAAAACCCTGGGTTATCCTGCCTTTTTAAGTAAGCCACTCCATCCAGGTAAACCTGGTATGACCCATCGAACGTTTGACAAGTCAATCTCATAGACCCTGAACTTGTCAAAGTTAAAACGGTGATTGGTTAAAGATTGAGGTCCATCTTAAAAGGCTTTGAAAAATGGTTTAACTCAGCAGCCTGACAACCCATAAAAAGCCTTGATTTAGGGCCTGGCAGCCCATGAAAAGCCTTGCATATTTCTTTTGGATTTGCTGTTTTTAAACATCTTTGGATAAGGGATTTATGAATATTTTCTGATAAACCGGTGTTTGTTACAACCTGGCATGGCGTTCAACGCTCAGTTGTCAGTACATGATCATTTCTAAACCGGCAGTAAGTTTCTCGGGTCTGGTTTTGGCTAGAGGTCACCACCATTATATGAACAAACTGGTGGTTATCATACCCCGGTATGGTTTTTATATGAACCGGCAAGAGGGAAAGGAGTCATCAATACTCTAGATTGGTGTTTTCACCCTTACTACACCAACAGTTAGTCAGCCAATGAGATATATCATAGGTATCATCGATTTTATATCTGGTTATTATAATCTTGGTCTCTATCCAAGTTATGTATATATTTTTTGGGCATCATGACCCGTCCAGTGGTAAACCACTAGGAAACTTTCAAGTTTTTATATGCAGGAGCAAAAGCCATAATGGACTATGCATATAATAGCTCTCAAAGGCATGGCAAGTTCTCAGTAACAAGCAAAACAAACATGCTCGATGGCATGACAGATAAAGTGTTCACGCTATCCTATTACAAGGCGCTTTAAACAGCCCAAATTGAATAATTGTTTTATTAGGAGTGGAAGACTGCAACTGATAAACCGGCCTCCGGTTTATGATTCCTCATCTGGACGGCTTGAAGGTTGAGGGTCATCTTGAGCAGTCACATTCTCCTCATCTCTACCCAGTCGCTGGAAATCAATCATTGACCAATCGATTCCAGTCAAGGCTAGAAAAACGGCTTCTTCATGAATAAGGTTGGAAGGGTCAATGTCAGGAGCGTAAGTATGCTTACGGATTGGTGGAACAAGATCTTCTACATTATGAATCAGCGCGGGCTGTCTTTTCCCCTCAACATCGTAAACTGGTTAAAAATGAGATAGATCTGTGTCATCCGCCAATTTGCTTACTATAGGCCGCATCTCCTTTGTCAGCCTTCGGAGATCGTCATTATTGAAATCTGAACCGTCTTCCTTCACACCAGGATAGCCTTTGATGATATCTGCCGGTTCCAGATCTAGAATCCATGCATTGGCCCGGATTAGCATAGTCAGTGCACCTAACCTTGCGGCTGATCTCTTCAGTTCATCCAACCGGGCAGTCAGCATGGCCAGCTTTTCGATGGTTTCTTTTATTAGTATTGGAGGAGGCTTGTTATAAGCTGCCATGCAAATCGCTCACTGGGATCCAGAATACAGCTGTTCTATTAAAGTATAGGCCGCTTTAAGCTTCATCTGCATGTCGGAGCCAAGATGAGTAATGCGGGTTCCTGGAACAGTAAGGCATCAGTAAACCGGCCATTGATAAGACATTATGAATTGGAAAAACTTCATATGAGGATACTCACCAAATACAGCAGAGGTCATGACATTAATCTGCCGTTTCAAGTTGGTCAGTTCTTCAACCACCGGCTTCAGGGCTACTTCTGCGTCTTCGGCCTTCTTTGTTAAACCGGCCTTCTCTGTCTCCCAGTCTGCACGCTCTTTGTTAAAGGTTTCTTTCAGCTTTCCATGGCTGCTAAGGCATTTGTCAAATCTTCCTTGGCCTTGGAAGCCTCCGCTTGCTGGGATTTAATATTCTCCTGAAGGTGAGCGGTTTGAGCATCCTTCTTACTCAGCTCGGCCTACAAAGGCAAGATATATCATCAATGGGTTATGTATTTTTGAAGTACCAAGTGTATAACAAGTTATGCACTTTGTACTTGGGGGCTAATGCCTATTTGCTCTGTCATCAATTTTTTTGCAAGTCTCAAGTACAATGCAAGCATTATCCTTGACACTTGGGGGCTAATGTACATATGTTCAAAGTTGAAGCATTGATTCAAGACCCGGTTTACCTTGGAAAGATAAACCGGCCCTTGGGGGCTACACAGATGAAAACTACAGGAATACAATGATCAAATACCGGTTTCTTTCAAAGGATCACCTGACGTATGGAGGATAAGCATGCAAGGGTTGAGATATTACAAAGTCCTGATTTATGATTGCTATCATAAACCGGCCCTTGGGGGCTACTTGAGTTGGTATTTACAAATTGGATTTACGAAAGGAAAAGTGATGAAAATACCTCATAGCGCTCCTTCATCAAATTCACCAAACCGGCTTCATAGTCACGGTTTGAGTGCAGACTATTTAGAAAACCAGAGTGGAGTTCTTGAGCACTAAGATGGCCATAGCTGGATAAATCGGTGCTCCATTTGCCTTTCTCCATAGCAGCACGCTCTTCCTTGGCATTATGTTTTGCCAAAATAACAGGATGGCCAGGAGAGGTGTGTGACACCCCCGATTCGACCGTACACTAATCATACACGCAAATGTGTACGATCAAGATCAAGGACTCATGGGAAGATATCACAACACAACTCTAGACACAAATTAACATAGTACAAGCTTTATATTACAAGCCAGGGGCCTCGAGGGCTCGAATACATAAGCTCGAATACACAAGAGTCAACGGAAGCAACAATATCTGAGTACATACATAAGTTAGATAAGATTGCCTTAAGAAGGCTAGCACAAAAGCAACAATGATCGAAAAGGCAAGGCCTCCTGCCTGGGAGCCTCCTAACTACTCCTAGTCGTCTGCGGTCTTCACATAGTAGTAGGCATCCTCCGGGTAGTAGTAGTCATTAGTGGCATCGTCTGGCTCTTGGGATCCGTCATCTGGTCGCAACAATCGGGTATGGGAGAAAAAGAGGTAGCAAAGCAACCGTGAGTACTCATCCAAAGTACTCGCAAGACTTACATCAGATCTAAACCAAGTATGCATCTGTATCAAAGGAAATGGGCTGTATCTGTGGACTAAACTACAGAATGCCAGAAAGAAGGGGAAAGCCTAGCCTATCGAAGACTAGCATCTTCAAGCATCTTGCAGCATATAGAAGAGTATAGATCAACATAATGTAAAGTAGTAGTGTTATCAACCTTGGCCAGAGATCCTTTCTCGACTCCCTGCGAGAAAGCAATCCCAGAGCCATACTATCCATTTCTCATCACAATCAATTTCTCATCACAAGTATCCAGTTCTAGTTGTATCGATCATGATACAACTCCAAGTGTCTGTTACAGTAGGACAGGCTATTGATAGATGTTTTCTTCCCTGCAGGGGTGCACCAACTTACCCACCACGCTCGATTAACTCTGGCCGGACACACTTTCCTGGGTCATGCCTGGCCTCGGCCAAACAATACGCCGCAACCCGACCTAGGCCTAATAGAGAGGCCAGCATGCCGGACTAAACCTATGCCCCCAGGGGTCATGGGCCATCGCCCCGGGAACTCCTGCACGTTGCGTGGGTGGCCAGTGAGCGGACCTAGCTAACTCCTTCAACAAGGCAGGAGCTTACGCAGTCCAACCCGGCGCACGCCGCTCAGTCGGTCATGTCTATTAAGCTTCGGCTGATGTATATGACGCAGAACGCCCATACTATGCCCATGTGATGGTTAGTGCTATCAGGCCAGAGGCCCCTCGGATCAAATATCCAAACCGTAGTGGATTAGGAGCATGCGGTAACGAGCAGAGACTCACGATCGATATGACCCCGTCGCCCCATCTCGAGTACTTGCGGCAAGGGCTAAGAATGCCCGGCCACGCCTCGTAAGTATCTCGCGGGCACCTTCCAGGTCAACCCGACTCCACATCACTCGCTATTAAGCTCGTGCGGGTACCCCTCAGGGCCAACCCGTCTTTAGTAACATGGCTCGGTGTAAAGTCATAGTAACCATAACTGTGTGTCTAACACCAAGGGGAAAACCCGAGGAATCACCCCCGGTGAATTCCACTCGATGTTGTCATCAAGGTGAACGTAAGAGGATCCACCCTCGAGGTTCACACTTGAGGGGTTGCACGACAGAGCCGTAACGGAAGTGGTTAAGGAGGAAATCACCCTGGATGATCACGACCGAATAGCTACACTACAGAGTTCTCATCAGGAGTGATGTATGAGGTTCACCCTCGGCACTCGATAGTAACTCTGTAGTGTCGTACAACTAGGGCGTGATGTGCGGTGTCGGGGCCTGGACGTCGATCACGTTGATCGAGTCATTGAACATAAAGCGAGGCAACTGGGACAAGGTGGGGGTCGCTGATGGATCTCTAACCAACCTATACTAAGCAGTTTAGGATAAACAAGTAAGGTATGAAAGGAGGTAACAAAAACAGGCTATGCATCAGAGTAGGATCATACATAAAGCAGTAGCAGTTCTAATGCAAGCATGAGAGGGAAAGAAATGGGCGATATCGGGATGCTCAAGGGGGGTTTGCTTGCCTGGAAGCTCTGCTGTAAAGGAAGAAGTGTCGTCGACGTAGTCGATCACAGGGGCGGCATCGGTCTCGGGGTCTACCGGAGAGAAGAGGGGGAAGAAACAGTAAATACAGAGCAAACAAAGGTACCACTAAGCATTACATGACGATAGGCAGAGCTAGGGTTGTCCTAACATAGTACTACACGCTGCAGACGGAGGGGATAAACATCCGAGGATGAATTCCCGGCGTTAGACGAATTCCGGACCGATGAAAGAGAGGGGACGGTTCCATGTTCAGCATGCTAGGGGCATGTGACAGGTGAAAAGACCACACATTCGGATTCGTTGGATTTTTCTGAGCAACTTTCATATAGAAAACATTTTCATCGGAGTTATGGTTTATTTTCTATGATTTTCTAAAGATTTAAGCAATTTCTAGAATTATTAAATTAACAGAAAAGAGAATATGACGTCAGCATGACGTGTTGATGACGTCAGCAGTCAACAGACTCGCTGACCAGGTCAAACCTGACCTGTGGGTCCAGCGGGACCCACATGTCAGCCTCTATTAGTCTAACAGTGCATTAAACTAACAAATCTAGGTTAATTAGCTACTGGACCCCACGTGTCATATACTAGTTAGCTAAACTAATTAGTTTTAATTATTAAAACATTTTAGTTATAGGAATAAGCGGTGGGGCCCACACGTCAGTGGTTGGGGCCTGCCCAGTCAGCAATTGACCGAAGTCAACAGGACAACCGGGCCCCAGGGGCCCACGGGTCAGCGACCGAGGGGTGGCCCCAGGGCCAGCCACGTCAGCGGCGTCGGCGTTTAGCTGCCGGCGGCCACAAACGCGGCGGCGGCGCACGGGAGGCCGCGGGATTTGGCTACAGGCCACCAAAATTGACGCAGGGGGTCGCGTTCGAACGAGGACTTGATGCCTCGTCGAGCGGTGCTGTCGGCCAGAGTTGGGGCCGCCAGAGACGGCGTCGGCAATGAGCCCAGGCGACGGCCGAAGCACGGGCAGGTCGGAGCCGGCGCTAGGACGCACGGGAGGGGGCGCTGGTGGTTGCCACCGGCTCCTGCGAGCGTTCTGAGCACGACAGCGATCTCAGACGAGGGCTGCGGCCACGGGGGCCACGGGGGTGAGCTTGACCGTGGCGGCGGGAGCACGTGCGCGACGGGGGCAAGCTACTGCTACCTAGGAGAGCACGGGGAGAGGGGGAAGGGAAGCGGTGCTCACAGCAGGGCAGTAGGGGATGGCAGAGGGCTCGGGGTGGCTCTGGTGAGGCCGAATCGAAGACGGCGAGCGGCGGGGCAGAGGTTGAAGAAGACCTTGATCTGGTCGAGGTGGAGGTCTCCAGCATCGAGCTTGAAGGCGTGGTCGACGAAGATGCTCACTACGGAGCTTCTGGACGACTTGGCGGGGCGCGGGGAGGACGGTGGCCGCGGGATCGACGGCGGCCATGGCGACCACGAGCTCGAACGAGCTCCAAGTCGAAAGAGAGAGGGGATGGGGAAGAGCGAGTGGGGCTAGGGTTCGTCAAGGGAGGGAGGAGGGCGTCGAGGCGTCCTCTTATCCCCTCCGGGGCCTGTAGCGGCTCGGGACGGCGAGGTGGTCGGACAGCGACGAACTGGAGCCCCTCCCCTCGATCGGTCGAACAGGGAGGGAGGGAGACGACCCAGGGGGGTTGGGCCGGTCGGTTGAGGTAGGTGGGCCGGCCGGCTGGCCGACTGGGCCTGCCAAGCGGCCTGGTGGCTGGTTGGCTAGCTGGGCCGGTTGGCCCAGCGCAGGGGGGGTTGTTTCCTTTTCTTTCTTTTTCTTTTTCTGTTATTTGCCCTGTTTGCATTTTTCATTTAGTACCAAATGAGTTTTGTTTTGAACAAAACTTGGCACATAAAACTAACAAAATACCTTGAGATGGAACAGAAAGTTTGGGGTCAAAAGGAGTTGTCTAATCAATTTTAGAAATTGAAAAGGACATCTTAAATACTGCTAGACCAGATATAAATTCCCAGGGGCAATTTGGGAATTCCAAAAATGTTGGTTTCAACATGAAAAATATCTAGGGATTATTGTCCATAGGATGAACTATTTTATTTGCATGAAAGAAGAAGCAAATATTTGACATGCAATTTGAATTTGAAGCCTATTTTGGACAAATGGCATTTTGGGATGATGATCATGATGACATGACCTTCATTAGGGGGAGATTACTGTAGTGATGCTGGGGATGCTACAAGGTGTGACCAATACCAGTAATGATAACCTTGCCTTCTTTGTCTCCAGCAGCCTTTTCTGGAGTTGATGGAATGTCAGTAGTTCTCGCTGGACTAGAAGGTCTATCATCAGTGCGGATTGCATTTGCCGGTTCATCATCTGGCACAGCAGTATCACCTTCTGCTTGTTCATCAGTATTATGATCTTGAGGGGGTGGTTCATCAAATGTGGTCTCAGTATTTGTACCCTCTGGTTCTGCAGTTTGCTCCGGTTCAATAACCACATGGTCTTCGGGCCGATTATTCACCCGAGCCTTTTTACTGGGTCTGGCTTTGGCGCTAAAACAAAACAAGATGCAAAGGTTAGCATAGCATATAAAGTGTGAAACATCAAAAGATTGGGTTGAAATACTTACCCAGCCACGGTTTTGAGAGGGATTTGGGTCACTGTTGACTCGCCAGAGGATGAAGGAGGTGTCACCTGATAATTCTAATCGGACGGATTAAGAGGTTGTCGGAAATAGCCTACCTTGGGATAAGAAGTGTCAGAAGTGGGTGAGACCTCAGATGGGCGTTTCCGAACCGGGGTGTCCGGTAAACCGGTCGACGTAACCTTTTGGTCGCTGTGCCGGGTTGTGCGGCGAGCCTCGTGCTGCTGCTTCTTCAAAATAAATGTTGGATCCAAGTGAGCAAGAGGATGAGAAAAGCTTACTTTCCGGACCACTTGACGGATTTTTTGTGTTGGCAGAGAGTCTGAACCGAAGGAAAGGATAATTACCTCTGCATCGTCAGCTTGGCTGCCCTCAACGTCCTCCTGGTAAGTATCATTGTCAATGAGATGCATGAAAAATGAACCAAGTGAATCAAGTTCTACCTCTACTTCTGGTTCATCTGGGTCGTCATCCAGTTCTAAACTGTGCATTCAGGTGCCTTCCTCTTTGTGGTTTTCTTGACGGCTTTCATTTTAGGACGAGAAGGCTTCACCGCTTTCTCTTGAGGTTTCTTTTTCCAGAAAGGATCATCACCATGTTCAAGCATGAGTAGAGGATATTCAAAGATTGCACAGTCCAAATATATCAAGTGTAAAGCGGCAGAATAATACTTACAGCAGGCGGTTTGTTTTGCGCGTAAAAGGGGTTTAATCCGGTTTGGCGACAGACATCTTCCGATTCATTCAACATTTTCTTAACAAACTCAGTGACTTCTTCACCTATTAGCTGAATATTGATATGGCGTTGGGAGTCTTCTATGTCACCAGTATACTCACACATTAAACCGGTGTGGTGACTTAACGGCAGGATACTCCAAGATATCCAGCAACGGACGAAGTCCACACCCTTTAAACCGTTAGCCGTAAAGGCTCTGAGCTTGGCGAGTTGAGGTGCGTACGAGGCTCGTTCCTGGGCACTTAGTCGCTGCGGAAGCGGATGAGCATTGGCAAGCCGGTGGGCACGGTAACCCGGCAAAGGGTTCTCATCTTCAGGAGAAGTGTCTCTACAATAGAACCAAGTTTAATTCCATTCTTTAGGGTGACTGTGCAGCTTGGCATGAGGAAACTCAACCTCTTTTCTTTTCTGAATAGAGACGCCGCCGTGTTCAGTATTGGGTCCATCTACAAACTCAGTGCGACGGTTTAGATGGAAGAAATCTCGGAACAACTCAACAGTTGGCTCTTCTTGTAGGTATGCTTCACAGAAAACTTGAAAGTTGCATATATTGGATGCCGAGTTGGGTCCAATATCTTGAGGATGGAGCTGAAAGCTAGCAAGTACATCTCGGAAAAACTTCGATCCGGGCGGTTTAAAGTCGCGGCCTATGTGATCAACAAACACCACTACTTCACCCTGCTTAGGGGTGGGAGGATTTTCCGGCCCAGGAACTCGCCACCGGATCTCATTTTTCTTTGGTAAGGTGCCAATCTTGACCATTCCGTTCAGTTGCTCCTTAGTAACCCGGGAGGGGACCCAGTTGTAGGAGTAAAACTGCTTGGCCATTGCAAGTGAAAGGCTGGGAAGAAAAATAATACCGGTTTACGATTCATTAATGGTAATGCATAAGGTACAACAGGAAAAAGGAATCCAAGTATGAGAAATTGGTAAACCGGAGGCTGATACAATCATGAATGACAAAGCGGTAAGCAGAAATAGAGGTATGCACATATTATTAAACCAGAGTATGATAATGGAGATAAAGGGATTGCCGGTTTACAACGGGACTAATGGTATATAATAGATTACTCTATACAAGGGTAAACCGCCTATGTGATAAAGAAGATGCAGATCTAAGGCAATAACGACTGAGTAAGATAAAACATGTTTCACAAGATTGCATTGAAATTTTGGATCTACCGTAAGTTGGGAAAAGGCAAAATATTGAGACTTAAAAAGGTTTGGTCCCGAAGCAGTTCACAAAAGGTCCAGATCAAGTTATTAGGTATTTACAGTTTGGTTTACATGGTCGAGATAAGGAGTGCCATAGCTATGGTGAGGAACACGTCAAGATTGAGCTCTGCTATCTATGGGTGGACGAAGAACACGAGGAGAGCAACATGAGCCCGCATGAACCCTAATGGATCTACAGAGGAAGGAGGAAGGGCTTACAGCAGCTGTTGAGGTAGCGGAGGTGCGCCGCGTCTCTCTAGTGCGACCAGGTCGATGCGGCGGCCGTTGGTGATGCAGAGCTGAAGTTCGACGACGGTGTGGCGCTCGGGTGCAGGGGTGTTACGAGGAAGAAGAAGATGCGAAGAGACGAAGGGGGAAAAGAAAATGACCCTTGGTCCTATTTATATGGTAAGTGGAGAGGTGACATGCGCGAGAATCGAGGAGCCTAAATATCGGATATCAAATGCAGCGGTCGCCTCGATTGTCAGAGGCTCATTAACCGAAGGTGAGATGTATCGTTTTTAAATAACAAAGTGAGGTCATGGTGATTTTTCATGATCCTGGAGTACGATGTCACGGCGGTTTACAAGTTCAAAGTGAAGATGCAAAGGAGGAATTTTTCTAAGTGTTGAAGATTGACAACAACAAGTCCAAATCAATCTGGGGCCTAATGTTGGGGACATTACTACTGGACGTAAAGCAGCCATGAGTAACCGGATTAACTCTATGAAGATAGAGGCCCATAAAGACGTGAGGATGGTGGCGCTTTACGAAGGCCCAAGGCCCAATGGCGGGTTAAGGCATGTAGATGTAAACCGACTTTCTCATGTAACTTGCATTGTAAGACAGGAAGGATAGAGACCAAGCCGGACACGTTTATGATCCGGCCTCGGGACTCTGTAAACCGGCGGGCGTCAACCTGTGTATATAAAGGGATGACTCGGCAGCGGTTTAGGGAGAACACACAACAACTCGAGAGCCAGGCAAAGTGGATTCGCTCCCTGGTCATCGAAACCCTAGCAATACCAACACAACTAGACGTAGGCTTTTACCTTCATCGAAGGGGCTGAACTAGTATAAAACTCTCGTGTCCCTTGTCCAGTTTAACCCCTTTAAGCTAACCCGTAGCGATGGCTCGACGACTAAGTCCTTTCACGAGGACATCTGCCGTGACAAAACCACGACAACACGCATGTCATGTTAATCAATTTACATCATATAGTCATCTCATATATAATCAAATTTTTATGAGCACTGCTATACCACATCACATGCACATGCAAAACCCTCCTGCAAAACCAAGTTAGACGTCTCTAATCGGTTCATGCAAAAACTTGTTTTTCGTGGCTTCTAAGGTTTCCAAACAAACCAAAGCAACAATGTCCATCATCAATTATGATAATTCAAGTCGCTAAATTAACTTTGCGAGGTGTATGAAGCACGAGATAATAAAATCTCGAACCCCATACTAAAATTCGTCATACGCATGACCCTCGTGCAGAGCATATCTGCATTTCCCTTTCGTCTGCGAAACATCCATCTTTCTTTAACTATGGTGGAACCCAAAGAACTATTAGCACTTCGTTGATCTGTCAATCAGCATACTCAATCGGCATAATCAGGCTGTCAATCAGCATACTCATGAGCAGCATGAAAGGATCGTGGATTGCCAGACCTTTGTGAGATTCCACCATGCCATCAAGATCAGGATTATGCGAATTCAAGGGAAGCAACAAGAACATCGGGTAACAGATTACCCACACAAATACTTTTTAGTAATAGAACTCATCTATTACCTAATTATTTTGTGCAACACCCATACATCTCTATGTATTCTAGATCGCAACCTGCATCTATGCATAGCATGACTCATGATGCCACTATAGTGGAACACAACAGAAAACAAAAAAAGTTCCGACTTACGCACCAGCCCAGGACCACTATGGGGACTGCATACAAGGTTTGATCTTTTTTGTTACCAACTCGTAGCGCAGCAGGAAGTAGAGTCGATGACGATCGGCGGTGCAGATCCCCGCAGCTAGGATTTACAACCTCCCAACCGCGAGGTTGTATACCCTCATCTACCCCTCGGACAGCCCTCCGGGAGGCGGTCGGACAGTCCCCTGGACGGTGTCGCGGACAACCCTTTGGGAGGACCTTCGAAACTCGGACGGTCACTCGCACAGCCCTTCGAGAGGACCTTCGAAACTCGAACGGTCACACAGACAGCCCTTCGGGAGACACTCTCGAACTAAGACTAAAACTACGATCCCTCTACAGAGTTTCACACATACAGTGTCATCTATCCGGCAGGGCTTCGCCGTCCAGAACTAGTTCCCACCGGAACCTAGACAGCCTTTCGGCTCTATGAAACTATTTCGCGGGGAGGGAGAGAGAAGCCAGATCATTGCAATGGCACTTGTATGTGAGAAAGAGTGTGTCTTTAGGCAGCCCCCTCCACCCCTATTTAGAGGCCAAGCCCAAGGGTGGCTTCTCCAAGAAGAAAAGGGGATAATACTAATAGGCCCTCAAGGTGGCTTCTCCAAGAAGCCAAGCAAAAAGCACTTTCACTATTCATGATGACATTTTTCAATGTCTGTTTGAACTGAAAATAATTATGTGGGCCTAGAACATTTCCAGTACCCACTAAAATAATTTTTGATGCGTTCCAAAACAATTTTGGATTAGTGATTTTCATCTGCGAAAAGCAAACAAGAATGCGTTTTCACTATTCATGAAGACAATTTTTCGTGTCCATTAAATCTGAAAATATTTCTGTGGGTCTTAGAATAATTCCATTACCCACTAAAATAATTTTGGATTTATTCCAAAACAATTTCGGATTAGTGAATTTCATCTGCGAAAAGCAACCAAAGTGGCACCGGCAGCTCCAGAACATTTCTGGTTTCTATCCCGAAAAATTCCCAAAAGTTTCCAGAATAATTCTGGCACCCTGATATGTCTCCATTATATCTACTTTTCCAAACACTTTTGCCCTTGTTTTGGACTCTAACTTGCATGATTTGAATGGAACTAACCCGTACTGACGTTGTTTTCAGCAGAATTGCCATGGTGTTATTTTTGTCCAGAAATAAAAGTTCTCGGAATGACCTGAAAAACAACTGATATTATTTTTTGAATATATAAAAAATACTGGTGAAAAGATCCACGTTAGGGGGCCCACACCCTGTCCACGAGGGTGCGAGGCGCGCCTATGCCACTGGGCGTGCCCCCTGCCTCGTGGGCCCCCTGACGCTCCACCGACATCCATCTTGACTCCCTTTATTCACTTTTGGGGAGAAAAAAGTAAGGGAGAAGGATTCATCGCGTTTTACGATGCGGATCCGTCGCCAAGCCCTAAACTCTCTCGGGAGGGCTGATCTAGAGTCCGTTCGGGGCTCCAGAGAGGGGAATCCGTCACCATCGTCATCATCAACCTTCCTCCATCACCAATTCCATGATGCTCACCGCCGTGCGTGAGTAATTCCATCATAGGCTTGCTGGACGGTGATGGGTTGGATGAGATTTATCATGTAATCAGGTTAGTTTTGTTAAGGTTTGATCCCTAGTATCCACTATGTTCTGAGATGGATGTTGCTATGACTTTGCTATGCTTAATGCTTGTCACTAGGGCCCGAGTGCCATGATTTCAGATCTGAACCTATTGTGTTTTCATGAATATATGTGAGTTCTTGATCTTATCTTGCAAGTCTATAGTCACCTATTATGTGTTATGATCCGTTAACCCCGAAGTGACAATAATGGAGATACTTACTGGTGATGACCGTAGTTTGAGGAGTTCATGTATTCACTATGTGTTAATGCTTTGGTCCGGTACTCTATTAAAAGGAGGCCTTAATATCCCTTAGTTTCCAATAGGACCCCGCTGCCACGGGAGGGTAGGACAAAAGATGTCATGCAAGTTCTTTTCCATAAGCACGTATGACTATATTCGGAATACATGCCTACATTACATTGATGAACTGGAGCTAGCTCTGTGTCACCCTATGTTATAACTGTTGCATGATTGATTGCATCCGACATAATTCTCCATCACCGATCCAATGCCTACGAGTTTTTCATATATTGTTCTTCGCTTATTTACTTTTTCTTTGCTACTGTTACAATCACTATAAAACCAAAAATATTAATTTTGCTACCGTTACCACTACTATCATATTACTTTGCTACCAAATACCTTGCTGCAGATATTAAGTTTCTAGGTGTGGTTGAATTGACAACTCAGCTGCTAATACTTGAGAATATTCTTTGGCTCCCCTTGTGTCGAATCAATAAATTTGAGTTGAATACTCTACCCTCGAAAACTGTTGCGATCCCCTATACTTGTGGGTTATCAAGACTATTTTTGGCGCTGTTGCCGGGGAGCATAGCTCTATTCTTTGAGTCACTTGGGATTTATATCTGCTTATCACTATGAAGAACTTGAAAGATCAAAGAACCAAGATTTTTTCCCCGAACTATGAGGGGAGGTAAGGAACTGCCATCTAGCTCTGCACTTGATTCACCTTATGTTTTGAGTAAACTTGTGACACCTACACATGCTATTGATTCTGATAGGTCGCATGTTATTGATGATGCCACTTCTGCTTTGCATGATACTTATGATGAAACTACTTTATGCTTGATAATACTGTGCCACTAGGTGAATTTCTTGATGAACAACTTGCTAGGGCTAGAGAGAATGAAATTATTGAATCTGATAATATTGATGAAAGTGATGATGAAGATTCTCCCCCTAGATATGAATTGCCTATTGTTCCTGATGGTTATGTTATGGATGAAGAAACTTCTAGAGACTTTCTTGCTTGCAATGATAGATCTGATCTTAAGAAATTATTAGCAAAGCATAAAGAAAAGTCTTTGAATGCTAGAATGAAATATGACCCTGCTTTTGCTACTTCACCTATCTTTATTACTGATAAGGATTATGATTTCTCTGTCGATCCTGAGTTAATTACTTTGGTTGAATCTGATTCTTTCTATGGTTATGAATTTGAAACTGTTGTGGCACATCTCACTAAATTAAATGATATAGCCACCCTGTTTACTCATGATGAGAAAACTCGCTATTACTTTATCCACAAGTTTTTTCCGTTCTCATTAAAGGGTGATGCTAAAACATGGTTTAATTCTCTTGATCCTGGTTGTGTGCATAGTCCCCAGGATATGATTTATTACTTCTCTGCTAAATATTTCCCCGCTCATAAGAAACAAGCTCCCTTAAGGGAAATATATAATTTTGTGCAAATTGAAGAAGAGAGTCTCCCACAAGCTTGGGGGAGGCTTCTCTGATTACCACTACAAAAAAAGACACATTCGTGACATTTTGGGCCGAATGATTTTTTTCTGTCATACTTATGACACTTCTATGACAATAATTGTGACAAAACCCGGTATCATCATAGATGTGGTGGGGTCCTACTTCTATGACAAAAAATCATGACAGAAAATGGGCTTTTCGTCCTGGGCGGGCCGGAGATGCAGCTGCATGACATTCTTTGGGCTGTCCATGACGGAAAAAACCATGGTAGAAGCGAGGGCGAGGAAAATATCAGGGTGTTCCCGGTTACGGTGGGTGGTCGGGGCCGAGCGATGCATGTTTCTCTCGTACACGCACGCGTGTGGGTGTGAGGCGTTGGGCTCTAACTGAACCCGAGCGATTGCACCGCAGGCTACGCGTTACTGAACCCAACCGAATGATCGATGCATGTTAACTGAACCCGATCGAGCGATTCCTTCGCTACTACTGCTAACTGAAGCCGATCGATGCTGCCTCTAAATGAACAGTGAGCGTTGCTAGGGGGTTTGGATGAACAGTTCCCGGTGGGGGTGGATGAACAGGACCCCGTGGTGTTGCCTCTGGATGAACAAGACCCCGATCGATCGAGCCGGTTGGGGCTGGATGAACAGGACCCCGTGGAGGGCAGGATGAACAGGACCACCCCGTGGAGGGCTGGACGAACAGTAGACGGTGGAGGGCTGGATGAACAGTAGCCCGTGGAGGGGTGGTTGAACAGGAGCCCCTAGAGAGGGCTGGTTGAACAGTAGCCGGTGGAGTAGCGCGCGGTGGAGGCTGGATGAACAGGAGCCCGTGGATGAACAGTCGCAGGTGGAGGCTGGAGGAGGTCGACGGTGGATGAACAGTAGCCCGTGGAGGCTGGAGGGGGTCGACGGTGGAGATGAACAGTATCCCGTGGAGTCCCGTTTTGCGGTACGCCACACCCCTCCCGATGAACAGGACCCCCGTTTCGACCGTAGCGCTCCAACACAAGTCCGTTTCCTCCGTTTTGTGGTACGCCACACCCCTCCCGATCAACAGGACCCCCATTTCGACCGTAGGAGGTCCGTTTCGTCCATTTTGCGGTATGCCAGACCCCTCCCAATGAACAGGACCCCGTTTCGACCGTGGACGGTCAAACACAAGGCTGTTTCCTCCGTTCTACGGTACGTCGGGCCTTGTTTGCATCGGTTGTTCTGTCCAAGCCCTCCCGATGAACACGACGACGCATTCCGTTCCGACCCAACCGGTTGGCTCCCCATGAACACGATGACGACACAGTTTCTCCATTCCGACCTAGCCATGTACACGAGCCCTGGCCATACGTATGCGTGAGTAGGCGTTCGAGACCCTGCCCGTATGTACGTACATGGCCGTATTTTCTTTCTTGCACACTGGCCGTTGTACGTACATGCACATGCTACGTGCGCGCCTCTACTACGAATGTGCGCGCCTCTACATCGACCAGTATGTACGTACACGTTCGCGACCAGAATGACAACATTACATACGCTTCGACCAGGTGGGTCCTGGCTGTCAGGCACTTCCTTGTGTGCGAAGATGTAGCTGGTGGGTCCCAGCAGTCAGCGGGGCGAATCATTTTTTTCCCGGACGCACTTCCTTGCATGCGAAGATGTAGCTGGTGGGTCCCAGCAGTCAGGGGGAAACGTTTTTTTCACGAAATATGGTGGCCTGTCCAGTGGGTCCCCGCTTTCAGGTGGAGGAATAATTATTTTGTGTGTAATAAGGAGGCACTTCCTTGCTGTGGCCGTGGACCCAGCTGTCAGCCTCTCCACGTACAGTCCACTTCCCATGGAAGCCGTTCCTTGACCATGTTGACCACGCCGCGCCAAGAGCACCAGGGCGATGGACGACGGCGAGGCCTAGGAAGGGGACGACGTGGAGCCGAGGAAGATGCGGCAGTGGAAGCCCGCGCGGAGAGGAGTACGAGGGTTCACTGGTTCGGCTGCGGTGTGAGGCTGCCGTCGCCGCAGGGCCTGGCCAGCGGTGGGAGTAATAGGGGGCGGTGAGGCCTCCGCGACAACACAGCCGGGCACGGGAGGCAGGAGCATGCGGCACGACCGGCGCTTCTTTGGGCGGCCGGAGCAAGAAGACCAGAGGTTCAAGAAGCACTACGGCCGTTGGATGGACATCGTACGGTCATTGGAGCTAGAATCATTCATATTGACTAAGTTGACAAAGCACTCCGTCCCCGTCAACTTAGTAGGCCCACAAGTCAGCCACCCACCAAGGTGGGTTCCAACTAACAGGGGGAGTATTCATTTTTTTGTGCATAATAAGGAGGCACTTCCGGTGGGTCCGAGCTGACAGCGGGGGAAACGTTTTTTTTTCACGAAATACGGTGGCCAGTCTGATGGGTCCCAGCAGTCAGGGGGAAACTTTTTTTCGCAAAATACGGTGGCCCGTCCGGTGGGTCCTTGCTGTCAGGTGGAGGAATAATTATTTTCCGCGTAATAAGGAGGCACTTCCTTGCGGTTGCCGTGGACCCAGCTGTCAGCCTCTCCACGTACAATACTCTTCCGATGGAAGTCGTTCCTTGACCACGTTGACCACGCCGCGCCGAGAGCACCATGGCGATGGACGACGGTGAGGCCTAGGAAGGGGACGACGCGGAGCCGGGGTAGACGTGGTAGTGGATGCCCACGCGTAGAGGGGTATGAGGGTTCAGTGGTTCGCTGCGGTGTGAGGCTGCCGTCGCCGCAGAATAACAGGGGGTGTGGGTGAGTAGTGGGATGGCCTGACCAGCGGTGGGAGTAGTAGGGGCGGTGAGGCCCCCGCCGCATCGCAGCCGGCCACGGGAGGCAGGAGCACAAGGCACGACTGACGCTGGTTTGGGCGGCTGGAGCAAGAAGACCATAGGTTGAAGAAGCACTCCGGCCGTTGGATGGACATCGTACGGTCACTAGAGCTAGAATCGTGCATATTTACTAAGTTGACAAAGCCCTCCGTCCCCGTCAACTTAGTAGGCCCACAAATTAGCCTGCCACTATACTGGGTCCCAGCTAGCAGGGGGAGTATTCAATTATTTTGTGCGTAATAAGGAGGCCCTTCCTTGCGTGCGAAGATATAGCTGGTGGATCCAAGTTGTCAGCGGCGGTAACATTTTTTCGTGAAATACAGAGGCCCTTTCGGTGGGTCCCAAACTTCAGGTGGAGGAATCATTATTTTGCGCATAATAAGGAGGCATTTCCTTGCGTGTGGCCGTGGACCCAGCTGTCAGCCTCTCCATGTACAGTCCACTTCAGATGCATGTTGGTCGTTGACCATGTTGACCAGGCCGTGCCGAGAGCACCAGGGCGGTGGACGACGGCGAGGCCTAGGAAGGGAACGACACGGAGGTAGGGAAGACTCGACAGTTGTTTCCCACGCAGAGGGGAGTACGACTGTACGAGGGTTTACTGGTTCGTCTGCCGTTGCCAGAGAATAACAGCAGGTGTGGGTGAGTAGAGGGATGGCTAGGCCAGCGATGGGAGTACGGTGGGGCGGTGAGGCCTACGCGGCAGCACAGCCAGCCGCGGGGAGGAGAGAGTAGGCAGTCCCGCCGGCGCTTGTTTGAGGGCTGGAGCAGGAAGAGCAGAGATTGAAGAAGCACGACAGCCTTTGGATGGACATCCAATAGTCACTACTTGTGCGTCAACCTTTTTTTAGGAAAGCTTCAAATCTATGGAAAACATCATACAACCCATTTGACATTATTTCTAATAATTTACAGCCCATTTGCTAATTCTTAAGTTTTTTTGGAGCCCATATTCTTTCTGTTAGCATTACAGCCATATTGTGGCCACGGTTAAAAAATTATATGAAATTTTGCATATTTCGATGCGGTTCGAACTATTTTTAATCCCAAAATTTCGAGTCACATTCAAACTGATTTTAAAAATAAATATATATCAATATAAAATCCAATAAATTGTCCACGCATAAAAATCAATGCAATTTAAATTCTCAAAATTAAAAAAAGAAATTTGAAATTAATTGCCGGTTTGATGTGTTTTAAAAATGTACAACCCATTTCTCATTACTGATAGGCCATTTTCTCGACCAGCCCAATGAAGCTCTCCTCGTCTTGAAAGATTTGCAGCCCAACAGGCCTGACAAAGTGACTTACTTGGCAAATCACAAAAAAACTAGGTTGTGGCCATGGACCCAGCTACGGTCGTGGACCCAGCTGTCAGCCTCTCCACGTACAGTACTCTTCCGATGGAAGTCGGTCGTTGACCACATTGACCACACTGCACCGAGAGCACCAAAGCGGTGGACGATGGCGAGCCCTAGGAAGGGGACGACGCGGAGCCGGGGAAGACGCGGCAGTGGATGCCCACACAGAGAGGAGTACGAGGGTTCACTGGTTTGGCTGCGGTGTGAGGCTGCTATCGCCGCAGAATAACAGGGGGTGTGGGTGAGTAGTGGGATGGCCTGACCAGCAGTGGGAGTAGTAGGGGCGGTGAGGCCTCTGCCGCATCGCAGCTGGCCACGGGAGGCAGGAGCACGAGGCACGACCTATGCTGGTTTGGGCGGTTGGAGCAAGAAGACCAGAGGTTGAAGAAGCACTCCGGCCGTTGGATGGACATCGTACGGTCACTGGAGCTAGAATCGTGCATATTGACTAAGTTGACAAAGCCCTCCGTCCCCGTCAACTTAGTAGGCCCACAAGTTAGCCTGCCACTATACTGGGTCCCAGCTAGCAGGGGGAGTATTCATTTTTTGTGCGTAATAAGGAGGTCCTTCCTTGCGTGCGAAGATATAGCTGGTGGATCCAAGCTGTCAGCGGCAGTAATGCTTTTTTCATGAAATACAGAGGCCCTTTCGGTGGGTCCCAGATGTCAGGTGGAGGAATCATTATTTTGCGCGTAATAAGGAGGCATTTCCTTGCATGTGGCCGTGGACCCAGCTGTCAGCCTCTCCATGTACAGTCCACTTCAGATGCATGTTGGTCGTTGATCACGTTGACCAGGTCGCGCCGAGAGCACCAGGGCGGTGGATGACGGCGAGGCCTAGGAAGGGAACGACACGGAGGTAGGGAAGACTCGGCAGTTCTTTCCCACGCGAAGGGGAGTACGACTGTACGAGGGTTTACTGGTTCGTCTGCCGTCGTCGGAGAATAACAGCAGGTGTGGGTGAGTAGAGGGATGGCTAGGCCAGCGATGGGAGTACGGTGGGGCGGTGAGGTCTGCACGGCAGCACAGGCAGTCCCGCCGGCGCTTGTTTGAGCGGCTGGAGCAGGAAGAGCAGAGATTGAAGAAGCACGACGGCCGTTGGATGGACATCCAACAGTCACTGCTTGTGCATCAACCTTTTTTAAGGAAAGCCTCAAATCTGTGGAAAACATCATACAACCCATTTGGCATTATTTCTAATAATTTACAGCCCATTTGCTAATTCTTAAGTTTTTTTTGGAGCCCGTATTCTTTTTGTTAGCATTACAGCCCATATTGTGGCCACGGTTAAAAAATTATATGAAACTTTGCATATTTCGATGCGGTCCGAACTGTTTTTAATCCCAAAATTTTGAGTCACATTCAAACTGATTTTAAAAATAAATATATATCAATATAAAATCCAACAAATTGTCCATGCATAAAAATCAATGCAATTTAAAATCTCAAAATGAAAAAAAGAAATTTGAAAGTAATTGCCGGTTTGATGTGTTTTAAAAATGTACAGCCCATTTCTCATTACTGATAGGCCATTTTCTCGACCAGCCGAATGAAGCTCCCCTCGTCTTGAAAGATTTGCAGCCCAACAGGCGTGACAAAGCGACTTACTTGGCAAATCACAAAAAAACTGGGTTGTGGCCATGGACCCAGCTACGGTCGTGGACCCAGCTGTCAGCCTCTCCACGTACAGTACTCTTCCGATGGAAGCCGGTCGTTGACCACATTGACCACACTGCACCGAGAGCACCAAGGCGGTGGACGACGACGAGGCCTAGGAAGGGGACGATGTGGAGCCGGGGAAGACGCGGCAGTGGATGCCCATGCGGAGGGGAGTACGAGGGTTCACTGATTCAGCTGCGGTGTGAGGCTGCCGTCGCCGCAGAATAACAGGGGGTGTGGGTGAGTAGAGGGATGCCCTGGCGACCGGTGGGAGTAGTAGGGGGCGGTGAGGCCTCCGCGGCATCATAGCCGGCCACGGGAGGCAGGAGCACGCGACACGACCGGCGCTGGTTTGGGCGACTGGAGCAAGAAGACCAGAGGTTGAAGAAGCACTACTGCCGTTGGATGAACATCGTATGGTAAGTGGAGCTAGAATCATTCATATTGACTAAGTTGACAAAGCCCTCCATCCCCGTCAACTTGGTAGGCCCACAAGTCAGCCTCCCATGATGCTGGGTTCCAGCTTGCAGGGGGAGTATTCATTTTTTGTGCGTAATAAGGAGGCACTTTCTTGAGTGCGAAGATAGCTGGTGGGTCCAACCTGTCAGCGGGGGACACGTTTTTTCGCGAAATACAAATGCCCTTCCGGTGGGTCCCAGATGTCAGTGGAGGAATCAAAGACTTGAGAAGGCGTGCAGAACAAGCTAGTGTACCAGTAAAGAAACAAGAGAGACGTGCTCCTATAGCTGGTTTGAATCCAAACCTAGACTATATATGGTGCTATGCTACTCTGCAAGTAATGAAACTGACATATCCAACATTCGCTTATCCTCTTCTCTACTTACTCTGCCTAGCATCAGAAGCTCTGGCCGCAGCAACCATGTCTGTTGGCTGCTCATCCACCTGCTCTTCAGCAAGCAACAACCAAATATGCGCCAAGTCGCCACCCATACCATCTCCTGTGGGTCTCATCACACCCCCGCCGGCACGCGCACCGCAGCCGGTTGCTCATCGCAACCCGCTACCGTTGGTGTGGTGCCACTACTGCAAATCACGCAGAGTCATCCGTCGTGTCTCAACCACAATCCTCAACCCTGGCCGAGTATTCTACAAATGCCCGAATCATGGGGTAATAATATTTTTTAGTGTTGTTCTGCTGCTTTCAGTTGCCAATTTTTTTAATAGTTTGGTTGATGATCTTCCAATTTGATTCGTGCAGAAAAGGGAAGATTCGTGTGATTTGTATTTCTGGGAAGTTGCTGATGTGGGGAAGTGCAACTACGCTGATTATTTGGTTAGCCGAGGAATCCCAATACCAGCAGGTTGTGGTGTTGGACAAGTAACTGAAGGAACAATAGAAGAGGAAGATGCAGAGCAGAAGGTTAAAGATGCAGTTCCTCTGATCATGGCCAAGCAACAGCCGCTGAACGGCCTTGACAGCAATGAGGAGATGAAAGAGCTTGTGATGATAATGGGCAAAATCGATGTGCTCTGTAGGATGATTGTCTCTTTATTTGCAGTGTATGTAGCACTCGTGATGTATTCAGTGGCTATGACATGAGCACTTTGCTGAAACTAGTAATGAATGAAATCTGTGTAGCAGGCTGGGCGTAGTGTTGTGAACATCTAATGATTTCTATTAACGGAAATCAGGGGGTATCCCCTTTTGCTCATAAATAAATAAATAGCATAGGCCCTTTTGGTAATAAATAAATAAATTAGCAGAGGCCCTGTCCGGTCAACTTTGTTCTCATTCCAAGAAGTCAAGAAATTGCAGTCCAACAGCAAACTATGTCATCAAATTCAAGTTTCACAGCCAAATATGAGTACAACTAAACAACAATGTCATCATGTTTTAGTCGTCATACAATCACCAAACACAAATCAGCATACATAACAAGTGATGTTCTCACAGGAAAATACTAAACAACATGTTCATCAGGTTTTAGTTGTCATAGCAAACACAATTTCACATAGTAGATAAAAAACGTCTTCTGACAGGAAAATACGACAAAAGCAATGTAATCATCATCCGTAGCAGCAGCGTCAACAACTTCGCCATGTGTATCAGTCTGAATCGTAATTCCCCACGGTGTCATCTTCTTCTTAGTCCTCAATGTCCTCGAATGTTGGCTTCTTCTTGAGCAACTCTTGTATGTCCACAGCGCGACAGACAATCTTTTTTCCGGCGTCATTGACGTGATGGTTCTCAAAGATATTAGGAACACCTGTGTTGTCTGGTACATCAGGAGCAGTGTAAGCATCATCTTGTTGTGCAACTTCATTAGACGAATTCCTCTGCTCAAACCTTTGCAATACTCTCTAGTCATCGCTACGTGCAAGTGTGTCTTCAAGAAAAATATATGTGTTGCTTGATTTGCCAAAATAAAAGGCTCGTTGGTCTGGTACGCCGCCTTGACATTGATGGATTTGAAATAATCATCAGCTCTGGGATTTGCGATCCTAGAAAACAAGTTATACCAAAGACAGCACAACAGAACCACACACTGATGATCCTTGAAACTGGAGATATACTGCAACTGAACAATGTCTATTATGTTAGCATACATTTCAGTTGTCTCTTTGTCATACGTATCCGTGCTCATGATGGCACTGTTTTGTGTCTTCCCACCTTCGTCTCGTGCAAGGGTGTTGTAGCTCACATCTCCAACAACGCAAGATTCATAATGTCTTACCCGAGTATCAGGACCCATTGCTAGTGAGTAAAGGGCATCATCAACTGCCTGCCCATCCTCCCGCGTCTTCTTAACCTATGGTTAGAAAATAGACAAGATGATCATCTTATGTACTCAATATATTAAAAAAACTGATAGTGTAATTCAAAAGCTTACATGGCTCTTGAACCATTTCGCAAATCCTGCCATAACCAGTTTGTCAATGTTTCTTGGATTTTGTGGCAGTAACTCCTTTTTGTAGATGCTACACAACATAGTGATCGCGTCAAACATCTAAATATATAAGAATGTGCTGCGAGTTTAGTAGATTACAATGTATAAGCTGCAGTACATAGCACTTACTTGATATAAGGTAGTATCTCAGGACAGTTATTCAACACATACCAAACCATTTTGTCCAACTCTTTAGGTTTGTCCTCTTGTCGACTCTTCCCTGTAACTCGAACAGAATAATCGAAAACATTGAGCCCGGGATTGTCTTCATCCACCTCTTTGCTAAGCTGATCAACTGTTTCAATGTATTTTGAGCAGAATGTCAACGCTTCTGTAGCAATGTAGGCCTCTGCAATGGAACCCTCGGGTCTAGCTCTGTTCCTAACATAGCCCTTGAAAGTGCCTAGCCGCCTTTCAATAGGGTACATCCAGCCATACTGTACTGGACCTCTAAGTAGTGCCTCATCAGGTAGATGAACAGCCAAATGCACCATCACATCAAAGAAGGCTGGAGGATATATCTTCTCAAGGTCGCATAGGATAGTTGGTATCTTGTCTCTAAGACACTCCAAAGCATCTATCCTAATATTTCTACTTCAGAGTTCCCTGAAGAATTGTCCCAACTCTGCAACTGCTCTGTATAAGTCAGGGCGGCCCAATCCTCTAAGGATAACAGGTAAAACCCTATGAAGTAGGACATGGCAGTCATGAGTTTTCAACCCTTGTACCTTGTTTCCATCTGCACTGACTCTCCTTTCAGGGTTGGAAGCAAATCCATGTGGGAATCTCACATGTGACAGGACCTTGCAGAATTCTTTTCTTTTTACCTTGTCCAAGACGTACATAGCTGGTGCCATATCCCGTGGTTTACCTTCATCTTGCACCTGCAAATCCTGTCTGATACCCAGGTGTGTCAAATCAATCCTAGATTTTAAGGTATCTTTCGTCTTGCCTTCAATATTAAGAAGTGTACCGATAATGTTGTCACATATATTTTTCTCAATGTGCATCACATCTAGATTATGCCGTAGATCCAAATCTTTCCAATACTCCAAGTCCCACAAAGTGGACCTGTGGGTAAACAATAATTGTAAGTGCATCTAGTGCCCCTTAGTGATTTTGGTGTATTGAAGACTTATAGGTTAAGGGACTAATGTGTTTTTGAGTGTACACAAGTCTATAAGTCTATGAGGAGTTTGATATTTACAGAGAAAGTCGACCCCTAAAGATGAGGTTCTTCAACTGAAGACTTTGGATTTCTGAAGACTTCCTGAAGACTTTGAAAGTGAAGAAATTGGTGCAATCCTGAAGACTTGGTATTCATTCGAGGAACATGAAGCATGAAGACTTCTGTTTTCGTAGTTTCATTTTCTCTTTCTTGAGTCATAGGAAACACCGTACTGTTGAAGGGGGTCGAGGAAATACTAAGGAAAAGTTTCCATGTGATGCTCAACTCAAAATCCTACACCTACCAATCCCTTCGAGTGAAGCCGTTGGAAATCTCATACAGTTCAGTCATATTCTTCAGTGACAGAGACGAAGTTCTTCTGGTCTCTGAGGAATTTGTTCTGACTGAGGAGTTAGGAATTCGCCAGTGCGGATTGCCTACACAGTGAGGAACATGATAGCCCTGAGGATTTTGCTACTCAAAATTCCGATCGTTGTTGTGCCATGCGCCAGCTGTCCCAAAATATCTACCAAGCTAACGGTCATATGATTGAAGGGCATTTATGTCTTATCATGTCGGGCTGCTCCCTAGGCTATAAATAGCCGCCCTCTACAACCACTAGCTGGTTGGTTGCTCCGAGAGAAACTGACACTTGTCATTTGAGAGCATCCCATCCTCCGAGGACTTTGAGTAAAAATCATCAAGTGAGGAAAACCCAAGCCCAAACACCTACAAACCCCAAGTGATTGAGCATCACTGAAGAGATTGATCCTGCGTGGATCTGACGCTTGTTACCTTTGAAGACTGTGCTTCTTCCTGACGGTTAGGCGTCAAGGTCTAGAGCATCGAAGATGAATTGTGGATCGCCGGGTGACCAAGTTTGTGAAGGTTCGGAAGTCACCTGAAGACTTACCACGAGTGATTGGGCGAGGTCTGTGTGACCTTAGCTCAAGGAGAATACGGTGAGGACTGTGTGTCCAGGACTGTGTGTCCTCAGGTTTAAATACCTAGCCGCTCCAACCAGATGTACAACTGAGACATCAGTTGGAACTGGTCTACCAAATCATTGTCTTCACTAGGCACACTGGTTCTATTTCCTCAACCCTTTCATTTCCTCATAACTGTGTTGAGTGCTTGTTCGTATCTGTGTTTGAAGACTTTGACTGAAGACTTTCTCAATTTCCTCAGTTCAATTTCTTCAGTCTGTTTGTCTTCATCCTGTGTTATCTTGTGTTTACGCTTTCCGTACTCTGTGCTTGTCTTCATTTCATCATGATGACTATGCTTGTGTTCTGTTATGTTTACTTTTGAGTACTTATTCCACTGCTAGTAGTTCTTCATTAAGGAATTTCCTCACCTGCAAGTTCCTCAATGAAGAATTCATAAATATCGCCTATTCACCCCCCGTTCTAGTCGATATAACGCACTCTCAATTTGTATCAGAGCAAGGTACTCCCTTGTTCTGTGTGATTTTGGTTTAACCTCCCGGAGTTTTAGTTATGTCGACCACGGGAATGAAGACTGTGTCATGCCCCATCTTTGACGGTCACGAGTATCCCAAGTGGAAGGCCATGATGAAGAAGCGCCTCATTGCGATGAACAGCGAGCTGTGGACTGTCATTGAGATTGGTCTGACCGATCTGTGCAAGATGGCGGAAGCTGATGACATTCGCAAGTACACTCTTCTCAACCTGACGGCGAAGGATGTCATCTGCTCTTGTCTGTCTCAAAATCAGTTCAGGAATATCATGCATCTCGATCATGCGAAGCTTATCTGGGACCGTCTCTCTGAGGTCTATGATGGTCATCAAACTCGTCATGATCCTTGGTTTGAGGACTTTAAGGAATCTCTTAAAGCGATGACATTCGAACCAGAATCATCATCTTCTGCATCATGCCTTATGGCAAAAGATGTTAAGGTAACTGAATGTTATCTATCTGAATCCAGTGATGATGAATCTGGTGATGAATTTGGACCCAACTATGTTAAACTTGCTTCCCTTGCCACTAAACAACAAAGAGCTTTGGAAAAAGTTCAATACATGCTAAATAGGAGCGATGATATGTTGGGTGAAGAAATGGATCAGTCAAAAGCTTTGGTTCAAAGTCTTCAGAGACTTCATACTAAGTATGACACCCTTCAAGATCAACATAACACTCTCTTATCTGATCATGAGAAGCTTTCTTATGAATTTCTTCAAAGAAAGCAAGATCTTGAAAAGCTAAGAGTGAGTTATGAAGATCTTCAGAAGGAGCACGATTCATTACTTGCTCAACAAATCAATGCTTCTCGGGAAGAATTTGTTCCTCCATGCTTGAAGTGCATTGAACGTGAATCTGCTAATTCTTCACCTGAATGTTCAAATGCTGCTAATGTTTCAAATTCTTCACCTGCCTCTGCTAGCACTAATTCCTCATCTGAGGACATTGCTAGTATCACTGAAGATGCAGGGCTGAAGGAATTGTACATGACAGGCATGTACAAAAGCCTCAAAGGGCATCCGACTCTTTGTGATGTGCTTAAAAAGCAGATCCTCAACAGGAACCCTAGGAAATAGGGTATTGCCTTTGAGAGGAAACTCAATGCTGATGGTACATATTGGAAGCCTGAGTAGTACCCGGAAACCTCATGGGTTGTTGCAAAGGGACCTCCAGTTGATCCATCTAACTTATCTGGCTTTGCATGTGAATCTCCTAGTTCTGATGATGAGCCATTTGACTCCAACTATAAACTGTTCAAAAATCAGAATGGTGAAATATTTGGTAGATATGTTGGCACTAACTGTAGGAACGGTCCTCCTATGAAGAAAATCTGGGTTCCCAAAAGGTGCCTTGAAAGTCTTCAGGTGAATGTCCTCAGGACACCACCTGTCAAGAATAGGAACCCTAGATCAAATTCTTCATATGGACCAAATTCCTCAAAAGGATCAAAGTCCTCATATGAATATCATCGTTCTAACAACTATGTTTCGCAGGGAAGAGCTAAGGGCTATGAATATGAGCATTATTCTTCTAATCATTATGTTCATAAGTCCTCAAAGAATTTCTCTGCTTATTCTTATGCTTATCCTAACTATTCTTATGTGAAACGAAATGGACTGGCTTCTATGCCACCTTTCTCGTATGGAGCTCACAGAGTGATGAACTCTTTGCCACCCCCTTCAGATGTGGGTGGTGAAGAAAAAGAACTAATCTCTTCTGCAGGGTCAGGTCTCCAGACGTACATAATCGTCTAAAGAATTTGCTGGCGACCTGAGTGTGCCTGAAAGGACGCATGCTAATCATGAAGAAATGAACTTTCATTTCTCACGTCCTCATACTGCTTTATCTGTTCTCTTGCTTGATGAAATTGATCTGATGAATTGATGTCATATTCTTCACTGATGAAGTATATGAGTTCATAAGTTGCACTAATTCATCTGCAGGATGATCAACCCAAAGCCATTGAGTGGGTCCTCGATAGTGGACGTATAAATCACATGACTGGTGACAAGAATCTATTGATGGATGCTCCCTTATCACCATCACATCTGAAGCATATCATGTTCCCTGACAAAGACAAAAGTCAGGTATTGGGTCTAGGTAAGGTTGCGATCTCAAAGGATCGACACATGGACAAAGTCATGCTTATCGAGTCCTTAGGATACAACCTCATGTCTGTCTCAATGCTTTGCGATCTTGATATGGTAGTTGTCTTTGGCAAGTATCGTTGTGTTGTGATCATTGAAGCTGACAATTCCAAAGTATTCAAAGGCTTTAGGAGAGGAGACTTGTATATTGTTGATTTCTCTACAGGACCACAACCAGCCGTGTGCCTACTTGCAAAAGCTTTAGAAGGATGGCTCTGGCATCGACGACTTGGTCATGCAGGCATGAGGAATTTGCACATGCTTGTGAAGAAGAAGCATGTCATTGGCATTGAGAATGTCAAATTCCTCAAGGATCACTTATGCGGAGCCTGTGAAGATGGAAAGACGACCAAGGCCAAGCATCCAGCAAAGACAATCATGACTACCACTCGACCATTTGAATTGCTTCATATGGATCTTTTTGGCCCTAATCATTATTCTGCCGTTACAAATGATGCATCTCTATATGGCTTTGTTATTGTTGATGATTACTCTCGTTACACATGAGTACACATTGTCACTTACAAACATGAAGTGCAGGAAGTCTTCAAATGATTTTCCTCGAGGGCTTCAACCAACTTTGGTGTGAAGATCAAGCACACCAGAAGTGACAATGGAACTGAGTTCAAGAATTCTGGTCTTGATGACTATCTTGATGAACTTGGTATCACTCATGAGTTATCTGCTCCTTATACTCCTCAGTAGAATGGCGTCGTGGAGCGCAAGAACAGAACTCTTGTTGAGATGGCTCGCACTATGCTTGATGAATACAAGACACCTTGTCGTTTCTGGATTGATGCAATTGATACTGCGTGCCACATCATCAACAGAGTATATCTTCACAAATTCTTCAAAAAGACTGCCTATGAACTCCTCACTGACAAGAAACCCAATGTAAGTTATTTCAAAGTCTTCGGTGCTAAATGTTGGATTAGAGATCCTCATCACAACAAAAAATTTGCACCGAAAGCACATGAAGGTTTCATGCTTGGTTACGAAAAGGACTCGCACACCTACAGAATCTTCAACAACGTTCTTCACAAGGTTGTTGAAACTGTAGACGTGTGGTTCGATGAAACTAATGGCTCGCAAAGAGAGCACCTGCCATCTGTGATAGATGAACCACCACCTGAGGAAACTATCAAGTTCAAGGCTACTGAGGATGTCATTCCTACTGAAGAATCTGCTGAAGAATTCATTCCAGAACATGAAGAAGGTCGAGCTAATGCACCTGAAGAAAATACTGAAAAAAATGGTGCTGAAGAAAATGCTGATCAAATTCCTCAACGACAACCAGCTCATCCTCGCATTGCAAAAGAAGTGCAAGTTGAAAAGATCATCAAGGACATTAAAGTGCCAGGTCCTCTCACACGCTCAAAAGATTCACATTTATCTATCTTTTGTGGGCACTATGCTTTTGTCTCTATCACAGAGCCCACTAAGGTAGATGAAGCATTTCTGGAGCCTGAGTGGATTCAGGCCATGCAAGAAGAATTACATCAGTTCGAGCTCAACAACGTCTGGGAACTGGTCAAACGTCCAGATCCTCGCAAGCACAATATCATTGGCACAAAATGGATCTATCGCAACAAGCAAGACAAAAATGGCCTTGTGGTAAGGAATAAGGCATGACTTGTAGCTCAAGGCTACACACAGGTTGAAGGAATTGATTTCGATGAAACTTTTGCACCTGTTGCTAGACTTGAGGCTATTCGCATATTACTTGCTTATGCTAACCATCATGATATCACTCTATATCAAATGGATGTGAAAAGTGCATTCCTCAATGGTAAGCTTGAGGAAGAAGTATATGTTGCTCAACCCCCAGGTTTTGAAGATCCAAAGCATCCTGACAAAGTCTTCAGACTCAATAAGGCCCTCTATGGCCTCAAGCAGGCCCCACGGGCGTGGTATGATACTTTAAAGGAATTCCTTGTGAAGAAAGGCTTCAAACCCGGTTCACTCGACCCTACTCTTTTCACTAAATCTTATGATGATGAATTGTTTGTGTGCCAAATATATGTTGATGATATTATCTTTGGTTGTACCACTGTTCAAGATATCTTCCGATATTCCAATAAATCGGCCGATTTATTGCTTACCATTGTCTGACTGATAAGATAAATCGGTCGATAAATCAGCCGATATGGCGATAAATCCACCAATATGTCGATAAATTAACCAATTTACCCCTTATCATGGGTTGGCCGATAAGTTCCCGATAAGCGATATCCCCAACATTGGGCTGTACTGACCAACGTTATAGTGATGAATTTGCATATATGATGAGTGAAGAATATCAAATGTCTATGATGGGAGAATTGAAATTCTTCTTAGGTCTTCAAATTCGTCAACAACGCAATGGCATATTCATATCTCAGGAGAAATACCTCAAGGATGTACTGAGGAAATTCGGCATGCAAGATTGCAAAAGCGTCAAAATTACTATGCCCACAAATGGCCATCTGTGCACTGATGAAAATGGTATCGACTTCGATCATAAGGTATATCGCTCCATGATTGGTTCTTTATTGTACTTATGTGCATCTAGGCCAGATATTATGCTTAGTGTTTGCATGTGTGCCCGATTTCAAGCTACACCGAAGGAATCACACCATAAGGCTGTGAAGCATATTCTTCGATATCTAGCTCACACACCAACACTTGGATTATGGTACCCCAACGGCTCGGCTTTTGATCTCATTGGATATTCTGACTCTAACTATGCTGGTGATCGTGTGGACCACAAGTCAACATCTGGTACATGTCATTTGGTCTGTTGGTCCTCGAAGAAACAGAACTGCGTATCACTATCTACTACTGAAGCTGAGTACATTGCCGCTAGTTCTTGCTGTGCTCAATTGCTATGGATGAGGCAAAGTCTCAAGGACTATGGCGTCAACATGAAGAATCTGCCTCTCTACTGTGAAAATGAGAGTGCCATCAAGATTGCACACAACCAAGTTCAGCACTCGAAGACAAAGCACATTCAGATTCGTCATCATTTTCTTCATGATCATGTGTTGAAGGGCGACATTTCTATTGAGCATGTGAAGACTGAAGAATAGCTAGCCGATATCTTCACAAAGCCCTTGGATGAGAAGAGATTTAGCAAGTTGCGGTGTGAGATAAATATCTTAGAATCTTCGAATGTTCTTTGAAAAGGACACTCATCCTAACACTTATGCAAAATTGATGACTTAGATGTGCAACACATGAAGAAACGTTTTTCTTCAATCAATGAAGAACAACACTCTAAGTGTGAAGAAATTAACGAAGAATTTGATTCTCAAAACCCTACGACAATTGTACACGGTGTCTGAAATCATCATTCTTATAAGGTGTGTCATGACACCACCAAAGTTGAAAATCTTCAATTTGAGTTTTTCCTCAGTTTTGAAATTCCTCAGTTGTTCAAATTCTTCAACTTTGCATTGTCTTCACTGTTTCTGTCGTTTTTCTTCTTTGGATATATATATGAGTTTATGTCCTCTACAACATTCACTTATGGCTATTTCTTCAAGTTGGTTTTTCTGCTAAGTGAATGTGATCGGACCCTTCCCCCTCTATGCTATACTCAACCCAGTCTGTTCACAAATTCTTCATGTGCGTTCTATTTGAAACTCGTTCAGAATCTTCATTGTGTCCTTGTCAGCTGAAGAAATTGTGAACGGAACTCTAAAACCTATCTTATCTAAATTTCCGGCTTTGCCGCTCAAACCGTTCCGCACCCCACGATATACTTATCTATTCACCCACGATCACACACGATCTCCACTTCTCAATACGTGGGTGACACATGTCAAACGAATGAGAAGGGTCAGGGGCACGTTCGTCCAATTTCTTCGGGCGAACAGTTTTTCACCGTGGCTATAAATTCCCCCTTCCCCTTCCTCACTTCCTTTACTCCGCTCGACCTCTCTCCAGCTCGAGCTTCTCAAACCCTAGCGCCGCCACTACATCATCGTCGCCGGTGAGGAAAAGCTTCACTGCCTCGACCTCATCGCCGTCGTACTCGCGCCGGCCGCAGAAGTCTTCACTCCGCCGCCGTTGTAGCTGTCTTCCTCCGCCAAGTTAGGGCGTGGAAGATCTGCACTGACGAACTTCACATCTCCACATACCCGTTCGTCGTGTTCTTCGTCCAGGCTAATTAAAAGTTACTTTTACTGCCCTCTTTGATTCAAATGTTTTCTACAAAATCCTCAAAGTTGTTTTTCTTCATATCTTCACACACTAAAACACCTCACATGTCATCTGTTCTTGATTCGTTTCTCTAAGCTATGTTTTTCTTCAAGATTCCTCAAATGTGTGGATTTTCGATCTGTACATCTCTGGAACCTAAGACAAAGAACGCTTAGTGAAATTCTTCAAGACTCATCTGGTCAAATTCCTCAAACTTGTTCTTTATAAAAAAAACCTTCTGATAACGCATATGACCTGTCCAAATTCCTCGCAACTATACTCTGTTCACAGGTACTCATGTCAGGTGCTGAATCACTAGGTTCTCATCAACTTAACTCATTTGCAGCGTTCCTCGAAGAAAATTTGCATACCTCTTCAGAGAATTCAATTGTTCAAATTCCTCAACTGAAGAAAATGGCTGATGGTAAGAAGCCATAGAAAGGAGGAAAGAGGCATGAGGTCAACACTGCCTTTGAAATACATGAGGACATCTATGCTGGGTACTGCACACCCCCCCGAGGAAGATAAAAATCAGTGCAAGGTGCGCATTCAAAAGATTGAGAGGATATGGGCAAGAGAGTGGAGGGAGTACAGATATGTCACTCCCAAATATATGAAGAAATTTGCACTAAATCCTCCATGCCCAAGACCTCCGTTTGCACATGGCCAAATAGTTGATCCCCCCAGCCTCAAGCGCGGTGAGGACTATCCTGACGAATGAGCCAAGCGCCAGGCCAAGTTGGCCAAACAAGCAAAAGATGCAGTGAGGAAATTCAATGAAGACTCTGCTGTCGCTGCTGCGGTTGAGGCCTCTGCAAAGCCAAAGAAGGCCATGCCAAAGAAGCCTGCTCACAAGCCCAGTGCTTCACCAGCAATGCCCTCACGACCGAGTTCCTCAGCTATGCCCTCACGACCAGATTCCTCAAAGCCCTCACGGCCAATTCCTCACGCTGCTCCTGCTTCTACAAAATCCTCAGCTCCTCCGCCAAAGTCTTCGGCTGCTCCGACCAATCCTCAACACCTGTGCATCTAGCCACGTGGCAAAGGACCACATGCATATCTATTGCCTCAGGAGCCTCTGCAAGTTCCTCGACTGCTTCCTCTCTTCTGAAGAAGAAGACTATTGGTCGATGATGATGATGAAGACTATTTTCATCAGCTTCATCATCATCATCATCATCACAAGAAACAAGTTGCTTTCCAAGTGCCCTCTGATGATGATGAAGCTGATGATGAAGAACTTGCCGAAATCATCAGAGACAGGCAAGTCAGGGCCGCTAGAGCCAAGGGACAAGTGTGCCTCTACTTTTGGATCCAAAGTTGATCCTCGAATACATTGATGTTTGGCACAAGGACCCCAACACTCCCATGCCTGACTTCAAGCTGACTCCTGGCCAAAGTCATATGTTGACTCACTTCATACAAGAAGAGAAATGGAAGTATGAGAAGGCCGGGTGGATCAACAAAGCACAGTACAAGAAGGAGCGCTATCTGAAGAGAAACGTTGTCTCTATGACAACTGAAGAACTTGTCACTATTCAAACTAAGATCAAGTAACTCAGTGATGAATTTGACGCATACCGCACTGATTGGCTTGGAGCCAAGGTTCGTTTTGTGAAACTTGCTGATAACTTCACCTCAAATGTTGCAGCCCCAACGCAACAGGAAATTCCTCAGGCTGAAGTATCTCCTCAGCCGACTGAAGAACATGCCAGCACCGCTGATGAAAATCAGGCTGCTGAAGAAAATATGAGTTCCAGGGCTGATGACTGCATTCTAGCCGCTGAAGAAATTGCCAGGGCATCCACTAGTGGTGCACCTGAAGAAAATGAAGAAATTCAACCCAATTCCTCTGCTCCTCCTGCACCTACACCAACTCCTATCCTTCCATCTGCATCAGATGTGAAGAAGACTAAGGCTGCAGAGCGTGCAGCGGTGAAGAAAAGGAAGGCATCAACTTCATTAGATTCTTCAGCCCTGAAGAAGATGAAGCCACTAACAAGCTCGTTTGCAAACCCAATTGATGATGTTCCTATCTCAACCATGCCATCAAAGGACCTTGTTCCTTTTGATGAAGAATATGTGATTCCAAGTGAATCTGATGAAGAAAATCCCTCTGCTACTTCGTCAAAGCAGATGGATGAAGAAATTGAAGTGGATACAATCCCTTCAACACCGGTTGTCACCTCGCCTATGCCTCAGTTTACTGCTGAAGAGGCTGGCGTTGAAGAAATGGGAGATGAAGATGTGGACATTGGCTGTACCACACCTGTGCTAAGTGATGAATTTTTGGAAAGTCAGCACCCCAACTCTCCACTCTTCACGCCATTGCAACAAATTCCTCAGTCCCCAGTAACTATTGTACAAATGGGATCTGATGAACCACATGCCACACCATCTGTCCATGAAGAAATTCTAGCCACTAGTGCTGAAGATCATGTAGATGAAGAATTGAAGTCCCAGGCTGTCACTGAAGCAGCACCTGAAATTCCTCGGCCTGTGGAATCTGAGATTGAGATCCCGGAGGTTGTGATGCAATTGACTGACACTCCTCACCCCAAGCCAAAGGATCCATTCTCAAAGAAGCAAACATTCAAGGCTGATGATTTCTTCAGCGAGCACGTGTTCTTCACTAACTACAATCCTTATGACTCTGCTCGTCTAAGGAGGAAGCATTTCTGGACTGCAAGTCAGGCCAACTTCTATTCTTCACTGGTTTTCAACAAAGACAAAATCTTCTACCATGAGCATATTCCTCACGTGGACATGGAATCATTACCTTGCTTCTCTCCTGTGCTCAGTGTTCTTCATGATGCAGGCCTGCTCAACTTTTGCTCTGACATTGTTGATTGGAATGAAGAGCTCATTCTTCAGTTCTACACTACATTGCATATCACAGGTGATCCTGAAGATATCAACACCTGGGTCTTGTACTGGATGACCGAAAACACTCACTGTAAGGCACCAGCCTCTGAATTGCTTCACGCCTTGCCCATCAGTCCACCCAGTGAAGGAGCTCGCTGCATGTATCATGAACCAGAACTCATAGCTCAATACATGCAAGTGTTAATGAAGCCTTTGAAGCCTGGTCAAGCCCCAAGGACCAAATTCCTCATGAAGGATTTACTTTATGTGCCCAGAACCTTCTATCGCATTCTGACGAGGACAATGAGTCCCATCAAAGGTCACGACTCATCTGATGAGGAAATAGTTGGCATCATGAAGAATCTGCTATTCAACATCATTCATAGCATTCCTATCAACTATCACGATTTCTTCATGAGGACTCTCGCAAATGCTGCACTTTCTCCGTTTGAGCTGAAACCTTATGCACCTTGGATTATGAGATTCCTCGGGACAAGGTCTTCACTCAACTACAAGGCTGATTTTCAGAATCACCTTAGCTATCTTCCCCCGATTGAAGTCCTCAAGCAGGCTTTTACCTCAACTGATGAAAATGGCAAGGCTCCTGCAGTTATTGATGAGTCTGCCACACATGACTCTGCTGCCAATGCACCCAAGTCTACTCCTCAAGCCACTGCTCCTCGTGTGATGACTGACCGTGAGATTCTGCTTAGTCTTCACCAGAAGGTGGATCAAAACCATAAATGGGTTAAGCATCAGTTTGGTTCATTTCTTCACAACATGACTGCTACACACAATGCAGTGAAGAAAAACCATTACTACCTCCATGAAGTCTTCGGTCGCACCTGGGCTATTCTATCACATCTGTATGGTGAAGAAGATCTCAATAAAATGGGTCTCAAGGAAGATTTTGACTGGTCTGGACCTCCACCGAAGAAATTCAAGAAGGTCAAGATTCCTTCTTTGCTGTCCAGCTCATATTCTTCATCATGCGATACCGACGAGTATGAAGACTTGGATGGCACTGCGGCAGGCCCTTCCACGACAAATGACCCCAACAACGCTGGTGCTCCTTCATCAACTTGATTTTCTTCAGGGGCGTTAGTCCTCATTTTCGATCCTTTTGGTCATTCGATGACAAAGGGGGAGAATTTTGAGTTAGTCTATATGGGTGTTTTTTTGCTAAGTTACAACTCTCGTTCTTCTAAAACTTTATTGGATCGAGTTGTAAACTTAAACCCGATGGTGCTCTGATACGTTTGATGTGTTTTTCTGCATGCTTATTCCTCATATATGTTAATGCATGCATGCTGAATTACATCAGTCACCATATTTCATCATGCATTTCAAATTCCTCATTATGATATGTCAAATGCGTGTATGAATTACAAGATATAGGGGGAGATCTCCTTGATTTTACTCTTCAAGTGTGCAATGCTTCAAAAGCAAATTCCTCATCATGCACATCTTCAGGGGGAGTTCTTCTATATCTTGCAATCAAATTCCTCAATATCATTATTTACACTTCATATGTTTATCCCCGTTGAAAACTTAACCTATATTGTCATCAATCACCAAAAAGGGGGAGATTGTAAGTGCATCTAGTGCCCCTTAGTGATTTTGGTGTATTGAAGACTTATAGGTTAAGGGACTAATGTGTTTTTGAGTGTACACAGGTCTATAAGTCTATGAGGAGTTTGATATTTACAGAGAAAGTCGACCCCTAAAAATGAGGTTCTTTAACTAAAGACTTTGGATTTCTGAAGACTTTCTGAAGACTTTGAAAGTGAAGAAATTGGTGCAATCCTGAAGACTTGGTATTCATTCGAGGAACATGAAGCGTGAAGATTTTTGTTTTTGTAGTTTCATTTTCTCTTTCTTGAGTCATAGGAAACACTACTGTTAAAGGGGGTCGAGGAAATACTAAGGAAAAATTTCCATGTGATGCTCAACTCAAAATCCTACACCTACCAATCCCTTCGAGTGAAGCCATTGGAAATCTCATACAGTTCAGTCATATTCTTCAGTGACAGAGACGAAGTTCTTCTAGTCTCTGAGGAATTTGTTCTAACTGAGGAGTTAGGAATTCGCCAGTGCGGATTGCCTACACAGTGAGGAACATGATAGCCCTGAGGATTTTGCTACTCAAAATTCCGATCGTTGCTGTGCCATGCGCCAGCTGTCCCAAAATATCTACCCACCTAACGGTCATATCATTGAAGGGCATTTATGTCTTATCATGTTGGGCTACTCCCTAGGCTATAAATAGCTGCCCCCTACAACCACTAGCTGGTTGGCTGCTCCGAGAGAAACTGACACTTGTCATTTGAGAGCATCCCATCCTCTGAGGACTTTGAGCGAAAATCATCAAGTGAGGAAAACCCAAACCCAAACACCTACAAACCCCAAGTGATTGAGCATCACTTAAGAGATTGATCCTGCGTGGATCCAACGCTTGTTAACTTTGAAGACTGTGCTTCTTCCAGACTGTTAGGCGTCAAGGTCTAGAGCATCCAAGAGGAATTTTGGATCGCCGAGTGACCAAGTTTGTGAAGGTTCGAAAGTCACCTGAAGACTTACCACGAGTGATTGGGAGAGGTCTATGTGACCTTAGCTCAAGGAGAATACGGTGAGGACTGTGTGTCCGGGACTGTGTGTCCTCGGGTTTAAATACCTAGCCGCTCCAACCAGATGTGCAACTGAGACAACAGTTGGAACAGGTCTACCAAATCATTGTCTTCACCAAGCACACTGGTTCTATTTCCTCAACCCTTTCATTTCCTCATAACTGTGTTGAGTGCTTGTTCGTATCTGTGTTTGAAGACTTTGACTGAAGACTTTCTCAATTTCCTCAGTTCAATTTCTTCAGTCTGTTTGTCTTCATCCTGTGTTATCATGTGTTTACGCTTTTCGTACTCTGTGCTTGTCTTCATTTCATCATGATGACTATGCTTGTGTTCTGTTATGTTTACTTTTGAGTACTTATTCCGCTGCTAGTAGTTCTTCATTAAGGAATTTCCTCACCTGCAAATTCCTCAGTGAATAATTCATAAATATCGCCTATTCACCCCCCTCTAGTCGATATAACTCACTTTCAATAATCTCTCTTCTACCCTGCCACGCTTCCTTTTCCCGCTACCATTATCAGGATGGTTTCCTGGTGTAATATGCCCGACCTTCTCTAATTCCACTTGCAACTCATCAGCGGTCAGCCTCTTTGGCGCATCATGGTTTTCATGCTTTGAATTGAACACATGTCTTCGGTATTTTCGAGGATGCGGCTTGTCCTTGGCAAGGAAACGGCAGTGTCCAGTGTAACAGATCTTTCTAAGTATTGCGTATGACAACAGATTCCTATCACAGCGAACATATGCATTGTAACCATGTGTCGTTTGCCCTGACATAGTGCCCAAAGCCGGATAATCATGGATGCACCAATTTATAACATCACACAGAAAGAAATCAGCTGGTGGGCTGCTATATAGGTCTCGAGTGAGAACACCCCTCCATAGCTGTTGAAGTTCCTCCACAAGAGGCTCCATGAACAAATCAAAATCCTTTGCAGGACTTTTTGGACCTGGGATGAGCAAGGCCATCATGTAGTTTGATTCTTTGGTGCAGACATTTGGAGGCATGTTGTAAGGGATAACAAGCACTGGCCACATGCTATATGTGGCGCTCTGGTGGCCAAATGGGTTAAATCCATCTGAAGCTAAGCCAAGTATAATGTTTCTCGGGTCAGCAGCAAACTTTTCGTGCTTCTGATTGAAGCTTTTCCACTCACTACCATGTGATGGATGGCTCATTACATTCTGATCTCTGTACTCCTGGTTCCTAGAATGCCACAGTACATCCTCTCTTGTTTCAGCATCATGAAACAACCTCTGCAATCTTGCTGTAATTGGAAAATGTCTCAGAACATTATGAGGAATCCTCTTCACAGGATCGCCATCTTTCCATCTTGATGATTTGCATTTCGGGCATTCACTTAAGTTGGCATAATCCTTCCAAAACAGAACACAATTATTCTTACAAACATGGATCATATCATATCCAATTCCAACTGTACGAAGGAAATTCTTCATTTTATTGTAGGTGTGTGGCAGCTCAGACACATCTGGGAAAGCTTTGCGGAAAGCAGCCAACATCGCATCGAATGATTTGTTGGTCATCCGCTTAGATGTCTTCACCTGAAGAAAGGTGACCATAGCTGAGAATACTGGCAGCTTATTTCCTGGGGTGACAGCCACGTTGCATTGTTCCAACATGCGGGCCCACCATTTTTCTTCTGCAGGTGAAAGTTCACAGAATGCACGAGTATTTCATAGCATTGTTTCAATGTTGATCAAACTCACTGGCTCCGCCACCACCTCCTCCTCCTCCTCCTCCACCCGAGCATTAGGCAGATCAAGATGGTGATTTGCTGCTTCCACGTAGTCAATAACATTGATGTTCACAACTTCACCATGATGAACCCACCTAGTATATGTGACCGACATCCCATACAAGTGTAGATGATTTTGCACAGCTGACTGGGGTCTTGTAACTGAATTCATACAACTGCTACACGGGCAGAGCACATCTGATTTTGGACCACCGTACTCAGCTCTGATAAAGTTTATGAAGTTTTCAACCCCCTCGACATATGCAGCAGAGAATCTTTGAGCAGAAGTTATCCAAGTCCTGTCCATCTGTTAGACATACAAATTAGTTCTTCTACTAGATATTACAAGATAAACATATATGCTTTTTTATGAAGTCCAGAAGAAAATACCTAGGTCGATGTCTAAAGCTATGGCAAGATATTTGGACAAGCATATCTAAGTAACGAAATATATGTAAAGCTAATTCAGCAAACAGATTTGAGTCCTAAATTATGGCAGACTGTTTCAGCAGTCAATGAGGCCAAGCACACAGCCATCGAACTATCGAAGGCCATCGCAGCAACA
Source organism: Triticum urartu (assembly GCF_056163025.1). Classification (NCBI taxonomy): domain Eukaryota; kingdom Viridiplantae; phylum Streptophyta; class Magnoliopsida; order Poales; family Poaceae; genus Triticum; species Triticum urartu. The sequence goes on from NC_141873.1 coordinate 291,387,839, forward strand.
AAGATCGAGTATAAAACGGTGTAGAGCTATTTCACCTAACAGATTGGCTACTAGACCATGGCAATCTACTTCACAATAAATATATGGCAGGATATTTTAGCAACTAATCGGCCTTGGCATGCCATCTCTGCTAAGCAGATTGAGTGCAGAATAGGGCAAGGAAGCTTCTTAAGCAGAGCATATTGACTGTAACTACTTCGGCAAACAGTGAGATTAAGAGCGTCTATCAGCTAACATTCAGCGCTACACCGACATGCACGGGGCCTCAGTCTAGAATGCGTGTACCATGGGAGAAGCTGACCGCCATGCGTCTCCACACGAACGTTACCAGTGGTGGCGGCGCTGACCACCGTGCGCCTCCACAAGAACGTCGCCAGCGGTGGCGGCGCGGCTAGAGGACGGCAGTATACGAGAGCGTACTATGGGAGCGAGATGATCGCCGTGCGTCCCCTCGACGAACCGCGGCGCCGACATATCGGCGTGGCGGGGAGGGCGGCTTTGGTGGAGCGAATGGAGTGGAGGGGGATGGGGGGGAGGGGGTTTGGGGAATATTATTGGCTAGTTGACCGAAGGGTAGTTGAATCTAGGATTTGGGGGGAATTTTTAGGTGGGGGGGAGGATTTTCGCACAGTGGGAGGGGGGAGTTTGGCGCATGGTCGGTTTCTCCAAGTGCAGTCCCACGTGTCAGTGAAGAGGCAAGCCGAAGCACGTTTCGTTTGCGTGAGCTGCGTGCAGGACCGAACGTGTGTGGGGTGCAATGCGGCCGCGACAGGGATGCGGTGAGTGTACCACCTTTTTTCCTTTTAAACTAGGTGCTTCGCCCCCTCAAAAAAAACTTGTTGCTTCGCGCGATCCATCGATAGTACTACTAGTAATCCGGTAATCCTGACTAAAACGGCGCGGCCGGGTCTTTTCCCACGCGATATGCCGGGAGGTTGGCTTAGTTGGGTTTTTAGGACGAGTAATGCTACACCTACGTAGTCCCAGTTACGTAATTAACATAATGTGAACCGTGTGAGCTGTTGGTTGTAGATTGGGGGGGGGGAGGGGCCCACCACAATGAAAATCAGGGGAGGAGAGAGAGAGGCAATTTACGTTAACCCTTTCGTAGGTTTTGTAGATGTAGAAAGATGTGAAATGCGTGAATGTGCATTTGCAGATAAGGCCTTCCCTCGTCCATCCTTTTCTCCCACAAGATCTTGATCTTCCATGCAATGCACGGGCATCTTGCTAGTACTCCTACAATATACTATATTATTATGAAAGTTCATATACACCAGCCGAGGTTAATGCAAACACAGTAGATTTTCATTACATTTCAAACTTCTATAGGACAGAAAAATAAAAGAAACCCGACTCTAAACCTATTCTATGGCGGCGACTGACGTACTCCATCTACGATCTCCATGTACGAGGGCGGGGTTCAAGACCCGTGAAGTGAAGGTGCGGTCTCCGGCGAGGAAAAGCAGAACACGGGAGACGGACCAGCCAGTTGGCACACCATGTCCTGCCGCCTCCCATGCCCTCCTCATCCTCGAAGGAGTCCCCGACCTCAGCGGTGCCGGACGTTGGACGGCGGCAAGTAGGACGCATGGCTGACGGTGCTCCTGTCGTCGACCGCCAACGTGGCCACTGCTTGTGCGGCGACTTGAGCGAGGGCGGCGACCTCGAGCTCCATCCCCGAAGACAAGCTCTCCCACAGAGCGTTCGTGCTTGCGGTCATGGCGGATGTGGTGCCAGGTAGGAGGACGATGCGCTATGGCATGGAGGTTAGCTGGGCGTTGCCGCTTTAAGTAGCGCATTCCGATGAGGCCAAGCGTCCTGGTGCGTCATTAAGTCGTTGGAGTTGGTTCCTCAGGCACCGAGCCTCTTAACGACGGCATACGGACGGACGACATGAATGCGGGCAACTGGCGCCAGCTGGGAATGCACCGCACGACGGCGCGAGGGACGAGGGTTTTTGGTGTGCCAGGGTAGTCAGCTGCGGTCGTGGCAACGTTGGAGATGCCCTTTGCCCACATGCAATCTACACATGTCATTGAAAAAGCAAGACGACCGTGTCTAGCGACGATGAGCGTGTCGCTCACCGCGGTCGCCGTGTCTAGAGGCGGTGCTGGAGCTGCGCCACATTGTTGGCCCCCACGACCCACATGAACGGTTGCTGGTGGCGAGGAGGTCATGGGCCAGCTCCTTCATTGGACTAGTTTGCGCTACGTCGTCCCGACATGTGTGCTCCACATGTCGGTTTCCCTGTTTTCCCGGCCATATTCGAGCGTCAGTGCTCCATGTTGCACATTAGGCCTTTCACTATGTAGGAAAAGCGAGAGAACTTATTGTTTATTTGAGCCATTCAAGTATAATCATGTGGCGTTTGCTTATTTCTCATTCCTCTCCAACCCTCTTCTCCATCGATCATGTCGCCCTCCGGTCGAGTCCATCCTCCCGCATGCCTCATTTGAACATTCCGCCAAGTACCATTCGCATGTGGGCCTAGACCATGCTTGTATTTCCAATGTTTATTTGTAATTTGTCCGACATGCATACAAACAAACGGTTCGTTTGAAGTTTCACTTTGCCTCCACTACATGTCACTTCGCATCTTAGTTTTGACATCCCATTCGGTTCATGCCCCAACACATGTTGACGAGATCGATTGATGTTCAGAGATCAATTGCGTGTCGTGCAAGGAGATAAAGGTTTGGTCTGTTTCTATGATAGAAATGACCCACGGGGGGGTCTGTGGGGATCAGAGGGAGTATATTGTACGTTCATAAGCGAAACGAACGTATTGTACCCACCATAGTCCTCTTCCAATCGATCTCCGGACCCCGAGATGAAATCGAGAGAGAACGAGTGGGGGCATGTGTGATACCTAAGGCGGATTCAAAATTTTGAACCGGTGATCATAGCATCCGCAAATCATATATAAAGGGTATTCAATGTTCATTTCATTTTTGAACGTACAATATACTCCCTCCTATCCTTTCTAGTTTACATATAAGTTTTATGTGTAGTCAAAGTATCTCTACTTTGATAAAAAAAAGTATCAACATTCAACAACGCCCAATCAATATTGTTAGATTCGTACGTACTCCTAGATTTGTACTCGAGATGGTTTCCAATTTGTTTTCAACCACGTGAATGTGCTTGTTCTCGTGCATGCTCTTCCTACTAGGATTTCGCCACGTATAGCCAGTCCAATAGTAACTTTTTTAAGCTCCCTGTCCAATAGTACTAGTGGAGTACTGACAAGATTTGTACTAGAGTATGCGGTGCTCATAGTTGTACTCCCTCCTTCCATTTATATAGGGCCTATGTGGAGGAGAGAGAAGTGAAAAAGTAAGGGGGTGAGCTCTCATGCAAGAGCCTAGCTATATACGCATTCCTAGTTAAATACGTACAATAAATATGAAGAAAGAGATGGAAAAAGTACTAATACAATAGCCAACCTTATAATTTTTTTTGGCGGGAAATAGCCAACCTTATAGCCCAAACTACTGTATGAGTGCATATAATAGATGATGGCTATAGATGACATGGCAATTCCTTATAGCCATCGACTGGCAATATTATTAACCATGCTCTAATGCGTTTTTCAAACCCGCATTTGACTATTGACAAGATTAATAGTACATGAGATGTATAATGTGAAAATTATATCATTGGAAGCTCCTTTCACATACGTATCCCTGCCTTACCCTCCCTTTCGGTCACTTACTGGCAGACCCATGCTTGCTAGGCCCCGCATGTCAGTTACTCAATGGGTTCGGCCACGTCAGGGGATCCTCATCTGTAGTATACTCCCTCTATTTTTATTTACTCCGCATAAAATGACGCGGGCGGGGGAGGGGAGGGACGTCGGTTTGCTCTCAACTGCAGTCCCACAAGCGAGAGAAAATGCAAGAAGAAGCGTGTTCCATTCGGTGAGTGACGTGGAGGGTCCAGTGTGCTGGTCTACAACGCGAACGCGACAAGAGCGATGTACAGTCAAAACCGATTGACCGGTCATCATCGGAACCACTATTCACACCAGAACCTTCGCTGCTCGGCCTATGCCAGCCACTGCCCTAAAACCACACCTAATATCCATCCCCTTCCCCCACATTTCGATCCCCTAGCCCGCATCAAGCGTCCCCTAGTTCGCCAGAAAGCCATGGTGCGCCGCAAGATCACATACTACAAGATGCTGACGCCGGAGCGCCGCGCAGAAATTGTGGAGGCGGTTGGCGCCAGAGGCCTCCGTTCCCAAGCTCGCTTTGCGGCGGTCCAATCCCCGAGTTATCTGGATCCAAGCTACAAGGAGGAGGAAGCTGATCCAATGTTCATGGCGGAGGTCGCGGCGCAGAAGGCCCCCGATGGGTATGAGATGATGGACGTCAACTTCGTGCCGGCGTCCGAGTCCCCCATGGTGCAGGCGGACCAGTGGTTCAACCTGGCGATACTAAAGGAGGACCGGGAGGCAGAGGCTCAACTCGACGCGGAGCGTGCGCATGCCGTTGCCATCGAGGCTCTCCTGCAGGCGGAACCAGATGTCATGGATGTGAACCGGGCGGCGGAGGCTCAACTTGAGGCGGAGTGCGCGGATGCCGCTGCCATCGAGGCCCTCCTGCAGGCGGAACCGGACGTCCTGGACTTGAACCGGGCGGCAGAGGCTCAACTCGACGCGGAGCGCGCAGATGCCGCTCTCATTGAGGCCCTCATGCAGGCGGAACCGAACGTCCTGGACTTGAACCGGGCGGCAGAGGTTCGACTCGACGCGGAGCGCGCGGATGCCGCTGCCATTAAGGCCCTCCTACAGGCGGAACCGGACGTCCTCGACTTGAACCGGGCGATGCTCTCGTCCATGCAGAGCTCCCGCACGCTCCGCGTGAATGAGTAGCTGGAGGCCGAGGACAACCACGGTGCGGAGACACACGTCGGCAACTAAGGCTAGTTCGCGCCGGCAGCCAAAGACGACGAGGCCGTCTCGTTCCGCGAGCAGTGATAGTTTTTCTTTATGTTGTTGTTTTTAAGGATCTTTTGTTGTGTAAAAATATATATTGTTATGCAAGTCGCCTGACTTGGGTCAGTCTACCATTTCAGGCGGTTGGATGAATATCCTACGTCTCCTAACCCTTCTTCCTCACCTCTTCTTCTTCCCCAACAGACCACCGCATGGGCCGTACGGATACTCCCCAACATGCGGTTGGATAAACATACTCTATGAACAAAAATTATGTATCAGCGATAGGATGGCCGAGTTTGGTTTGTTCACATGCGACAGCACGTGTCAGTGAGGGTGCGTTCCCTTGGTTGGGTTTGCGACGTGTAGGAACGACTGTGCATGTGGGGGTGCGGTGCGACCGCGGCGTGCAGGAGCGACCGTGTGAGGGTGTGGTGCGACCGCGACAGCCATGCGCAAGTGTACCTCCTTTTCATTTTGAAAACTTTAGGCAAGCTTGGCAAAAATGTGTGGCTAAGTATGGCAATGCAAGGCCTAGACCCAAACAGGATAAGTACGTAGTACTACGTACTAGGAGTACTAGTGTTAAAAAAGGAAGGCGGGGTTTTCCTTCGCGGGATTAATCGATACAAATCCTCGTTTCACGTGTCAATTAATGCGTATTTTTTCTCCAAAGCCCAAAGAGCTGACCATCTCACTCCTCATCGCTTGATTAATGCAGTGCCATGCAAACCAACGTTCTCACTTCCGCATGCATGCAGGGATATTAATGTCCTTGGTTGCTAGTATGAGGCAAACCCCATCAATTTTGCCTCGATTAGTGTTAGTTGCCTTTTGCAAATTGTAATTTTGATATACTGGCCTTGTGTACAAAAAAATGGAGGTAGTAACTATATTTGACTTCCTTCCCCATAGCGGTGACGTCGATGATATCTCGAACGTTGTGGTTTAGCGAAGTGCATTCGACGGAGAACACCATTGAGGGAGACCACGGTAAGTCGTTTGCAAGTGCCGCCTGCAAGCCGAGACAACCACCTTATTTGCATCCAGGAAGTCTGTTGAACCAAAGGACGCATAAATGTACTAGTACTACTCGTACACAATAGCATCGTCCGTCCAGCTTAGTGCGGTGAGATGGTTTCTCGAAGAAGACGATGGAGAAGCAGATGCAGCGAAGAGCGAATGATGGTTGCTTCGTCCGTGCTTTGTGATTTGACACCTCGCTGCTTTGTGATTTGTGATAGAAGGGACAGGGGAGTAGACTCTGTCCTCTATACTATACATGCGTCCAAGCATGGGAGAAAAGGAGAGACGTTGCATTTTTCTATTCCTTCAATCAATCAATCAATCAATCAGGGAGCTTCGGTTCCATCCTTTTGGCTTTGGCAACACCGTCCACAATGGTTCCCACGATGCCAAAAGCTATTTTCACATTTGGCTACACATTGTGGATGCCCTTAACCGTACAACTTGGTTTTGCCCTGTGTGCTATCTATACAAATCTCAATTATATTGATCTAAAAAATTATAGAATCAAGATTAGTAAAAAGGAGGTGATTTTGCCACGCGGATGGCAGGGGAGGTTTCTTATTTTTAGAGGACGTTGTCCTGGCGGTTTGCTAACATGTGGTCCCACGTGTCAGTGCTTTACCAAGCCAATCCGCTTCCCACATGAGGTAGAACAATGGCAGAAGCAACACGTGGTTAACTTTAAGAAGATGAGGGAGAAGCGGATTCAGCAACGAGTGAAATGATGGTTGCTTCGTCCCTCCAACTTCTTTTTTAGCATTATTACTTCGTCCCTCCAACTTAACTGCGGGAAAGGTGCAGCTTTGTGATTTGATGCCTCATTGCTCATTACTACACCGGCGCCATGACCGGGTGCTTCACCCCGGCTGCTCTGCACTGTATTCCGGTATGGCACGTGGACCCGGTAGCTTGATGCCCCACATGTTGGCGAAAGGGACTAGAAGATTTATGAAAGTGAGTGTTCCACTCTTACGATGGAGGAGTACACGACACGACAGCCCAGTGAACTGTCACTTGTACTATATATAGTACTATAGTTTTGTTGTTTCGCATGATCCATCGATACAAACCCGATTAAACAAGAAAGGGCAGGATTTTTCTCGCATGGTATATGATACTAGCCATACATTTCAAAGGCAATTTTAATGTATGCAAACTAAATAATTAAGTAACAATATGATATCTAGTGAAACTAAAAACACATACTATGATTTATTGTGTTAGAGTGTAGTAGTAGTGCTGTATTGCATAGTTGTTAGATGTAACATGCGAGAACATGTAGAGATGTAGTTTTGGAGGGCCTACAAAGAGAAAAGTGTAATATGTTCACCGAACTTTAGAATAAGCTGATTATGGTCACTATATACGTTTTGTGGTGATTATACGGTCACTTGCTCACGATTCAGCATCGGATTGCACTCTGTTGACCGACCAAATAGTCTGCGTGGCACCATGTTGACTAGTTAAATTGACCATGTTCCTTGTGGGTCCCACCTGTCAGTTCGCATAGGGAAAAGGTTAGATAAACACAAATTTACGCAGGCGCGACAAGACTCCACCCCGTGCGCGGGAATCACCTGGTTGTGTATGTGTATGTTAGGGCCTGATGTGTGTGCATGCACGTGTAGGTTGAGCACTTGAGCGTGAGAGTGTGTGTTGGTCGTGTGGTGGACTGGTGTGTGCATGCATGCGTGCGTGTGTGCGCGTGATTGTTGCGTGCATGCATGGCTGCGTGTGTACATGTGAGTGTTGCGTGCGTGGGTGGGTGCATGTGTTCGTGTGAGTGTTGCGTGCATGCAGTTCATGTGCATGTGTGCGTGTGTGTGTATAATCACCACACCAGCTCCTGTGTGTTAAAACAGACGGCTCAGGATACCAATATAAGGCCACCTTGTCCGATGTGCCCGCGGTCATGACTTCGAACCACCGTCCAATATTTTTTTGTCGTTTGTTTTCATTCTTACTAGCAAGATGCCCATGCGTTGCACGTAACAGCAAGATGCATTTGTATGACTAGTTTATCTTTTGAGAGAAAATGATGAACGAGGGAAGGCCTTATTTGCAAATGTGGAGAGGTGTGTGGGTACCTTTTTGCAAAATTGTCATAGTTTCTTTCCCATCCATCATATATAAATCGGACAACCTATATTGCAGGATGGCAGGCACACCATCATCACCAACTCTATTTTTATAAGAGTGTATTTTATCCCTACTCTTATAAAAAGCATAGTCGGAGATGATCGTGTGCCTGCCATTCTGCAAATACGCCGTTCGATCTATATCTGACGGATAGGAAGGAAACTATGGCAATTTTGGAAAAAGATACCCACACCCCTCTCCACACTTGCAAATAAGGCCTTCCCTTGTTCATCCTTTTCTCCCACAAGATAAACTACTCATACAAATGCATCTTGATGTTCCGTGCAACGCATGGGCATCTTGCTAGTATTTTATAAGAGTGTAGATGTAGAGTAGATACAAGCCAACAGGTGGGCCCGATGGTAGTGAGATAATGTGATGCAACACTAGAGGTGCCACGTGGAGCGTTTAACTAGTCAACTAGTCGTGTCTTGAGCAAATACAGAGTTGTACGGTGAGCTCGTGACTGTATAATAACCACAAAACATAAATGGTGACCATAATGAGTGGATTCTGAAGTCCAATATACGTATCGTGCTTTCGCCTAAAATACAATGATCGTCACTGTATATATCGCGAGAGAAAGATGAAACATGCGTGAATGTGTTGGGGGCTTACTTTTAGAGGACCCGGAGATAGTTTGTGTGCGTACGTGAAAGGGGCGTAGAGGGGGGGTATGCGATGGAGAGAGAGATGCTCTTCATTTCTCTTTATTATGACTAACTTTATATATAGTATAAAAATATACAAATTCACTGTGCGGAATAAATATCATTGTGGGCACCATGCAATGCAAGCGTTCATACTCCTCCATATAACTTTGTAATGTTGTATATATGTAGAAATTCTAAAATATTTTTTTGGCCACACTTTATTCAAAAGGAATGTTGTATGCGAAATAAACGTGAAGAGAGGGCTTTTTAGATCAATGTGGTATGTGATGTAACATGTGTGAATGTGTAGTTGATGCATTTGGCAAGGCCTAGAGAGGTATATGTGTGTATTATGTATTCGAGAGAGGCATGGATAGAGGGGCCGACAGGGGGTCGTGGGAGAGATAGCACGAGAAATGAGAGTGGTCTAGAGAGAGAGACGAATATGACGTCACGGCGAGAGATTCCCTTGAGTGTGTATATGCAAGGGGGGAGTGAATAGAGGCACCGGGATAATATTTTTGTGTGTGTGGTGTTTGTGTTGGTATGTGTGGGTGTGAGAAGATAACGAGACGTGGGGGCAGAGGGTGTGTCACTGCGTGAGGTCCGGTGGGTCGAGGTGAGGCCCTTCGTTCGGTTCCGTCCTGCGCCACATTGGTCGGCCCGTGACGCGTTTAGGGAGACCCATGGATGACTAGTCGTACAAGACAAAGATAACATAATTCTGAAGGACTCTATGTCCATTGACAAAGCCGGCTAGGATTTGTAACCCTAGGTTCTCAAACTAAGGTAACCCCTTTATCTCTGATATTACTATTCATCCAACCTAACTTTAAGGGGCATCCTACAGAATGCTCTGCTAGAATCATACTCGTCGATTAGGAAGAGAGGTGTGAGACAATGCATGAGAGACAGGCCTAAAGATAATGTGCATACAGGAGACACGTAGGCAGGTCTATGTATATAGAAAGGGTTGATGGGGATTGTGCGTGTGTATGCTTGCGAGAGGAAGAGTGCTTGTGATAAAGTTTAGTGAAAACAGTCGTAAATGGTTACGAGAGGGGGGAGGGTTATATCAAGAGCATGTGTGCGAGAAAGACACCTCGGGAGAGAGTGTGTGAGCATGTGTGAGAGACCACCGATGGAGAGTGAAACTACACGTACAAGACTGCTGTACACATTGATTAAAGATATAAATTGTATCCAAATATTAGGATGGGATCATGATATTTTCAATTCGCGTAAGGAACGGTCATTGATCCATCAGACATCTATTTTCTATCGAATTTGAGCATGTCTATGTTATTATTCGACACAATTGATCCACATAGTTAGTATTTTGAAATCCAGACAATGCATCGCTTTAGCAATCGAATATAAACGTGAGTATAGTTCATGTTGTGTGTGTAAAGCACATTATACATACGAAAGTTACACAGTGAACATTATAAATAGCTACTTATGAACTAGCATACATTTGAATTCAACTTAAGGTGGTTTAAAAAATTGAATTCAACATGAAGTCCATTCAATTATTTGAATTTGATATCATGGCATTTGTAAATCATACCTAAATTATGGGGGCACCAATCTTTGCTCTGATTTTGTACATAATAGCATATGTTGTCATGTACAAAATAGATTCTAATTTAGCTCCTCCATTCCAAAATAATCGTAATTATAGGATTTTTGAAAGTGCAACTATCCCTAGGTGGTTTTGGTAATTCACAACAACATATAGCTCATTGAGCTAATACTATTCCAAGATAATTATTTCAGGAAAGCTCAATGATTGGCATGGCATGGATGTGAAAGTGGAACCCTCAAAATGCTAAGGACAATGGATTGGCTCAAGCTCAAAAGCTCAAGAATCTTCACTTTATATTTAGTGATCCAAGATCACATTGAGTCCATAGGAAAAGCCAATACTATTAAGGAGGGATGAGGTGTTGCTTAATGAGCCTCTTGCTTCATGTGCTTAGTGATATGCTCGAAAAACCCTCAACTACTTTCCCATATCCACATATGACCTAAACTCTAAGCCAAACTCGGTCCTACCGATTCTTCCTATCCGGCGCCACCGAGTTTCACTTGTCATTAGCCACTGCCAAACCCTAGCAATTCGGTTCTACCGATAAGGATCTCGGTCCCACCGAGATGGGGTTGCAAACTCTCTGTTTCCCTTTCGTAACTTTTCGGTCCCACCGAAAGAGCGAATCGGTCCCACCGAGATTGCAATGTAAACTCAGTGTTTCCCCTTTGTAACTTTTCGGTCTCACCGAGTTCCACTCGGTCTCACCGAAAGAGAAAATCGGTCCCACCGAGTTTTCCTGACCAACTCTCTGGTTAGCTAATTACCAAATTCGGTCTCACCGAGTTTGTGTAATCGGTCTCACCGAGATTACGTTATGCCCAAACCCTAACCGAATCGGTCCTACCGAGTTGCATGTCAGTCCCACCGAAATTCCTAACGGTCACTAGGTTTACTATTTCGGTCAGACCGAGTTTTCTGATTCGGTCCCACCGAGATTGGTAAATTGTGTGTAACGGTTGGATTTTGTGTGGAGGCTATATATAACCCTCCACCTCTTTCTCATTCAGAGAGAGAGCCATCAGAACACACACATCATTCCAACTCATATGTTCTGAGAGAGAACCACCTACTCATGTGTTGAGACCAAGACATTCCATTCCTACCATATGAATCTTGATCTCTAGCCTTCCCAAGTTGCTTTCCACTCAAATCTTCTTTACACCAAATCCAAATCCTATGAGAGAGAGTTGAGTGTTGGGGAGACTATCATTTGAAGCACAAGAGCAAGGAGTTCATTACCTACACACCATTTGTTACTTCTTGGAGAGTGGTGTCTCCTAGATTGGCTAGGTGTCACTTGGGAGCCTCCGTCAAGATTGTGGAGTTGAACCAAGGAGTTTGTAAGGGCAAGGAGATCGCCTACTTCGTGAAGATCTACCGCTAGTGAGGCAAGTCCTTCGTGGGCGATGGCCATGGTGGGATAGACAAGGTTGCTTCTTCGTGGACGCTTTGTGGGTGGTTGCTTCTTCGTGGACCCTTCGTGGGTGGAGCCCTTCGTGGACTCGCGCAACCGTTGCCCTTGGGTGGAGCCCTGTGTGGACTCGCGCAACCGTTACCCTTCGTGGGTTGAAGTCTCCATCAACGTGGATGTAGGATAGCACCACCTATCCGAACCACGGGAAAAACATCCGTGTTCCAATAGCGTTTGAATTCTCCAAACCCTTCCCTTTATATTCTTGCAAGTTGCATGCTTTACTTTCCGCTGCCCATAAACTCTTTGCATGCTTGCTTGAATTGTGTGATGATTGCTTGACTTGTCCTAAAATAGCTAAAATCTGCCAAGAACTAAAATTGGGAAAAGGTTAAGTTTTTATTTGGTCAAGTAGTCTAATCACCCCTCCTCTAGACATACTTTCGATCCTACAAGTGGTATCAGAGCTTTGGTCTCCATTTGCTTGATCTCCATAGCTTTTGGTGGTCATAGTCTTGGTTTCACAACCTAGGAGAGTATGGCGTCTAGCGAGGGAAATTATCACCGTAGAGGTCCTTACTTTGATGGTACTAATTTTGCTAGTTGGAAGCATAAAATGAAAATGCATATTCTTGGACATAACCCCGCTGTTTGGGCTATTGTGTGTGTTGGTTTGCAAGGTGACTTCTTTGATGGGAGAGAACCAAACCGTGAAGCTACCGCGGATGAGTTGAAGATGTTGCAATACAATGCTCAAGCTTGTGATATTCTCTTCAACGGATTGTGCCCCGAAGAATTCAACAAAATCGGCCGCCTTGAGAATGCAAAGGAAATTTGGGACACTTTGATTGATATGCACGAAGGTACCGACTCCGTCAAGGAATCCAAGTTGGATGTGCTTCAAAGCCAACTTGACAAGTTCAAGATGAAGGATGGTGAAGGTGTCACTGAAATGTACTCTAGGCTTGCTCTCATCACAAATGAGATTGCCGGCTTAGGAAGTGAAGAGATGACCGATAAATTCATCATCAAGAAGATCCTAAGAGCCTTGGATGGAAAATATGATACCGTGTGCACATTGATCCAAATGATGCCCAATTACAAAGATCTCAAGCCAACGGAAGTGATTGGAAGAATTGTTGCTCATGAGATGTCACTTAAGGATAAAGAGGAACTTCACAACAAGTCAAGTGGTGCCTATAAAGCCTCATGTGAAGCCCCTACATCATCAAGTGAGAAACAAGACTTCAATGAAGAATTGAGCTTAATGGTGAAGAACTTCAACAAGTTCTACAAGAGTAGAAGCAAAGATAGAAGCTCCAAGTCAAGGTCCTACAATGACAAAAGATCTTCTAGTCGAGAGAGAAACTGTTACAATTGTGGAAGACCCAGACACTATTCCAATGAGTGTACGGCTCCCTACAAGAGAAGAGAAGATTCTCCAAAAAGAAGAAGCAAAGGATCACCACCAAGAGAGAGAAGGAGTAGAGATGATCGTTATGAACGAAGATACTCACGGAGAAGCAAGGATTCGGAAAGGAAGGAAAAATCATCAAGGAGCTACACAAGACGAAGACATCAAGCTCATGTTGGTGAATGGGTATCCGGCTCCGACTCCGACAGCCACTTCGAGAGAAGTTATCACTCCGACTCCGAAGATACTCAAGATGAAGGTGTTGCCGGTCTAGCACTTGTGTCAGCCAACTCCTACGACATATTTGACTCACCAAATGAAGGAATTGGAAGATGCTTCATGGCCAAAGGTCCTAAGGTAAAACACCCCGAGTATGTTGATTTCAATAGTGATGAAGATGACTTGTTAGGTGATGATTTGCTTGGTGACAACTCTAGTGATGAATACTATGATGAAAGACCAATTAATCATGCTAATCAAGATAAAACGAATGACAATGATAAGGAGAAGATTGAGGCTCTAACTAAAGAACTAAAAACTCTTAAGTTAGCTCATGACACTATCTTCGAAGATCATCGAGAACTTTTAAGAGCTCATGAGAAACTACGCTTTGAAAAGCTCAATCTTGAGCAAGAGCATGAGTTCTTAAAGGCAATCAATGATGATCTCCGCAAGAAAAGTTCTTCTTACATTGCCAAGCGTTTACTCTTATCCACTTACATGCCTCAAGTCAAATCTAACAAGAAAGATTCTTCCGCTAGTAGTAACAATGATCATGCTAAATCCAATATTGTTGCTTCTAGTAGTTCTCTTGATTCCACTAATGATTCTCTTAGCCAAGTTACACTTGAGCAAGAAAATAGCTTATTGAAGGGAATTATAGAGAAAGAGTGTACAAAATCCTTGCCGGGAGTAAGCAATTCGAGGAAATTGTGCGCAAGCAAGGAATGCACCGGAAGAATCAAGGTGTTGGTTTTGAACGAAAGTTCAATGCCAATGGAGTTGAATGGGAAGAAGATCAATACCCCAAGACAAAGTTTGTCCCTCAACAAGAGAAGTATACTTCTTTCAAGGGGACACAAGCTCAAGATGATCTTCCACCACAAGACTACGAGGAAAAAGGCAAGGACAAGCTTCAAGAGGAAATTGATGCATTTGAAGAAGCTCCTAAGACCTTAGTCAAGTGGATTCCCAAGACTTCTTCAAGTTCCACTTCATCAAGTATGATTACAACTCCAAGGATTCCCATCAAGATGATGTGGATCCAAAATAAGAAGAACTAGAGAGTTCTTGAGGGTGACTCCGCCAACATACTTCACTCTTATCATTTTGGCAAGAACAAGTGCAATCAACTTCCACATCTTGCACTAGTTCAAGGAGTCACAAACCCTCTTGTTGGTAAGACAAGGGACAAGGTAACCTAAAAGTTTTCATGGACATCATCTTTTGTGTGCATCACTCTATGTCTATGGATATCCTTGTTTGTTCCTTGTGGGACTAACCCATGTAGGTATTGAAAGTGCAATTCACTCAAATGGATAGCTCCAAGAGATCTACATCAACATTGAGCATCCACATCTTCAATGTCTACATGAAGTCATCATCGACAAAACCCAAGGTTAGTTCATCCCTCTTAGGGGGGATATCACATCTAGGGGGAGCTTTACTCTAAGACTGAGCTAAAGCAACTCTAAAGATGTGAACAAAACAATGTTTTGTGTAAAAGTGGTAACCCCACTTGAGCTTAAACGATGAGTATGACCTACGATCAAGTGTTCTCACTTGACTCCTAAGTCAATATACTCATATATAGATGACCTAGTCATCGCAAATTGCTTGATAGATGCTAGAATTGGTTGTGCATGCCTTGCCACATATTTCATTTGCCATCTTATTGTGTGAGCATGCTGATTGCATATTTTACTCATTCGAGGACATCCACTTGTTGCTTTGATTGTTCGGTTTTATTTCTTTTTACCAAGTGGATGGACAAGGATGCCTAAGAACCTCCTCTAGCTATCTATGCTTTTCTCGTCTCAAACTCTATTCATGCTGCATCACAAAATTTGATCAAGTCAGATTCGAACCACTCTGTGTGAGGAGCGCTCGGAGTCCCCGATTCGTCATAGACTTAAACTTCCAAAACCTCTTTATGATTCTCGGTCTGACCAATACTCCACTTTCGGTCCTACCGAGATCATTAAGTTGATCTAAGTTTTCAATCTCGGTGCAACCGATTTGAACCTTTCGGTCTCACCGAGTTTCAGTAACTGCACGCAGTTATGAATCTCGGTGCCACCGAGTTGTTCAACTCGGTCACACCGACAGGGTCGGGCTATATATAGTCACGGGCAAAATTTGGAAATTTCTCCGAACCCCTTCGCCCGCGCGATAGCCTGCTCTGCCCCCGAGGTCTCTGAATCGTCTTCTCGCCGCCAGCAGCCTCCAGTCGCTGGTCTCCGTCGTCGTCAACGGGATTTCTGCCCCGCCGTTGCCGTCATAGCAAGTCCCCGCCGAACTAGGGTATGGACTTGATCTTTGTGCTATTCCTCAATCTGATTCCTAGCACATTGTGATCATATTGTTTCTGGCCACGTTTGATAAACTTCTATCCAGTCAAAACGCTCATAGATTAGGTTTGATTCGAAAATTCTAGGTTTAGGTTTCCGCCGAAACCATCTCGGATCCACCGAGTTGAAAAACTCGGTCCCACCGATTTGGCTTATGCCATTGCACAAGTAAAACTCGGTCTGACCGAGAATTACTATCGGTGTGACCGATTTTTGAACTCAGTGAAACCCTAGCAGTCTCGGTGCCACCGAACTGTGACTCGGTCTGACCGAGTTCACTAGTTTAGGTTCCAAAACTGCTTCAGTATCACCGAGTTTGAAAATCGGTAGATCCGAGATGATTTCAGTGGGAAACTAAAACTAAGTTTTTGGATCATTCTTTTTGCAAAAATCTCTGCATTTTGTGATGCTCATCCACTCTATCTCCTCTATAATCTATTCACAGGGTCAGCAGTCAGTTTGCAACATGTCAGACCAGAGTGACAGCCAAAACTTGTCAGAGCAGCAAGTGTAGTTGAGTGAGGGCACTAGCCCCTCAAGTTCCTCAGATGATGGCAGCAGGAGCACACCCAGCAACTTGCCTAAAGCTGCCACGAGACAAAGGAAGAAGAAAACCTCAGATTCTGAAGATGAGGACTATGTGGCAGAGGAAGAGGCCACCTCCAAGAGAGTTGAGCCAGCTCAAGGCTCAAAGCCAGGCCTGAAAATCAAAAGGCCAGCAGGCAGGCAGCCCATGTCAAAGGCTAGAGCCTCAACTGAGAAGCCTGCTCCCATTGAGCCCGTTGCAGCTGAGGGTAAGAAAAGGAAAGAGAGAGTGAAGAAGACTATGGCTAGAGTGCTTGGGAAGGCCTCCATCATGGTAGAAGAGGAGGAGGAAGAAGAGGCAGCTGCATCCAAGCCCAAGGAAGCACCTAAGGCTGCATCTAAGCCTAAGAGTGCACCAAAGAGAAACACAAGAAGCATCCCAGCCACTGAGAAGAACAAGGCCCCAGTACCCGAGACTGTTGCAGAGGAAGAGGAAGAGAGTGTCCTTCGGAAGCTCAAGCCCAAGATCCTAGACCACAACGATGCTCATCCTGTGGCTGAGGATATGAAGCTCAGGAGAGACTCAGGGCTCAGGAAGTGGAGAGAAGCAGATCCATATGCTTCTAGGAGAAGGACTACAGTGGACTACAGATTTCATACCAAGGAGCAGCAAGATTTCTATGAGACAGTGCTACTTGACAAGAAGCCAATCGTATGTGACATGAGATGGGTCGACTGGACCTATATCAAGGACAATGAAGAGTACTACCCAGGAGTTCAGGACAGCTTCAAGGCGTGTGGAGTAGAGGACTTTGTTGGGCAGAAGCTCACAAAGTGGAACGAGGAAATCATCATGCAGTTCTACTCCACAGCTCACTTTTATCCAGATGGGAGGATTACATGGATGTCTGAGGGTACGAGGTACCACTCTACTGTTGAGGAATGGGCGAAGCTGATCAATGCCCCAGAGGAGCAAGCAGATGACTTGGACATTTATGCCAAGAAAAAGATGGACCACAACTCCATGTCCAACATGTACAAGGAGATTCCGAATGAAGCACTTGACACATTCAAGTTTGGCTCAGTGCATTATCTGCTCTCAGGATTGCCTACGATCAACTGGATCCTTAGGCACACCCTTCTGCCCAAGTTTGGAGATCACAAGATGATCAGAGGTCACGCGATCAATTTGCTTCATGTTTTTGACGTGCCTCAAAAATTCAAAGTTATGAGCCTCATAGTGGAAACGATCAAAAGGGCTGTGGCAGATCAGAAGAGGAGCTGTGGATATGCCCCTCAGATTCAGGAGCTCATCAACTCCAAGATGGGCACGGGCGTATATTTGTTGGATACGGAACACCTGCCCATCCGTCCAGATTTCGAGAACAATGAAGTTGTGATGACAGAGAATGAACCATCATCTGCCCATGCACAAGCTCAGAAGGAGAAGGCGAAGAAGGAGAAAGCTGCCAGGATGCCTACTCAAGCGGAGGCATCTAACTATTTCTTGAAGACCAAACAAGAGCAGCTCAGTTACTTGATTGCGTCCACCCTGCGGATTGAGCAGAGTATAGCCACCCTGACTCAGAACCAGGCGAGCTTAGAGAGGATCATGGAACAAAGATTCTATGACTTGGACATCAAGGTGACAGAGTTCAGTCTGCAGTGGAGCAGCTCCAGGACGACATGAATGAGAGGAGAGGCAGGACCACGACTCATGCGTTTGCGAGGGTGCCACGAGGTCCGAGGTCGTCTGCACTGCCAGTTGCTGACACCAGAGCTACAATGTCTGCACCAGCCACAGCCTCCATTCCACCAGCTCCAGCATCCACTTCAGCCTCGACTCCGACCACGTCTACCGAAGGCTTTGTCCTTGGAGTGATCCGGACTCCACCACCACCTGAAGATCAAGCCTGAGCTTCGATATAGTGCTATGCATTTTCTAGGAACTTTTTGGTAACTTGTTGCCAAAGGGGGAGAAGATGTATAGATCATAGGATTCGAGAGAGAGAGAGTTGCTTTTCTCTCTTGCTTTATTTGGTGGTTTTTCGAACCTTGTTTGCTTGTGAGACATCGATGATCATGTGTTTGATCATAAGCTACACTTAATGTTTGCTTAATACTTGCTTAAATATTATCATTCTATCTATCATTTGTGATCATTCACTATTCTTGGTGATGAGTGCATGTATTTCAATCTTATCATTTTGAGCGCTCCACCAAGATGTATGTGACATGGAAGAGTAACCCATGACTCTAACTCTTTGTGCATTTGCAGTCCAAAGCAAATTTTAAATATGCACATATTTAGGGGGAGCTCTTACTTATCACATACTTCTCAAAGCGACGATATATTTCATGATTATTATCTTTTGTCGAAGCTTTGATCTATATGTTGTCATCAATTACCAAAAAGGGGGAGATTGAAAGTGCAACTATCCCTAGGTGGTTTTGGTAATTCATAACAACATATAGCTCATTGAGCTAATACTATTCCAAGATAATTATTTTAGGAAAGCTCAATGATTGGCATGCCATGGATGTGAAAGTGGAACCCTCAAAATGCTAAGGACAATGGATTGGCTCAAGCTCAAAAGCTCAAGACTCTTCATTTTATATTTAGTGATCCAAGATCACATTGAGTCCATAGGAAAAGCCAATACTATTAAGGAGGGATGAGGTGTTGCTTAATGAGCCTCTTGCTTCATGTGCTTAGTGATATGTTCCAAAAACCCTCAACTACTTTCCCATATCCACATATGACCTAAACTCTAAGCCAAACTCGGTCCTACCGATTCTTCCTATCCGGCGCCACCGAGTTTCACTTGTCATTAGCCACTGCCAAACCCTAGCAATTCGGTTCTACCGATAAGGATCTCGGTCCCACCGAGATGGGGTTGCAAACTCTCTGTTTCCCTTTCGTAACTTTTCGGTCCCACCGAAAGAGCGAATCGGTCCCACCGAGATTGCAATGTAAACTCAGTGTTTCCCCTTTGTAACTTTTCGGTCTCACCGAGTTCCACCCGGTCTCACCGAAAGAGCAAATCGGTCCCACTGAGTTTGCCTGACCAACTCTCTGGTTAGCTAATTACCAAATTCGGTCTCATCGAGTTTGTGTAATCGGTCTCACCGAGATTACGTTATGCCCAAACCCTAACCGAATCGGTCCTACCGAGTTGCATGTCAGTCCCACCGAAATTCCTAACGGTCACTAGGTTTACTATTTCGGTCAGACCGAGTTTTCTGATTCGGTCCCACCGAGATTGGTAAATTGTGTGTAACGGTTGGATTTTGTGTGGAGGCTATATATACCCCTCCACCTCTTTCTCATTCAGAGAGAGAGCCATCAGAACACACACATCATTCCAACTCATATGTTCTGAGAAAGAACCACCTACTCATGTGTTGAGACCAAGACATTCCATTCCTACCATATGAATCTTGATCTCTAGCCTTCCCAAGTTGCTTTCCACTCAAATCTTCTTTACACCAAATCCAAATCCTATGAGAGAGAGTTGAGTGTTGGGGAGACTATCATTTGAAGCACAAGAGCAAGGAGTTCATTACCTACACACCATTTGTTACTTCTTGGAGAGTGGTGTCTCCTAGATTGGCTAGGTGTCACTTGGGAGCCTCCGTCAAGATTGTGGAGTTGAACCAAGGAGTTTGTAAGGGCAAGGAGATCGCCTACTTCGTGAAGATCTACCGCTAGTGAGGCAAGTCCTTCGTGGGCGATGGCCATGGTGGGATAGACAAGGTTGCTTCTTCGTGGACGCTTTGTGGGTGGTTGCTTCTTCGTGGACCCTTCGTGGGTGGAGCCCTTCGTGGACTCGCGCAACCGTTGCCCTTGGGTGGAGCCCTGTGTGGACTCGCGCAACCGTTACCCTTCGTGGGTTGAAGTCTCCATCAACGTGGATGTCGGATAGCACCACCTATCCGAACCACGAGAAAAACATCCGTGTCTCCAATAGCATTTGAATTCTCCAAACCCTTCCCTTTATATTCTTGCAAGTTGCATGCTTTACTTTCCGCTTCCCATAAACTCTTTGCATGCTTGCTTGAATTGTGTGATGATTGCTTGACTTGTCCTAAAATAGCTAAAATCTGCCAAGAACTAAAATTGGGAAAAGGTTAAGTTTTTATTTGGTCAAGTAGTCTAATCACCCCCCCTCTAGACATACTTTCGATCCTACAATTTTCAAGTGTCAAAATTTCAAAAAGAAGCAGATAATTTAATGAGGTTTTCAAACATACAAGGTCAAATTTAACGTTGTCTATTTAGGTCAATCCTCAAAGTTCAAGAGTACTCTAAACGTGAATGCTGTGTTTCAAAATTTCAAACGAAGCGCCAAAAGAGCCTCTACTCGCCCGAAACCACGTGAGACCAATGTTTGGTAGTACAAGGAAATTACTTTTCTAATAACCCCGACCCGTGAAACCTACCGGCCCGATGTCCAAAGGTCTAAACCGGGGTAGGTTTGTAGCTTCATGTAGACGCCACGCAACCGCCTCCGAAAAACATTCATACACAATGGCCGCCTAAGCACACATGCGCGCGGCCGAAATTGCTCCCGCCCACTATTTGGGACACCTGGGATTACCATCCTACCCCCGACCCGCAGTAGGTCCAAAATTTAAGAGGGGGCAAAGTTTGTACTTTCCCCAAATTTCAAACAAGCGCGTACCATATTCTATTCAAAAAAGCCAAAAACAAGCGTGTCCGAGAATCAAACATGGTTGTCGCCCCTCCCCCCCCCCCCCCCCGCCCACCCGTCTGATTCCCCATTCGTACTCCGTGGGCGCAAAAACTACCTCTCCACCAGAGGCGAAACCCCGGCGTCCTCCGTCCGCCACCCCATTCCACCCATCAACCGCCGCCTCCTCCATCACGCTGGAGCCAATACCCCGATGTCGTCGTCCACCGCAACCTCAACCGCAACGCCCTCCATGGCTAGTAGTTGAAGCCGAGGCCGAGCCGTCCGTACCCGAGCTAGTTCAACCATGCCGTCCTGCGCCTCACCGCTGTCGCTCCATTTTCGCCACCCTCCACCGCACCGGAGCTGTTCCTGCTACACCTTCCTTCGCCGCCTCGGATCTGCTTCCCCTCCGCCAACATACGGCCACGGCAACATAGTCAACAATTTGGCCATGGGTTCTTCCAAGCCTGCACCCTCCTCCAGAACATCGGTTTCCCCGACAAAAAGAAGAAGATCGGCGCGACATGTGGAGGCGACTACACCGGCAACCGAAAATGGTACTCCTCTGCCCTTATTAGTGCAAATCTTACGTGTCTGCTTGCATGGTATTCATCCCATAGAAGACACTAGTTGACCGCTTCTTCTTGATACTAGATGTTCCTAGTAACTCATGATGCACAAGGTTTCTCCTCATATACTATTTCACCTTAGCTAGAGGTCCGTCGCCCCCTGAATTTCAATTCCTGGTCAGTTGATTCCCAATTAACGGAAGCATTCCCCAGTGTAACAGGCACTAGTCTGCCTATTACACCAGGGAAGCAGCGCCTCGGTGTTTATCTTAGGGGTGTGTGGGGCCTATAGCTACTGGCGCCCGATCTGGAGGTCGGCCGGGATTGAAGGGATGGCCTGGGGGCGCTGCCAAGCACGGCAGTGGTGTGAGATCGAGGGCGGGGCGGCAGAGGCAGGGGTCTGGGCCTGTGGTTGCTGGCGGTTCGAGAAAGATCATCAACAGTGACTGGCGTGAGGTAGACGAAGGCCATCTGCCCGTTCCTTATAGATCGGATGGTTCATTGAAAAAATCGACTGGCCTATTTATTTTCAGTCGACTGTTATCTTGATATGACCACATGCGGCGGTGTGCTGGAGGAGTACCTGCATTTACTGTGCTCATGTGTTACAAAATCATACTGAGTAGAATCTAATTTTGTTTACCATGCAATGTTGCAGAGCTATCATATGTCTCTTGTCATTTATTTTTCAGCCACCTGCTATCTGCTACTTTTACAGTGCACTAGTTATGCACACACTTCATCCCATACTCTCATTATTGTGTTTTTATGCAAGGGTATTTCAGACTCTACTGCTATGAGAGAAGCAAAAAAGAAAAGAGAGAAGTCGTTCCAGCATCGTACGCGGATAGGCCAGACACGTTTCAGCCTTATAATAGGTGAAGTGTCAGCGGACGGAGATGGTAAACGTAGCTCTGAAGTTGATGAATGATGACCCACAAGTATAGGGGATCTATCATAGTCCTTTCGATAAGTAAGAGTGTCGAACCCAATGAGGAGCAGAAGGAAATGATAAGCGGTTTCCAGCAAGGTATTCTCTGCAAGTACTGAAATAAGTGGTAACAGATAGTTTTGTGATAGGATAACTTGTAACGAGCAACAAGTAACAAAAGTAAATAAAGTACAGCAAGGTGGCCCAATCCTTTTTGTAGTAAACGACAAGCCTGGACAAACTCTTATATAGAGAAAAGCGCTCCCGAGGACACATGGGAATATCGTCAAGCTAGTTTTCATCACATTCATAAGATTCGCGTTCGGTACTTTGATAATCTTATATGTGGGTGGACCGGTGCTTGGGTATTGTCCTTACTTGTACAAGCATCCCACTTATGATTAACCTCTATTGCAAGCATCCGCAACTACAACAAAAGTATTAAGGTAAACCTAACCATAGCATGAAACATATGGATCCAAATCAGCCCCTTACGAAGCAACACATAAACTAGGGTTTAAGCTTCTGTCACTCTAGCAACCCATCATCTACTTATTACTCCCCAATGCCTTCCTCTAGGCCCAACTAATGGTGAAGTGTTATGTAGTCGATGTTCACATAACACCACTAGAGGGACGACAACATACATCTCATCAAAATATCAAATGAAGACCAAATTCACATGACTACTAATAGCAAGACTTCTCCCATGTCCTCAGGAACAAACGTAACTACTCACAAAGCATATTCATGTTCATAATCAGAGGGGTATTAATATGCATAAAGGATCTGAACATATGATCTTCCACCAAATAAACCAACTAGCATCAACTACAAGGAGTAATTAACACTACTAGCAACCTACTAGCACCAATCCCGGACTTGGAGACAAGAATTGGATACAAGAGATGAACTAGGGTTTTGAGAGGAGATGGTGCTGATGAAGATGTTGATGGAGATTGCCCTCTCCCGATGAGAGGAGCGTTGGTGATGACTATGGCAATGATTTCCCCCTCCCGGAGGGAAGTTTCCTCGGTAGAACAGCTTTGCCAGAACCCTAGATTGGTTCCGCCAAGGTTCCGCCTCGTGGCGGCGGAGTTTCGTCCGAGAAGATGGCTTCTGATTTTTTTCCTCATCAAAAGACTTGATATAGCAGAAGATGGTCATCGGAGGGCCACCAGGGGGCCCATGAGGTAGGGGGCGCGCCCAGGGGGGTAGGGCATGCCCCCCACCCTCGTGGGCAGGGTGTGGCCCCCCTGGTGAACTTCTTGCGCTCAGTATTTTTTTATTTATTCGGAAAACGTCTTCCGTGAAGTTTCAGGAATTTTGGAGCTGTGCAGAATAGGTCTCTAATATTTGCTCCTTTTCTAGCCCAGAATCCCAACTGCCGGCATTCTCCCTCTCTATGTAAACCTTGTAAAATAAGAGAGAATAGGCATAAGTATTGTGACATAATGTGTAATAACAGCCCATAATGCAATAAATATCGATATAAAAGCATGATGCAAAATGGACGTATCAACTCCCCCAAGCTTAGACCTCGCTTGTCCTCAAGCGAAAGCCAAAATCAAAAAATATGTCCACATGTTTAGAGATAGAGGTGTCGATAAAAATAAAATACGGACATGAGGGCATCATGATCATTCTTAGAACAACAACTTACATAATTCTTGTCATATAATTTCTTATGCTAGAGTAATAATTCAATCACGATTTCAAGTATGAATCGTAACTTCATTGAAAACCAACAAACTATAATCTCAGTCATTGAAGCAATTGCAATTTATCATAACATAGGAAAGAGTCAATGTATAAGAGCTTTTCAGCAAGTCCACATACTCAACTATCATATAGTCTTTCATGATTGCTGACACTCACGCAATACTTATGGGTATGCAGTTTTAATCGGACACAGAGAAAGATAGGGGCTTATAGTTTTGTCTCCCAATGCTTTACCTCAAGGGTAATGTCAACAATAATAGTTCATGAAAACTCACATCCAATTAGCCATATATACCAGGATCTTTCCAACATATTGTGCTTGCCAAAGGATAAAATGTAAAAAGGAAGGGTGAAGATCACCATGACTCTTATGCAAGGTAGGAGATAAAAGTAAAATATAGGCCCTTCGCAGAGGGAAGCAGAGGTTGTCATGCGCTTTTATAGTTGGATGCACAAAATCTTAATGTGAAAGAACGTCACTTTATATTTCCACTTGTGATATGAACCTTTATTATGCAATCTGTCGCTTTTATTTCTTCCATATCACACGATCGTATAAAGTTTATTTTCTCCCACACTAATAAGTCATACATATTTAGAGAGCAATTTTTATTGCTTGCACCGATGACAACTTACTTGGAGGATCTTATTCAATCCATAGGTTGGTATGGTGGACTCTCATGGCAAAACTGTTTTAAGGATATTTGGAAGCACAAGTAGTATCTCTACTTGGTGCGATGAATTTGGCTAGCATGAGAGGGAAAGGCAAGCTCAACCATGTTGGATGATCCATGAAAATATAATTTATCTCAGATGTAAGAAAACATAACCCATTACGTTGTCTTCCTTGTCCAACGTCAACTCTTTTAGCATGTCATATTTTAATGAGTGCTCACAATCATAAAAGATGTCCAAGATAGTATATGTATATGTGAATACCTCTCTTTCTTTATTACTTCCTATTAATTGCAACGATGACCAACACTATGTTTGTCAACTCTCAACAACTTTTATTCATCATACTTTTTCTATGTGATCTCATTACTCTCCATGATATCCCTATGATCCCTTTGTTTCTTTTTATTTCTTTCTCTTTTCTTTTATTCACTTAGGATCATGGCAAAAGAATCAAGCCCTTGACTCAACGCTAATCTTTATTATATATAGCTCACGGACTCGATTACATAGAGGAATTATAAAGCAAAACTCACAACTAGATCATACTAAGAACTTTTATTCTAGTAGATCAAGATATTACCAAATGGATCGAACTAAGGAAAACGGTAAAGATAAAAGTGATGGTGATACGATACCGGGGCACTCCCCCAAGCTTGGCAGTTGCCAAGGGGAGTGCCCATACCCGATGCTCAGTTCTTCTTTGTTGGTGAAGAAGGTGGAGTTGTTGATGATGGATAGTCACACATTGAGCGTAGGAGGTCTTCTAACTTGCGGATGATGCCTTTGAGTGCAATGATATGCTCCTTCAACAAAATATTTTCACGTGTGAGATACTTATTTTGTATACGAGCTAACTCAATCATCTAGAAAGCTTCAATCTCAGTTGGGGTAAGAAGATTGTGATCAAGTTGAAGGATGTCTTCTGTTGCCGGAACTTGGTCCTCCATGGCCTTCTTGATCCCTTCATCCTTGTTGATCTCCATGGGTTTTTTCTCTTTAGCTCTATATTCATTAGCCAAGCATAGTTGCCCTCATGGTTGGAGGTGGAGGGAGACGACATAGTACCTGGCCTTGACAACCCTGACAGAAAACAGCTCGAAACAAAAACAGGAGATTTTTGCGTGATACGGGAGTCAAAACCTCCGGGAGATTATGTAATGAATTTTTACTGACCAAAATACGTGTCATGTAAGAAAACGGAGTCCGGAGAGCACACGAGGTGCCCACGAGGTAGGGGGCGCGCCCTCCACCCTCGTGTCCTTCCCGGACTGCTTCTTATTTTTCTATTTTTCTAAATATTCCAAAAGGGAGAAATATTGCCTTAAAAACTGTTTTGGAGTCGGTTTACTTACCGTACCACATACATATTCCTTTTTGGAGTCTGAAATGTTTCGGAAAGTGTCCCTTATGTATTCCTCCGGGGTTACGATTTCAATAACATTGGTTTCAACATTTATGGGATTACCTGAGATATAATGTTTGATTCTTTGACCATTCACCACCTTCGGATTTGTGCCTTCGAAGTTGTTGATTTTTATGGAACCGGAACGATAGACGTCCTCGATAACGTAGGGTCCTTCCCATTTAGAGAGAAGTTTTCCTGCAAAAAATATTAAACGAGAGTTGCATAGCAATACATAATCACCTACATTAAACTCACGCTTTTGTATCCTTTTATCATGCCATCTTTTAACTTTTTCTTTAAACAACTTGGCATTCTCATAGGCTTGGGTTCTCCATTCATCGAGTGAGCTAATATCAAATAACCTCTTCTCACCGGCAAGTTTAAAATCATAAATGAGCTCTTTAATAGCCCAATATGCCTTGCGTTCTAGTTCGAGAGGTAAGTGACATGCTTTTCCATAAACCATTTTATACGGAGACATACCCATAGGATTTTTATATGCAGTTCTATAGGCCCATAATGCATCATCGAGTTTCTTGGACCAATTCTTTCTAGATCTATTAACAGTCTTTTGCAAAATTAATTTGAGTTCTCTATTACTCAATTCTACTTGACCACTAGACTGAGGGTGATAAGGATATGCAATTCTATGATTAACATCATACTTGGCAAGCATTTTACGGAAAGCACCATGAATAAAATGTGAACCACCATCAGTCATTAAATATCTAGGGACTCCAAACCTTGTAAAAATAACTTCTTTAAGCATTTTAATAGAAGTGTTATGATTAGCACTACTAGCTGGAATAGCTTCTACCCACTTAGTAACGTAATCAACAGCAACTAAAATATGTGTATATCCATTAGAGGAAGGAAATGGTCCCATATAGTCAAAGCCCCAAACATCAAATGGTTCAATAACAAGTGAATAATTCATAGGCATTTCTTGACGTCTACTAATATTACCAATTCTTTGACATTCATCAGAAAATAAGACAAACTTACGGGCATCCTTGAAGAGAGTAGGCCAATAAAAACCAGACTGCAATACCTTATGTGTAGTTCTATCTCCAGCATGGTGTCCTCCATAAGCTTCGGAGTGACACTTGCGTAGGATCAGTTCCTGTTCATGCTCAGGTACACAACATCTAATAACACCATCTACTCCTTCTTTATAAAGATGTGGGTCATCCCAAAAGTAATGCCTCAAATCATAGAAGAACTTTTTTCTTTTGTTGGTATGTGAAACTAGGTGGTATGAATTTAGCAACAATATAATTAGCATAATCAGCA
Source organism: Triticum urartu (assembly GCF_056163025.1). NCBI lineage: Eukaryota > Viridiplantae > Streptophyta > Magnoliopsida > Poales > Poaceae > Triticum > Triticum urartu. The sequence goes on from NC_141873.1 coordinate 291,415,411, forward strand.
TACCATGGAGCAGTATGAGAAGTATTTATGACATTTAATTGCTCATCGGGAAAGCTATCATCAATAGGTAGTGGGTCATCAAGCACATTTTCTAACCTAGACAAGTTGTCTGCAACGGGGTTCTCAGCTCCCTTTCTATCAACAATATGTAAGTCAAATTCTTGTAGCAAGAGAACCCATCTAATAAGTCTAGGTTTAGCATCTTTCTTTTCCATAAGATATTTAATAGCAACATGATTAGTGTGAATAATTACTTTAGAATCAACAATATAAGGTCTGAACTTATCACAAGCAAATACAACTGCTAAGAATTCTTTTTCAGTAGTAGCATAATTTCTTTGAGCATTGTCTAGGGTTTTACTAGCATATTAAATAACATTTAATTTCTTATCAACTCTTTGCCCTAGAACAGTACCTACAGCATAATCACTAGCATCACATATTATTTCAAAAGGTAAATTCCAATCAGGTGGCTGAACAATAGGTGCAGAGATTAATGCTTTCTTAAGTATTTTAAATTCTTATAAACATTCATCATCAAAGACAAATGGTATATCTTTTTGTAATAAATTAGTCAGAGGCCGAGAAATTTTTGAGAAGTCCTTAATGAACCTCCTATAGAATCCGGCGTGACCAAGAAAACTTCTTATACCTTTGATGTCCTTGGGACATGGCATATTTTCAATAGCATCAACCTTGGCTTTATCAACCTCAATACCTCTTTCAGAAACTTTATGCCCCAGGACAATACCTTCATTAACCATTCAAGACAAGATTAGTTTCTTCAGATCTCTACAAAACTCGATCAAAGTTGCTTAAGCAGTCATCAAAAGAAGATCCATAGACGGAGAAATCGTCCATGAAAACCTCACAAATCTTTTCACAAAAGTCAGAGAATATAGCCATCATGCATCTTTGAAAGGTAGTAGGTGCATTACATAAACCAAAAGGCATACGTCTATAAGCAAAAGTACCAAAAGGGCAAGTAAAAGTAGTCTTTGATTGATCTTTGGCCGACACATGTATTTGAGAGAAACCAGAATAACCATCTAGAAAGCAAAAATGTGTATGTTTGGATAATCTTTCTAGCATTTGATCAATAAAAGGTAAGGGGTAATGATCCTTTTTAGTGGCCTTATTTAATTTGCGGAAATCAATTACCATCCTATAACCTGTAATAATTCTTTGGGGGGTCAATTCATCTTTATCATTAGGAACAACAGTAATACCTCCCTTCTTGGGGACACAATGGACATGACTTACCCACTGACTATCAGCAACGGGATAAATTATACCTGCCTCAAGGAGCTTTAGTATTTCCTTTCTTACCACTTCTTTCATTTTAGGATTCAGCCGTTGTTGATGATCACGAACTGGTTTAGCATCTTCTTCCAATTTTATTTTATGTTGACATAGAGTGGGACTAATGCCCTTAAGATCATCAAGAGTATACCCAATAGCAGCACGGTGCTTCTTCAGAGTTTTCAATAATCTCTCTTCCTCATGCTCTAAAAGTTTAGCACTAATAATAACAGGATATATCTTTTTCTCATCAAGATAAGCATATTTAAGAGTATCAGGCAACGGTTTAAGCTCAAACACGGGATCACCCTTGGGTGGAGGAGGATCCCCTAGGATTTCAACAGGTAAATTGTTTTTCATAATAGGTTCCTATTTAAAGAATACTTCATCTATTTCCCTACTTTCATTCATAAAATATCATTTTCATGGTCTAGCAAATATTGTTCTAAAGGATCGCTAGGAGGTACGGCAATAGAAGCAAGACCAATAATTTCATCCTCACTAGGTAATTCTTCTTCACGTTGTTGTCTACTAAATTTAGAGAAATTAAATTCATGAGTCATATCATCTAAACCGATAGTAACAACATCCCTTTTGCAATCTATCTTAGCATTAACAATGTTTAAGAAGGGTCTACCAAATATAATGGGACAAAAGCTATCTTGTGGGGAACCAAGAACAAGAAAATCAGCAGGATATTTAGTTTTCCCACACAAGACTTCAACATCTCTAACAATTCCCATTGGTGAAATAGTATCTCTATTGTCAAGTTTAATTGTGACATCAATATCTTCTAACTCAACAGGTGCAATATCATGCATAATTTCTCTGTAAAGGCTAATAAGTATTGCACTAGGACTGGCACCCATATCACATAAGCCATGATAACAATGATCTCCTATTTTAACAGAAATAACAGGCATGCCTACCACAGGTCTAGGTTTATTTTTAGCACAAGGTTTAGCAATTCTAGCAGTTTCACCATAGAAATAAATAACATGCCCATCAATATTATCAGACAAGAGTTCTTTAAAAATAGAAATATTAGGTTCAACTTTAACTTGCTCAGGAGATGTATAAGTTTTAATATTGCTTTTACGAACCACAGTTGAAGCTTTAGCATGATCCTTTATCCTAACAGGGAAAGGTGGTTTCTCTACATAAGCAGTGGGAACAATAGGATCATTATAAGTGACAATCTTTTCTTCAACTTTAATAGGTGCAGCTACTTTTACTTCTATGGGAGGATGATATTTAAACCACTTCTCCTTGGGGAGATCTATATAAGTAGCAAAAGATTCACAGAAAGAAGCTACTATCTCAGAGTCAAGCCATATTTAGTGCTAAATTTACGGAAAACATCGGTATCCATAAAAAATTTAACACAATCAAACTTAGGTGTCATACCTGACTCCTTAACTTCGTCGAGGTCCCAATCTTCAGAGTTGCGTTTAATTCTTTCCAATAAATCCCATTTGAATTCAATAGTCTTCATCATAAAGGAGCCAGCACAAGAAGTATCGAGCATGGTGCGATTGTTATCAGAAAGTCGAGCATATAAATTTTGAATAATCATTTCTCTTGAGAGCTCATGATTGGGGCATGAATATAACATTGATTTAAGCCTCCCCCAAGCTTGAGCGATGCTTTCTCCTTCACGAGGCCAAAAATTATATATATAATTGCGATCACGATGAACAAGATGCATAGGATAAAACTTCTGATGAAATTCCAATTTCAATCATTTGTAATTCCAAGACCCCATATCATCACATAGCCTTCACATGAGCATCGCAGCCCTAAACTTTTAGAAACGACAACTTTGGTTTCTTGCCAAACCACAGTTCGTAAGGCGTCGTCTCAACTGATTTCGATGGTGCCCTATTTAACATGAATGCGGCCGTCTCTAAAGCATAACCCCAAAACGATAGCGGTAAATCTATAAGAGACATCATAGATCGCACCATATCTAGTAAAGTACAATTATGACGTTCGGACACACCATTATGTTGTGGTGTTCCGGGTGGCGTGAGTTGCGAAACTATTCCGCATTGTTTCAAATGTAGACCAAACTCGTAACTCAAATATTCTCCTCCATGATCAGATCGTAGAAACTTTATTTTCTTGTTACGATGATTTTCAACTTCACTCTGAAATTCTTTGAACTTTTCAAATGTTTCAGACTTATGCTTCATTAAGTAGATATACCCATATCTGCTTAAATCATCTGTGAAGGTGAGAAAATAACGATATCCACCACGAGCCTCAACATTCATCGGACCACATACATCTGTATGTATGATTTCCAACAAATCTGTTGCTCTCTCCATAGTACCGGAGAACGGCGTTTTAGTCATCTTGCCCATGAGGCACGGTTCGCAAGTACCAAGTGATTCATAATCAAGAGGTTCCAAAAGTCCATCAGTATGGAGTTTCTTCATGCGCTTTACACCAATATGACCTAAACGGCAGTGCCAAAAATAAGTTGCACTATCATTATCAACTCTGCATCTTTTGGTTTCAACATTATGAATATGTGTATCACTACTATCGAGATTCATCAAAAATAGACCACTCTTCAAGGGTGCATGACCATAAAAGATATTACTCATATAAATAGAACAACCATTATTCTCTGATTTAAATGAATAACCGTCTCGCATCAAACAAGATCTAGATATAATGTTCATGCTCAACGCTGGCACCAAATAACAATTATTTAGGTCTAATACTAATCCCGAAGGTAGATGTAGAGGTAGCGTGCCGACCGCAATCACATCGACTTTGGAACCGTTTCCCACGCGCATCGTCACCTCATCCTTTGCCAGTGTTCGCTTAATCTGTAGTCCCTATTTCGAGTTGCAAATATTAGCAACAGAACCAGTATCAAATACCTAGGTGCTACTACGAGCTCTAGTAAGGTACACATCAATAACATGTATATCACATATACCTTTGTTCACCTTGCCATCCTTCTTATCCGCCAAATACTTGGGGCAGTTCCGCTTCCAGTGACCAGTCTGCTTGTAGTAGAAGCACTCAGTTTCAGGCTTAGGTCCAGACTTGGGTTTCTTCTCATGAGCAGCAACTTGCTTGTTGTTCTTCTTGAAGTTCCCCTTCTTCTTCCCTTTACCCTTTTTCTTGAAACTAGTGGTCTTGTTGACCATCAACACTTGATGCTCCTTCTTGATTTCTACCTCCGCAACCTTTAGCATTGCGAAGAGCTCGGGAATTGTCTTATTCAACCCTTGCATATTATAGTTCATCATGAAGCTCTTGTAGCTTTGTGGCAGTGATTGAAGAACTCTGTCAATGACACTATCAACCGGAAGATTAACTCCCAGCTGAGTCAAGTGATTATGGTACCCAAACATTCTGAGTATATGTTCACTGACAGAACTAGTATCCTCCATCTTGCAGCTGTAGAACTTACTGGAGACTTCATATCTCTCAATCCGGGAATTTGCTTGAAATATTAACTTCAACTCTTGGAACATCTCATATGCTCCATGACGTTCAAAATGCCGTTGAAGTCCCGTTTCTAAGCTGTAAAGCATGGCACATTGAACTATCGAGTAGTCATCAGCTTTGCTCTGCCAGACGTTCTTAGCGTCGTTAGTTGCATCAGCAGCAGGCCTGGCACTTAGCGGTGTTTCCAGGACGTAATTCTTCTGTGCAGCAATGAGGATAATCCTCAGGTTACGGACCCAGTCCGTGTAATTGCTACCATCATCTTTCAACTTTGTTTTCTCGAGGAACGCATTAAAATTCAACGGAACAACAGCACGGGCCATCTATCTACAATCAAACATAGACAAGCAAGATACTATCAGGTACTAAGTTCATGATAAATTTAAGTTCAATTAATCCTATTACTTAAGAACTCCCACTTAGAAAGACATCTCTCTAATCCTCTAAGTGATCACGTGATCCAAATCAACTAAACCATAACTGATCATCACGTGAAATGGAGTAGCTTTCAATGGTGAACATCACTATGTTGATCATATCTACTATATGATTCACGCTTGACCTTTCGGTCTCAGTGTTCCGAGGCCATATCTGCATATGCTACGCTCGTCAAGTTTAACCTGAGTATTCTGTGTGTGCAAAATTGGCTTGCACCCGTTGTAGATGGACGTAGAGCTTATCACACCGGATCGTCACATGGTGTCTGGGCACGACGAACTTTGGCAACGGTGCATACTCAGGGAGAACACTTTTATCTTGAAATTTAGTGAGAGATCATCTTATAATGCTACCGTCAATCAAAGCAAGATAAGATGCATAAAAGATAAACATCACATGCAATCAATATAAGTGATATGATATGGCCATCATCATCTTATGCTTGTGGTCTCCATCTCCGAAGCACCGTCATGATCACCATGGTCACCGGTGCGACACCTTGATCTCCATCGTAGCATCGTTGTCGTCTCTCCAATCTTATGCTTCCATGACTATCGCTACCGCTTAGTGATAAAGTAAAGCATTACAGGGCGATTGCATTGCATACAATAAAGCGACAACCATATGGCTCCTGCCAGTTGCAGATAACTCGGTTACAAAACATGATCATCTCATACAATAAAATTTAGCATCATGTCTTGACCATATCACATCACAACATGCCCTGCAAAAACAAGTTAGACGTCCTCTACTTTTGTTGTTGCAAGTTTTCGTGGCTGCTACGGGCTTAGCAAGAACCGTTCTTACCTACGCATCAAAACCACAATGATAGTTTGTCAAGTTGGTGTTGTTTTAACCTTCGCAAGGACCGAGCGTAGCCACACTCGGTTCAACTAAAGTTGGAGAAACTGACACCCGCCAGCCACCTGTGTGCAAAGCACGTCGGTAGAACCAGTCTCGCGTAAGTGTACGCGTAATGTCGGTCCGGGCCGCTACATCCAACAATACCACCGAACCAAAGTATGACATGCTGGTAAGTAGTATGACTTATATCGCCCACAACTCACTTGTGTTCTACTCATGCATATAACATCAACGCATAAAACCTGGCTCGGATGCCACTGTTGGGGAACGTAGTAATTTCAAAAAAATTCCTACGCACATGCAAGATCATGGTGACGCATAGCAACAAGAGGGGAGAGTGTTGTCCACGTACCCTCGTAGACCGAAAGTGGAAGCGTTAGCACAACGCGGTTGATGTAGTCGTACGTCTTCATGATCCGACTGATCAAGTACCGAACGTACGGCACCTCCGAGTTCAGCACACGTTCAGCCCGATGACGTCCCTCGAAATCCGATCCAGCCGAGTGTTGAGGGAGAGTTTCGTCAGCACGACGGCGTGGTGATGATGTTGATGTTCTACCGACGCAGGGCTTCGCCTAAGCACCGCTACAGTATTATCGAGGTGGACTATGGTGGAGGGGGGCACCGCACACGGCTAAGAGATCAATGATCAATTGTTGTGTCTATGGGGTGCCCCCCTGCCCCCGTATATAAAGGAGCAAGGGGGGTGCGGCCGGCCATAGGAGGAGGCGTGCAGGAGGAGTCCTACTCCCACGGGGGGTAGGACTCCCCTCCTTTTTCCTAGTTGGATTAGGACTTGGGGGAAGGAGTGGAGGAGAAGGAAGGAAGGGGGGGCGCCGCCCCCCTCTCCTTGTCCTATTCGGACTAGGGGGGAGGGGCGCGCGGCCAGCCCTTGCCTCCTCTCCTATCTTCCACCTAGGCCCACTAAGGCCCATTTGATTCCCGGGGGGGTTCCGGTAACCTCCCGGTACTCCGGTAAAATCCTGATTTTACCCGAAACACTTCCGATATCCAAACATAGGCTTCCAATATATCAATCTTCATGTCTCGACCATTTCGAGACTCCTCGTCATGTCCGTGATCACATCCGGGACTCCGAACAACCTTCGGTACATCAAAACATATAAACTCATAATATAACTGTCATCGTAACGTTAAGCATGCGGACCCTACGGGTTCGAGAACTATGTAGACATGACCGAGACATGTCTCCGGTCAATAACCAATAGCGGAACCTAGATGCTCATATTGGCTCCTACATATTCTACGAAGATCTTTATCGATCAGACCGCATAACAACATATGTTGTTCCCTTTGTCATCGGTATGTTACTTGCCCGAGATTTGATCGTCGGTATCTCAATACCTAGTTCAATCTCGTTACTAGCAAGTCTCTTTACTCGTACCGTAATACATCATCCCGCAACTAACTCATTAGTTGCAATGCTTGCAAGGCTTAAGTGATGTGCATTACCGAGAGGGCCCAGAGATACCTCTCCGACAATCGGAGTGACAAATCCTAATCTCGAAATACGCCAACCCAACAAGTACCTTTGGAGATACCTGTAGAGCACCTTTATAATCACCCGGTTACGTTGTGACATTTGGTAGCACACAAAGTGTTCCTCCGGTAAACGGGAGTTACATAATCTCATAGTCATAGGAACATGTATAAGTCATGAAGAAAGCAATGGAAACATACTAAACGATCGTGTGCTAAGCTAACGGAATGGGTCATGTCAATCACATCATTCTCCTAATGATGTGATCCCGTTAATCAAGTGACAACTCATGTCTATGGTTAGGAAACTTAACCATCTTTGATCAACGAGCTAGTCAAGTAGAGGCGTACTAGTGACACTCTGTTTGTCTATGTATTCACACATGTATTATGTTTTTGATTAATACAATTATAGCATGAATAATAAACATTTATCATGATATAAGGAAATAAATAATAACTTTATTATTGCCTCTAGGGCATATTTCCTTCAGTTGAGTCATCATCCTCTTATTAAAAAGCACCAGTTGGGGAGCACCGCTGTCATTTGCATGTATTACTATTAGTTTACGTTGAGTATGACTTGACTGGATCTCCTTTACCATGAATTACAATGTCTAGTCAGTCCTTAATCTTTAAAGGTGCTCTGCATTTATGTTTTGCGGTCTCAGAAAGGGCTAGCGAGATACCATCTTGTTATATCATATTATGATTGTTTTGAGAAAGTGTTGTCATCTGAGATTTATTGTTATTGCTCGCTAGTTGATTATGCCATTGATATGAGTAAACATGAGACCTAAGTGTTATTGTGAATATGGTTAGTTCATAATCTTTGCTGAAAACTTGAATGCCGGCTTTACATATTTGCAACAACAAGAGCAAACAGAGTTTGTAAAAGTTTTTCTTTATCACTTTCAGTTTATCAACTGAATTGCTTGAGGACAAGCAAAGGTTTAAGCTTGGGGGAGTTGATACGTCTCCGTCATATCTACTTTTCCAAACACTTTTGCCCTTGTTTTGGACTCTAACTTGCATGATTTGAATGGAACTAACTCGGACTGACGCTGTTTTTAGCAGAATTGCCATGGTGTTATTTTTGTGCAGAAATAAAAGTTCTCGGAATGACCTGAAAATCAATGGAGATTATTTTTGGAATATATAAAAAATACTGGCGAAAAGATCCATGTCTGGGGGGCCACACCCTGTCCATGAGGGTGGGGGCGGGCCTACTCCCTTGGGAGCCCCTGCCTCGTGGGCCCCCTAATGCTCCACCGACGTCCATCTTGACTCCATATATTCACTTTCGAGGAGAAAAATAAGGGAGAAGGATTCATCGCATTTTACGATACGGAGCCGCCGCCAAGCCCTAAACTCTCTTGGGAGGGCTGATCTGGAGTCTATTCGGGGCTCCGGAGAGGGGAATCCGTCGCCATCGTCATCATCAACCTTCCTCCATCACCAATTTCGTGATGCTCACCGCCGTGCGTGAGTAATTCCATCGTAGTCTTGCTGGACGGTGATGGGTTGATGAGATTTTATCATGTAATCGAGTTAGTTTTGTTAGGGTTTGATCCCTAGTATCCACTATGGTCTGAGATTGATGTTGCTATGACTTTGCTATGCTTAATTCTTGTCACTAGGGCCCGAGTGCCATGATTTCAGATCTGAACCTATTATGTTTTCATGAATATATGTGAGTTCTTGATCCTACCTTGCAAGTCTATAGTCACCTATTATGTGTAATGATCCATTAACCCCGAAGTGACAATAATCGGGATACTTACCGGTGATGACCATAGTTTGAGGAGTTCATGTATTCACTATGTGTTAATGCTTTGGTCCGGTACTCTATTAAAAGGAGGCCTTAATATCCCTTAGTTTCCAATAGGACCCCGCTGCCACGGGAGGGTAGGACAAAAGATGTCATGCAAGTTCTTTTCCATAAGCACGTATGACTACATTCGGAATACATGCCTACATTACATTGATGAACTGGAGCTAGTTCTATGTCACCCTATGTTATAACTGTTGCATGATTGATTGCATTCGACATAATTCTCCATCACCGATCCAATGCTTACGAGCTTTTCATATATTGTTCTTCGCTTATTTACTTTTCCGTTGCTACTGTTACAATCACTATAAAACCAAAAATATTACTTTTGCTACCGTTACTACTACTATCATATTACTTTGCTACTAAATACCTTGCTGCAGATATTAAGTTTCCAAGTGTGGTTGAATTGACAACTCAACTGCTAATACTTGAGAATTTTCTTTGGCTCCCCTTGTGTCGAATCAATAAATTTGGGTTGAATACTCTACCCTCGAAATCTGTTGTGATCCCCTATACTTGTGGGTTATCACACCCTCCAAGAATTATTAGGCGTGTCCCAAAACCAATTTGAATTAATGATATACCCCGAAACAACTTTTCGGTTTTACGATATTTTGCTATTCTCTCTCTATGGGAACTTTTCCGCTGTCCAAAAATTTTCTGGCGATTTTCTCTCAGACTCCCTGTCTAGTATTCAATGGATAGATGACCCTTAAGCGTGTGACCCTATAGGTTCAGTGAAGCATAGACATGACCGGGACACTTTACGATCAATGATCAACATCGGAGCCGTGGACACCCATATTGACCCCTATACCCACACGAATGAATATTCGAGTGAACCTCCAGTTGTCGTGTGCTATTCCTGTTGCTTCGCGATATGTTACAAATACCTAAGGTGAGATTTACTTCCATCCCCGTGCATCAACAACTTGTCCACTATGCTAGTTACCTCATTACTGGTTTTGTTTTCATTTCTCGTTTCCATGTTCCGGCATCCCTGTGATCAAATCACACTGTGTCTGGCCAGACGATGATGGATACCATAACACTCAGAGGGACCGAGAATATCTCTCTATCGTCAGAGGAGCAAATCCCAATCTTTAGCTATCAAGTTACTTGACACACTTTTCCATGAACCCGTAAGCCGCCGTAATAGCCACCTATTTACGGGTGACGTTTAACAAACCCCAAAGTTCATGAAGCAAGTATGAAGAAACTCGATACTCTCATGGTCTAAGGAATTATACAAACATTAACCATCTCTTTGTTATTAACCATAAAATTGTGACGAATGTATCTCATAGCATAACACCAATTCGGGTCGAGTCAACACAAGTGTTCTCCTAACATTGTGCCCTCAAAGTTGTTGGCATGGTCATGCCCATGACTAGGAAAACAGAACCATCATGCAACACATGAGCTAGTCTTAGAGGCGAGACTAGGAATACATTTTACCGTTTATTATTCCACACGTGCATATGAGTCTTCCTCCGAGCCTCGTGTTGTTGCAGACTTGAGAACCAGAGCAGTTGTAGCATGGAACATAAACATAATTATGAACTTGGAGATAAATAACATCATTTATTATTGCCTTTAGGGCATATCTCCTACAGACTCCCACTTGCACTAGAGTCAATAATCCAGTTAATGCAAATGCACTTTACACCGATGGCATATCGGTGTAAAAAATTCTTGTGGTATAGCCTGATGTCCATCGGATCTAACAACCTCAGCTCCGTGTGTATCGCTGCATATCCTCGCGTTTTCACGCTTTCGCAAAATTCATATTTTGTGTGGACTTGGCTTTGTATATATGTGAATCATTGGTCGAAACCTGATTCCTCAGACAGAGCTATGGAGCAACTATCTGCAATAGTGTCCCATTTACTAAATCCTTCTTGGAACCATACTAAGTTCATGAATGAACTATATGATTCAACACCTTTGTCTTTGTCACTTCTAAAGTGGCAACATACTTCGCCTCTGTTATAGAATTCGCCACAGTAACTTGTTTGGAACAATTTCCAACTAACTACACCACCATACTGTGTGTTACACAAAGCCCTCAATTTAAATCAAAAATTGCATGGAGAAATGATGAAGATTGTATCAATGTAACCTTTTACAACAAACTCTTCATGATCTCCACTTGCGAGAGAACATGTCATCGGTGCTACTTTAGTACTCAATGATCTTTTTTCACTGTTGTCTCATGATCAGTACTTTTGATCACTTTGGTATCTATACTCGCAACATCTTGGGAGTATTGGACATATCTAGTTGTTTTACATACCATGGAATACATGATTAATGCAAACACAGGAGCGTGTGGAATATCCATCATGTATTTTGCTCATCAGTGTTTTGGGACACCGATTCTTGCAAAAACTCTTTCCATGTGACTTTGGCAAGACCCCTTGTCGTTCTTAGTGCTAAATGGTTTTAGCATCTTGTCAATATGTATTTTTGCTCGGCCCCATTAGGTAAATCTATCTCCATAGATCATTATGCCTAATATCAAGGCTATTTAGCCCAAGCACTTCATCGGAAAACTATTTTCAAATGAAGTCCTAATTCGTGTCAAGAAATTTATTTCTAATTAACAATGTCTCAAGCACACAAGGTTTTCAGAAATATTATTATGCTCCCACTTACTTTCTTGAAACCACAGGCATCTTCATTACACATTGATGAAGTCAAACCCCTTTGACCATTCCATCAGAAACAAAGATTCCAACTCCATTTTGCTCTCTTCTGTCCATTGCTGGAACTCTGAAGCTAGCATACTAACTAGCATCCTCTGGACCGACAAAATACTTTGGATTGTATCACATACAAGTCCTAGGTTGTATTTCCATTTCATGGAAATTCCTTTGCCATCCATGTTTCATATCTCATGTTTGAAATATGTATTAATTGCTGGTTTTACCCAAACCGACTTTAAGCATTGCTACGGTGAGACAATCTCATTTTAGTCAACTCCTTCAACTTGTTATTGCAATAGGTAGAGCTTAATGGATAAAACATTTTTATCCGTATCAGTGTATAGTCCCATTACAATCCGTTAGACTCTAAGTCTTTCAGAGGGTTTATCAAGATTTAAATCTTGAATCATTTATGGAAACTATCTCGGATTATATTGGCCTTTAGCCAATTCCAGAGTCAGGGCCCATCAACACTTCCTTGTGTATCATAGGTATACTGTTGTCTAACAACAATATCTCGTTTGCGCACCTGAGAGGTTTGCACGAGCTTTGCCTACGTTGCTTAGCTGCAAGTTCGACCGAAGTCCATACATCTCATGTAGAGGCTTCCATATCAGTCGTAGTAGGAAAGTCTGGAATCACTTCCAAGGTTCCTTTCCTTTGACCTGATGACGAAGATACTTGTTATCTCATTGAGTTGCACTATCCTCCCACTCACCCTTTTGCAAGAACTATTATCTTTAAAAGCATACCAATTTATGGCAACATCCTTTGCCTCGATATAGTGGTGGGGGAATACCCAATGACTTGGGATAACTTACAAAATAGCACTTGTCTGATTTGGAATATGTTTGTAACCTTTTACACAAGCTCCATATTCCAAATGTTAAGAAAAGATATAACATGGTTGGGCGTACCATACCATGCCATCATTTCAACAGGCCTGATGGAGCTCTTTTCAATGTAAAAGTTGCAGTCTCTAAAGCATTACTCTTTAAAAGTGATAATGGCAATTTTATTTCTGTCATCATTGATCTTACCATGTCATAAATGGTTTGATTACATCTTCACAGACATTCCACTCATAGTGGTGGTCCGGGAGGTGTAAGTTATGAAACTCTTTTCAAAACTCATTAGACATTCGCTAAACTTGTAACTCAAATATTCCTTTCTCCAATCAAATTGCAGAAACATAATTTTATTGTTACAATAACTTCTACTTCATTTCTGAAAACCTTTCGAATGATTTCAAAAGATCCAGACTTACGTATCATCAAGCAAATATCCATATATCTACTTGAGTCATTTCTGAAGATAGATAAATCCACTACTTGCAACAAAATTTATTGAACTACACACATCAAAATGTATGATGACCAATAAGTTTGTTGCTCATTCCTTATGGCCTGTGAACGGTATTTCAGTCACTTCACTTTTTGGAAGAAAGTTGCATTTGTCAGATGATTCAAAGTCAAATGACTTCAAAATCCATCATATTTTTATGTGCGGGTTTCTCCAATGTGACCAAATGCAGTGCCACACATGTGTAGTATTCTCATAGTCTTGCGACATTTAGCGTCAGTGTTATGGATGTATCATTTTACCATCAATATTCATAACATACATCCCATCTTGGATGGAAGCATGGCCTTCATGTTATTCATAATACTGAACAACAATTGTTCTTTTATGAACAACCCTTTTGCAATAAACATTGTGCAATGGGCTAGAGTGTATGAAACTCTAAAATGAATTATGAAAGTTAACACAGAGGTGATATATTAATATCATTATTCATAACATACATATCATTCATAATGAAAGTATGGCCCTTATGTTTATTCATAATATTAAACATCAAAATTTCTCTTATGAACAACCTTCTTGCAAGATACCTTATGCAAGGGCTAGAGTGTATGAAACTCTAAAATGAATTATGAAAGAAAATACATAGGTAATACACCGATGGAAGGTATAGTAACTTTTACTATGTTCCCAACACGTATTAAAACTTCATTCCTGGCAAGTCTTTTTAGGCCATAGTAGCTCTTACATCGATTCACAACAGAACGCAATCGAGAAGGTATCTTTGTGATTAACTCACAATACCCAAGAATTAGTGATTAACATGTTTAAACATAATTCCCAAGAACTATATCTTGGACCAGCCTTCTGTACATCAAAAACTTGTATGACATTCATACATGAGCTGGATATTCCAGTCTTCTTTCTTTCTGCCTTTATACATCTAATAGTTTAACTTTTAGTATTTCTCCTACTCTTAGAAGAAGCACCCAACTTAAGAGTGGCATTCAGCCCTGGACATCCTAGGGGTGAAAGTCTCACTAACACCCTTTTGGACATTCCCTTTCTCTTCAAGTTGTTGTTTTATTCACCTTCCATCGTATGACAGGTATTCTTCTGGATCCCTCTCTTATCAGTCTAATGCAGAGTAAAGACCTTTACTAATAGTTTGCAAACAAACATCGCTTTGGATATTTCATATCTTTTAGCCGTTGTTTGTATTTGAAAATTAATTTTCAGTTCCATGAATATCACATAACTATCCCAAAACTTTCAAAGTTCGGGTTTCATGGAAGCAAACATATTGCACTTGACCGTAATGGAATTCTAGCTTTTGGATCGAAGGACGAGAGTCTCATCATCCATAGCATTTAGCGGGACTCTTTGAGGAAAATCCTCACATTACGTTACCAACCGTAATGTTTTAACCAGATATTTAACAGCTATTCAATTTTAACAGGGAAGGTGGAAACACGAGCCATTATTCTACAACTATTATGCAATTTTCACTTAGACAACATTCATAATTAATTGCACTGAGAATTAAACAAGTTAATTCTATAGTGCGCTCCCACTCAAATCAATATCTCTCATAATTGATTGTGAGTGATTCAAGATCCATATTACAATTCAACGCCAAGGATGCATCCATCTCAAGTGACGAGAATTGCAACCGGTAGGCCAACTTGCAAATCACATCCTTATGTGACTCCTGTTCATCTTTTGATGCGCATGTTCCGAGCTCATGACTTTCATTCATGAACGTCAAGACAACCAAGTGATCTTGTTGTGAGGTCTCAACTCACTCGCCTCACACTTATCTAATCATCCGTACCCATGCATCCATGTGATACCCCGAAGAGATAGCTGTCGTGACGGTGCTACACTTGGGAGAACACTAACTACTTGATATTTTAAGTGAGAGATCACCCTAATAAAAAGCGACTACCGCGCAATCAAGAAGGCTGCATCATAAGGGATAAACATTTTAGGCAATTCATAATAGCATGATATGGTATAGCCCTTTCTGACAGAGAAGTCTTTCATTTCTTCGTCTTCGGCATTTGCGCCGGTGTTCACCTTCACGAAGATTGCCACCACCTTGTCGATGCACCAGATAATATTTCTATCTCTATAGCTAATAAAATAAGTGCATTACTTATGGTTGACACGCAGGTCATTAAAGTGACAATCATATGGCTCCAGCCATCATGCCAAATCATGACACGCGGGTCATGTTAATCAATTTACATCATATAGTCATCTCATACATAATCAAATTATTATGAGCACTGCTATACCACATCACATGCACATGCAAAACCCTCCTACAAAACCAAGTTAGACGTATCTAATCGGTTCATGCAAAAACTTGTTTTTCATGGCTTCTAAGGTTTCGAAACAAACTGAAGCTACCAACGTCCAACATCAACTATGATAATTCAAGTCGCTAGATTAACTTTGCGGGGTGTATGAAGCACGAGATAATAAAATCTGGAACCCCATACTAAACTTCGTCATACGCATGACCCCCGTGCAGATCATATCTACATTGCCCTTTCGCCTGCGAAAGATCCATCTTTATTTAACTATTGTGGAACCCAAAGAACTATTAGCACTTTGTTGATCTGTCAATCAGCATACTCAAGAGCAGCATGAAAGGATCGCGGATTGCCAGAAATTTGTGAGATTCCACCATGCCGTCAAGATCAGGATTATGCAAATTCAAGGGAAGCAACAAGAACATTGGGTAACAGATTACCCTCACAAATGATTTTTAGTAATAGAACTCATCTGTTACCTAATTATTTTGTGCAACACCCATACATCTCTATGTATTCTAGATCGCAACTTGCATCTACGCATAGCACGGCTCATGATGCCACTGTAGGGGAACCCAACAGAAAACAAAAATTGTCCGACTTATGCACCAGCTCAGGACCACTATGGAGACTGCATACAAGGTTTGATCTTTTTCGTTACCGACTCATAGCGCAGGGGGAAGTAGAGTCGATGACAATCGGCGGTGCAGATCCCCGCAACTAGGATTTACAACCTCCCAACCGCGAGGATGTATGCCCTCATCTACCCCTCGGACAGTCCCGGATGGTGCGCGGACAGCCCTTCGGGAGGACCTTTGAAACTCGGACGGTCACTCGGACAGCCCTTCGGGAGGACATTCGAAACTCGAACGGTCACACGGACAGCCCTTCGGGAGGCACTCTCAAACTAAGACCGAAACTACGATCCCTCTACAGAGTTGCACACATACAGTGTCATCTATCCGGCAGGGCTTTGCCGTCCAGAACTAGTTCCCACCGGAACCTAGACAGCCTTTCGGCTCTATGAAACTATTTTGCGGGGAGGGAGAGAGAAGCCAGATCATTGCAATGGCACGTTATGTGAGAAAGAGTGTGTCTTTAGGCAGCCCCCTCCACCCCTATTTATAGGCCAAGCCCAAGGGTGGCTTCTCCAAGAAGACAAGGGGATAATACCAAAAGGCCCTCAAGGTGGCTTCTCCAAGAAGCCAAGCAAAAAGCACTTTCACTATTCATGATGACATTTTCAGCGTCCGTTCGAACCGAAAATAATTATGTGGGCCTAGAACATTTCAAGTACCCACTAAAATAATTTTCTACGTGTTCCAAAACAATTTCGGATTAGTGATTTTCATCTGCGAAAAGCAAACAAGAAAGCGTTTTCACTATTTATGAAGACAATTTTTCGCGTCCATTAAATCCGAAAATATTTCTGCGGGTCTTAGAATAATTCCAGTACCCACTAAAATGATTTTGGATTTATTCCGAAACAATTTCGGATTAGTGAATTTCATCTGCGAAAAGCAACCAAAGCGGTACCGGCAGCTCCGGAACATTTCCGGTTTCTATCCTGAAAATTCCCAAAAGTTTCTAGAATAATTCTGGCACCCTCCAAGAATTAGGCGTGTCCCGAAACCAATTTGACTTAATGGTATACCCCGAAACAACTTTTCGATTTTACGAAACTATTTCGCTATTCTCTCTCCGTGAAACTTTTCCGCTGTCCGAAACTTTTCCGGCAATTTTCTCTCAGACTCCCTGTCTAGTATTCAGCAGATAGATGACCCTTAAGCATGTGACCCTATAGGTTCAGTGAAGCATAGACATGACCGGAACATTTTCCGATCAATGATCAACATCGAAGCCGTGGACACCCATATTGACTCCTATACCCACACGAATGAATATTCGAGTGAACCTCCAGTTGCCGTGTGCTATTCCTATTGCTTCGCCATATGTTACAAATACCTGAGGTGAGATTTACTTGCATCCCCATGTATCAACAACTTGTCCACTATGCTAGTTACCTTGTTACCGGTTTTGTTCTCTTTTCTCGTTTCCATGTTCTAGCATCCCTGTGATGAAATCACACTGTGTCTGGCCAGACGATGATGGATACCGTAACACTGAGAGGGCCCGAGAATATCTCTCCATCATCGGAGGAGCAAATCCCAATCTTGAGCAATCAAGTTACTTGACACACTTTTCCATGAACCTATAAGCCGCCGTAATAGCCACTCATTTATGGATGACGTTTAACAAACCCCAAAGTTTATGAAGCAAGTATGAAGAAACTCGATACTCTCCTAGTCTAAGGTATTATGCAAACATTAACCATCTCTGTGTTATTAACCATAAACTTGCGACGAATGTATCTCATAGCATAACATCAATTCGGGTCGACTCAACACAAGTGTTATCCTAACATTGTGCCCTCAAAGTTGTCGGCATAGTCATGCCCATGATCAGGAAAACAGAACCATCATGCAACACATGAGCTAATCTTAGAGGCGAGACTAGGAATGCATTTTACCGCTTATTATTCCACACGTGGATATGAGTCTTCCTCTGAGCCTCGTGTTATTGCAGACTCGAGAACCATAGCAGTTGTAGCATGGAACATAAACATAATTATGAACTTGGAGATAAATAATATCATTTATTATTGCCTCTAGGGCATATCTCCTACACGCCGCCTACCCACTCGTTGACTTGAAGATACTCTATTGGCGATCGGAGGGGTGAGCCTACTGGATATGGAATTTAGCAAGGAGTTCACCTTTGAGTTCGTCATTCAGTCCCATGGCTACACCAAGTTGAATGTGATGTACACCAACGATCCGGACTCGGTCAAGCTCTGCCTCGTCGAGTTCAAGCAGTACCTACAAACTGGTGCGCGTCGGTGCTTTACAAACAGTTTTTAACCCCTTTCCGCGACGGCATTTGGAACCATCGCCTAGTGAGTGACGGCGATAGGGGTGTCCTTCCCACACGACCCAGAAACCGTCAGGGATAGGGAGCCTTGATGCATACAGTTGTCCCTATATAACCGTTTCTGATATCTCAAATATCCCAAATGCTTCATCCTTGCTACTCGTTTATGCTCGCATTGCCATCGTAGTCAGAGCTTTGTGGTTTTACCTAAAACCAAGCAGATTCCAGGTATGGGAGTTTTCCAGGAAGATTCCAGGCACGGGAGTTTTACGATGCCTGGCACATCACAAATAGTTCATGATTATAAACCGTGTATGATAGGTAGAAAATCACACACATTTAGTTTTCCCGCACCGTATGTGATAGTGTCTGACATCACACACGCTTTGCAAATGGCAACTGTGTGCATTATTACACATGTTTCCTCTCCGTGAACCATGTCGGATTATGATGTATATCGTACATGTTGTGCTTTATTAACTGTGTGCGCCTTAATGAACGGCTGAGCATAATTTCACCCTAATTTAATTGCTGCTATTTAAAATTGTATCTAATTTGAATTTGAAAGTATGTTATAGCTTTCTTCATATCCATCAGGTTCAAACAACCAATGAATTATTCGATTCATGGGTACATATGTTTAAGAATTATATAAGCACTAAATAAAGAATGATGAACCAGGGTTCTATACTTGTACTATTATAGATGGTAAAGAAAGAAGCGATAGACATTCCGGTTTCTGAACAAGGTGAAGCGGAATGGCCCTATTGTGCTCTCCTGGATGCAGAAGGCATGCAGGACTCTAGTCCAACCCTTGTGATGGCTAGCCACCAATCATGTAGTTTGAGAGGTAATCTTGAGTAAACTGCTTCAGGATCCACTTCAAAAGAAAAAAGATTCAGACATTGTCATCTAACACAACTCATTACGGGCAGTAAAAAGAAGGCTACAGGGTTCTTACTTACCATCTTGCAGTTCACTGCTGTCTAGTATAAAGTGTAAACAAATAGTTCGATTGACGTCTTTGGACCCATTTTAATAACAATCTTTATTAGTTTCCTCACTTGATGCTGGTTCATGAATATCTCATTACCCCAGAAAGGGTCGAAGTGTGGAACTTTGGCAATGATATATGTACCTAAAAGCACCAAGTTAATATTAGAAGCTAAACAACAATTGAAAAATGATGTAGTACAACACTCCCTCCATCCCATTATATAAGATTTTATTACATGTATATCTAGACATCATCAGAATATTAAGGTAACACTCTTCCTTGTTGCTATGTAGCCTGGGATTGCATATTTAGCCATTCAGTACAATGCATGTTGCTATGTAGCCTCAGATATATTAAATATGGCCCTAGTTAACCTACTGATAAATGGGTTACAGATATATTCAGTGAAATGTCTGATTCGATGATTAATCCCTTATCAGCCCTAGGCTATATAGTACCAGCTACCGATATCCTGAACAGTGAGTACACATAAGCAATGCGATGAAACTAACCTCGATGGAAAACAACATTGTTCTCAATATTGTCCTGCATGAGTACATATAAAGGCATGTTATGCACAACATGCTAAACATCAACCAAATATATCCATGGTAGACAACATAATCTACAAATGATAGCATCAGTGTGTAGGCTTAAGCATGCTAGTTAAGCAAAACAAGAAGTGGAAACGTGTGTTAACTGCATCAGGCATAACATTTAAAAACAAGCAAATAGTCATTCAAATCGGTGCTGTGCAGGTCTAAAGTACACTAGTTATTGTTAAAAAGGTGAAAAGGCATGTTAACTGCAATATCCTTAACAGCAACCAAATATCGTAATTCATAGTGGTATTGTTGAAACTGTTATTGATGAAATTGAACTGCACGGCAAATAGTTGCACATATAGAGTATCACATTGTGAAGAACTGAATAAACAAGTAATAAGGCCATCTCTAGCCGATCCTTTAAAAGTTAAAGGACTAAAACCCTTAGTGGATATATATACTCCAGCAATTTTTGGGCTTTTCTAGTCGATCCCCTATACTTAACGTTGTAAGCTTCAATTTGATCAAGTTCAAAGCAGGTTCAACCGAAAGTAGCATGCATTCAAACATAAACATAGATAGTTTTGCATAACCGAACATAAAACATAAATTTAAACTAAGCTAAACTACTTTCAGTTGAAGTAGAGGTCGAGCCAATCCTTCCTCGTCATGTACGGTGTGCCGCGAGCTGGGTCCAGGCCGGTGCCGTCGTCGAGGTCGTTGGGGAAGGCACTCCTCCACTCGTCGACGTCGATCTCCTTGTCCTCGGGGCCCACCTCAATGCCCTCCACGCCATCGTCACCACTGCCTTTGACCTCGTCATCGGAGGAGAGCGTGACATAACCTCGCCGCCCTCTGTGCCATAGTCCTCGCCGCCTTCGACCTCATCATCAGAGGAGAGCTCTAACCTCGCCGCCATCCGCGCCAGCAAAGATTGCCCGCTCCGCCTCCACGAGCTCCGGGTGCTGCCGGCGAAGCTCTTGCATGTAGGCCTCGTTGGCAGCCTCGGCCTCGAGGCACTCCCACGCCTCGCGGTCCTCCCGCGCCATAGTCGAGCACACCACCCCTGGCTCCGGTGGAACGAGGTTGACGAAACGTGTGCCGAAGGGGAAATTGAGCCTAGCCACCGTGCCGTGGTAGCGGACCAGCCAGCGGTCATACTCCATGGCCGCGAGCTCGGTCGTGTGAAGCTACCGAGCCACCGGCGGGTGTGGGTCTCCCGATCTGTAATCTCGGCGACCCACGTCCCCCACTACCGTTAACGGATCCGAGGGAGGATGAGAAAGTCCTCGAACAGGTGTAGGGGCGCGGCGGCGAGCGGATCGGGGGACCGGCGACGGCGGGTCGAGCCCGTGGAGGACGACGGGGACACCTTGGCGGCCACCTCGCCGGAATCGAGCGAAAAGGCTGCGATAATCCTCTTTTTGGCCATTGGCTCCTCGAGCTCCCTGTCACACAGGCAGAGGTTGAGGATGGAGGCGCCAGCGATGGCGGCGACCTACCAATGGTTTCGAGGGTTGTGTGTGTCTGCATGAGTGGATGTTTTGGGGAGTGTGTGGTTTGTGTGGAGGGGGCGGGGGGCAAGGTGGTGTTTGAGGAAATACTGCAACAACTGAAAATTTTACTAGGCGGGGCTACTGAAAATTTGGATCAAGGGCGAGCAGATATTTTTGAGATTGCGAGGGATGCAGAGGAGGGAGTAAAATTCCGGGGCTACTAAAAATTTGAATCAAGGGACTAGAGCAAAGCAGGAGTAACAGACATCGCACACGGTCTGCACATACTAATTGTGTGCTATCAAACATTAAAACCTTCCAGACGGTAGATATTTTCGAGATTACGAGGCAGTAATATTTTTGAGATTGCGAGGGATGCGGAGGCGGAGTATTTGGGGAGCGAGCTAGTGTGCTTGACACGCCAGCTGTGGACCATAGCTGACGCACCTTCTCACATAAACCATAGGTGTACTATACACCGACGGTGCTCCAGGATATTTTTTACTACATCTCACACGGTTGGTGATAATAAACTGTGTGGGATCTACTTGATTTTCCATCTTGATTTGAATTACATAATGGGGTCACAGCGGCAATGGACAGTATTTGAATTGCTAGACCTTTTATCTGCAGTGAACATGCAACTATATGTGTGTTGTAAAAGAATTGGAATTATTCAGGGTTCGTTTGGACATTTTATACATTAAACAGGTTTTCTAGCCATTTCAAGTGCACAATTCAAAACTAAACTACATGCACATGCTCCGGTGCATATAAATTGGTTGAAAAGTCAAATCGGTGCCCTTGGGTGCATGCTTAGGTCCCATGCAAGAAATGAGAATGATTTTCAAACACCAGGGCACTGTTGATTGCCGGCAAAATGTTGAGATACCTAGTTTTTAAATTCTAGTAAACCCAGAACTCGTCTGAAATTCATGAAACTTGGCATGGTATCATGGAGCGGCATCAACATGCCGTGGTAAAAATTTGTCCCATTTGGGGAGGTTTGGGTATAAGCTTCTCACAAACCAGAGCTTCTCACAACAAGCCTGATGGTTTCGGTACGGAACGTGCCACCTTTGGGGACGAAATGATATATGTTGCCTCTTATTGCTTTCAAAAATTTCTAGTATCAACATAGAACAACATGAGTGTTGTGTTAAGTTTTGGAATTTTTCATGGTTCATTTGGACATTTTTATACATTAACTGGGTTTTCTAGGCATTTTATGTGCACAATTCAAATTTGAAATACATGCACATGCTCCAGTGCATATAAATTGATTGAAAAATCAAGTTTGTGTCCTTGGGTGCATGCTTAGGTCCCATGCAAGAAATGGGAATGAATTTCAAACACCAGGGCACTGTTGATTGCCGGCAAAACATTGAGATACTTGGTTTTTAAATTCTAGTAAATCCAGAACTCGTTTGAAATTCATGAAACTTGGCATGGTATCATGGAGCGGCATCAACATGTCGTGGTAAAAAAATTGTCCCATTTGGGGCAGGTTTGGGTATAAGCTTCTCACAAACCAGAGCTTCTCACAACAAGCCTGATGCTTTCGGTACAGAATGTGCCACCTTTGGGGACGAAATGATATTCGTTGCCTCTTATTGCATTCAAAAAATTTCTAGTGTCAACATGGAACAATAGGAGTGTTGTGTTAAATTTTGGAATTTTTCGTGGTTTGTTTGGACATTTTTATACATTAACTGGGTTTTCTAGGCATTTTTGTGCATAACTCAAATTTGAAATACATGCACATGCTCCTGTGCATATAAACTGGTTAAAAAATCAAATTTGTGTCCTTGGGAGCATGCTTAGGTCCCATGCAAGAAATTGGAATGAATTTCAAACACCAGGGCACTGTTGATTGCCGACAAAATGTTGAGATACCTAGTTTTTAAATTCTAGTAAATCCAAAACTCGTCTGAAATTCATGAAACTTGGCATGGTATCATGGAGCAGCATCAACGTGTTGTGGTAAAAAAATGTCCCATTTGGTGCAGGTTTGGGTATAAGCTTCTCACAAACCAGAGCTTCTCACAACAAGCCTGATGGTTTCGGTACGGAACGTGCCACCTTTGGGGACGAAACGATATCCGTTGCTTATTATTGCTTTCAAAAAATTTCTAGTGCCAACATAAAACAACATGAGTGTTGTGTTAAGTTTTGGAATTTTTTGTGGTTCGTTTGGACATTTTTATACATTAATTGGGTTTTCTAGGCATTTTATGTGCATAATTCAAATTTGAAATACATGCACATGCTCCCGTGCATATAAATTGGTTGAAAAATCAAATATGTGTCCTTGGGTGCATGCTTAGGTCCCATGCAAGAAATGTGAAACTTGGCATGGTATCATGGAGCGGCATCAACATGTCATGGTAAAAAATTTGTCCCATTTGGGGCAGGTTTGGGTATAAGCTTCTCACAAACCAGAGCTTCTCACAACAAGCCTGATGGTTTCGGTACGGAACATGCCACCTTTGGGTACGAAACGATATCAGTTGCCTCTTATTGTTTTCAAAAAATTTCTAGTGCCAACATAGAACAACAAGAGTGTTGTGTTAAGTTGTGGAATTTTTCAGGGTTCGGTTGGACATTTTTATGCATTAACTGGGTTTTCTAGGCATTTTATGTGTATAATTCAAATTTGAAATACATGCACATGTTCCAGTGCATATAAATTGGTTGAAAAATCAAATATGTGTCCTTGGGTGCATGCTTAGGTCCCATGCAAGAAATGGGAATGAATTTCAAACACCAGGGGACTGTTGATTGCCGGCAAAACGTTGAGATACCTGGCTTTTAAATTCTAGTAAATCCAAAACTCGTCTAAAATTCATGAAACTTGGCATGCTATCATGGAGCGGCATCAACATGCCGTGGTAAAAAAAATTGTCCCATTTGGGGCAGGTTTAGGTATAAGCTTCTCACAAACCAGAGCTTCTCACAACAAGCCTGATGGTTTCGGTACGGAACGTGCCACCTTTGGGGATGAAATGATGTCCATTACCTCTTTTTGCTTTCAAAAAATTTCTAGTGCCAACATAGAACAACAGGAGTGTTGTTTTTATGTTTTGGAATTTTTGGGGTTTGTTTGGACATTTTTATGCATTAACTGGGTTTCCTAGGAATTTTATGTGCATAATTCAAATTTGAAATACATGCACACGCTCCAGTGCACACAAATTGGTTGAAAAATCAAAAATGTGTCCTTGGGTGCATACTTAGGTCCCATGCAAGAAATGGGAATGAATTTCATACACCAGGGGGTTGTTGATTACTGGCAAAACGTTGAGATACCTGGCTTTTAAATTCTAGTAAATCCAAAACTCGTCTGAAATTCATGAAACTTGGCATGCTATCGTGGAATGGCACCCGACATGTTGTGGTATTTTCCGTGTCCATTTTGAGAGAAGGTGCACTCGAATAACAGCCAACAAAGGCATTTTGAAAAAATAGCTGCCACTTTAATATCTCAAATGTTTGTATAATTCAAACCATGTGCGTTCTGTTAACCATTCACGTGACCCCACGTGTCTTGGTTTTAATGGCTATGGGAGGTGCCGTGTGGACAGCTGCTTGACTGAATGGGAGGCGTGCGAGTGCAGTCTGGTGCGTAGGATCACCGAGAAGCGTGCAAATTGTTCAACGCAGGATCTGTGCATCTCTTCAACGCAAACGATTGAGATTACGGTATGCAAATTAAAGCCATACTTCAGCACTAAGCCAAGAGACACTGCAACTTGTCAAAATATGCAGCTAAAAATCAATAGCACTATCTATTTTGTGCAACTAAAATTCAGTAATTAAGCATAGATTTCATTCATAGAGATTAAGCAGTCGTTCTCATCGGGAAGCGAGACAGCTTGGACCGCCACCCGCCTCGCTCCCACTGGTCTGTATTAATGGTGCGGCCGAGTGGACGCACCCCCCATCCTTGCCACGCACACAATCCTCTCTCTCCGCCCGCATCCTCGACACTGCTCTGAGTCCTCAAAGCCGTTAGTTTCTGAGGATGTCGCCGAAGCACCCCATCGGAGAGAGTGGCGATGCCGGAGCTGCTGAAGCACTGGAGCACGGTGTGAATATGGAGACAGGGGTTTTCCTCACCGCCGACGAGGTGGAGAACGAGGCTGCCAACAAGCGGAGGCGGGTCGAGAAAGAATCGCAAGTGACTCCAGCAGGCCTAGACTTCATCAACAACCTCCCCGATGATATGTTGATAGTCATCATATCCCTCCTCCCAATCAAATATCGGGCGAGGACAGCCACCCTTTCCCGGTGGTGGCACCCCCTATGGCTCCTCACCCCTGTCGACCTCCTCGATGCCCACAAGCTCTGCCATGGCTATCGCCAAAGCTTGGATGCGTTCTTCCAGATCCTCGGCAGTCACCATGGCCCAATCAAAGGCCTTATCACGGGAAAGTTCCGTTCCAATGGCAAGGACCGAGCCAAGATTGACGAGTGGTTCCGATCCCCCGCCATAGATCAGCTCGAGAAGCTCAGTTTTAATGATGGGCATATGCGCTTGATGCCAGCATCCTCGCTCCACTTTGCGCCCATGGTGCGCCTCGCCAAGTTCATGAACTGCCATCCTCCCCTCCTTAATGACGCGCCCGCTCTTTTTCCACCACGACTGAAGCACCTCGAGCTCGTCTCGTCTGCATCCCAAAGGATGACATGGAGCACCTGCTCCGCGGCTGTACTGCACTCGAGTTCCTTTGTCTTCAGGCGATGAATTGGTCGAGTACCTTGCACATCACCTCCGGGACTCTCCGGACTATTTATGTGTGTTGCTGGTGCTGCAACGATAGATCACAAAAGGTAGACCACAATATGGTCATTGAGGACACACCTTCACTTGAGAGATTACTTGTAGTTGATCAACAAGGTCCAACAAGAATCAATGTCATTTCTGCGCTGAAATTGATAGTGGTGGGCGACTCGTCTATCAAATACTACTACTTTCAGGTACAACAGTCGCCTTATACCTCTCCTTCTTGATATCAACATTATTTCTAGTTTTGAAGATGTATGTTCGCATGTCATTCAGCAAAGCTTCACCTAGATTCTGGGCACAGTGAAGGTCTTGGCACTATCTGTCGGCCCCAACCTAGACCAAGTTGTCAGTTGCCTGAGATGCTATCCATGCCTGAAGAAGTTGTATACCAGGTGATGTTCCTTTCGTGTTAAATGTTAACCATAAGGGAGTTCAATTTTTTGCACCTTTTCCCAAGTTTACAATGACAATGTACTACGATTTCTGAAGGAATTTTCGAGGATTTCAGGACATACACCCCGCACCCCATATTGGTTGCTTGATTCATATGGTTACAATCCATAAGCATTTCTCCTTTGGATTCATCTGTACTAGTTTTCTTAGGGAATTTTTCCTCCAGTACAACCTCTTGTGAAGAAGGCTACATGTTTCTAGATTGTAATCAAATGCCCATGTTAATCATGTCAGATCGAAGATGACACGTTGGTGCATTTTACAAATCCTGCAAACCAAATAGGACTGTAGTAGTGTTCAAAACTGCATGTAGGCACTAACACGTTCTCTTCTTTTGCAGATAATAATAGGCTCGGAGGTGGATAATGTTTATAACGACAATCACATCGAATGCATGGATCTGCATCTCTCAAATATTACTTTGAACTCCTACCGAGGGACCTTACCAGAGATTACACTCGCCAGGTTCTTTCTTGCCAGAGCAAGGGTGTTGAGGTATTGAGGTTGAACATGCATTTAATTAGGAAAGATGAATGGTATGTTGATCAGATCCGGCAGGTATTGCAGAATGGAAGAGGCTCCAAAAAATCTAAACTTCGTATTGGAAGAGCATATGACAGAGTAATTGGAAGTCATTGTGTCAAACCCATACATGACTTGTCAGGGGCTGATCCC